>NC_138499.1:25318469-25930344 GCF_964252035.2 Podarcis erhardii
AGAGGAATCCCTGGCTGGTTTCTAAACTTAAAGAGAGCCTGTTAGTCAACTGCAAAACAAACCTCAAGAGGGAAAACATTTCCCCATTTCCATTCTAACCATCTATGCAACATATCAATCCCACAGGTCCAACCAGAAAGCTTTACTGGGGATGGATGTAACTCTTAAGTCTGCTTATAATTTATTTATTTTTTGTTGGGTAGGGAGAAGCTATCATATAGTGAGCTTCTGACCAAATTCACATTTCAGTTCCAATCCATCAAGCTGAACTTAAAGATTGTCTCTGGGATTCTCACCCCTCCCCCCCCCCGCAAAAAAACAATGATCACAATTTGAATCACCATCATATCATGTTCTCCTGAGTCTTCCAGGCAAAGTGAACAAACTGAAGTCGCAGCATCGGAGGTCTGAATCAATTACAAACTTTTTTTCTACAGTGCTAAAAAAGCAGTCACACTCCTGTCTCATGCACCCACTTTTTTAAAAAAGGGATGCCTTTTTATGGTGCATTTATAAAGCTTTCCCATATCTTCACTTCGGTTTAAACCATTATATTCGGACAATTTTTTTGGTACTTTATTAAAAAAACAAAGGAGGCACCACCACCCAAACAGAGCATCGGAAATGCAGCACAAGGTTTTGTCAAATGCCTCTTCAGGACGAACATCCTTCAATGCAACAGCCTGGCCCCAATTCCAGGAAAATCACTGCTTGGTGACATACAATGGACTGCCCTCTCTCCTTTCCTCCCACCCGCCAACCCCAGTCTCCCATATCACCACCGAGGAGCCGAAAGACCAAAGTGCCCCTTTTCTGCTCGAAAAGTTTTGATCTTTTGCGAATGACCTCAGCAAAACTTCTGCGCAGCAGATGTGGGAACAGCGGGGGCGTCTCATCCTTCCTCCCGATTGAGCCGTCGCCCCCACCCTTTCCCTCCCCAAATCGGGGCCGACCCCTGGGCTTCTAGAATCGAGAGGGGGGGCTTTTTCCAAAATAGACACCCCCCCATCTCAGATGGGGCCAGCGTGACATTCCGTGCTGTTGGCTGCCAGCACTAACTAGCGGAGCGGGGAGGGCAGGAAAAAGAATCCTCGAGCGCAGCGGGGAAAGTGAAGCGAAGTTTCTGCAGGCGCTGAAATAGCCAGCGGGGCTTCGCTGCCTGCACGAAGCGGGAGGGGGGGGGTGTTGTTTATCGGCACCAGTTGACCAAAATGCAGCAGTTAGGGGGCATCGGGGTTGGCTGCAAGGCTTGCGGGGTGGCCGGCTGCATGGAATGCGACTGAAAGCGAAGGGGGGGGGGGAGAGAAAGGAAGCTGCCAGTATCGATTCGTCCCCCGGTTGCTCCGCTTCTCCCTCCCGCCCACTCCTCAAAAACAAATCTTTTTGCAAGAAGAAGAAGAAGAAGAAGGGACGTACCGTCTCTGCCGAGACGCAGGCCGCCGAGGCGAAAGCAAGCAGTATCCACACGTTCCACATTATTCCCGGGGTTGCAAGCGGAGGCTTCGAAGGACCCGTCCCCCCCTCCACAAAAAAGGAGAGCGCGCGCTGGAGAGGAGAGATTCCCAGGCAGGTCCTGCGAGTAATCCTCCTCCTCCTCCTCCTCCGCCCCCCTCCTCGCCGGCCGAAGCGTCGGGCTCGCGGGCTCCCCCTCTTCCCGGGTCTCTGCTCCTGCAGACGCCGCTCCTCCTCGCTCGCTTCAGGGAGGAGTTGGCTGGCTTGTGGGGAGCAGAAGGGGAAGGGGCTGGGCTGGGGGGCTGCTCCGGACTGCCGCCGCCGCCGCCGCCGCCGCCGCCGCTCGCTCGCCTTCGCCTCCTCGCCGCTTCGTCGGACTCAAGCCCGTCCCTCTTTCTCTCCCTCGCGCCGGGTCCGGCCAAGAGAGGCGCGCAGGGCAACGCCACAAAGTTTGGCCGAGGCGCCGGAGTTGTCCGCGGGGAGAAGGGAGCGAAGCTTCGGCGGTCGTCGTCGCAAGCCGCGCTCTTAACTCGCCGTTTTTCCGCTCGGCTTTCCTTTCCCAGGGCTGTGCGAGCGCGACTCCTAGTTGAAGCCTGAGGGAAATTCCTGCAGGATTACGGCGCGGATTGGCAGGTCGCGCAACCAGTGGGAAGGAGGGGAGGGGAGGCGCGCGGGGCGCGCGGCGGCAACCCCGGCGCTGCTTGGTCCCTCGCAAAGCCAAGCTAATCCCCCCTCAGAGCCGCCGCCCCCTGACCACGTACCGCTCTCTCCACACACACACGCGCGCGCGCACACACTCTCCGGCTCCCCTCGTCCAACCCGCCTCGGGGGGCGGGGGGGGGGTCCTGTCTTCCTCTGCTGAGTAGCGTCGTGCAGACGGGACAAACGAGCTCAGGCGCGCGCGAGAGAGAGAAACCCACTCCCCAGCAATAAAATATTTGATGGACATTGCCATTCAAAATAGTGTGCGCGCGCCACGTCATGTGATCGATTATGCTGGGTGGGGCTTACCTGGTTGTTTCCCCCCCCCCCCGCAAAAAAGATATTTTATTCAAGTTGGCACCCCTGGAGAGAGAGAGAAGGAAGCAGTGCAGTGCAAACCCTCAGGTTGCCACTTACTCCTGAAATTTATGAACAGGTACCTTGGCCCTTCCTGCCAACCTAGCAGTTCAAAAGCACTCAAAGTAAAAGTAGATAAATAGGTACCTCTCTGTCGGGAAGGTAAACGGCGTTTCCGTGCCCTGCTCTGGTTCGCCAGAAGCGGCTTAGTCATGCTGGCCACATGACCCAGAAGCTGTACGCCAGCTCCCTCGGCCAATAAAGCGAGATGAGCGCCGCAACCCCAGAGTCGGCCACGACTGGACCTAATGGTCAGGGGCCCCTTTATCTTTTACCTTGGCCCTGGGATTTTGTGCAGCTTTTAAGTACTGGTCTCAGGAAACTTGCTTGGGCTACACAGGGCTGGCCTATCATGTAGCAGATTGAGGCAGCTGACTCGGGCGGCAGAATCTGAGGGGCGCACCTCGCTGCCAGAGAAATGGCAGTGGTGGCTCCCAGGCTCTGGTGAGATCTTGCAAGATAGCTGGAACCTGGAAGCATCCACTTACTGTAGCACTGGCCCGGCCCGTTTCACCACCTGAGGCAAAGCAGTAAGGTGCCTTGCACGTTGCTACAGTATTTATCTACCAGAAATCAAGCAAACTGCATATTCATAATTATATGGCCTTACAGGGGTTGGGAACTGGGTGTATAAAAGCACAATTCCGTTGCATGTACAGTGGTACCTCGGGTTACAGACGCTTTAGGTTAAAGACTCCGCTAACCCAGACTAAACTGCGGGAGGCAGTGGAAGACAGAAGTGCCTGGCGTGCTCTGGTCCATGGGGTCACGAAGAGTCGGACACGACTAAACGACTAAACAACAACAACAACCCAGAAATAGTACCTCGGGTTAAGAACTTTGCTTCAGGATGAGAACAGAATTGATCAGCGGTGGTGCGGCGGCAGTGGGAGTTCCCATTAGCTAAAGAGGTACCTCAGGTTAAGAACAGTTTTAGGTTAAGAACGGACCTCCAGAACGATTTAAATTCTTAACCTGAGGTACCACAGTATATCCGTTGAGTCTAATGGTTCTTATTCCCAGCTGCATTTGGCCCTTAGCCCCATTGCATGTGGCCCTCTGTGAGCAATCAGTTCAGACTTGTGTTAATGGAGTGAGAGGGAGATCCATGCTTTGTTTCAAACTCCTCCCACTTAGGGTTCTGGCTCCACCCACCACTGGCTGCAACACCTAGTTGACTTCCCCAAAGGATAAAACTTCCTCCTATCTAAGGGTTCTAGCCTGAAGGACCGTCCAGCTAAACCTGCTCAATGATTATAATCATTTAATAAGGTCCTCCTCTGAGAGCCTCACCTTCAACAGGTGATGAGTAGGATAGGCTATTTTGGAGTCGTGTTGTCCCCAGGAAGATGCCAATTACCTTTTTCACGCTGCGCACTGTTCTATGGAACTTGCTCCCACAGGAGGCAGTGGTGAGCACTTGTGGTCTTGTGCTCAGGTCCTGCTTGCTGGTTTCCCATAGGCATCTGGTTGCCACTGTGAGAACCCCTCAGGTAGAAAGGTAGGTAAAGGTAAAGGACCCCTGGATGGTTAAGTCCACTCAAAGACAGCTATGGGGTGTGGCGCTCATCTTGCTTTCAGGCTGAGGGAGCCGGCGTTTGTCCACAGACAGCTTTCCGGGTCATGTGGCCAGCATGACTAAACTGATTCTGGTGCAACAGGACACCGTGATGAGTGCCAGGGTACACGGAAATGCCGTTTGCCTTACAGCGGTACCTATTTATCTACTTGCACTGGTGTGCTTTCAAACAGCTAGGTTGGCAGGAGCAGAAACAGAGCAACGGGAGCTCACCCTTCCAGTCGGCAAATCCAAGAGGTTCAGTGGTTTAGACCACAGCGCTACCCGCGTCCCTCTCTCAGGTAGAATGGTTATTTCCTCCTAGACTTCTCCTTGACATACCACTTTCCTTTTTCATGCATAGGGCTTTTTAAGGCTGTGTGCGCGCACATGCATTAAATCATGTGATAACCCATTTGCATTCTAAAATGGTACAATCCCAGCAGTTTTTTCTGAATTTGAACAACTCTTATTTATTCAGAAGTGTGCATTTTAAATGGGAAAGTTCGCTCCCTTTTTTCAATAGTTCCATTTAAGATAAAGCTTACTTCAATAAATGATGGACATTAATCTCTGTTGAAAAATGACTGGCAAATTATTAGAATTAAAGGATTACTTACAAAGTATTATTAAATTTTGTAGGATTTGAAAGATGTAAAGGCATTGGAATTTACAATAAGATGACTGGAGTTTTATTTTTAATACCTGAAGCCTCTTTTTCAGTGTTTTTAAATCTATGAAAAAAAATCCATTATATTGCTGCACTAATGGCATTGGACACTGGTTTTTGTTACAAACAATCTTTGCTGGAAATTGGATCATTCCTATATTTGGTGGAAGTGAAACAAAGAAAAATCAAGAAAATAATATATATTTGTTTTCTAATAGGTCCCACAGTTAAAATTCTGAACCAAGGAAGGGATTGGGGTAGAAATAAGCATAGGAGATTGGTTTGTAGTTTGTCTACAGCAGATAAGAGGAACTGGTCATTGGTTTGTGGGATCATCAGGATGTTAACCAGACTGGAGGCCCTCAAGATGTCAACCAGATTGGAGGTGGTTGGGAAAGCAAGTGTTCTGAGCTCTCAGTCAGCAGTTCTATCACAGACAGAAAGGAGTTCCTCACTGCGAAGCCTACACCTTGAATGTGTGGTCCTTCTGGATGCTCTCCTCGCCAGAAAAAGGTGTCATTCTTTTCTTGGAGGCTGCCATTCAAAGCGAGCCTGTCTCCTGTAGAGTGGCAACATCAGTGTTGAGCATTTTCAGTTCACGGTCGATGATGGTCGTATTCAGTGCTTTTTTTTCTTCTTTAAAAAAAATGTTTAGGGGTACTCTCATTTTCCTACTCATATTGAAATACTGCCTCTGAATGAGACCAAACTTAGATTCACAAAATGTTTAGGGGTATGCATACCCCTGCGTCCCCCCAGATAAAAAGCACTGGTCGTATTCCATGAGCCGTTGACCAGAAGTTTGGTGGACAAGCCAGGACACATGGTCCTGATGTTCCAGCGTGCTAGATGCAAGAGGGTTTATTCTTTTATTTTTTGCCTGGTGCAGTAGATCGGTCCACTTGTTGGGTGATACTCAGAGCTCCAAGCACCCATTGAAGCTGGCCAGTGAAACACTATGACCTCTCCCACCAACCGGCCCAAGAGATAGCCTCCAAAATACAGCAGTTTTGCTTTCTTCATAGGAATGTGGCAACCATTCATTCTTATAGAAGTGCACTTGAGGCTAAATCTCTTCCCTGGCAAACATTAAAACCTAAACCTGCCCCATCTAGGTTCTTCTTAGTCACACCAAACTCTGGTGTGATCTCGGAACACTCTCTCTCTCTCTCTCTCTCTCTCTCTCTCTCTCTTTGTGTGTGTGTGTGTGTGTGTGTGTGTGTGTAAAAGAGATAAAGAGAGAGATTTTGGGGAAGAGGACACCAACTGAAAATGGAGCTATGTGCACAGTAGAGTAAATATTTTTTTTAAACCCCTTGTGTCTTTAATGTGTGCTGAGTACTGTAGAACAATGTTTATGGCCCAAGTAAAGATGTGCAAGCTGTAACTGACAACCTGCATCAGAGCTGGTGAACCTGTGTCCTTCAGAAGTTGCTGGACTCCAACTTCCATCAGTCCTGACAATTAGCCATGTTGGCTGGAGTTTATGGGACATCAAAATGGTGGCTCTCAGCTGCCGCCACTTGTTCCTGCCATTGCCTGAGTTTTATAGGATGGAGGCCTGGGGAAGATGCAGCACAAAGGAGTAAGTAAACAAAAATGTGCAACAAGAGCAACAGTGGTGGTTAATCAGAGGCTGGTGACACAGCCGTGTTGCCAAGACAAAGTAGGAGGTCTGCCTAGGGTGTTTGTGATCCAGACGCTCAGCCATTAATCACTGTGTTGCTCTTGTCTTTATTAAAAATAAAAACACTCCTTCATTCCTCACTCTGTTATCTCTTTCTGTCTCTCTTATCAGCCCTGCAGTGTTTGGCAATCACAGGTTTGGATGATTAGAGTGGTCTGATTTAATTAGACAAAAGGCAGCTTCTTGTATTAAAGCATATTGTGTATGTTGAGAATTCAGTAGGGCAACTGCTGTCATGCACCAGAGGCATCCTCTGCCCTTTTACCCTGCAGGTCCAGGCAAGACATGAATCTGAACCGCAAGGCAAACTCATCGGTCAGAGAGGCAGGCCGAGGTCAGCTCCCAGGAGGCAGCTTGGAGAGGTGAAAGACGGGTTTGCAGAGAGGAGCAGGAAGCAGAACTGGCAGGGGCAGAAAGCCAGGGAAAAGACTGGCAGGATCAGGGAAGGAAGCACAGCTAGAAGCACCACAAAGAGCAAGGTCTATGGTCCTCGCTTTTCTTTTCTTTTTTGCATAGACAAAGGATGGATTTAAACATGACAGGGCCTGTGAAAGTCCTTACACATATGCAGCCAGTCATGCTTAAATGTACTTGTCAGGGACTGGCTGGATACAGAGAAGTGGTGGGAGGAACCAGCTGAGGAACCCCCAAGGGAAGAAGGCTTAGAGCCAGGGGATTGGTGGTGGGATCGTGATGCGTGGTCAGAGGGAGCACACTGTGCTGAGGAAGTGCCAGAAGCTGAAGAGGCAACAGGGTTTAGTGAGCAGGAAGAAGCTGTGGCAGAGAGCAGTCCAGAAGCAGAGGCTGTAGAAGAGCGGGGCCAAGAGGCAAAGATCAGACAGGCTGCTGAAGAAGCCAGGGAGTTTTCCCCTCCTGCTGCGACCAGCTCCCCTCTCCCTGGTCTCCCAGAACCCACAGAAGTATGAAAAAAGCAAAGCAAAGACAACCAAGGCAAAGAAGTCTCAGGTTATTTGGGAAGGACCGGGGGTGGGGGGAAATAGAGAGTTGTGAGAAAGACCTTCAGTCCTTGCAATTGCTTCATTGGGGCAAGACCTACTAGGAAGAGGTGCTGTGCTCACTAGGGCTGCACTGTTCTGTTTCTTTGAATAAAGAGTTAACTTCACTGGCATCTTGTGAGCTATTGCCAACCTGCGCACGACTCCCGCCTTGACATTACTATGTGCGCAAACCCATTCAAGTTTGAACATTGGCAGCACTTGGTCGTTATTGCATTGTATCATATTTCTACCACACCTTTTCCTCCCAAGGAGCTCAAGGTGGTCACATGGTTCTCCCCCCCCCCATTTAATTCCCACAACCTAAGGATTTGAACCTAGGTGTGGCGATCACACAGGGT
Source organism: Podarcis erhardii (assembly GCF_964252035.2). Taxonomy (NCBI): domain Eukaryota; kingdom Metazoa; phylum Chordata; class Lepidosauria; order Squamata; family Lacertidae; genus Podarcis; species Podarcis erhardii. Next base: position 25,326,313 of record NC_138499.1, read on the forward strand.
CCATGGACGTTTAACGGTCTATTGATCCCTGTGCCACCACTGTGCTCGTTTCCCCGTTGCCACCAACCAGTTACTCTCTGGTAAAACACTGAGTCCAGTCAGTTGTTAAAAGTGAACCAAATAAAACAAGTTTATTTTACAAACATTAACAAGTTTATGGTTTCTCATATAATATTCCTGTTAGTATCTTAACTTTAGTTTCTTTACCGGCCTATACCTTCCTAATACCTTCTGACTGATTATCTCAACTGTTTGACTGACTCCTCTTAACAAATTCTCTCACTCTCTCACACCAGACTAGCCCAACCCACAGACTTATCTTCTCTTTCTCTCCTAACTCCAGACTGTCTCCTCAACAATTCTAACTCACTAAAAACCTCTGTGCTTAAACTTATACACCCTTAACTCTGCCCCCTGGGTTCCCATTGGTTAGTCATTTTACAATTAGTTAACCCTATCCCTATGAACCCAGGATGATGTCACACACATAGGAGGGCAAACGCCACACTAGGTCTCCCAGATCTTAGTCTGACACTCTAACCGCTACACCACACTGGCTCTCCCTTGCCTGCACCACCTTGGCAAGTGGGGACATTGCACTTGAATTTGATGACATGGAAGTTCTCATGACAACCTGATCAGCCCTTTCCCCTGGACCCAGGTCTCCACTCTTAAGCTGCTGGGATCCTCCCCAGAGTCTGGCACTTCTCAGGGTTCTGGATCCCCATCCCCCAACTCAATAGGACCTTCCCCCAGGTTGGACTCATGCTCTTCCATTCCACATCATCCTCTAACCACCCTCGCCACAACATCTGCACAGGGCTCATGGTAGCTTCCAGACCCATCAAAAATAAAATTTAAATTTAAAAGGTGTGTTTATGGGCCTTCCTGGGATATAGAGGCCCTGGCCTCCGGATGAGGATGCTTCAGACTGATGCTCGGCCTACCTTTGAAACTGCAATGGGTCCACTGTAAATAACTACCTATTTACTTGGGGGTAAACCCCATTCAACTCTGCAGGATTTACATTCTAAGGGAGCATAGGATACAAAAGGAAAGGAAAGGTGGAATATCTAAGGCAGGGTTTCTCAAACTTGGGTATTTAGCTGTATCTGAACCATAATTCCCATCATCCCTGACCACTGGTCCTGCTAGCTAGGGATGATGGGAGTTGTGGTCCAAAAACAGCAGAATACCCAAGTTTGAGAAACCCTAATCTAAGGACTTACCTACACTTACCTATTGCCTCACTCAAACACAAGCCCACACTTTAAAGCTCCATGTCCAATCGCCCCTTCTTTTTGCTCCAGAGCTTTCTTGGCGAAAACCTGCTCTTTAAAAGCTGAATTGGAGCAAACAGTAATCCGCTGAAAACCTGAATAGCCGATTGCTCCGATTCAGCTTTAAAGAGCAGGTTTTCACAGTGAAAGCTCCAGAGCAAAAAAAAAAGTGGGGGGGGGTGCTAGGATGCTGAGCTTTAAAGCACAGACTGGAAAGCACAAAGGAAAGGTAAGTGTGGATAAGACCTAAGCCAGAACAGGAAACAAAAGGTCAACTGAGGAAATTTCTATTTCAATCCATGAACCAGCCTTGAGATTTCTTGGCCAGCAGCATCTGGAGATGTGTAAAGAGCAGATCTAAGTGCCTTGCAACAGCAATAAAAGAGGCAGTGCAAATGTATTTGGCACTAGTCAACATTTGTTGTATAAACCACCAGTGGTTTTCCTTCCGCTGGGAATGGAAAAGAGCTGGAGTTGGAACCACATTAAAAGAAATTAAGAGGTTGTCAGTTTCCTTTCATAACTTTTGCAAAGAATAAGAGGAACAGAACAAAGTGCTGGGTTAATTTTTTAGCTGATGGGGTAATTAATTATCTGAAATGCATTAATGGGAAACCCAGCCAGATGGGCGGGGTATAAATAATTAAAATTATTATTATTATTATTATTATTATTATTGCACTGGTTTTTGTGAGTTCTGCAGCAAGACGAAACTGGAACACTGTATTAGAAAACAGGTTAGAATGTCCCAAAATTATTAGAACAGACGTCTGTATTGCAACATTTCAACTGCCGCCTGTCTGTTCCATGCAAACATTTAAGTCTAAAAATATTCCAGAACAGCAATGTTCTCTGGGCTTTAAAAAGAACAAAAATGTGAGCATTTGAAATTGAATTAGCAGGTGTGGAAAGAAAGGATTAACTGGAGAAGACAAAATTGCTCATGGGATTGTTCTAAATAGTAGCTTCCTCCAGTTATTTTCTTGTAGGCAATTTGGAGTCAGGTAGGATTAGCTAGAGGTGATCCTGGAAAACTGAAAGTTTAAACATGCCTTTAAAAAAACCCCACTATCTATATAGCAGATGATTTGCTGCAGAGTTTGCTCATTGTTTTTGAGTTGCTTTGCTTGTTTTTTGGTACGGAGCAGCCTACTTTGGAGTGAAGCAGATTTTGCCCAAAGCAAAACGGGTTGGTGCCAAAGCCTGGGACTCTCTGCAGAGAGTAGTTTTTAGGGGTATGCATCAGATCTGGATGAATTCCAAATCCCAAGGCAAAGCATGGGGCTTGTCAGAGGAAAGCTGGGATCTCTACAAGATGGCACAAGGTACTTGATGACACCTTGATTATCAATACACCCAAAAAATGAGGCACACAAGCTTCTGCTGAAAGCAAAAGTAATGCTTCTGAGCTCATTGTAATGCCATAAAGCCAGGGTGGGATGACGGGGGAAGAGAGAGCAAACATCAGAGCAGAACATGGAGGTTGAGCTCTGTTCCTCAAAGGGAATTGGTCACACAACTGATCCAATGGGCTTGGAATCATCAACCATCAGCTGATGACTGGTATCTTCTGCTTGTGGAAATCAAGTTCCCCACAGGGAACTTGGTCATGCAGCTGATCCTGTAACATCTCCACCTGTCCAACACCTGAGGTCATATATGATGTCGGGTATGGGACAGGCAGACATAGATAGTTTGGGGGAAATGGCCTTTCAGGTCCTTGTTGGGTTTAATTTGGTTCACAGCCCAAAGGTTCCCTGCAGAAAGCAGCAAAAGCATCAGACAGTGTTTGATTAATCATCACTCTATCCCCCGTACCAAACCTTGAAAGCCTCTTCCAGTGACTTCAGTGACCAAATAGGGCAATATGGGAGAAGGTGGTTTATCAAATAACCAGGTCCCAAGTTGTTCAGGTGTTTATATACTAACAGAAATGCCTTTAACTTGGCCCGGTAGCAAATTGGCAGCCAGAGCCCATGCCCCTATTCCTAGAACGTTAGTGGTCAGAGTCGACAAAACTTTCTTTTGCAAAGACTGTTCCTGCAGGCCTGCTGGTGTCCTTTGGTGTACTCCTTTTACAAGTGAAAAAATGTAGGTTGCTATGTTCTATATAAACCACATTTGCATTTCATAACTTTTTTGTATATACTGTGTAGGTGGAGTATTTTCTCCCTGCTTGAGTTAAATATATTCTTTAGCAGGATTCTTCCACTCAGACACGCTTTCCATTATCGAGGGACCACTAGTCTCTTTCAAGGTTTCCAGCTTTTTGTGTTGTTTTTGTATCTGTATCCATTTGCATTGCATCTGCCTCCTCTGTGTGCACATGTGTATAAATAAATATGTCAGCGATATAGCCGCATGCATTTTTATTACCCTCTGATTGTGCATCCTGCGAGTAATCAAAAAGTTTGAAGTATGACTCAAAGCTCTGAGATGAGATTGTCTGCCTGCGCTGCTTTAAAGAATTGCAATATTCGCTGTCCTTGTTAAGTTCATTTTCTCTCAGGCATTAGGCAGTAGTTTTGCCAACGGTCACAGGGTGAAGCCGTCACACAAGGAAGGGAGTTAGGAGTGACACCTCTAAAGTATCAGTGAGCAGTCAATGAAACTGAGGCTTCAAAAGCACAAGAGCCGTGACACTTTCAATAGATTTCAGGGAGGAACAGAGCCCTGACCTAGATGCACAGAATGCTTGAGGTGGTTGCCAGCTACTGCCGGGATAGGCCTGTTCATGAGGTAGGAAGAGGCAGCTATCTTGGGCAACAGATGCTGCAGTAGAGGCTGCAGTGACACAGCACAATCCTGTTTCGCCTCAGGTGGCAAAATGAGAAATGGCTGCTGCATACAGAGCAACAGTACGATAATTTAAGAATTGTAACCCAGGCTATACTGAAGCTCTCTCTAAGCTTTTAACTGAGTTGATAATTAACTGTTGGTGTTCTCTGCTAGCTTACATGTGAGTGTTTAACCTTATAGCACATGATTAAGGTATTCAATTGCAAATTCGCCATTTTGAAGGTGAGTTGCCTTTGTTTTATGTTCCCAGGTACAGTGAGAGAAGGGTGTGATAATGAAGCCTCTCTAGGAGCTGCATAGCCTGATTGTAATTACGTTATATATTTAAGAAGAAGAACCTATGCTTGAATAAGCATATCCTTTATGGAATTATTTGGGTGTATCAATAATGCTTTTATACCTGTTTCGAAGAAGTTCTGGTTAGTAAAGGTTTGAATCATAATCATGGGTCTGGACAGGGTTTTATTTTATTTTGAAAGGAGTCAAATTTTATGCATCCAATTGCTTCATGCTGCATAATATTAATATCTGCAATAGTTTAGCATGCATTGTCAGGGTAAGGATTGTTGCACAAGCATAAGGGTGAGAATAATGGCTGTACAATATGAAGCCCTGTGCAACAGCTGCATTAGTGGAAGCTTCTTGTGCAACTGGTTGTGCAACAGGAAGTATCAGCACTACAAAAATCTGTTGCACAAGCAGCCATGAAAACTATGCTGGCTTCCTGTGCCTCCTCTTGCAAAACCCATTTTAGTAGCGCAACTAGGACATTGCCAAGGGACTTTAACTTAGCAGTACATTGAATTCCAACCTGGGTCCTCAAATAATGAATGACTGTTAAATCCAGTCTGATGATGAAAAGGCAGTAGGGATAGCTGAATTTTGAGATTCAGATTTCCCTATAAGCCAATGTTCTTAATTGAATGAAGAAAAAATACTTCAAAGTGTAATATTCAGCAGTGATGACCTGCAGAACAGGCTCCCTCTCCTGTGTTTTGTGTAGCAGAAGCAACTGAGCTGAATTCAGTTGGTGTTAACACAGCATGAGCTAAGAATTATACCTTTTGTTCAAGAGACTCTCACTGATAAGACATTAATGGCTGTAAAGGATTTAAGAGTCCATGGAAAGGATTTAAAATTCTATTCCAAGTCTTGGAGACAAACTCATTAGCTGCCCTGTCATACAAGGAATTAGCTCCAAATTTGCGAATGCAATGAATCAAACAGCAAAGGAGAGATAAATAGCCGATGATATTTATCAACAGTGGGGTATCTCGGGAAAAGAAAGTGAGGCTTTTCTGTGAAGCTGGGGGGAAATGAAAGGCATACAGATAAAAGAAGCCTATTATAATGTCCTGTGCAGCCGTGAATCTTCGATGAAAACAGCAGGGCCAGATCTAGAAATTTTGCCCATAAGGGGCAAAAGTCTGCACTCCTGCCCCCCTCAAGTGCATGACACCAACAAACACAAATCAGTCATTCAAGTAAAAATTATTTTCCTGAGTCCACTTGTCGTTAACTTTGTCTCCAAGCAGAGCCACCTGTGATGAACGATGCTAGCTGTCAAATTCTTTTGTTTCTTCTCAACTGGCTATCGTGATGGTATGTGCCAAAGCATAAGCCTAGTTCTATCTCCTGTCTCCACCCCCAGTTCCGTTGTGCTGATATGTGGCAGTCATTCCCCCCCCCCTAAACTGAAGCTTTTAAAAAAACTATTAAATAAATCAGTGTGGGAAGATTTTCTATTCTTTTCTTTTTAAGGTAAAAGGAAGGTTTTCCTTTAAAAACACAACCAGTGAGCACACCAAACTCAGCCGCTCAGCAGCCAGCCTTCTTGCACTTGATTTAAAATTGAGGGGAAGATATCATGAGGTTACTTCTTCCACAGGTTGTTTTTTTTTTTCCCCAGCTCAGGAAGCACAAGGAACAGAAACTACAGATCACTGGAGAATGGGGAAGAAAAACCCATATACGCCACGCTCAACTATTTCCTAGGATAAGGTAAACTGAACCCCACATCTCCTGGAATAATGAAGGAATTCTAAATAAATTCCAAAGTGCTCTGCAAATGTGGCAGAAAAACAGAAGCCCGTTTCACTGGAGAAGAAAACATTCAATAAATTGGAAGGCTGATTTTGTCATGGGTCTATCCCTATCCAAGGACGGCATGCAATCTGGCCTTTGAGTTTCTAATCCTAAAGAAACTTACTAGTGGCCCACTGGCCCATTCCTGCAATCATGTTTTCATTTTGTAGTTTTATGCTATAAACCACCCTGTGATCTTCAAATGAAATTAATTATGCATTTGGTTAGCCACTGTGAGAATAGGATGCTGGGCTGGGTGGGGGCCCCACATCTGCAAGTTTCAACAAACATGCTAATAAATTGAGGGAGACAACTCTCAAAGGTCCCTCAGCACAGGGCTAGATGCTGCATCCTCGATAAATGGACCACAGGGCAGGGGAGATGGGAGAAAAGAATGATTATGTACAAAAACGATGCAGCTGCTAACATCAAAGTGATGACTTCCCTTTTGCAGGGTTCCATCACTGGGTATCAGCCAATCAGCATCAGCATCTGTTCCAACATTTTATTAAAAGTCTGAATTTGGAGCATATTCCAGTGATGTGTATGTTTTTTTAACACACTCCAGCTGGCCACCATCCAGTGACAAAAGAGAAAGACTGTGCAAACTCAGGGTCACAAGGACTTTGATCTTTGCAGAGTTTTGTAATTGCGGAAGGAAATGGGAGGATAACGATAAAAGAAGAAGCACCAGTTCTGGGGGTGGGGAAAGAAGATGACAGTCTCTGAGGATGAAGTGAGGAAGATCTCCTGAGACATGAAAGAGGGGCTGGACACGCTTCTCTTTTCCCTTTCTTTTTGATCGTAAGCTTTGTCTAAGCCAGGCGTTCTCAAACTGTGTTCTGGGGAAGTCCAGGGTGCCTCAATGAAAAGTTTCACCCTGGTGGACAAGCTTACCTGCAAGACAGTTTCCCCATCACAACTGACCTCCCCTATTTTGTCCTTCAAACTTACTACTATTTGGAAGGGGGGAGCATAGCTCAGTGGGAGAGCAGAAGGTTCAATGTTCAATCTCCATGTGGAGTTGGAAAGGTCCCCTTTCTTAAACCCTGGAAAGTCTCTGCCCAATTTTTGCAGACAACGCTGAGCTAGGTGTCCAATGGTCTCACTCATTATAAGGAAGCTTCCCCTGTTTCTTTGTTCTTGGAAGTATTCCTCTGGTGCGCTCTCAGTTCATGCAGTACAATGATGAGGCTCAAAAGCCCTGCCTAACATCCCGTGTGAGCGGACCAGCACCCTAACACATGCCCTCAGAATCTCTCCAGAACACAGCAGGTCCTCTGCATTGACGTCTACAGAGAAAGAGCTCTCTAGCGGTAGACATATTAGAAAACCACCAATCAACTGCCATGCACACGCCATTTGTTTTTCAGGACACAGCCCTGCAGGATTTTTTGTACCTCACTAGTGGACTAGTCCCTCCCACTGTCATCGCTGAGTCTTCTCAATAACAAAGGTTCTCCTATTAATCCATTAATACTGGTGCCAAACTGCTGACATTGCAGATGACCTTACTGGCTGATGCAATGGATGAATTCATATGCTCCTTTGGCTGACTGTGGACATACACTGAAGACCCTTGAGCCATTGCAAGCGGCGGGGGTATGCATGAGCTGAAGTCCCCAAACGTCTATTGGTTGAGCACGTGTGAGATCGGGGTACTAAAGAAGTTTTGGAAGGTGGTGGACTCTACTTCACCTGAAATTTTTAAACAGAGTTTAGCTGGTCATCTGTCAGGGAACCTTTAGTTGTAATTCCTGCATTGCAGGGAGTTGGATAAGATTGCTCTGTGGATCGCTTCCAACTCTACGATTCCACAATTCTCTTTTGACCTGTAATCAGGGACACTGAAAACAATTTTATACCTTATCATTACATCCTCTGATGTTCCAAACTCACACTCATGAGCTCTGCACCTTAACTGTATAACAAAACGATCCATTTCTTCGGTTTCATCCAACTGAAGTTGCCAAAACTGATAGTGTTCAACCACTGGCTTTTTCCTGGGCTCACAATACTGTTTAAAAGCTTTTAAGTCTTTTGTTAAGATTTTCTTGGCTGGATCTGCATAAATATGTTGCATGTTATTGTACATCTCTGGTGCCTTGTCACTATGCTACAAAAGAATAGGAATCTTATCATCTGTTGGTGTGTTGTTTGCATTGGATAGTGGGAAGCAGAGAAGAAGCTTTTGCTCCCACCTTCTCTCATTTCTCCCCAGGTAAGGAGAGTGAAATGAACCCTCTCCCGGACCATAAGTCAGATTCCAAACTAGCCACAATCTTTTCTAAGATAGAAGAAACCTTCAACCCTGAAACATTGACCTTTCCAGCCTCGTGTAATGAAATGCAAATGTTAAATATATTGATTTTGGCTGGCAGAAGGAAAACGGAGCAGGACAGAAGCTTCAGGATGACTCATGGAGCATTGGCTCCTGTGATTTCCTGGTCAGTTCCCCCTGCCCCCCCCCCCCCCCCGCTACCTCTGAAAACAGTTTCTGCAAAGTGGTGAGAAAGGATTGCTTGTGTCTGTGTTTGTTGTTTCTGCTGTTTTTAAAGCAAATCATTTGTTCCACTGAAGGGGGCGGAATCCCTGAAATATAGAACCAAAACAGTTCTAAGGTCTCCGAATAAGACTCCATTTCAGTATGGTAAATGCTGCTTCATTTCCTTCATTTAACGAAGATTGCATCCATACTATTTGTTGCACCTGGCTTTCCCTAAAGAATCCTGGAAACTGTAGCTCCACCCCCCCTCGAGCTGCCATTCCCAGGACCCTTAAACTATGCTTCCCCAGCAATCCTTGGGGGAAACCATGTGCTTTAAAAATACAGGGGTGGTGGAAACACATAACCAGATTCAATAGGAGAGAATGGAGCTCCTTGCTAAGCTTTCCCTTCAGCCATTCTCAAACATTTCTTCAGTTTGACTTTTTTATTCCCCCTCTCTGCAGCTTTTCTGTCCACATAAACACCAAGATGCTTGCAGAATTATACACAATAAAGCAAATGACTACCTGCATTTTGGAAACAATGACGACAAATTTGAAGACAGCAGCAGATGAAGACCAACTACCTGTTCTCTTCCTAAACTCCTTTTGGGAAAGGTTAGGCTCAGCCTTGGTTGGCAACCACCTGTGCATGGGGCACAAGATGTTGAGGGCAGGGGCCAGAAGGTGCACCCCACTGCAGGGGTGCAGAGATTCAGGAATTGCAGAGATAAAGATGTGGTTTCCCCAAAATCAAGGTCCTTGTCCTTTTCCCCTCAAGCCTATCTCACAGAACATAGCAGTACACTAGAAGGAACAAATAACAGTTCAAAGGACTTGTGTGTTAAGTTATTCACTCACCATGGAAGCCCCCACTCCCTAAAAGTATGTTCAAAGTGGACAGAATTGAATTTAAGCTCATCGAAAAAATCTGGGAGCAATGGATAGCTTTATCTTCTACAAATCTGTTTAATCCCATTTAGAGCCATTCATGTTGGTGGCCATCACCACGTCTTGCAGTAGCAAATTCCGTAGGGCAACAATGTGCTATATGAATATATCTTGCTATATAATGAAATTGTAAGGCTGCAGTCATGCTGTAGTTCACATGGCCTCCAGCAAGCAACCAAGCAGTGGAGCAGGGTGTTGGGTCACGTTGTGAAGAGAGGTGGAGCAGAGGAGCAGGAGCAGAGAAGAAGAGGAGTTGGCCAGGTGTGAGGTAAGGAGGATTGGCAAAGGGTTGTTGGGTAGATGGGGTTGAGAAGTGGTGCAAGTAGGGGCAGCAGTCCCTAGTGCATATGTGTGTGCTTATATGTATCCAAATCATATGCTCCATGCTCTGTGTTTCAAACACTGTTCATTATTTGCTTATAGTGCCCTACAACGAGCTCAGTATATGTTTCCCCCCTTTCTCTACTTCAGCATCATAATAACTCTGTAAGGTGGGCTAGGTTAAGAGAAGGTGATTGGGTCAAAGTAACCCATTGAGTTCCAGTTGTTGTTGTTTAGTCGTTTAGTCGTGTCTGACTCTTCGTGACCCCATGGACCAGAGCACGCCAGGCACTTCTGTCTTCCACTGCCTCCCGCAGTTTGGTCAAACTCATGCTGGTAGCTTCAAAGACACTATCCAACCATCTTGTCCTCTGTCGTCCCCTTCTCCTTGTGCCCTCAATCTTTCCCAACATCAGGGTCTTTTCCAGGGAGACTTCTCTTCTCATGAGGCAGCCAAAGTATTGAAGCCTCAGCTTCACAATCTGTCCTTCCAGTGAGCACTCAGGGCTGATTTCCTTCAGAATGGAGAGGTTTGATCTTCTTGCAGTCCATGGGACTCTCAAGAGTCTCCTCCAGCACCATAATTCAAAAGCATCAATTCTTTGGCAATCAGCCTTCTTTATGGTCCAGCTCTCACTTCCATACATCACTGCTGGGAAAACCATAGCTTTAACTATACGGACCTTTGTTGGCAAGGTGATGTCTCTGCTTTTTAAGATGCTGTCTAGGTTTGTCATTGCTTTTCTCCCAAGAAGCAGGCGTCTTTTAATTTTGTGGCTGCTGTCACCATCTGCAGTGATCATGGAGCCCAAGAAAGTAAAATCTCTCACTGTACTGAGGTGCTATTCAGCATAAGGCAGCTTCCTGTGTTTCTTAATGGTCAAATTTAGCTGATCATAAACCTTCTTAATGTCTCTACCTGAAATTCACCTGCCACCCCTACTTTCTGACAGCGGAAAATCCAGGTGCCCAGCTAACTTGATCTTTTACATTGCTGGAGAGTTTATTTTCATTCACATAAATGACAAAGGACAGGAGAGGTTCCTAGTTGAGGCGAAACATGTGATGCTAGATCTGTGATGCACACATGTATCTTCCTGGCATTCTCCCAACTCTTTTCAAAGATAAAGTACAGGATGAACATCTGGTTCACACTATTAAAACCTTAATTAAAACTGAATTTCTTTTCCAGAATAACACCATCTGTCACAGCTCAGTCTCTCACTTTCTAAACAGAGATGCTACTCTTTCCTCAACCCATCCTCCCCTGCAAAACAAATCTCCAATTGTTACTATCTCCAGAATCTCTTTTCTCGAAGAGCAAAAAATATATATGCCAAGACTTGATCTTGCTGTTTTGTTTTTACTTGTTCCAAGGAGCCACCATGTACATTGCATTTGTCTCAGTACAGGAAAACATAATTTTACCAGTGATTATCTATCTAGGTTAGAGCACCCCTGGGCTAATTTGTGAATAGTTTTCCATTAAGTGTTAACACTCTAAGGGATTAGGGTTTAAGATACTCAGTGCTTATCCATCTAAACATTGCATATTGGTGTGGGTGGGTGTGTATGTGTACATGCTTCCATGCTTTTAAATGGAAATATGGCAACAACACAGGCTTCTCTAAGGCAACCTACAAAACCAAATAGATTACTATGGTCACAACTGCACCATACATTTAAAGCACATAGCTTCCCTCAAAGAATTCTTGCAAATGTGGTTTATTAAGGGTGTTGGGAATAGCTCTGTGATGGTTAAACTACAGTTCCCAGGGCTCCTGGGGGAAACTATGTGCTTTAAATGTATGGGGTGAAAACAGGTATTTTCACACCCTCCAAGTGTCCCGATGTTCCAGGGACAGTCCCGGAATTACAAAAGCCACACCAGCTTCTGATTTGATCCTGGAAAGTCCCCATTTCCCCTGCTGGCACCAAGCTTGCGGGGGAGGAGGAGCTGGCACTTTTTTGAGCAGCAGCGGGAGGTCCCATTAGCAAAGTGGTACCTCAGGTTAAGAACAGTTTCAGGTTAAGAACGCACCTCCGGAACGAATTAAGTTCTTAACCCGAGGTACCACTGTGTGTGTGTGTGTGTGTGTATATACACACACATATATATTGGTGTGCATTTTTCTTCTTGTAAATATAAAGAATCAAATCAAATCAGGATAAAGGGGTTTTCTCGGGACGGTGGTGGCAGAGGCGTAGGAAGGGAGTGCAGTGGGTGTGGCCCACCCTGGGTGTCATGACTGGGGGGGGGGTGACAAAATGGCAGGCGAGTGAACGGCACACCCCGCGCCCAGCAGCAGCAGTTCTTCTGACCCGGCGGCAGAGAGCGGCCCTCCTCAGCAGTGGCAAGGCGCACCCGACCACAGCAGCTCCATTGCCAGGTCATGTCTGACCTGGCTGCAGAGAACAAGAGGAGAGTTGGCAGCAGCATAGGTGTTTGTGCTCTGTGGCACCCACCCTTTTTCTGACAGGAAATGCTCTGCTGGGAGAGGGTCATAAAAATGGGGGAGGGGTGTTGAGAAGGATCAGTTGAGGGGAATGAGAAATATCCCTGTTTTCATCTGAGGAATGTTGAAGGGTATGTATTTTGAGTGTATCTGTCTTTTATTAGGCCTACAAAGGCAAGGCATTGCTTAATCTGTCAGTGCTGCTTTTCTTAACAACAACAACAACAACAACTTATTATTTATACCCCGCCCATCTGATTGGGTTTCCCCAGCCACTCTGGGCAGCTTCCAACAGAATATTAAAATACAATAACCTATTAAACATTAAAAGCTTCCCTAAACAGGGCTGGCTTCAGATGTCTTCTAAAAGTCTGGTAGTTGTTTTTCTCTCTTCAGTCTGTTTTCAGTCTCTTACTTCCCACCTTTAACCAAAAAATAAATAAGATACAGGTCCACCTGTGGTCATTTAATCACAAGTCACAACCAGTGGCCCTGGGTACAGATGCGCGCTCCCATAGGGGCCAGGTCCCAGGGTTCCTGGGTGCCATGGCTCCCACAACATTTTAAATGAGGGGGCCAGGCACCCACAAAGTGCGGTGGCGGCCGCACATGGATGCCACGGGGAGCATGCGCACAATGTCATTATGACATCGCCATGCCACATGCGCAACTGACATAGGCACACTGAGGGGTGTGATGATGTCACACACGCACACCAGGGGGCATGATGATATTGTGTGTGCACCCCACAGTTTGTGCGTATGCCCCAGTGACGTTGCACAGCTCCGGGCAGCCGTGATTACAGGAACAAGCCAGCGACACTATTTTCATTTTTAAAAGAGGATAATGCTGGCGCATTGTGCATCACAGTGCAGATGGGGAATGTGAACCCAGACATGCTTCCACATCAGCAATGTATCATGCAGAAGACCTGCTTACGTGCATGGATCTCACTTGCTGGAATGGGACAACCAAAATTCACACACATACATACAGAAAAGAGATTCAAAACAAGGAAAGCTGTGTTATACTGTGCCAAACCATTGTTCAGTCTGGCTCAGTACTGTCTACAGCTCTTCAGCAGCAGCTCTTCAGACAAAGTTCCTGCCTCTGTTTTGGGGAGATTCTGGGGATTGAACCTGTGACCTTCTGCATGCAAGGTGGTTGCTCAGTGGTAACTCAGCTATGGCCTTTCAGCTGGCTGGGTCTGATGGGATGTCGTTCGTAACATCTGGAAGCCATCAGGTCAGGCAAAGGTGCTCCACACAATGTATGATTTTATAAATCTCTGCCGTGCCCAGCGAGTTCTTTTTTTCCTACACAAAGTCCAAAGCTTTTTAGCCTTTCCTCCATAAGGAATAATTTTGGGTTGCCCTCTTCTGCACCTCCTCAAATCCTAATCTCTTCCGTTTGGGGCAACAATGGAAACGCTTTTCAAAAAGTAAAGGGGAAACAGTTTTGGAGCAATAACTTCAAAGAAAGTGTAATTTTTTCTACAAATCCTCATAAATAATAAAGTTCTAAATAAGGCAAGCCAGCAAAGAGCCCTCTGCAGGATTCTATCACCTCTAAAAAACAGTAAACTAGTATTGGGAACAGAACTAGCTCAAAGCACCACATCTGTGGTTATTCTCAGCGGACCTGCCCCATAAATAGCTTTTTATATGGATATTTACACCCCCTTAAGTGGGGATCTGGAGAATTGGAGCTGGTTGGGCTGGGTTAAATTCCCTTGGCTCTTATTCTTCTTTACAAAATAACATTGCAAACTGTTATCTTTTAATGAAATCTGAACCAGTGTTTGCAAGGGATTTAATTGCATTTCCTACATTCCAAGGTTCCTACCCCAGCGACAATGAAATGCAGTACGGGCATTAATAGCACCATTTTGCACTTACGTCATGTCTTAACACCCCAGCCATTTGCGCAAGCTCCATTGTGGAGCTGTTTCAAAGCACAGCTAATCCCCCTTTCTCTCCCAATGTTAGCAAGGGAGGAAAACGAACAGCGAAAGAACCAATGGCCTGACAGGGAGACAGTGTGGTGTAGTGGTTGGAGTGTGGGACTAGGACCTGGGAGACAAGGATTCAAATCCACACTTGGCCATGAATCTCACTGGGTAACCTTGGGCTAGGTACCCAAGGCTCCCTAGCGCCATCTCATAGCCCAATCAAAAGATATAGTTGAAGGCAGTCAAGGAGGACATCTTCCTTAGTGATGACCTATCTGTCTACCTGCCTAGGAAATAAAACCAGCATGCAGACAGGTATATACTGTTAGGTTTGTCAGCCAGCCACAACAGCATCAGGCTGGTTGTCAACAAAGGAAGCAAGGAAGGCATTGAGCAGAAAAACACACAAGCTTATTCTCCGATGAGTTGCTTAGCAGACACTGGATGAGCGAAGGAAGAGGAAGGCCTGAAGCTGGTGCCTGGAAGTAGTTGTTTATGATATGAAGATTGCCCAGTGCTGCAATCTTGACAAGAATTCCCTCATCAGAGGTGAAGGGTCTTCATGAGTCCTGGTGAAAATGACAAGTGATGCACAAATGTAAGAAACATGAAGATCCATTATCCTCCTTAGGAATGTTTATAATCAAAACACACTGGGCAGTGTTCACATACAGGCCATCCTAGTTTTGAGCGGGGTTTACAATCCAGACACCTGCATGCGCATGTTGAGTGTGCATAAGCCTGTTCCCCTCTGTTCCTGCTTTACCACATTCTGTCCCCTTTTTTGTGGCATCCTTATGATGTCTGGGGGTACTCACTATTCTTTCTTACATCTGAACACATGGGTTTTAGTTGTTGACAATGGCAGATTTAGGGCAGCGCGACCAGTTGTGCCGTACTGGGCGCTGAGTCTAGGAGGCTCTGCAGGACGTCACAACTATGATGTAGTTAATTAAGCAGAACAGAGGGCAAGAAGTGAGGGGGGGTGCTGCATTTTTGACTTGCACAGGGCGCTACTGAAATTTGACAGACCAAAGTTGGCCCTTGCTGTTGATCTCATTTAGATATGAAATTTGGACTTTCGGACTGGCTGTATTAATTTATACATTTAAGTTAAAGGTAAGGGACCCCTGACCATTAGGTCCAGTCATAGCCGACTCTGGGGTTACGGTGCTCATCTCACTTTACTGGCCGAGGGAGCCTGCGTACAGCTTGCGGGTCATGAGGTCAGCATGACTAGGCCGCTTCTAGCGAACCAGAGCAGCACACAGAAACGCCGCTTACCTTCCCACCAGAGCGGTACCTATTTATCTACTTGCACTTTGACGTGCTTTCGAACTGCTAGGTTGGCAGGAGCAGGGACCGAGCAACAGGAGCTCACCCCGTCACGGGGATTCAAACCGCTGACCTTCTGATCGGCAAGTCCTAGGCTCTGTTGTTTAACCCACAGAGTTAAGTTAAGTTAAGTTAGGACTCATAGAATATCTGTAGTGTTCATGTCAGCTTCTTCTCTCTTTTTCTGCTGCTGTACAACAGCTGCATTCACATGTAACACTAAACCATGGTTTAGCACTTTGAAGATGAGCCACAGCTCCCCCAAACAGAAATAATAGTTAAGAGCAGACACACAGGTCACCTGCCTGCAGACTTCCCTGCTATGGTGAGATGTTGTTGTTGTTTAGGTGTTTAGTCGTGTCTGACTCTTCATGACCCCATGGACCAGAGCACGCCAGGCACTCCTATCTTCCACTGCCTCCCACAGTTTGGTCAAACTCATGCTAGTAGCTTCGAGAACACTGTCCAACCATCTCATCCTCTGTTGTCCCCTTCTCCTTGTGCCCTCAATCTTTCCCAACATTTTCCAGGGAGTCTTCTCTTCTCATGAGGTGGCCAAAGTATTAGAGCCTCAGCTTCACAATCTGTCCTTCCAGTGAGCACTCAGGGCTGATTTCCTTAAGAATGGATAGGTTTGATCTTCTTGCAGTCCATGGGACTCTCAAGAGTCTCCTCCAGCACCATAATTCAAAAGCATCAATTCTTCGGCGATCAGTCTTCTTTATGGTCCAGCTGTGTCTCTAGTAATGGCTGTCGTAGTGAGGTGGAGCTGCAGAAAAGCCCTTCTGACAGCGGCATCATAGCAGTTTACCTGGACGGCGCAAAGTAGCAGGAAGATGGAGGCTCTATTGATACACCACCACTGTATCCATACAGCCCCCAACCTCATCACTGCTCCATCCTACCCTAGTGCCATCCAGGTAAGCAGCGATGCCAACATTACGAGTACTGCTCCATCCCCCCCCCCCCGAATGCTGCTGTTTATTTCTATTAAAATCAGAATTATAATTTTCAGAGTTACATCTACGCATATCAGTTAGCATATACAAATTTTATGCAGGTTGGTGCCCTCTTTTGTTCCTCTTTGGCAATGTACAAGGGTCCCTCCCCCCCTAATTCTGGTTGTCCTTTTGCATGGGAATAACATGGAAAAGGAGCTTTAAAAACCTGTCTTCAGGCCATTTGATTTCAGGGTCTTTTATAATGGGATGCTTTACATGTCTCAAATCCATTGTCCTATTGCTTAAAAAGGATCTCCCATGGGAGTACAAATTTAATTACCATATTTTGTTAAAAAAAGAAAGAAAAATGAAAATACAGATTACTTTCTCAAATGAAGGAGATGGTAAAAAGAAGAAAATGCTCGGGTGGGGGTGGGGTTAATTAATAAAGACCATGATTTGCCTCTAAAAAAAGAAGAAGAAGAAGAAGAAGAAGAAGAAGAAGAAGAAGAAGAAGAAGAAAATGCTTAATGATATGATTCCCCTGATGGAATCTGCTACAGACTATTTAATATACTATACTTCAAATTTTTTATATATTTCAACTCAAGAATTTTCCTTTGAAGAATAAAACATGCCATGGAGAGACAGTACACCTGTCAGGGGCTCAGGAGCAGAAGCACAGGGAAGAAGGGAAATGGAGAGCGAAGGGGAAGAATCTGAGGGCAGCGTAGGAGATGACAGTGGCCCGAGAGATTCCATGAGCCTCTCCAGCGAATCGGAAGATTCACAGAAGGGGGCGCTGGTGGCCAGGGCAAGGGGGGTCCCAAGGGGGACACTCCAGAAGCAAGGGGCCAGCGGGGACTCTCAGAGCAGCAATTGGAGATCAGGACCAGCTTCCCCACCAGAGCATAGTGGGGGGGAAGAGTCCCAGGTATCGGGACCAGCAGGGAGAGAAGATGAGTCAGGGCTGACCACGCCTCCATCGGACAGTCAGGCAACGGAGGGGAGGTCAGGTCCAGCTAGCATCCCGGAAGAGGGAAGCAGTGACAGAAGCAGTGTAACGGTCAGGAGGAAGGTCACTGGGTTGGCGCGAGAGCCAAGTTCAAATGTACAGGCGCGCGGGACAGCAGAGAACGAGGATTGGGAACCAGGTCCTAAAGCCCGCCGGAGGCAGGGGGAGGAGTCAGGGGACTCAGCGTCAGAAGAGTCCAGAAAGGGGAATGCCCCAGCGGACAGGAGGACCCAGAGGAGGAAAGAGCAGAGGAAGAGGTGGAGCAGGGCTAGAATCTTAAACTGGTGTCAGGGGGGAGGAGATTCAGACGGAACTTCGGCGGTCTAAGGTTTAAGACGTAGAGCTGCGCGCTGTGGCTTTGAAATGGAAACTGAACTTCAATAAAGACTTTTGTATATAACGACGACCTGGCGTTGGTCCTCTGTGAGCTGGGATCTTGGGCAGCTCTGACAACACCTGAACATATTTATACCTTTTTTCAGGCGGGGTGTGTGTGTAACATACGGTAGTTTTTACTCATTTCCATACTTTCAAATGTTTAACGTAGGACATGCTCTAAAGCTACAAAAAATTAAAATCAAATTAAAATAGAACAATAGTAAAATTCAGATAAACCTTTCTGAATATATTAACGAAGTTGTATCAAAGTGCATATACCAAAATTATTACAATTATTCCCCTCACAGTGCTACGATTCTCAGAATGGTTGAACAAGCCATCCCTCTTCACAGGGAACTTAGGTAATTGCAGCTCTCATTGGCGCCAATTTCAGGGGGCCCTGGGTGCTGCCTAACCTCCAACTCTCCAGCACCGCTGCAGTGACTAAAAGTGGGGTCCCCGCCTCCCCTGTGGGGCTTCTGCTGGGGCCTGCTGCAGCCATGGACGTGCTTCCAGGGCATGGCTACAGCAGTGGCAAGCCCCAAATAGAGGTCCTGTGGTAGAGTCAGGAGTCAGACTTTGGCCCCACGGCGGGGCTGGAGAACAGCAGCAGCACATGGAAGCCAAACAGTGCGCATGTAAAGTGACGTAATAACGTGATATCACATCGTGTGTTGCTGGGCACTCAGAGTCTGGGGCCCAAGATGGTGCACCTGGCAGCTCTGGGATGTCAAAAGGGGACTCTGAACAACTCTCACCACCCTTAACAAACTCCAGAACCCAGGGTTCTCTGTAGGAAGCCATGTGTGCTGGTCCCGGGGAAAGGGTTACCGTTGGCGTAGTCAAAGTCCGGTCCTAGGTCACTAGCCTGGAAACAGTCCACAAGGAGCGGGGCGAGGTCCGAAGCAGGAAGCCGGGCGGGAACAGAAAACTGGAGAGTCAGGTCTGGGGCTGGGCAGGAACAGGCACTCAACAACGACATTGCTCCCACAACCTGGGACCGGGCCGACTGGCCTTTATCTGCTCTGAGGCCAGGGGCGGTCCTGGCCCCCAGGAGATCCGCCTCTCTTGGCCTTAAGACGAGCACTCCTCCTGGGAGAAACCAGTTTCCTTCGCCTCTCTGCCCTGAGCCTCTGCAGTTCAGGAGAGGCTGAAGGGTTACTGGGCCCAGGGGGAGACTCACCTGCAGGCATTGAGTCCTCAACCACCTCTGGAGCCAGAGTGGAATCACCTGGTGCCTGCTCCTGAGGATCCGGCACAGGTGCAGGCGCTTCAGAATCAAGGCCCTGTCCCAGATCAGCCGGCCCTGGAGGCGGGGACTCCTGTGCAGGCTGGGATTCCTCTGGTTCAGCCTCTGAATCGGAATCCCAGGCCATCACACCATGACTGCTTAAAGCCAGCATGGTGTGGTGGTTAAGAGCGGTGGACTCGTAATCTGGTGAACCGTGTTCGCGTCTCCGCTTCTCCACATGCAGCTGCTGGGTGACCTTGGGCTAGTCACACTTCTCTGAAGTCATAGAATAGAATCATAGAATCATAGAGTTGGAAGAGACCACAAGGGCCATCGAGTCCAACCCCCTGCCAAGCAGGAAACACCATCAGAGCACTCCTGACATATGGTTGTCAAGCCTCTGCTTAAAGACCTCCAAAGAAGGAGACTCCACCACACTCCTTGGCAGCAAATTCCACTGTTGAACAGCTCTTACTGTCAGGAAGACAGTATCATATCATATCACCCCTTAACCTCCTCTTCTCCAGGCTAAACATGCCCAGCTCCCTTAGCCGTTCCTCATAAGGCATCGTTTCCAGGCCTTTGACCATTTTGGTTGCCCTCCTCTGGACACGTTCCAGTTTGTCAGTGTCCTTCTTGAACTGTGGTGCCCAGAACTGGACACAGTGCTCCAGGTGAGGTCTGATCAGAGCAAAATACAGCGGCACTATTACTTCCCTTGATCTAGATGCAATACTCCTATTGATGCAGCCCAGAACTGCATTGGCTTTTTTAGCTGCCGCATCACACTGTTGGCTCATGTCAAGTTTGTGGTCAACCAAGACTCCTAGATCCTTTTCACATGTACTGCTCTCAAGCCAGGTGTCACCCATCTTGTATTTGTGCCTCTCATTTTTTTTGCCCAAGTGCAATACTTTACATTTCTCCCTATTAAAATTCATCTTGTTTGTTTTGGCTCAGTTCTCTAATCTGTCAAGGTCATTTTGAAGTGTGATCCTGTCCTCTGGGGTGTTAGCCACAGCCCCACTCACCTCACAGAGTGTTTGTTGAGGGGGAGGAAGGGAAAGGAGATTGTTAACCGCTTTGAGACTCCTTAGGGTAGTGATAAAGCGGGATATCAAATCCAAACTCCTCTTCTTCTTCTAAAGCGACATTATAGTGCTTTGAGTATGGCCCATGCCTCTTCCACAACTACAGTGGTACCTCAGGTTAAGAACTTAATTTGTTCTGGAAGTCCGTTCTTAACCTGAAACTGTTCTTAACCTGAGGTACCACTTTAGCTAATGGGGCCTCCCCTTGCCAACATGCCACTACCACACAATTTCTGTTCTCATCCTGAGGTAAAATTCTTAACCCGAGATACTATTTCTGGGTTAACAGAGTCTGTAACCTGAAGCATCTGTAACTGAAGCATCTGTAACCTGAGGTACCACTGTACTGCTCTTCCCAGTTTGCTGTGCGCTCTGCTGCAACAGTTCCTCATGCCTAGCAACATATACAACTTACTTTGAAACATTGCGTGTACAAGCGCAAGGTTTCTTGCAGGCTGCTCTGTGGGTTTATTTATTTATTTGATGAGGAGAATCTTTGATATCTGAACGCCTTATATGCCTGTCATTTCCTCCCTCTCCCCTTTCATGGCAAAAACAAAACAGGATGTTCACCCACCGGCTTCTCCTCCTTCTCTTCCAAGAACCCCAAATGATTGGCCATCTGTGCACTGCACTCATGTTAACTTGTTTTAGGTTTGGTAAGCACTTTCCGCGAAAAGCTGTTAACCTAATCAGAAAAGTAAATAACTCGCTTCTGTTTTGCTATTCAAAATACATGTGAACCGCAACCCCTCGCCCCATTCCCCCCCCCACCACAACGGCAGTACAAAGCAAACATTGAGATTATAAAAATCACACTTGTTCAAACAGTGTTAGGAAAAATTATTTTAGCTGAGTTTGCAAGAGAAAGTAGCATTCCCACCCTCCCTTCATTTGCTAAGGTGGAATGTATTGTTATGAGTTGGGGGGGAGGGCAGAGGAGGAGGAAGAAGGCTGTATGTGAGATCCTTCCAAACCCTGGATGCAGCAAGTGTTAAAATATAAGCCGTGCTAGCTTCCTGTCTGGAGGTAATAGCCTGGGTGATGGGCCATTAAGAGAAGCAAAGGAAAGAAGGCTCTGTGCGAGATGAAAAATGGGTGGGGGTTCTCCCTCAGCTCAGAGGTACCGTATTTTTCGCTCTATAGGACGCACCCAACCATAGGACGCACCTTGTTTTAGAGGGGGAGAACAAGAAATAAAATTCTCCCCCTCTCTGCTCAGCGCCCCTTCAGCGAAGCTCTCCCTCTCTGCTGAAGCCAGGCGAGTCTTGCTCTCCCGGCTTCAGCAAAAGGAACCTGAAGCCTTTGGAGCACAGTGCGAGGTCCTGCTGCGCTCCGAAGGCTTCAGGGATAGCCGCCCGAAGCCTTCGGAGCGCAGCGGGAACTCGCGCTGCGCTCCGAAGGCTTCGGGTTCCTTTCACTGAAGACGGGAGAGTCTTGCTCTCCCGGCTTCAGCAAAAGGAACCCGATGCCTCTGAAGCGGGAGGCTTCAGGCGGCCATCCCTGAAGCCTGGAGAGTGAGAGGGGTTGGTGCGCTTCAGAGGCTTCGCGTTGCTATCACTGAAGCCAAGGAGCCTGCATTCGATCCATAGGACGCACACACATTTCCCCTTAATTTTTGGAGGGGAAAAAGTGCGTCCTATAGAGCGAAAAATACAGTAGTTAGGAGGACAAAGCCTGAGTTTAGAGCTGAAAGTGGGAGTAATGTGACCTAGACATAAAGCAGCAAGCTGGAGGGAGCAATGTTTCTGTTTGAATCCAAGGCGATGGCCATAGGCACCAACTCCTGGGGCCCGAGATACTTCCACCCCCCTGAATATTTCTTTTGAGGGGGCCGGGCCCCCTCAATGTTCAGAGGACATTGTCAAGACGTTGTACAACGTTGAGCCGGGCCCCCTCAATAAACTTGAGAAGCTGGCACCTCTGGCTACAGCTATGGGAGAAACAAGATCCTTTGGGGGTGCTGATGCTGCAAATTCCTCCATTGTAGGCTCAGGTTGTAGATATGCGTAAATCAACCATATATCATAAAGACACCACAATCTCCCCTGTGCCTCATTTCCAAAAGGAAACACAGACCCAGGGCCTAGAACCCCTGGAATTTCACACTGCTCAGAGATTGAGGTGGTGTGCAACAGCGTATTATGTTTAGACATGTATTTTAAGTTCCCCTAGGACAAGACAATTCACATCCATGCTGTTTCTTAAGACACCTTCTCTGTTCTTAGATCTTTGATACCCCTGAT
The DNA here is from genome assembly GCF_964252035.2 of Podarcis erhardii. NCBI lineage: Eukaryota > Metazoa > Chordata > Lepidosauria > Squamata > Lacertidae > Podarcis > Podarcis erhardii. The sequence goes on from NC_138499.1 coordinate 25,348,880, forward strand.
GCAGTGAACTCCTACTTAGAGCAGTCACCCTAGGAAGCAAAGTGTCAGAAAAGCACAGCTGAAGGAGAAGAAAGCCCTGTTCAGAATCCAGCCTCACTTCTTGTGTGTTCACTGCATGCATGAAAGGGGGGCAAGGCTGCACCAGCTGTCCACACCCCAAAACTCAGTGTGCCCCTCTGTCCACACTTCTGATGTCAGCCTATTCAGTTAACTGAATGAAATGAGCCCCTATCTGCACATATTTATTCCGTAACTGGCGTGCCACTACTCAAAAGGCCCTGTGTTGATCGCTACTCACCTTACTCCAGTAGCATATAAAGTGCCACCCAACCACTCTGCCCCCAGTGAGCCAAACTGACCGAAGACTGGATCAGCCCAAAGTGGGCAAATTTGGTTAACGACCTGCGCTTTGAAAGATCTAGAGCATGGCGCCAATAAATCATCATTGTTACTGGAAAACAAAGGCGGATGAGATACTTTGGAACTAAATGGAATTGGGCTATGCTTGAATTCACTTATGCAGCTAAAGGAGGAGGCAAGGCCTCCAAATATTAATAATCCAGTAATTCATTCATTATTACCTCTGTGGCCTAAAATTAGGAAGAAAATTACTTCCAACAGCTTACCGACAGTGACATTATCTTAGAACAGCATCCTGAAATGAGAGAGAATGGCAAAGATTCTATCTGAATGGGCTAAGTATGGCCAAAATAGATTTATAGGTTTCTTGAAAAATTGCCATTTGTCTGGTTTTGGATAGTTTATGTGCTGTCAGGAGGAGTAGGCCCTTTTTAGTTCAACTGGCTGTTGCGGCAGAATCTTCTAAGAGTGGGTGCTGTTCTCCACACCACTTTTTTCGTGTGCTTTTAAATATTTGCAAGTGTTTTAAGTGCTATTTTTAATGGGGTTACTTATTTATCTAATTTTAAAAATTACAGTGGTACCTCAGGTAACAGACGCTTCAGGTTACATACACTTCAGGTTACAGACTCCTGTAATCCAGAAATAGTGCTTCAGGTTAAGAACTTTGCTTCAGGATGAGAACAGAAATCGTGCTCCAGCAGCAAGGCGTCAGCAGGAGGCCCAATTAGCTAAAGTGGTGCTTCAGGTTAAGAACAGTTTCAGGTTAAGTGCGGACCTCCAGAACGAATTAAGTACTTAACCTGAGATACCACTGTATTTCTATTATTGTGCATGTTTATCTGTATCAGTTTAAAATTTTGAGCCAGCTTGGGTCCTGCATCAGAATAAAGGAAGGGTTTTAAAATAAAAAAACAATTAATTAATAGAATCATAGAGTTGGAAGGGGCCCAAGGGTCATCTAGCTCAACCCCTGCAATGCAGGAATCTCAACTAGAGCATCCATGACAGATGGCCATCCAACCTCTACTTTAAAATCTCCAGGGGAGAAGAATCTACCACCTCTTGTGGGAGTCTGTTCCCCTGTCAAACAGCTCTTACTCTCAGAAAGTTCTTCCTGGTGTTGGATTGAGATCGCCTTTATTGTAACTTGAATCCATTGGTTTGGGGACTAGCCTCCAGAGCAGGAGAAAACAAGCTTGCTCCATCTTCCATGTGACAGCCTTTAAGATATTTGAAGATGGCCATCATATCTGCTCTCAGTCTTCTCTTTTCCAGACTAAACATACCCAGCTCCTTCAATCGTTCCTCACAAGTCTTGCTTTCCAGATCCTTGACAGTCTTGGTTGCCCTCCTCTGCACACATTCCAGCTTGCCAATATCCTTCTTAAATCGTGGTGCCAAGAGCTGGGTCCAAGACTCCAGGTGTGGTCTGACCAAGGCAGAATAGAACAGGGCTATTATTTCCCTTGATCTGGACACTATACTTCTGTTGATGCAGCAGACATTTGCTGCAGCCGTATTGAGGATATATCAACAGAGGTGACCTGGACTTTGGGCCTGCATAAAACTGTTTTTACATTCATGGGCTTGGTGCTGAGTCCCCTGGCAATAAAAGCAGGTTCCAGGGTTAAAAGAGGAAAGGGCATAATTCGGTGCACATACTTAGCATGCAAAAGGGCCCAGGTGCAGCTCCCAGCATCTCCAGGTACGAATGGGAAGGACTCCCGTCTGAAACTCTGTGGAGCAGTTTAATGATCTCAGGCAGGCAAGCAAGCCCCAATAAGAATGAATGAGTCTTTGGCACTTTTATGGTATGTTTATTTACAATAAACATGCATCGCATGGCTCTGAGCCTGCCGCACTTTGCTACGAGTTGGTCACTCTGAGTCTGCACCCCTTTCGCAGAACGAAGGACGCCCTTCCTCTCTTGTACTTCCATTGCATTTTAAGCTCTTCTGGTTTGGAGATAAGGTGGGTGAACTCCCCCCCCCCATCAAACAAAGATCCTTCCAAACACTGCCTCCCTCCTGGTTGCATAGCGACCCCCTCAATGTCATCTATCTCCTCCCCTCCATCTGCCTGTGAGCTTCCCGAGTCTGCTACTCTATCTGAGTCTGGGAACTCTTGATGAAGGGGGGGGCGAACTAACCCACTCCTGCTCTGTTTGTGGCTGCAATCCCTCATCTCCAGAGTCAGACTCTGGCTCCCTCTGTACTTGCATTCCTTCATCTCCAGAGTCAGACTCTTCCCAGGCGTTCGATTCAGGCACATCCCTGACAAGCAGCTGCCAGCCATTGTACACAATAATGGCCTATAAGAACCAACAATCTGACTTGGCATATGGCAGCTTCCTGTGTTCCTAAAACACGGTGAGCCCTGTCTTGGAAGATGTGGATTATTTCCCATCACATGGGACATGTTCAGCTAACATTCCTTTCTCAGCTATGTTTTGCTGCCGGCTGTGTGGATGCATCACAGAGGATCTGTTATCTAAATAATGTCATCCCCCGATTAGATGACAAACATTTTAAAGTCGAAAATTGCCCAGAGACACTATCAACCAGTAAATTCACATCTGCTACAGAAACAATTGAAATGTACTTCAGATAAAAACCCACACTGCCACAAGTCATATGCAGTTGTTCAAACACTTGCAAAACCTTCACTCACAGCAAATGGAACTCTGTACTTTTATTAAAAAATATAGCCTTTGTTTACTATTTAACCAGCTGGATGTGATTGCGGGCAGACATGTGTGATAGATTTACACACGGAAGGAAGAAAATATTAACTGTACAGAGATAGTGTAATTATGCTGTGTTCTTTCCTTTCAGTTTTGCTACCAGAAAGTTTAGATTGGTTTCTTTTACTTTATTCAGGTGCTAACTCAAAAACGTTAAGCGTAAACTATGCCTATTTCTGGAAAAAAGAAGAAGATTTAATAAAGCCAGACAGAACAAGCTGGAGAGTTGCATTCTCTGTGTTGTTGCTGCAGATCAAATAATATTTAGTTGCCACAATAGGATCTAATTAGGCCTCTCGCTTTAATTCATGACTCTAGGATGCCCTTGAGAGCTTGCATAATAAGAGGGAGAATGTATGATCAGGTTTAAAGCAGAATATTACCGTCAACATAATCCCCCTGAAAGGAAACAAAGAATATTTATTCACATTATATGTCTGCCGTGAACAGCAGTCCTCAGACAATTTGATTATAGGAATGTGCGGTGCCAAAATGAAACATACTTGTTGTCTGAATTAAACCCATGACACTCCTCAATTCTTCCCAATTAGAAATATGTCTGGTGTTTCTTCTAATGTACCATAATAGTTTCGCAGCACAAGGCTGTCCTAACCTGAAGATTGATCCATATGCAGTATTCTATTTATTGTGTTTTGCAACTGAATTTGTCTAAATCACAGACTGGAGGATCTTTTATATGTGATCATAACACTAAGATTGCAGATAAACCTTGCCTGCTCCTTAAAAGGCAACATTTCCACTGTCCTCCCAGCACTTAAACTCAGGATGTAATACTCTCCCAGTGGCAGTGGTGGTACTGATGATGATACTCTCAGCACTTTGGAAGCCAGGTGTAAAGGGGAAAGAGTTCTGGGCTAGACTAGCTTTGCTGCTTTTCTATGTTTCTCCCTCTTCTCCCTGGCACCATCCCTGGGGAAGCACACGATAACATACAAGCGATGGACATTTTACACATGGCCAATTGACACATGATCACTGATGTGTGGGTCCTTTAGGACCTGGAAGAAGGCAGAATGGGGGTGCAAGGCAGAATGGGGCAGAATGGGGTGGGGTGCACTTATACGTGCTCTACCAACATGCGTGGGGGACAGGGTGGAACCCCCGCATTAAATGGTTGCTGCCTGTAGTTGAAAGTGCTACACGCCAAGAACAGTTTTTCTGCAGGATGAATTGTTTGCTTGGAAAGGTTCTCTGTTTGCATGTCTGTAATTTCAAGAGCATATGGTTTTTGCCAACTAGGGGTCAGCCTCCCCAGTTCAGGAATGGCTCTGAGCTGGAATCTGTAGCTTGAAGAGAACTGTGGCTTCAGAAATGAAGCAACTCAATAAAGGAGTTGGACGTTTGACTCCAGTTTAGTTCTCAATCAGGCCTTGATTGTCTCATCAGGTGCACCTAACATGCACCAAACTGGGCACATGTAACCTGCTGAACTCCAACTCCCATCAGCCCCAAGCAGAAACGCTAATGGTCAGGGGTGATGGGATCTGTAGTCCAACAATATCTGGAGGTCAATGGATTCTTGAGTCCTGTTTTAAGGGATTCTATCTAAGATTACAGTGCCAACTTCTCTCTTTTTTGCCAGACCCCATGGAAACTTCTGAACTGTGTATCCTTTCCTCAGCAAGTGTCCAGATCTAGAAAAAGGTATTGCTGCCTAATGGGAGCTTTTCCAGGACAACTCGCCCTCGCGAGGTCAACACTTGAAGCGTGTTCAGGCGAGAAGCCATGTTGCTCTTTTCTGCAAATAGCTCTGTTGGGGTAGGACCAATTTTGAAGCAGCTACTAAATGGCACAAGGAAATAAATAGAATAATAAGCTGCTAACTGCTCTTAACTGAACTCTTGTGAAAGCAAAACTTAAGAAAAGAAAAAGAGCATTTGGAGAGTGGGAGGGTGATGCGGAAAGGCAAGGGGAAATCTGGTCAGCTCCATTTTCACATGTGACTGCTAAACCATGTTTGCAGTATTAACAGATCTGCAAAGTGGGGAAACCTACCTTGACTAGAATACATTTCTTTTGCTATTAAATGCGAAATCAAGCATAAACAAAATCACCACAGAAAGCAGGTTAGAAATATTGAGACAGAAAGGGGGCCAGAGGCATCAATAACACATTCCAGAATTTTGATAGAAATTATTACAAGTCTGTAACAATGAAAACACCATTAACATGAAGATCCACTGGAATGCATATTTGGTTTTTAAATGGCTCCTTTCTTATTTCTTGTTGTTGTTTAGTCGTGTCCGACTCTTCGTGACTCCATGGACCAGAGCACACCACGCACTCCTGCCTTCCACTGCCTCCTGCAGTTTGGTCAAACTCATGTTGGTAGCTTCAAGAACATTGTCCAACCATCTCGTCCTGTTGTCCCCTTCTCCTTGTGCCCTCAATCTTTCCCAACATCAGGGTCTTTTCTAGGGAGTCTTCTCTTCTCATGAGGTGGCCTAAGTATTAGAGCCTCAGCTTCAGGATCTGTCCTTCCAGTGAGCACTCAGGGCTGATTTCCTTAAGAATGGAGAGGTTTGATCTTCTTGCAGTCCATGGGACTCTCAAGAGTCTCCTCCAGCACCATAATTCAAAAGCATCAATTCTTCGGCACTATTGCCAAGAGTGCCAAACCAAACTCGAAAGACGCTCTTAGCACTGCTTGTGAAAATTCTCTTAAGAATATAAGACAAAAATGTCCCTGATCTGGGAATGTTTGTAAGGTTTGAGTCCCATTCAGAAATCAAGGGGCAAGGTGATTGTGACTAACTTAAACCTCATTGATTTCAATTCGATTTGAGCAATGAATTTTGTGCAACTGATCGGGGCTATAGTTGTTGGTGGAGAAGTTGGCTTTGTTTAAATGTAGCACAGTTTTTAATAGAGACACCGGGCTGACTCAGCTAAGCACATTCATCACTTGAAGACAGCAACATCAAGCATTAACTTGAATGTGTGAAAAAGCTATCACAAATTTAACCAGTGACAGAGATTTTGTATCATCCAAAGTCACCTCCAATGCAATGCTTTTCAGTGGAGTTGGTTCACCTGTTGAACAGTGACACACAGATGAATTGAAGAAAGCATCATGTCCCCTTATTCCAAGTTCCCTTTCCACAAACTCATGGACCAATTGCCTCTCACAATGGAGCTGGAAATTACAACACACTTGGCACTACAATGCTCACGAGTTCAGTGATGAAGGAACAGTAGTTGTGGTCATTTGGCCTGGAGACTGGGAACAACATGTAATACTTTCATTTCCAGCGATGGCTGTTTTGGCTCACAGCTTCACCACTGTTTAAATAGCCAGAACTTGGTCAATATTAGACAGCCCTGTTTGAGCAGAATGAGGCAACTACCAGTTGATGTTCCCGGATTTCTTAAGTGGTAAAAGGTCCAAGGTAGCCTGTTACATTATCCATTTCCCTGTGAGGAGAAAAGTACTGGAAGCTTGTGGTGTTTATGTCATACATTTTTATTGCACAAGTTGAGCCTCAGCCTAAAGAAACATCCAGTCTGCCCTTCTTCTTCTTCTGCTTCTGCTTCTGCTTCCATAACTTGTCTGTTCCCTCAATGCAACAACAGCTTGCTTTTTCCAGACAGTTCCAAAAACTCAAGACTTATTTTTCCTTTGCTGGGTACAGTCAAAATGGTTCCCTCAAACATCAAATTAGTGGGGAAATGATGGCTGAAGTAGATGGAGTGCCTCAACCTTACATCCCCATCATTTCTTCCTTGCACCCCTGTTTCCCTAGCTAGGGCACCTAGCTGTTTGATTGAAGTGCAAAGTGTTTGAGGACCAGGATATTCGCAGGGAAACCAAAATGCTTGTTTACAAAGCTATTGTACTACCAACCTTACTGTATGTTTGTGAAACATGGACCACTTACAAATGCCATCTCCAGCTCCTCGAAAGATCCCATCAAAGGTGTCTCTGAAAAATTGTACACATCACCTGGGAAGTCAGGTGAACTAATGCCAGTGTACTGGAAGAAGTAAAGATCACCAGTGTCGAAGCAATGATTCTTCAACATCAACTTCATTGGACTGGTCATGTTTTGTGGATGCCTGATTATCGTCTTCCAAAGCAACTACTCTATTCTAAACTTAAAAATGGTACGTGTAATGCTGGTGGTCAACAAAAGAGGTTCAAAGACTCTCTCAAGGCAAATCTTTAAAATGGAGTATAAACACCGACAACCAGGAAACACTGGCCTGTGAGTGCTCCAGTTGGAGAACAGCCTCTACCAAAGGGGTCATGGGCTTTGAAGATGCTCGAAGTCAGGACAAAAGAGAGAAACATGCTAAGAGGAAGGCATGCTTGGCAAACCCTCACCAGGATCAACTCCCTCCTGGAAACCTATGTCCCCACTGTGGAAGGACATGTGGATCCAGAACTGGCCTCCACAGTCACTTATGGACCCACTGTTAAAACTGTGTTTATGGAAGACAATCTTACTCGGCTATGAGGGATCACCAAAGAAGAAGAAGACAGCTGGAAGCAAAGCTCCTGGGAAAATGGCAGTGCAGAGGCAATGGTTAAGCAGTTCCTGCATTGCTGCTTCTCCCCTGCAAATTGATTGTTCCTTTGCAGTATGATGGATGTTCATCAGAGAGCCAAATACCCTCTAGCATCTGCCCCCTGAGGCAGCCATCTCACTCAAGACTCCTGACGTTCCCAGGCAGCACAAGTAACTATCAGGAAAACAGCAAAATGAATTCTCCTTTGAAAGGAGAATAGCTCGTGTTCTTGGTTGACTCTGGCACTCAGAAGCAAAGGGTCTTCTTGCTCTCTCTTTAATTTTTGCTATTCATAACTCCTTACATCTCACAGCAGACCTATTTTAAGCAACAGATGGATCAAACACAAATAAAGAACAAACTACAAGGGCTAAAATATATTATTTCAAATGCTTGCTTTGTTCAAAAGTCATGTTGTTCCTGAACACTGATGTAATTGCTGCTTATTTTGAACACTCCACGGCCTGGCTTTGGTTAGAGACAGACAAAACATAACTTAGAACTGTAAACCGCATCTTCTGTGCCAAGAAGAAACGGCTGTAATTTACATTATGCTTCAGATTTGAAGGCAAAGGATGCAGCCAGATGGCCACTGCCCATGCTTTTGGTAATCTGTCTATCACATTTGTATCGCCCACCATTCTTCCAAGGAGCTCAGAGCAGCAGGTTTTATTGTATTGTCTCGCTTCTTGGCATAGCCCCTGAGGTGGATTCCAAACGGAAACACCAAATCCAACAGAGCAAAAGCATGCAAACAAATTCCTGAGGGCATCTGTGAAAATCACCCCCATCCTAGGATGGCCACTTACAAATGGCTCAAAAAAAGGGTAACAAATGCATTAACCTCCCCTACCCCAACCCCCCCCCCCAAAATATATATGAAGAAATACAAGCTATATGAATGTTAAGAATCTGCATGTTTTGGAACTTAGCTCCTGCAACTAGATCGAGAAAATGGGAAGATAAGTTACACTTAAGAAAAAGTTGAAATTTAAGGTTATTATATTTTTTATCTTAAGGCATAAATATTAGATAGAAGGCACCTTAAAATTAGAAGTGAAATATTTTGAAAGATATAAATAAGATACGAAACAAGGTAATAATTTGCTGATATGTTTTAGTGTAAAGAATGCAGGGCGAGGGAGGTGTGGGGAAGTCCAGCTAACAATTTAAAAATGTATTTTGAAAGTTGGAGTATTATTTATTTTTCTTCTTTTTTCTTCTGTAAACTGAAAATGCAATAAAAACGTTTTTTAAAAAACCAAATATATATGAAGAAAGAGGAGGCAGGTTTGCATAAAAGTTGCATATGCAAATATTATTGATTAAACTTTAGAAATCATAAGTACAATTTGAGGAGAAATGCTCTTCCATAGCAGGGAAGACTGTGACCAGGTGTCTTCCCAGCCTGCTGTCCAACAGGTACAGGTGCAACTTCAAGGCTCCTCCTACATTCCCATCTTATGGTTCTACATCTATAAATAGGGCTTGGACTGGACAGCCCTTACAATAGAGGATGGTCCTCTGCCAAGTTGGACACATGGCCAGCCTATCACCTCCTCCCATATGAACCTATATGAGATCTTCGCTCTGTTCTTGAGGTCCTTGTTGTTGTTTTCCAGCCAGGTGCTGCTGATGAGGACATGAGTAGCAGAACCTCCAAGGGAAGTCCATCTGGCCCCTTCTTTGCTCATATGTAATTGAGTTCTTAAGATGTCTTTCCTTGGGCAGGCATTTTTTAATTCAGGGATAGTCAACATGGTGCCTTTGAGAAGTTGTGGACTACAACTGCCGTGGACTCCAGCTGGCATGGCCAATGGTCAGGGATAATGGGAGCTGCAGTCCACAACTTCCGCAGGGCATTGTGTCAAACTATTCTCAAAAGTGGTTCAACAGTCAATCCCTCTTCCCAGGGAACTCTGGGAATTGTAGCTCTGTGAGGGGAATGGGGGTTTCCTAACAAGTCTCAGCACCCTTAACAAACTACAGCTCCCAGAATTATTCGGGAGAAGCTGTGACTGCTCAAAGTGGTGACATATGGTGTGAATGTGGCCTACAACTCCCATCATACCTGACCATTGGCCATTCTAGCTGGAGCTGATGGGATCTGGAGTCCAACAATATCTAGAGAGCCACACAGGCATACCTCCCCTCCATCTAGGGAACAGAATGACCTCCATAATACAGAGCCTTTGCTCTATGACTCAGAGCATGTCCATTTCTATATATAGCACAAAAATAGCCAAAAGACATGGGGTTGTGGAGAAAGACTCTAGATACAGCTTATCATTGTGCCCTTCTGCTATCCTATGTAGGCACAACTCAACTGGGAATCCGTGATGGATTCCTAAGCAAATAAAATAGCACTCATAACAGACATTTACAAAAGAGATATTAAATAAATGTTTGCTAAAGTAGCTCAAGGTTATTAGTTAATGTTTGTTCCTTCATAACTCAGAGTGCAGTTAATAATTATTAAGCCTGTTTTGGCCAAAAAAAAAAGTCGGGTTAGATTGTTTTGACCTGTGTTAAGCATTAACGTCAACAACTACTTATCATGGTTTGTGTGTGACGCTACCCGAGGGATCCAGTGTAAGTGATGAGAAGTTATGGTACAGCTGGAGAGCTCTTAGTGGCGTAGATGCCTCTAATATGCATCACAGCAGCAATTTTATGATAGAAAGCCCTGGATATCCATTGTTGTTATTTGATTTGGTGCATTTCAGCTGTTGATTGAAAGGAGAGCCTAAACTGGGCTGCAAACTGAGAAAGGGAATTACGAAATTCCAAAAATTAAAGATCTGGTAGGGGCTGTGAGTATTGGGCCAATATTTCCCAACAACTGGATTTATTACACGGTAGTGTCACTGACAACACCCCCCAGAAGCAGCCTTGCTGTGAACCAAGATGACATGGCTGCCTTGTTGGGCAACAGATTTAGGGCACTGCGTGGATTATAAGGTTAGAGATAGATGAAGCTAACTCTTGGGGCAAAAAAGACTGAGAGGTTCTCCTGAGTGAGCTCCACTGAAATGAACAGGAACTTTGTGATTCTTGATGCCCTTGTTTGGTGCATTGAAACGGTGCCATTTGGATTTTCTGGAACCAAAAGATATTGAGGTCCTATCTAGGATTTGCTACCAGTAAGCAGTTAAAACATAAGCAATGACTGTCTCTCACTGCTGTTAGTGTGATTTGCGTATGGGAAGTGTTTGCTTGTATTTGGCTATCTGTATTTGGAATATTTATTTGAAAATGGCAACTGGATCTCAGAAATGTTGCCAACATTTACTGAATGCACCTATTGGGATGCAATCACAAACAGTGTCCGGGTGGAAATCGCTGAAATGTCCGGAGAAAACCGGACGTATACCACAACCCATGTCAGAAGTCTAAAAAGATCTCAACATCTTGGTCCCCCCCCCCAAAAAAAATATCTCAACAACATTTGTGTTTGTTTGTTTGTTTGTTTGTTTGTTTGTTTGTTCACTTTTTGAAATATGGCAACCTAATGTATCCAACTATGTTCCCCTAGAGTGGACTGGTTGAAATTCACAAACCTAAATTTGTCATACCCATTAATTTCAGTGGGTCTGCTCTGAGTTTGGCAAACACTGAATGAAAACCACTGAATGTTAAAATTCTGAATTTGTTTCTTACAAGGACTGCCTCCTGAAAGGTCATGTTGTGGAGATCATGGGACCTAAAAAGTAAGCTTGACAAATATGATTTATGGGTTAAAGTTGACAGAGCTGACAGCAGAGGCAGATTTAGGGGAGCGTGACCAGTTTGGTCTCAGTGGGCCTGGAGCCTTGGGGGTGCTGTAACTATGAAGTAGAATGAGAGGCGAGAGGGCACCAAATTTGGGTGTTGCGCAGGCTGCCATTGAACTTTGAGTTTCCCAGGTCTGCCACTGCTTTCAGACAAGGTCTCTGACACTGACATGGTGAAGGGCAGCCATCGCCCTGAAAAAGGTGTGAAATAAATGTCTGAAATTTTTGTGGCTAGAGATCACATGACTATATAGAGAACATATGGAGAGCTCTTCCCACTAACTGGGCAGTGGCTTTACAGCCTTTAGGGACTAAGGGCTCCTCCAGACTTCTGTTTGTTCTGCCACTTTCCCCCAGGAAAACCCAAAGTTTACTGCTAAATGGGAGCTAATGTTAACTGGGCTTTCCATGGATTGATGTTTGTTCTGATTCAGCGCTAAAGAGCACGTTTTCCTGGGGAAAGTGGTGGGGCCCATGCCTAGAAAGCATGGGACAAGTGGGGAAACCCCCAGGACCCATGCTTTCTAATCACAGGATGAGCGGAAGTGTGGACCAGCCCTTTATCAAGCCAGATCTCTGTTGTTTCCAATATGGTGAACGAGGCGGCGAACAAATCAGTTAGGGATCCAATTTTTATGAATGCTGACTGACAATCTTGTATGGAGAAACAGGGCTGCAGATGTTTGTTTGTTTGTTTGTTTGTTTGTTTGTTTGTTTGTTTGTTTATGTGGGGGTGCTCCCCCAATAAAGAGGAAGAGAGAGAGATGTGATATGTTGTTGAATGGCCTGGACTTCTTCCTCTAAATTTCAGATATTGAACATATTCTTCAGATCCCTGGTCCAAGAGCCCAAACAAACAGTACAAGCAGATATCGTGGGTAGCTTTGAGCACTATTGACTCAAGGACTCCATCTTCAAAGCACTAGGTAACCTTTGTGAGCTCAGATATAGTGGTGTCTCTTTAGACGTCTTCTGAGATATATGCCCTGAAACTGTTAGGCGAGCCTACCACCCATATAACCTCCTTTATAGGCAGCAGGAATTTCATTTCCCAGATGAACAAATAATAAATACCTTTTTAAAATTGCTTTCGTAGCCCATTTCATGATTTCCACCCTCAATTTGCATGTATTCTGGATTTCTACCCTGTAAGCCAGGGAAACATTTCCCAAGCTTGGATCTGAAAATATGTGTTCCTTCTTTCTGCCATTTGAACTATTTGTGCTTTTTGTTTCAGGGATAGTCTCATCATGAGTCCAAGACAGATTCTGAGCTGGGCATCCTTCAACCTGCCCCTGAATCCAGCCTTGCCTGTTTTCATCTGGTGCGCATCCTTTTCTCTGAGCACCCCCCCCTGAGGCCCCCAAACCGTCTTAGCACAGATTTATCATACCACCAGGCTTTGGTGTGAAGGCAACAGTTCTCCCCCAAATCAAAGCAAGCATTGAATGAAACCCTCTCTTACCCCCAGCCTGGCATGAAGCAAAAAATAAAATAAAAATAAGCCACCTAACCAAGTTGGCCTCTGGCTCATAAAAATAATCCATCTCTGTATGAAAACCAAACGCTTCATAAAACCGTCATGCTGATTTGAAAAACAATTTTACAGCTAAAGGGAGGAATGCCCAACCAGTGTAATTCATTACACTGAGGAGGCTTTAATAAGCCAGCCAAAAAGCACAAGGGAGTTCCCCTCCAGCTATAATAGAACGCAGATGCCATAATATAGCGCACATGCAACCCTTCGTACAAGTTGCAGGCCTAATAGCTGTGGATTCCAAGGCAAAAATTTCTCCTCAGAGGTCATTCCTCAGGGTAACAAGCAGACACAGAGGGCTGCTGCCAGGGTAGAGCTGGGTCTCGCCCTAGCTAGACACAGCTTGAAAGTGAGGGGTGGCAAAAGCAACCTCACCTGGTTTTGACACTACAAATAAAGCTCAAAAGGGCACCAGATAAGGATGCACATCAGGTGCCCACTTCAGGACACCACCGACAAATTGGAGGATATTCAAAGGGGGACAACAAAGATGGTGAAGGCAGAAACCAAGGCCGCATTTGCACCCGGCATTGAAAGTGTTATTATGCCCCTTTTTAACCGTCATGGCTTCAGTGCTATGAACTGAAGATTGATAAGGGCTCTGAGAGTTGTTAAAAGCCCTCGATTTCCCTCGCAGAGTGGTTTAACAGTCTATGCCTCTTCCCAGGGAACTCTGGGAGTTGTAGCTGTGTGAGGGGATTGGGGGCCTTCTAACAACTCTCAGCACCCTTAACAAACTACAACTCCCAGAATTCTTTGAGGGGAAGCCATGACTGTCTATAGTTGTATAAGAGTGCTTTAAATGTATGGTGCAGATGCAGTCCAAGTCTTGTGTGGAAGGAGATGGATATCTTTAACCTGGAGAACAGAAGATGTGGGGGTGGGGGGAACAGGACATGCTGGTGGTCTTCAAATATCTGTCATGTAGTAGAATTTGAGAGAAAAGCTGGATCTAAATATATTAATTAAATAAGTGTCTCTCCTGGTTCTGTATATTCTACTGAACATTAATTCTCCTTCAGGCAATGTTCATTCTTGCTTCATTAGAAGACTATAATACATACATACATACATACATACATACATACAGATGTATTGAATGCTGAAGCTCCACTGGTGTCCCAGACTTCCTCTCCTGACCCCTCCAGCCTCAAAATCTGTTCCTCAGGGTTGGGGGACACTCTGGAGCAGATTTTGGAAATATACAGAGGGAGTCCTGTTGTGTCAGCAGAAGTCTGCTGGCACAGCTTCGGATACAACCCAGTGATAGGAACTGGTGTGATCAGTGCTATTTTTCTAGAAAAAGAGGTAGTGGAACTCACCATGAACGCCTTCCTTGTTCTCCTAGAATGGCAATGGTGTTTACCTGAGTAGTGCCAGAACTAAAACATGAGAAATTGGGAGAAATCAAAATTCGCCCATCCCTATCTATGCCTATTGCTAACCACCGTGGCGCATCATCAGTGCTGGCTATAGCAATATCAAAACTGCAGTTCTTTCCAAGAAAGATGAATCATCCCACCTTGAACCAGAAGGTGATACGAGCTTTTGTGAATCTGCCCACATTCCAGACCAGATCAAAGGCTTCTCTCATGGACTGGTGCAGCGTGATGACTAAGAGAGATATGAACCAGGAAGCCTCTGCTCAGAGTTTCATCTCTCCCAAGAACTCAGATGAAATGATCTCCAGCATCTCTCAGCATCTCTTCACCTATCAGTAACATGGAGGGGAATAATAACACAACAATATGGGTGGGAATAAGGACAAAAATAACACTGTCCTACCTTACAGGGTTATTGCAGATAATGCGTCTGAAGCAGTTTGAACACACAGTACAAATGTTAAGTAATATGAAGGACTGGTTTGGAGAGCTTTTGCTCAGTCCTGCCTTATTCAAGAGAGGTTATTTGAGGGCACTGCAGAGCTCGCTTGGTGCAGGCTGAAGTTTGGGCCCAATATGCTGTTTCATACCCAAAATGCAAAACTCTGAAAACATGTAGCTGCATAATGGGTGTGCTGGCAGCTCTCAAGCGTCAGGAGAGCTAATGAAAGCAGCCCTGTGCACAAAAGAGGTTTTCAATGCATCTGTCCCAGTTTTACTTTTAATGAAATTCATGCATTTAAGCTACAAAAACAAACAGTTCCCGGGAACTCAGAGCTCTCTGGCTGGCAGGGTAACATTCCTTATTCCCAATCCGATCTCATCTCATCTGCAGCGAGAGAGGGCAGTTTAGGAAGAGTTGCAACATCTGGACAACAGCTGATGCCGACTCGGGGGACTTAATCAAGATATCCAGGAAGAATATATTTTTCCAGAACTTGAGAGAGTATTATTGAATCCCAGAGAGAAACCGATCTTTCATGTGACAAAGAATTTTTTTTAAAAAAGTCCACCCACTTGTTTACCAAACTTCCTCCTGACACAACCTCTGTATGGGCAAGGAGCAAAAACTGACAGTCCTCCCCTTTTGAGACAATGAGAATAAGATGACCAAAATATATCCATATTGAAACAGAGCAATAGCTTCTCCGGCTTGGGAGAGTCACACATTTGGCAACTCCCCTCCCCTTTGTTTTCAAAAATAAAAACAACCGCCTGAAGAGCACTTTCTTCCATCGCATCAGATTATTGTTGCACGTGCAGACAAAGCGATGTGGTCTTTTAAAACTGTCTTCTGATACAGCACATAGAATTCTTTGTCCCTGTTATTAAATAGCTCCTTTTGGAACAGCCTTCAGCAAACTACAGCTCCCAGCAGCCACGGACGGCATGGCCAGGCTTTTCCCAAACGTCTGGAGGGCACCAGGTTCTAGTCATGCATGCATTCAATTTATATCCTGCTCTTCCTCCCAAAGGAGCAAACACATCAAGTTTTGTGTGTGGGGGGGGGGGGAACGCTCTGTCACAAGAGACTAGGGCCCTGTGGGACTTGACATCTTTCCGCAGGGCCTGCAAGACAGAGCTGTTCCACCAGGCCTTTGGCCAGAGCACAGCCTGACTCCCTCCTTTGGCAATCTTCACAGAACTCTAGCCCAATGGTTGCCATCAATTTGATTTGAATTAATTTTATAATGAAATGATTTTAGAATGTTGTATTATTTTATTGTTGTTAGCCACCCTGAGCCCGGCTTCGGCTGGGGAGGGCGGGATATAAATTATTATTATTATTATTATTATTATTATTATTATTATTATTATTATCTTAAAAGTATTCAAGAAACAGTTAAAAACATCCTCTCAGCCAATGATTTCAGGGTTGCCAGCCATCTTTCAGCCATCAAATGCCTGGCTAAACTGGAATGTTTTAAAATTCCTCCTGAACAGTGGCAATCCCAGGAAAATACGGTAGGCTGGTTTCTGTACAGACTCTCACACCCCTTCCATTCTGATGAGCAAGAAGCATTATCAGAGTTCAAGGGCACACTGCAGCCAGGAAAAAATATTTGGGATGCAAAGTTGGGCCAGTGTGAGAGGTGGCCTATGTAGGGTTCAAAGGGCCAGGTATGTAGGTCTGGGGGGCTGTATTTAGTCCCCAAGACATGAGGTTCTCCATCCCTATTTTCAGGGAATCGAATACACATGCAAAAAAGTGTGGCACCCTCCCCAATCCGTGTGTAAACTCAATCTAGCTGAGTGGAGAACTTCAGCGCACTCCCTCCTGAACATCTGAATAAAAGGTAAAAGGTAAAGTCCAGTCAAAGGTGACTATGGGGTTCCGGCGTTCATCTCGCTTTCAGGCCAAGGGAGCTGGAGTTTGCCCACAGACAGCTTTCTGGGTCATGTGGCAAGCATGACTAAACCGCTTCTGGCACAACGAGACACCATTACAGAAACCATTATGGAAATGCTGTTTACCTTTCCGCCACAGCGGTACCTATTTATCTACTTGCCCAGGCGTGCTTTCGAACTGCTAGGTTGGCAGGAACTAGGACAGTGCAATGGGAGCTCATCCCGTCGAGGGGATTCGAACCACTGACCTTCTGATCGGCAAGCCCAAGAGGCTCAGTGGTTTAGACCACAATGTCACCCACGTCCTAACATCAAGAGTGCATCAAGGCTAGCATTAAGAGTGCAGGAAGTTTCAAACAAGCCTGCTCACTACTAGCTCAGTATTACACATGAGACATAGCATGATAAACCCAGGCACTTGGGAATGAAATCTGACTTCCTGTGGCCATGGACAAAAGAGATCTACCAATTTAAATGCCTAATCTCCCAACACACACAAACACACACTATCCAAGAGCTGTAAATGTTTGTTAGGCACCAGAGTGGGAAAGCATTAAATGTAATTATCACACATTAGCCTTTGATTCCTTTTTGTTTAGCTGATTTGAATAACTCACACTTTGAAAGCAAAAACTGACACTCGTTTTGAAAAAGCAGGTGCTCTCTAGCCTTAAAACAAAAAAATTTAACATATTGTGGCATATCTTCCCAGCCATTTTACATTTTAATGGAGCGTACTGTTTCCAAAGCAGCTTAATCTTTTCCTTTAAAAGAGGTTTTAAAATGGCAATTGAGAGGCTTAGAAGGTTCTTATCTTTGTCTCCAAGGAATTTGTTCTCCAATGTTGTCTTTAGGGGCTGTTCTCCCCCCACCCCCAATGATCATGCAATTAACTGTCTCCCTTTGTTGGATTATTTTTTCTGGTGCCTGGATCTCAAAAGTAGGAAACCTGTTAATAACGAATGCCAGACAATTAGTCCCTTGATGCTTTCGTTTATTAGGTCAATTAACAACTTCCAGAGCAAAAACAACAAAGAATCTATGTAGTTTCTGAAACAGAAACAAATTTATTTTGGCAAAGCTTCATCAGTTGCAAGCGATGCAAGAAAACGCACTGGCACAAATGTTTATGCCATAATATATTTGTTAGTGTTTACGGTGCTCAATGCTATTTTTCTAGAAAAAGAGGTGCCGGAACTCACGACAAACGCTTCGCTTGGCAATGGTGCCCACCTGAGAGGTGTCAGAACTGAGTTCCAGCTGAGGGGGAAAGCCCTGATGGTGCTATAGGAGCAAAGTGATAGTTTTAAGTCAATTCACTGCTTTCAAATACAGTGGAACCTCGGTTTTTGAACTTAATCCGTTCCGGAAGACCGTTAGACTTCCGAAATGTTTGAAAACTGAAAACTCAATATGGAAGCCTCTCCACAATAGGGAAACTCAAAATGGAAGCCATGTAGCATGTCTGGCTTCCGAAAATCAAAGCAGTTACTTCCGGGTTTTCGGCATTCGAAAGCCGAGGTTCCACTGTAATGAGTTAGATGGACCAATGGCCTGGCTCAATATAAAGCAAATGCATCCAAGACTATCCAATCAGTAGCTGTAAGCCATGTCAAAGGGTGGCTTACACACCATGGAATGCAATACTGAGCTTCTATTGCACTACTTGTGTTGTGTACCGTAATTAAGGTGGGGGAAATTCCTTTTCAGGCTGACTGTACACAGTCTAGAAGATGTCTGTTACAGAAGCAGAAAAGACAATGGAAGAAACTAAACGAGGAAAAGCTATTTAAGCGTCACTCGTGAAAACATCCATCATTTTTGCATTAGGGAGGTGGGGGGTGGCTGTGTGGGACAGCCACTTCAGTTTGGCAGCAGTTCTCCAGAAAGTCAACACAACTTTTATCAAAGTCCATAGGCTCCATCAAAGCCCTCTGGGCTTGGTTATTAGAGGCTTGGCAAAGAATGTCAGCCCCTCTTTGAAAAGGGCAGTGGGTTTTAAGAAGAAGAAAGGGAAAAACACTCTGAAAGCAGGTAATTCATCTTAGAAGATTTTAGATTTTGATAATAGCTCCATTTATTTCAGACCAAGCAATCTCCTGTGGTCTCCCAGACTTCTTTTTCCCCCCTCCAAACAAGATACCTGCACTCTGGGCTTGTAATGTACCTCTAATTCATTGCCATCAGTTACAGGAATAAAAGCACACATACAGAGACAACAAAAACAACTTTTCAATCACTTGAAGATTCCGAAGCAATCAAGCTTCATACTAATGTCTGCCACTTATTATTCCAAGTGCTCCGCATGACACAGATGAGAGCATTCAGTGGTTAGCATAAATCATTCCTACTGCAAAACTGTCACCATTCTGGGAGGGGGGGCACAATTCTCTCCCTAGACTACATTCAAAAGATATGGTATATATATTAATAGGAGAAAGTTTGAGCTAATTTTCAGTTTAAATCAGTTGGGACTAAAGATCTGCTTGTGCATAAAGGGCTGGGGGGGGGGGGCAGAATGCCACAGCTAGTGGTCATTCCTTCTATTTCCAGTGTTCAGGCTATGTGTGCCAGTCCTTTTGCATCCAAAATGGCAGCACGCATACACAACGGAGAGGTTTTAAGAGGTGTAAGGGAACCGCAAGGTTTGCAGAAGTACCAAAAAAATATGTTTTAATCAGCAATCCTACCCCAGTGGGGGGAACACTCTTAAAAACAGCCCAATGAAGACTTAAGTGTGCACTCAGTAGCCACAAAACACTGAGTGACTTGGGAGAAATGGAAAACTGGAGGAGAGGGGCAATGGAATGTTGACCTTTAAATCCCTAAACGGCCTCGGCCCAGTATACCTGAAGGAGCGTCTCCACCTCCATTGTTCTGCCTGGATGCTGAGGCCCAGCGCCAAGGGCCTTCTGGCGGTTCCCTCATTGCAAGAAGCAAAGCTACAGGGAACCAGGCAGAGGGCCTTCTCGGTAGTGGTGGAACGCCCTCCCATCAGATGTCAAAGAGATAAACAACTACCTGACATTTAGAAAGCATCTGAAGGCAGCCCTGTTCAGGGAAGTTTTTAATGTGTGACATTTTAATGTATTTTTAATCTTTGTTGGAAGCCACCCAGAGTGGCTGGAGAAACCCAGCCAGATGGGCGGGGTACAAACAATAAATTGTTGTTGTTGTTGTTGTTGTTATGGAATCCAGTGACAAGTATCTAGAACAGGGAACACTTTGTTGGAGGTTGCAATTGCAGCATTGTACTAGCTAACTTAATTTATACCCACAGCATACATTTGAAGTACTCATGTCACTTTAACGGTTATGGCTCTCCCTCCAAATATACATACAGTATATATCGATACAGTGGTGCCCCGCAAGAGGAATGCCTCGCAAGACGAAAAACTCACTAGACAAAAGAGTTTTCCGTTTTTTGAGTCCTTCCGCAAGACGAATTTCCCTATGGGCTTGCTTTGCAAGACGAAACGTCTTGCGAGTTCGTTTCATTTTTCTTAAAGCCGCTAAGCCGCTAATAGCCGCTAAGCCGCTAATAGCCGCTAAGCCGCTAATAGCCGTGCTTCGCAAGACGAGAAAACCGCAAGACGAAGAGACTCGCGGAACGGATTAATTTCGTCTTGCGAGGCACCACTGTATTGATATTGATATTGATATCTATATTGATAAATATATCGATATCGATAGATATAGATATAGATAGTTTGTTAAGTGGCCTTCTAACAACTCTCCTATATCTCCTAGGTTTCTTTGGGGACTTTAGAGTCACACTTTAGACTCAACACCTTGTGAAGTTGCTTTCTTCACATGATGGCTCTGTTGTGTCACTGAGGCTTTTCTTTAACAGAATCAGCTTAAACAGAATTAAAATCCTGGTTTCACGTTGCACTTAATGTAGGCATGCCTGCTCCTAGGACCTAGATGCTTTTATAATGTTTACTCAGAAGCAGGTCTGGTTCCGCATAGGTTGCTATCGCACTTAATTAACAGCATCATCATTGCATCTTCTGCCTCTAATTGCTTTCCGTTCAGTGTGGCGTGGCACTAGTAATGAATTAGTCAGTTTCTGTTCCCCTCTGGATGGGTTGAATTGCTTGTTTCCTCCCATTTTTATAGCACCATATTACAAGACATGAAAAGGAAAAAGAGGAAGTGAATAATTAAAGCCCATCACCAGAGGGACAGGAATTGACTCATAAAGGGGAATTAGGAGGGGACAATTTGTCACAAAGGCTGTGTTACACCAGAAGCAGAACTAAGTACATAAGACAAGCCTGCTGAATCAGACTGTCCCACCCAGGCCGTATCCTGGTCTTTACTTGGCCAACAAGATGCCTTTGGGAAGCCTGCAAGCTAGACATGAACACAACACAGTGGTGTAGCGTGGGAGGGGCCCTCTGGGGCAGCTGCCCCAGGCACAGAAATCTGAAAGGGCACAACCAGATACCCCCATGACAGGCTCCTTGTGGCAGACCCTGACAATGGCCATCATCGCTACTACACCATGAATTTGTCTAATGACCTTCTAAAGTCATGTGGATAAAGGATAGCACTTCTAGTCCAAATGGCAGGAGCTACTCAAGGCTCCCTTTGGCTTCAGATTTTAGCAGGGCCTTGAACTTGGCTTTTTCCATGTTCAAGCCAAACAATGCAGGCAGTGTACACACAGGGGGAGGGACCACAGTACAATGATATAGAATATATACTTTGCATGCAGAGCATCTCCAGTTAAATGGTTCAGGTAGCAGATGTTGTGGGGAGACCTCTGGCCAACACCCTGGAGATTTGCTGCCGGTCAGAATAGATAATAGTGAGTGAGGGATGGGCTGGCTCAATATTAGGCAGCTCCATACATTCACATTGCCTTGCAGTAGGGGAGGCAGAAACATCCTGAGATTGAGATTTACCTTGCAGCTCCTGCAGCTTCTTAAGTCATTCTGATAAGGAGTGAAAAGCTAGCAAAGTCTCTGCTGTGTCCCCTCAGGTGTCGGCATATACACAACAGGCCTCACTCTTGGGTAGTTATTAGGAGTGTGCATTGGATCTGTGCGTACCTCAAACTACAAGGCAAACAGTGCTCTGGATAGTTTCTAAACAGAAGTGCTTTGGATAGTTCTAAACAGAAGTGCTCTGGATAGCTTCCTCGTGTTCCTCAAACAAGCTCTTTTTGCTTTTGAATTGCGCTTGCGGGGTTGAGTGGCCAAAAATGGCAAGAAATGAACAAGTGGGGCCCTGCTCCACCACAGAACACAGTAATGGAGGCATTCCACCTCATACACCTGCAGAGTTCTTGGATTGGGAGAAGCAGATTCTCGGTGGAACATGCGTATGCAAGAGGTACTGTATTTTTCGCTATATAAGACGCACTTTTCCCTCCTAAAAAGTAAGGGGAAATGTGTGTGCGTCTTATGGAGCGAATGCAGGCTGCGCAGCTATCCCAGTAGCCAGAACAGCGAGAGGGATTGTTGTGCAGCGCTCCCTCTCACTGTTCTAGCTTCTGGCTTAGTTGCACTCTGTCCCTTCCCTCACCTCCCGGAAAAGCCCCCAAGAGCATGTGTGACGGGATGCCCTTCTCCCTCCTCAGGGAAAAGCCTGCAAGCGCCTCACACACACTCCACGCGGCTTGTGAAGGGGAGCTCTGAGCAGAGCCTGGGATGCATACAGGCTCTGCTCAGTGCTCCCTTTAAAGAATATTTTTTTCTTGCATTCCCCCTCTAAAAACTAGGTGCGTCTTATGGTCAGGTGCATCTTATGGAGCAAAAAATACAGTAAAATCGGGAGTGGCTCACCTAGTGGGGCAGAGCCAGAACAAGGACCTCCCAGCAAGATCTCTGCTGGGCACAAGCAGCATCTCTGTCAGGCACAAGAAGTGGTGTTGCCTAAATCTTCCACTTCCCTGTATGCAGCAGCAATGTCACTGCTGGCTTGTGATTCTTGCTGGTCTGCCCCACTGAGCAAGACGTTGGAAAGAGCCCAGGCTGGCTGAGAAAATTGCTGTTCTTTTCTGAAACGCTCACACATTATACATGCGCTGCTGGAGTCACAAACAAAATCACTTTGCTGCTAGAGGTGTTTGCTGCATTCCGCTTAGTCCAATGATCTAGGGCTGCGGTTGCATTAAGTACATTAAGTACTTGAGCCCTGAAAGATCCTAAGGACAACATTACCTTTGCCACATTGGCAAGCATGCTATCTTACGAAGGCAAACTGGGTCTGAGTGGTCATGTACTGTTCTCACATTTCCTAGTATGGTGAGGTCATTTTGTGATTAAAGTGGCTTTGGTCACTCCATTCGTTTGTCATGCTTCCCAGTGAAATAAAAGTCAAGCCACACTCTGAACCATTCAGAAAACAAGACCAAATGAAACTTACAAAACGGGTCTTGAGAAACGGATGTGTGTGGGTAGATGGCAAGGGATTAATAGGACATTAATAGGCTCTTTCTTAGTTCTTAGGTTCTGAAAATTTGATTACACAATTGGGAAACAATGCAGTCCAGCGAAAGAGCTATAGAATGAAGACAGCCAAGTTACAATCCCAGTTTTACTCACTGAGTGGAGTAGAAACAGACGGATCTGTAAATTTCTTACTTTCCAGGCTGAAGTTCAATTCGTCACATTTCTGCATCAGTTTTTAATTACTTTATTTGTTTATTGCATTCATATCCACACTTTTCTCCAAGGAGCGCAAGGTGGGGTAGATGATTCTCCCCACTCCTCATTTAATCCTCACAACAACCCGGTTAGGCACAGAGACAGTAACTGGCCCCAAGGTTGCCTGCAGAGCGTCATGGCCACGTGGTTCCCGGGCAACAGGATATGATGGTCTCCCTCTTGTGGGTGGAGAAAGAGATCCATGGGAAAGCAGGAAATCTACCCATGGAGGCATCCTCTTGCCAGCTGCACGTCTGTGGCCATTGATCCTCCACTGCCAGTGCTCTGTGGGAAAGGGCAGAGAGGAAGCATTATGGTGTGGGTTGGAGAAAGATTGGGGAAGGCTTTTGATCTGCTGGATAACCCTTGGGATCAATGGGAGGGGAAATTGCAATACAGAACTGATGGTTAAAAAAAGGAATAATGTGCCTTCCCAAATGTCCATCCTGCTAGAACAAGCTCACCAGGACTTTAGATGATGATGATGAATTAGATTCATATACAACCCTTCATCATAAAATCTCAGGGCGGTTCGCAGAATAAACTTAGGCAGGTTGTCTGCTTTCAATTCTTCCTCTCCCACCCTCTCCTTAGATTGATTTGCCCATTGCCTGAGAAGGTGTCCCCAGGTAACAGTGGTACCTCAGGTTAAGTACTTAATTCGTTCCGGAGGTCCGTACTTGACCTGAAACTGTTCTTAACCTGAAGCACCACTTTAGCTAATGGGGCCTCCCGCTGCTGCCGTGCCACCGCCACACAATTTCTGTTCTCATCCTGAAGCAAAGTTCTTAACCTGAGGTACTATTTCTGGGTTAGCGGAGTCTGTAACCTGAAGCGTATGTAACCTGAAGTGTATGTAACCTGAGGTACCACTGTATTTTTTTAAAGAAATAAATTGTTTTAATGCAAACAAGTCTAAAATCTACAGATGAAAGTAGCTCCTTGCAAGAGGCATACTCCCGAATCCATGACACTAAGAAATGTCTCCTCCAGAATACACATGTGGATCGCCTAAACACAAAAATGTATATGTTGTTTTTTTGCTTCCAAACTATTGTGTTTCCCTTAACTATATGCAGATCTAATCAATCGATTAGTTAGTCCATCAAGGCTCATACAACTTGTTGATTAAAATTGCTTCCATCAGGCTACATCCGTAATTCACCTTTATTTTTACATTTTTATCCCATCTTTTATTCAAGACGCTGCGTAAGTACCCCTTATTTTAACCTCAGAACAATATCAGGTAGGGTGGCTGAGGGAATATGATAAGTTTGGGTCATCTGGTGAGCAATTAAACCCAAGTTGCATCAACTTTAGGCCAAACTAAACATGTTTTTGTTCTTGACCTCTTTAGCCCTGGTGTGCGAGATATTTAAGGAGCAAGCTGGGTCAAAATTGTGATATTGGGGAAAGTGGGTTTTAATCCTTTGCCACCTACATGATCCCCACCAGATCCCACTGCATTGGATTGGCTCTGCCACTGATACTAGCAAGCTGTTATAGCCATTAGTTCTTTTTCTCCTGCTGCCAGTGCCATTGGCAAAACAAAAAGGGGTTTGAGGTCTGGATCAGGCCTTCAGGCCAGCAATTTGTCACCTCTAGACTAGATGGTTCCCCACGAATGCATCCAATCCCACCTTCAATGCATCACCCATGCGCAGATAGAAACTGGAAATAATACTGACATTTCAATAACATTCAGCTATAGTTTAAGCAAAAGGTCATGAGAGAAGCCATGCATATTGCAAATCCAATAATCACGATAAATTTAATATGTATGTGCTAAGCCAAGAGCCAAGGTAAACTCTTTGAACAACTGGCTCAGCTTCGAAGTCCAGCAATATAGTTTTAAAAGAATGGCAATATGGTAGTAGAACTTTTTTGTGGCAAGGAAACCCTATTGATCAGAGAGGCAATTTCTTCCCCTTGAAGGAATATCAGCCAATAAGCAAATTCATTTGTTTTTAGAAAGTTAAATAGAAAGACCTCAAAGGTATGTAAGAAGCAAGCTGAAATAAGCATCTGGATCAGATTGAGCTAAATCTATGACAGAGGCAATGGAGCATTCACTGCCTTTATGATGGGCCAGGCATTTAGTTTTGGAGGGGAAAATGAAACTGTGGTAAGACCACCACTCTGAAAAACACACACTGAAAAAAGCACACTCTGAAAAAAATAGCAACCCTTCTAAGGAAACGAAAGAGGGGATGTAGTGGTTAGTGTCAGATGAAGACTCAGATTCAAATCCTCACTTGCTCATGAAGCTGACTGGGTGGTTTGGGGCCATTACGTATCTCTCAGGCTAACCTACCTCACACGGTTCTTGTGGGAACTAAATTGGAGGACAGCAGGCTAGTTTAAGGGGTTCAGACAGAAGAGCAAAACACTGACCACTGGTAACATTTATTTATTTTATGGTTTATCATTTACAATCTTCATCTTGAGAGACTACTTGCTACATGAGCCTGCTTGTACACGCAACTACAACTTGATTGAGGATGTTGTGCCCCCCCCTCCAAATGCAGATCATTATTTATACTACTGCAATTGGGCTAGCTCCTTCTCGGATAAAGAACTATTTTATTTATTAAATGGCACAAATCAAAGAGCCCACCCGGCCCCGTGACTCCTGCCTGCTTTGTTCTGCTGTAGTGTTTGATCAGGAGGCTCAAGAAAGGTTTTCCAGAGCTACTGGCTGTGAGAGAAGCAAATACACAGCAAAACAGCTTGTTAACAGCAGCCTTCAAGAACTCCTTCAAAGGGGTGTGATGTTAGAGGGGAAACAACATACAGTTCTGTATGATTAAGACAGACAGACAGCTGACCATGTCTATTATTAATAATCTCCACCCACCCGTCCTGATTTCAGTGGATACAGCATCGGAAAGAGATGTTATAGCTTAGCCAGGTCTCTGCCTGAGACTTTGCAGAGCTACTACCTGCCAGAATAAACCAGGGATGGGGCACATGTGACCCTCTAGTTGTTGCTGAACTACAACTCCCACCAGTCTCAGCCAGCATGGCCAATAGCCAAGGATAATGGAACTTGTTGTCCCTGAGGGACCAGGGACCCATGCCCCTCCAGTTGTTAGTGGAATATAACTCCCATCATCCTGGACCAGTGGGCATTGCAGGCTGTGGCCAGTGGAAGGTCACAGATTCCCCATATCTATCTGAAGCCTGAGGAATAAAGCTTTTCCATCATTGTTTCCCCTCAGAGCCATCACAACCCACCACTGCCTATTGTGTATTAATTGTCATGTGTTGTCAGCCATCTTGGAAGCAGAAAGATGGGATATAAATATTTTAAATAAAGAAACACAACAAAATCACTACCATCATCTCATAGTTTATCTAGACTATAAGAGGACTGCTTTCCATAAGCTTTTCTATATAGTCTTTAAAATAACCCTGTAAGGCAGACCAGTATTATTATCCCCAAACCCCAGATAAATGGCTTCTCAAAGACAGCCTAGCAAGTTCATTGCTTCAGCAAGATTTGAAACGGAGTTTCCTGGTTCCCGGTACCTTTGTTCTCCTTTCAGATTGGATGAGATCCTTTCCTATTTGTTGGTCATATTTATGATCCTGTAGTTGTCTGTTTTACAGAGATAGACACGTGCTTTGGTCTTCTCCCTCTGCCATTTTCAAGATGGCGATGGCTCATGCCACCATAGGTCTATTTTCAGTGCTCATTGAAGACCTTCGGTGTCCAACAAGCATCTTCTGTGGAAATTTTTATCCCAGTCTGTAACTCTTGAAAATCAAATTCTTTTAATACATGATTTTTTAATGTTTTTATTGTTTGGTTCCTCTGAGATGCTTCATGGGAAGCGATTCATAAATGGGGAGAAATATACAAAATATTCTCTTTCAGCTTCCTTTCATAGGTTTATCTATGCAGTAACAACATTTAAAAAAACAAACAAAGGGCACTAGGAAAGCCACTCTGGGGAAACTAACAAATATAAGCATGGTGATGTAGTTAACATTGGTTAATTATACATCTTCCGCTTGTCTTTGTTCTATGCATCTTTTAAGATGAGCGTTTTAATGAGTTAATGTGGCTGCTCTAGTATTAGAAGAAAAACATTGATCCCTTCCTCTCTTTCTTTTTTTAAAATTTATGTGCACTGAAGTTAGAAGATTAGTAGCTGTTGTAAAGGGATTATACAACCGTTAATCCTGTTCGGCAGTGATAAAGTTCTTTGCTTTTGAGCAAGAAGGTTTAACACTTTTCTTCGTCTGAAATTGTCAAGAGCCCAATGAAGACAAATTATTTCCCCCTTTTCAGTTTCAGAAAATAAATGAGCATATGCATTTATTTGCTGGTTTTGCTGGAAATTAACTCTCAAAACAGACACAGGTGAAACACACAGCACTACTAAACTGTCCTTAGCAGAAACTCAGCTTGTAGCATTTACAACCAGAAAGCTGATGTCATGGGTTCAATAAACCAATAACATTCTGTGCACAAACCTCAAACTTTTGACAGACTTGGTCATACCCTCCAGCATTTCTCTGATGAAAATAGGGGTGTCCTGAGGAAAAGCAAGACATTACGGGATAATATCAGAAACAGGAATGGCTCCTGTAAAACAGGGGCGCTTGGAATGTCTAGACTCAGGCTGCTATCCTAAAAACTACTGGCAGCAAATTTGCTAAACTCAGTATGGCTTACTTGTGAGCAGACATGTATAGGAATGTACTGTCAGACTGCAATTCTGTGCACATTGACCTGGGAGTAAGCCTCAGGAACTTAGTGGGGCTTGCTGCTGAGTAGACATGCATAGGACAGCCTCGGCCCAGTGTACCTGAAGGAGTGTCTCCACCCCCTTCATTCAGCTCGGACACTGAGGTCCAGCTCCGAGGGCCTTCTGGTGGTTCCCTCACTGCGAGAAAAAGTAATTTCTTGTTCTGCATTCCAGTAAACATTTTGACCTTGGAGAAAAGTCACTTGGTTCTTGTTTACTTGCAAATTCAGTTCAAACAGAAGGACACGGGAGGAAATCATCTGGTGTGCATAAGGAGCGCTTGGCCAACATTAAAAAAAACACAGAAACAAGAGGAGCTTGAATTATTTGTATCTATGGCAAGGCAGGACAACAGGCAAATTGCAGACAGATGCAAAGGTTTACCGTAAGCAGATGCCAAGAGGAAATGTGCCCTGTGCTTGTAAGGAGCAGCGATAATTCAGTTTGCGAGAGAGCCACTTATGTGCAACAGTATTAAGTTAGTTGCAGAAAGGGAATAATTCATGCTGCTGCTAAAGTACAGTGGCCACAGGCCAGCGCATTCTTGAATTGTGGTCTCCACATGACTGTGACCTACCAGAACTGTCAGCTGAAATACTGGCGCTCAGAGCAGGAAAGAGGCTCTTATCACATTCCAAATGAGAAGCTGTGCAAAGGACCATTTGCATCACAAAGGTTTCTAATCACAAAGTCAGAAATCTCTAAAATTCTTTCATGCTTCATGTTCTAAATAATGTAATCACACAAAAGAACATTATTAGAAGAATACATGCCGCCAATCATCCGTTTGGTGGCTGAAGAAGCATTGTGTGTGTTCTCCTGCATGGGCTGAATGCGGGTTTCTCTGCTCCTGCAACAATGATTGGCTCGTGCAGGTAGGTGAGAGTTGCATTTGCAGAAACGCAGCACATGGAAGGTCTGTGCTGGTGTGGGACATGGGCTGAATTTTGCATAAAGTCCCATGGGTAACACCTATTCTAACAGAGTGTTGCCCTCACCCTCTTCTTGCAGGCAGCTAGACTGAAGATGCAACAGTTCCCTGCCCCCTGCTCTCCTAGGGCAAGGCAAGGGCTGCACCCCGTGGGCAAATTCAAGGGGCTGCATGGGAGTGCTGGGTGGGACCAGAAGCAAAAGGGGCGGGGACAGAGGAAAAAGAGGGCGGGGCAACAGGTGGGACTCCTGCATTTGTACAGTATGCTAAAGTCCAACTGCTTACAAGCCATTCAGCCAAGCAAGAAGCACCATCAAGTTCAGTAGCACATTCCAATCCAGGAAATGCACTTGAGGAGGGCATACAGCAGAGCCAATGAGGGTGTGTGACCTGTGCAGAGTCCCAAGGGCCAAGTAAAGAAGCCTCGAGGGCCACATTCAGGCCCTAGCCGGATGTTCCCCACCTTTTTCCTACAGAGCCCAATACCTCGCTCCCTGCTTCGGAATTCGAGCTGGCAATGAACTTCAAGAAAAATATTTATTAATTCTAACCAGCAGCTCATCCTCCGTATGCTGTAGCTAGTGAGGGAAAGAAAGCTGGCGCAACTTGACAATACAGCTGATTGTTTCTGGTACTCAATCGGATGGGCTTCTCCTTCTTCCTTCTCTCCTCCTGTGCTCATTTTCTTTTCATTGAGAGGGTAAAAATAATCTGAGATCTTGCATTCTTTGCAAGAATGGGAATCAGCTCAGCTTGGAAGCTCCGGGGCTGAGAAATAATACCCAGGAGCTCTGTTATAATCCTAAAGTGGCATACTTCTACTCTACATCAGGCTAAGGAAGGGAGTACTGGGTTGCCCTCTGCCAAGATGGGAGCTGTTTCCTTTTTGCCTTACATCCCAATGCTAGAGTCATTTCAAAGAGCCAGGCAGCACATGTACTGTACGTTTAAAGTGCACACACGGAGAATCCTAGAAACTGTACTTGACCCATTGCAGAACTCTAGTTCCCAGCACTCTTAACAAACTGAAGTTCCTAGGATTTCTTGGCGGGGCAAAGGCAATTGTGCTTTAAATGTATGTACACAGATTTTGTGTGATGACAGGAAACACTTCACAACTCGCAGCCACAGTCTTGTTGCTCAAAACGAAAAGGAAAGTTCACTACAGCCAATCAAAGACAATCAACCACACCCTAGGCCCACAACCTCTCTCACCACCAAATGAATACAAGTGAATAGTAAAGAGAACCCACACAAGTGACACTGACACAAAACCCCACACATACACTAAGTAGCATTGCCACCCCACCCCACCCCACTCACCATTCCCCCCTCCACCTCTTTCCCCCTTTTCTTTCTAGTGTAACCCTAATGTCTCACAACAAATGAAACTGATCTGTAGAAAATGCAGTGCTGTTTTCTGGGGGAGACGCAGGGGTACGCATACCCCTAAACATTTTGTGAATCTAAGTTTGGCCTCATTGAGGGGCAGTATTTCAATATGAGTAGGAAAATGAGAGTACCCCTAAACATTATTTTTTTTAGAAAAAAAAAGCACCGAGAAAATGTAACTTGAATAAAGGGACATTGCACATACTTTTGTAAACCATGAAATCTTTAATAAAAATATATTAAAAGAAAAAAGAAAAGGAAGGGAAAGAGAAGTGGGGACCTCAGGAAAACAAATCAGCTACCACCACCATGATAAGCATGCAAGCCAGTGGCAGACTTTGGGTTCTCAAATTTCATCTGTGCCCTGTGTGACGCTGAAATTCTGCGCCCTCCTGTCTCTCACACTCCGTTCTAAAGCATTGTTTTGGCACCCTCTGCTGCTTGGCACCCAGTGTGACTGCAAGGGTCGCGCCATCCTTAAACCGCCTGTGCCCAACCCAAAGGCCCCTTCCCAGTATTGTAAATGGCCACTTCCAATTGGCCAGGGACAAATGGCAGCTCTCAGAACCTACACAGCCTATTTGCTGCCAGGCTTAGGCCCTGCTGGTTCACCTTAGTATTAGCTCCTGTTCCTGTGTTGACTGGGGCTAATGGGAACTGTAGTTCAAAACATCTGGAGGGTGCCAGGTTGCAGGAGGTTTGTCTAACACTAACTGGCAGCAGTTCTCCGGGATTTAGGCTGTGGTTTCTCTGTTGGGAAGTGCAGACAGGGACTGTGTGCAAACCCTGCATTTAAAGCACCCCCTCAACAAACAAAGAATCCTGGGGGTTGTAGTTTGTGAAGAGTGCTGGGAATTTTAGCTCTGGGGGAGCCAAGGCAGGTCTATTAATACTAGCTGAATCTTCTTTCATGTCAGCAGAGCAAGACGGAGGAGATTGGTGCAGCTGCAGCAGGGAAAACAAATCACATCAGTGTTTACCTTTGGATTCTGTTTTTATGCTCTGCATGGCTTTGCGCTCATCCCAAACCTAATGCATGTTCGTTTTCAAGGCAGACCTCCAAAGCCAGCTTGCCAAATGGTGCCAGCCTACGCAACGTAATTCATCGTTTGCAGAAGTGCTTTAAGATCCTTCAGTGAAAGTGCCCAGTGAAGTGTGCTTTAAAATGTTATTTCATTATAGCACAATGGGACTGACCAGAAAACCCATGAGATTCTAACTGGAAAGCAAGGCTCCCTTTTCCTTCATTCCAGTGTCTGGTGTGCTGATGAAATGCAGGACATTTCAGGGTGGCTGAAATTTGCTGGAGATGCAAAAAGGACCTTATTTCAAAGACACAGGAGACAAGCAGGTTTTGTTGTTGCACCTGTAGAGATATTTACATTTTACAAAGCTACAGTTCCCAGTGCCCTTAAAACTACAGCTCCCAGGATTCTTGGTATGTATGCAGCTGTAGACTGCAGCAGTGTCGGCTCTAAACCACAAAGTTACCTGGAAACTTTGGACACTTTCACAATATTTCCATCCCTTTTCCCATCGCTCCCTTCCTTTTCCCGATACTTTAGAGAGGGGTGGGAGTGGGGATTATTGCACACGCGGTCTAAGGGAATGCGCTGGTCCCAGCACATTCCAGATGTGGCAAAACAAGCTCCGATGTGCAAGTATGAATTATGAACCTACAAAGTTTCCTTCCCTGGCACAGTTTCCGCACCTTCTGACGACGCCTGCTTTTACAGCACATGCAGCAGAAAGAAAACACCCAAATCATAACATAGATAGTACAAAGGGAGCATTGACGAACTTAAGGACAGTTCAAGCACAGGCCACAGTGTTCGTGCCAGATGGGGAAGTTATTGTGTGGCCTGCAGCCCTAACACCAACTAGCGCCACTGAACAGTTTTGCTACTGCAGGAATATGCTCACAGGTGCATCTGTAATTCACACAGTACACCCCTCCTGCTGTCCATTCACAGGCAA
Source organism: Podarcis erhardii (assembly GCF_964252035.2). Taxonomy (NCBI): domain Eukaryota; kingdom Metazoa; phylum Chordata; class Lepidosauria; order Squamata; family Lacertidae; genus Podarcis; species Podarcis erhardii. The sequence continues at coordinate 25,381,273 of NC_138499.1, forward strand.
GCATGGAGCTCAGAAGACCTGTGAACTAGCAGACGGGAATTCTGGAAGCTTCTGGCTGCAGAAGAGGGTTCATCCCCATTGCCCTCCTCAGCATTGCCCTACAGCTGTTATTAGGCCGCATCCATACCATAAATTTATGGGACATGGGTGGCGCTGTGGGTGAAACCACAGAGCCTAGGACTTGCCAATCAGAAGGTCGGAGGTTCGAATCCCGGCGACGGGGTGAGCTCCTGCTGCCCTGTCCCTGCTCCTGCCAACCTAGCAGTTCGAAAGCATGTCAAAGTGCAAGTAGATAAATAGGTACCGCTCCAGCGGGAAGGTAAACAGCATTTCCGTGCGCTGCTCTGGTTTGTCATGCTGGCCACATGACCCGGAAGCTGTATGCCGGCTCCCTTGGCCAATAAAGGGAGATGAGCACCGCAACCCAGTCGGTCATGACTGCACCTAATGGTGCACCTTGGGGGCTCTCCTCCCGCCCCCAAGAATTCTGGGAGCTGTAGTTTGTTGAGGGATGCCAAGAGTTGCTAGGATACCTTCATTCCCCTCCCGGAGCTGCAATTCCCAGAGGGTTTTAACAAGCAATCCCTCTTTGCAGGGAACAGTGTTTTGCATTAGATAATAAGGGGATGTCATAAGGTGCTTTGGGCACAGCCCACTGTGGAAAAGCAGCATATAAATAAACTCATAGTCTGGGGGTCACTCAGTGCACTGTAAACGTGGTTGTAACAAGAGAGCGATGGACTAAACCCAAGATTGGACAGGTTCAACCCCTCACTAGGTGGCCTTGGACTAGTTGTTGTTGTTTCGTCGTTTAGTCGTGTCCGACTCTTCTTGACCCCATGGACCAGAGCACGCCAGGCACTCCTGTCTTCCACTGCCTCCCGCAGTTTGGTCAAACTCATGCTGGTAGCTTTGAAGACACTGTCCATCCATCTCGTCCTCTGTCGTCCCCTTCTCCTTGTGCCCTCCATCTTTCCCAACATCAGGGTCTTTTCCAGGGAGTCTTCTCTTCTCACGAGGTGGCCAAAGTATTGGAGCCTCAGCTTCACGATCTGTCCTTCCAGTGAGCACTCAGGGCTGATTTCCTTCAGAATGGAGAGGTTTGATTGGGACTAGTTAAACATCATTCTCTCTCAGCCTAACCTACCTAACAGGGTTGTGCAAAACAGGTGGGTGTAGGTGGGAACAACCACTTACAGTGGTACCTTGGGTTACAGACGCTTCAGGTTACAGACTCCGCTGACTCAGAAATAGTACCTTGGGTTAAGAACTTTGCTTCAGGACAAGAACAGAAATCGCACGGCGGCAGCGGTGGGAGGCCCCATTAGCTAAAGTGGTGCTTCAGGTTAAGAACAGTTTCAGGTTAAGAACGGACCTCCAGACTGAATTAAGTTCTTAACCCGAAGTACCACTGTACATTTCTCTTGAGTTTTTTCTTTTCTTTTTCCAGTTGCGAAAGAATGCTTGCTTGACTCTTGGAGGGTGAGCAGGAATGAAATGGAGTATCCTGGAAAGGGGGGAAAGCTGACTGGCTCGTATCCTGAACAGCAGCACTTCCCACTGCAGTATTCTGTTGAGTGTCCTCTCCAGTTTCTTTTTTTAAAAAGCTTGTGTGTGTCCCACTGATCTGACTCTGATCTCTAGCCCAGCTATGGAGGAAATGCCTTTCCCCAGGGGTTTCTTTAACTTTTATTTCTGACTGCAGTGGTACCTTCCCTTCTTTTCATTTTCCTGCATTTTGTTTTTTGTTTAAGTCAGGGGGAGCTGCCAACAGTGTGTAATGTCTTTTCTTGTCAAGCAAGGTCACCAAGACATTTTGAAAAATGGGCACGATGCCACACTTACCCTTATGAGTCAGCTGTCACTGGGACAGACAATCCCAAGTGAGACTGTCAGCGCTGCAGTAGGACACCGAGTGCAGGAAAAGGTACAATAAACATTTCTGCCAGTGTTTGATGTTACTTCAGAAAATAGCAGTATCCAACTTGCTTCCCCTTCATTGCAAGTGTTTGCATTCACATGCTATCAGGGGTCATAGTTCAAAATACCCGGAGGGCACCGGATTGGGAAAGGGTGATAACAGAATAAGGCAAGAAAGGAGCACTCTGCAGTAGCAGGAATTAACTCACAGCCTAATGGCAGCTATTAGGAGCAGCAATAACGGTCTGTACTGTAATGTGGGCTGTACATTGCATACTTCCATACAAAATGCCTTGGAACATCTTGGATAGAGACCTTTTGTGTGCATGGAAATTTGATGTAGCCATAATGATGGGTCTGATTCTGCACACGTGACTTAAACTCTTAACACGAGACTCCGTCCCAAACCATTCCCTCTTTAACGGGGAAGAGAGGTGGGCTTTCTGCATCTCAAAGCAGCCACTAATGAATCACTGCATTAAAGCTGAAACTAACTCTCATGCTTGTATTGATTTCAGTTTCAACATCGTTCTAAGTCCACTCCCGACCCCAAATGCAATTTAATATTGTCAATTGAAAGAAACTGCTGGGCTAAATGATCCAGCAGGACTCTTCCTGCTTTTAGTTTCTTGTTTTTCCTCTTATTAATCCCTCCCCCCAAAAAACAATAATCCAATCTGCTCTCTGTATGCTGTGGCTACGTCAAGCCAATGGATTCTTGTCCAAGCAACTCAAGAACTGTTTAGTACAGCTTGTCAGACACTTGGCTCAGTCCAAAGCCCTTCCTATTCCAAATCAGATGCTTCAGGTAATTTGCCTCCATTAACTGTGAATAGAAATCAAATGCCCATTACGGGCAGGTATTAAATACAAACTCACAAAGGCAGTGCAACACAGAAAATGTGCAGAAAACTGCACCCCTTATGTTTTATGGTAGGAACCCATTATTGCTCCGACACTGATTTTGTATTTAAAACCAGGAGAAACAAAATCAGTTTTAAAATACTACATCCAGGAGTATTTTTCTGAATTGTATTGTCCGGTCTACAGGCAAAGGGTTAGAACCGATCCTGTTCGGTCAAACGGACCAGACCTTCTATCAAGAGACAAAACAGGAAGTGGCAGAATTCTGTTGACAAGCACAATCTATTTTCGCAGAATTGCATGGATTAGAACACATGGATTTTATACTAAAAAACAACCAATTACAGATAGCAAGCAGTCTGTCACACAGGGATAGGGAGCCTGTGGCCCTCCAGATCTTGGTGAACTACAACTCCCATCATACTTGATCATTGGCAATGCATGCTGGGACTGATGGGAACTCGGGAGTTTGTTCCTCAAGTTTCCTTCCCATATCCAGATTTCAGGGAGACCTCTGAAACAACAATTATAGGTCTGCTACTTTGATTTTTTCTGTTCAACTATTTTGTTCTGAATAAACCTGTTTTGGTGAAAAGTTAGTCTTTTTAGGTGTTCTACTCCTCAGCTAGGGACACGGGTGGTGCTGTGGGTTAAACCACAGAGCCTAGGGCTTGCTAATCAGAAGGTCAGCGGTTCGAATCCCTAGAAACGGGGTGAGCTCCCGTTGCTCGGTCCCTGCTCCTGCCAACCTAGCTGTTTGGAAGCATGTCAAAGTGCAAGTAGATAAATAGGTACCACTCTGGCGGGAAGGTAAACGGCGTTTCTGTGAGCTGCTCTGGTTCGCCAGAAGTGGCTTAGTCATGCTGGCCACATGACCTGGAAGCTGTACGCTGGCTCCCTCGGCCAATAAAGCGAGATGAGCACCGCAACCCCAGAGTCGGCCACAACTGGACCTAATGGTCAGGGGTCCCTTTACATTTACTCCTCAGCTACAATTCTTATTTTTTTAAAATTTCTGTCATCTCATTTAACATCATTTTCCAAACACCACCACATTAAGGATTTTCTATGTCGCATAAACACACACTTGAAGCTACAAAGTATCCTGCTTTCATCTGCAATCTTATGCAAAAAAATTACTTTTCATAATGCATTAATTCCATATGAACATTGCAGTACTTGGCACTTCGATACTAGTTGATAAAAGGAATCCAGTGTTTATAATTTTCATTCCTTCCCATGCATTTGTTTTCCCAAAGTGAAAAGCTAAGGATTACAGCCTTATACCAGAACATCAATCTGATTCTTGGATACAGAATGAGCTAAAGAGCTCCCCCTTGTGTGAGCAAAGCAGCCAATGGCACCCCAAACTTCAAGAAGAAATTTGAACTAGCCAACCGTGGGAGTACATTAGAAGCAAGAAGTATTTTTTGGGTCAAATTTTCATTTTCATCATTATCAAGCCTGCAGTACTAGAGATTCAGATTTCCTTTTTACTGTGAGGGGCACAAAGGGGTGAACCATGTCCACTTCTGGTAGGGACAATGATAATTCACACAACATAAGCCTTTTCTGCTTGAAGATTGTAGTCAAAAGAAAAACACACAACCACAGCTTTAATTTTAAAAAAAAAACACCACCACCAAATTAATCCCAGGTATTCGGGGCTTTATTTTTCACAGGCGAGTAACCAAAAGCAGAGTTGAAACCAGATTCCATGTGTTCATTAGATACTGTCTTTTTATACATAACAGTGCTCCACCCAGGTTTAATACTGGCAGCTAGCAATAGATTTACTTTGGGTGGGTAACTTTTCTGTACTCTTGGCCTCGAGTGTGTGTGTGTGTGTATATATGTATAAGCTTCTTCGCATCAGAGCTTTTTTTGCAAATGCTATAAACCGGTTGCCACTGTTTGGGCTGTGCCACAGAAGGTTAGGGCTCCCCCATCATTGACTGATAATACAGCACAGTCTCCAGCAGAACCAGGTCAACCTATCTCTTTTTTCAATAAGCACACAGTAAATGATTAATTTAAAAACAGCCACCACAAACTGGAGTGTACACAACTGGGGGAGTGAGAACGGTGGGATGAGGGGGACATGAAGAAGGCAGAAAGCAAGTTTCAAAGCATATAAATGGGAGCAAATACATTCCTTCCAGAATTCCCAACTCAAGGGTGAGAGTGCTACAGCCCCGGTGTGGAGCTCAGTGGTTATGGGACAAAACATTTGAGTCTGACCACATCGCATATTGGGACCTGATCAAAACCTGCGTTTTTCTAGTGGTCCAGGTTCCATTTCCATAGAAAGCATAGAACACACACATCACTCTGAACTGAGCGTGTACGTGCCACTTTGAGATAGGATAAGCAATGGCTCTACAGAAAATCCCACATTTCACGCAATACTTGAAGACTTTTACATAGCTGATATTTAGCAATATGGAAACATTCCTATAGGATGCTTTCCTTTCTATGGGGATTAAAGACTGTCCACCTTCTGAGTTCACTCATGCAAGGTATTTTTAAATTCCTCAATGGAAAAAGTACACAGCCCAGGATTCAAAGTGTGTGTCTAAAGTACATCTGTGTGCACACAGATTATGTTGATGATGTTGGCTTCCCCTTCCAGCAGCAGTCCAGCCCCCACGGGATGCTACTTCACATGGTCCCTGCACCTTTTGGACCAGCATTTCGGGAAGGGGGGTGCTAAGGGTGTGTCAGGGAGTTACTGCTGGAAGAGAGAGGCTGAAAAGCCCCAGTGAACTCAAGGTGCATTGTCTTCCAGCCACAGCAAAATATTAACACTGATTTTGCCAAAGATCTGCATGTGCGCTCTATCTATGCATATAATTAACTGTGCATGTGAGCACTAGTTTCAGCTGACAAACATGGCTTTTGGCAGCACTGTATTATAACTAGGGCCACATCTCTACCAGTGTGAGTGGGAATTTTATTAGTGACTCCAGCAGTCATATTTCTATGTGTTGCAGGCTCTGCAAAACAGGACAGGCTCTTTGGAAGAATGGGCATTATTAACACTAAACTGAACAGTGTGAAATGTTCATTCGGAAGAGCCCTAACATTTTCTGACTTTGGTCTTGCATAAATAGAAAAACACACACATACACATTGGTCTCTCTTGAGTAACTGACTCTAAAGGGATTAAGACAGAAAACTAAGTGACCTTGAGCATCAACCAAAACAAAACCAAAAAACCAACCCATTTGGAAATTATGCAGCATGCTAAGAATACACAGATGTAAAAGTACACATATTTCAAAATATGATCAAGAAACCCAACATTTGTTAACCGGGAAAGTTCCAGACACGTATATTTTCCCCAGGCCGGTAACATTTAGCACAGTTGCAGCAAATAGGATATAGCAGCTTTTGATGCAAGAGTTTGCACATTCATGATTGAAAAGAAAAACAGAGCTTTCCATGGATTAGCAGCTGCATAGTGAGCGCATTCAAAAAGCTGATCCTTTGTGGCACATAAGAAGTCATGGATTATGGTGGTCTTTTTTCTATTTACAGTCACTTTGCTTGTACGCTGAAGTTCTTTACAATGCTTCCTATCTTGCAGTGCATATCCCATGACATTATCACAGCAAGCAGCTCTTCCCAGCTGAAGCGCGAGGGAAAGGATGTGGGTTCTCACTTAACCAGTCACCTTAGCCATGTCTTTTGGAGTAAGTAGCCCCACAACTTGATTGGCACACACAAATCAAGATCAACTAAACACAGAAAGCAGAATCTATGCAAAACTGGCCTAATCCCAACAGTTTAAGATTTGGGGGTTCAACACTTCATTATTATAATTATTTCATTTCTTGGGAATGATGCCGTGAGACCAATTTTCCAATGGGTGGGGGAATTTAAAAAAACAACAACAGGGAATAAAAACTGCTGAAGCATTCTGTAAAACTGGCCCCTGGAAGAAGTGGAGTTAGTTTGTATAAAAGTGGGGGTTTTTAATGTTACACCACAATAATACAAAGAACATTGTATCACCCATGGGTAAGCTGCTGTGTTAGGCAAGGCAGAGATTTGCAAAGCTTTAAGCATGAATTTTGGTTTATAATTTGGATCATTTTGCTGCTGTTGGGAGCTTAGGCCTTTAAAGAGAAAAGAACGGTGTAACTGAAGTGATGATGAACATACAGAAAACTGGAGATGTTAGAAAATAAACAATATATAAATATATGAATGTGTGTGTATGTGCCAATGGCTCTGGGCCTGTCTTCTTGCCAAGGGCCGGCACAGCCCTGATTGTGTAACAGAATGTCATGAACACAATGAACGTTTAGCAGGGTTACAAAATTATAAAAATGACCTGAACAAAAATCTTGAACGTATTTTCTAATACTTAGCACCCTGCTGACTGAAATATGGAACTGTTGATTTCCTGAAAAAAAATCTAACAGCACAGAAAAGCTTAGGTGTCAGATTGAGAACAAAGGCAGAGCATCTTTCAGTCAAAAAGGTTCTGTTGAAAACGAACAAGGGTGTAAAAAGCCCACAACTGAAAAACGAACAAAAAACAACAACTGGTTGCCAGTTAACTTGGAAGGCATCCACACACTACTTGAACAAAGACTATCACAGGAACCCTTCAGGAACAAGCAACTATTTTGCCTTTAAACATATTACTACGGTTTTGAGTGTCAAGTGCAGAAGATCTGAGCCAATGGATGGCAAGTGACGGCAGCGAATGATTTGCGATACACGGATGAGCTCCATGTTAACAAGGTCCAAGGACTCTGGTTGCTGAAGATGTTGTCCCCCTGTCTCCTCCGCCTATTCTCTTGTCGACCTTCAAGCAGGGAGTTCAGAACCAGGCCCAGTTTTGCTTCTTTGCTCTCAGAGGCACACTTCTGGAACAAATCTAGAAACTGATTCTCTCTCTTTCTCCTCCTCTCTTGTCTGTCTCTCTATCTCTTGCCAATTCCATTGGTTACTTTTGTTTTCGAATGGCGATTCCTCCTCCTAGATGAATGGCTCTCGCTGTTGCTCGAGTGTTTGGGCGGACTGTCTTCCGTTCCTAACAAGCAAGTCACACACACACACACACACACACACACACACACATATACAGGTGAGATGTGGTTATTTTAAAGAACATCTTTTCTTACCGGCACATGTAAATCTCTGGATTTATTAATGCATACTGAGTCATTTTAGTTGAAACCGGTATGCCATCTAGTGGCTTAACTCCCAAATTATGTCCCCCAAATTATATCACCTGTTAAAAACACCGTTTACCTACAATGTAATACAGCTGTCTCAACTCTTTCTTCAGTCTTGTTATTAAGCTAGCTAGCACATGGAAACACTAGGTGCTGGAGCAGGACTCAGGGGCAGAATAACTCTATAGACCAGTGTTTCACAAACTTTAGTATCCCAATTTTTTTGGACTTCAATTCCCATTTCCCCTGCCCACTGGTCTTGCTAGCTAGGGATGGTGGGAGTTGTAGTCCAAAAACAGGTGGAGACCCAAGTTTGGGAAGCAACGATCTATAGGTTTGCAAGGCAGAAGCTGTGGGTGAGATCCTGGTCTCTATACTCTGCTTCCCAAACCCTATGAAAATCTAGTGGGTATGCATGTGAACTCTGAGGATCCTCAAGAGTGAGGGGTAGGAGGTGAGAGCAGTGCACAACTGTAAGCAGATGGGACACTGCTGTTGGTGGGATGGGGAAGAGATACAGAGAAAGGTTGAGAAGAAAGCAAGCAGAGCAAACTCTTTACTCAGCCAACCCCCAGGAACTGCAGCGAGCTTCTTTGCAGGGGAATCAAGCAGTAGAATTCTAGCTGTGTGGTTCCACATTTATCCACAGCTGCAAAGGAAACCACACTAACAGGACACATTTATCATGCAGTTGACCGTGCCTACCTGGACCCCTGAATGGAGAAGTCTGGTCGCCATGAGGCCACAGTTTCTTTGGCCACTTCTCTTGGGTGAGAAGCGGCTGCATGGATGTCAGATCAGGACAGGGATGACAATCAGCTGGGACCTCTTTCTCAACACATGACAGCATTCAACCCGTGTGTGTTTTTTGTCACCCTGCAGTGCGTAGCATAAGGAGGTGGCCAGTTTTGAAGGCGAGACTTTCGCCTTGGGCTGCCAAAGCAGCCGATCAAACCCCAGGTTCCAAATTTAGAAGCTTTAACATTTAGAAGCTTTGGGAGAAATTCAACGCAGAGCTAAAATTGCTCAAGTGGTGAGAGCAATTTCCCCACTCCTCCCTGCACACTGTTCTGGAGATTCTTCTGACAGCCCCAAAGCCAGTTTTGGGGGGTGGGTGAAGGAGAGGAAGGGGAGCCCTGCTGCACCAGCAGAATTCCTTGAGCACGCTTCTGCAAGTGGGGGTCCGTTAGTTTAATCCAACCCTTTATTAAGATTAAATAAACCACAAAGAATGGCAAAGGAAAACAAGGAAGAAGTAGATGGTGGTGTTATAGGATAGAAATGTGTAAAAGATAAAACAACACAATTTAACACAGATGATGCTGGAAAAATTAGGGAACAAGGAAAAGGAACACTGGAGCCAAAAGTGGGAAAGGAAATAAACTCCCCAGCAAAAAACTTATCCCCAACATCCAGGCAACATGTTTAATATACCTTGGATGGGGTGTCAGAACAGTATTTGGGGCACAAATACATTTTTTTTAAATGGGGGGAGAGGGGGAGAGAGAGGGGGGGAGAAGGAGAAGGAGAAGGAAAAGGAGAAGGAAAAGGAAAAGGAAAAGGATTCTGTAGCCACTAAGCATATTCAGCCCTCACTGGGCTGCTTTTTGGAGAGCTTCTCCTCTTTAGAGTTCCATCACACCTCAAAAATATTTCTTGAACTTTTCCAAACTTTGTGGTTCCCCCAAATCTGCCCCTTTTTTGTCAGTGGTGCTACTTTAGCTGCGAGTCAGAGAACTGAGATGCCCGTTAGCATATACAATTCTGTTTTAGACCATTTTAATTCAATCCCCTTAACAACTAAACACAAGAAAGAAACATGCTGGTATGTTTCAAAAACCTACATAAAATATACAAATTATCATCATTTATTAATTTATATAACCACTTGCCAAAATGGAATATGCCACTAAAGCTGAAAAATATAAAGAAAAAAATGTTTTCAGCACTGTAATATTTTGTAAGAAAAGTTTATTTTGTTTAGAATTTTTATAGATTTCAAGAAAGTTTTTTAAAGATGGGGGAAGGAATTGCTAGGAAATTGTATTAAGAGATCATATTACAGAAAAATGTGTTTTCATATAACGTAGAAGAAACACGTGTGTATAAAAAAAAGATTACATAGAGCTTTAAAAAGTATGTTGAAAATCAGAAGGAAAAATCTGTGTTAATAAATGTTCTCTCTTTAAATGTATAAAGAAACAAGTGTTTCATTTACAATAAAATTTCAATTCATGACAAAGAACAACTGCTATATAAAGTGCAGGCTATTAAAATGCTTAACAGTAATTTTGTTTCATCCTCCACTCCATAGTGACATAAGGACGGAGGGGCCTAGATGCAAGGAACCAGACAAATGGATCTGCATGCCAAAGAGGGCTTGAACTTGGGTTTCTCAAATGGCAGCCCTACCCTGTAGCATCCCAACTCACAAAATGGGATGAGGACGCATTTCTTCAAAGAAGAAAGACAAACTTCCATTGGGCATGAACGTTGGAGAGCATCTGAAGAAGCTCCTTCGATCCCAGCCAATTTAACAATACAGCTGGGATGGGGATCGTGTGAGCCCTCAGAGGACTACAACTTTCATTGTCCCTCACCGTGGACCACAATGGCTGGAGCCGTCCAACCACAAGTGGAGCGCCACAGGTACTCCATCCCTCTGATTCAGAAGAGAGAGCAAGCCTCAATGCATAAGCAGGCGTTAAGAGATCAATGCAGACTCAAGGCAAGTGTGATGTTCCCTTTGTTCATCTATTCTCTTTCAAGCCACCAGCGTGAATTATTTCTAATGTTAAACACAAGGCCATCGTTCGCGATCCTTTGCCTGCGTGTCTTTGAGGTGGCTTATAAGTGCCGGCGTTAGTATAAGGGCGGACGCCCTCAGAGCATCTCAGGCACGTGACCCCTCCCTCGCTGCCACAGTCATGAGTGGCGCCATGGTGATGAGGCCTGTGGTGAAGCCTCCCATCACAGCTCCTTGGCCCTTGTAGGCTGGAAAGGCCACCTACTTACCCTAGAACCAGGGAGAAGGCTACAAAAAGCACTGAGTGCCCCAGAATCTTCAGTGCCCTAGAACTAAGTGCCCTGGAATCTTAAGGCCTGCGAAGCCCAGTTGCTGCTTCACACCACTTGGGGTGCCCATTTTCCTAGGCATCATCTTTATTGTGTACTGGCATGCTGCTGAAAGGTGGTCTATTAAACTAAATCTATCTATCTATCTATCTATCTATCTATCTATCTATCTATCTATCTATCTAAGGGCCATTAAAAAACCAACTTGGGAATTCAGCCAAGAAAGCTGCTGAAAAGGAAACGATTAGGGTGGGTGGGGAGGGAGATGTCTGTATGTCTGTGTGTGAGAGAGAGTGGACACCCACACCCATATATCTCCAAGGACTATTTGGCTGGGACAGAATGTACCATACAAACCACCAGTACCTCTAGTAAACTTAGAGTTAAGCCAGGAAGCATCTGGGATGTATGAGCTGTCTTCACTTTCTGACAGCGTCTGTGGAGACAAAGAGGATCATCGTGGGGTTTCCACCTTTGCAATCATCTACGCTTATTGCCTCCAAACTCTATTAAACGTGCTTTCTGAAAACTGCAGAGATGACTGGTCAAACACTATACACGGTGCATTTTCCTCGCGCCTTCTTCCTAACGTATACAGGTCTAACAGCTAGGAGGGGAGAGAAAAAGGCTTAATCATGTCCCCTGTGCTTTGTTATGTAACCCAAACCTCCTCCTGCTGCTTGGCATTCCCATCTGCCCTTCCGCCCAGGTGTAATGACAATTTTAAAAATTGCTTTTCCAGCTGTAAGACTGGAATGATAGGGATGACTACACAGTAGGGAGTTAGTTGGGTCTGACTTCTGCTTAAGCAATGCAAGTCTTCCTGCAAAGAGCGGGCTTCTTAAATTTATGCATGAACAAATGCCATGTTTTTCCCCATTTACATGGTCTCAATACCAAGTCAGCAGGCATATGATAAAAGGGATCATTTCCATCCTTTTTGGTAACAGAGCACCCACATCTATGTGGCGTAGGATTTACTGAGGTGCATAAAATCATGAGGTAAGAGCACCCGTTTAGTGAGGAGGGAAGGTGTTGCAAAATCAAGTTACTATTCAGTAATAAGACTGGCTAGATCTACAATTCAGAGCTCAAGAACCCTGCTGCATCAAGCCAAAAGGACCACTGAGTTCAGCATCCTGAGTCCACTGGACCAAAAGCCTTCTAAAGACTGAAGGACTCTTTCAATCTGCAGAAGGCAAAATCTGGACCCAACCTATTAGAAATAACCAAAATCAATGCTCTTATAATAAAATGCTTTTTGGGGGGTGATTTCTTCTCTATGTCCAAGAACGGACCTTAGAATCTTGACACCTTACCCTCACCAAGCTTCGGCAAAATCATGGCTTCCACACAAGCATCTTTCAAAATGTGCCTTGTGCCCAATTAAGCATTACCTTTTCTCGCTGTCCGTAGTGGTCCGCATACCAAACCATTCCATATAAACAAAGGAAAGTAGTAACAGCCTACAACATTGGGAAAAGGAATGAAAAGGAGGGAGAAGAGTCAAAACCTACCAGCTTCTACATTAATTCCTTTATTATTTCAGGGCATTGCACCCCATCTTTCAACAAGTTGCCTCAGGATGACTTATAATGCATCATTGGAGGTGGCCAATGTTGATGAACACTGAGCCTCTCTTCCTAGTGTATACATAGTACCTATTTATATTACAAACAATTTTATTTTACACTACCACTATGAACAGGGAGGGCTATCACCCAATTAAAAAAAAAACAAACCAAAACACAACTATGTCTATGAATTTTAGGGTTGAATTCTACACCGGAGGCCTGTTGCTTAAGAGGCGATAGCAAATATTAGGAATCTCTGGCCTGTGAGGTAAAGGAGGAACTTCTCCAGGCCTCCCTGGCTGGCCTTTGGGACTCTCCTCAAGCGACACACCTCTCCCCAGTCCTGCTTTGTACACCACCCTTCAGTGTTTTGGCCTGGCTGGAATATGTACTCTAATCTGTGAATGCTTTTTTTCTTGTCTGGATGGAGGATAGAAAGGATAGAGCTTACTGGGTAATGGTAAAATTCACATTGAATGCTCTGTCCATTTTTCCTCTGGCCCCACACACCATTGGCGTTGGGAAAAAAATCCATCCCAGGCTATAGAATTTGGCAGAAGCTTCACTACGCCAGCAGAGCAGCAGCCGGGGATAGATTTCTTGGTGGAATAATCCGCTACTTCAATTATTATTTTTAAGCAATTCGTCTAGGTTATACATTGCAGCCCTGGTCACAAAGCTGTGATAATGGGTAGATTGTGGCTTACATTTAGCCAATGACCAAAGAGACATGACAACTAATATGGTTGCCGTACCAAAGAGGAAGACCTAAGGAGCAAAATAAAGAGCCACTTACCACACAAAGGAGCCAAAACACAACATATAATATCTGTGTTTTGGAGAAGAGGTCTTGACCAAATTTGATGCACACAATAGCTTCCAGGAAACCAATAACTCTGAGGGAATGACAAAAGAAGTACAGGCTGTTTTTAATTTAAGAGCATGTTTTGATATCTTCAGTGGTGGCCAGGAGTGTTTGCATGATTTTGTGAGCTAGTTTATAAATTGCTCTCATGTTATGGGGGGCTAAATAAGCTTTGAGGACCATCCATAAAATAGCTCACTTTTGAAAGCCTTTAAAATCCTCTACCTTGGGTCAGGCTCCGTCCCCCTTTAACAAAAACTCCTTCCATTTTTTGTTAACAACTTTGCTCTCCTTAATAAACAACCCCTTAGAGCATTTTTATATCTTTGTCAGAGCTGCTTTGTAATGCAAATGTAAAAAATGTACATGGGCTAGAATGGTAATTTGCATTACATGTGCCTCCATTTCTGTATTATCAGCAGGCGGGTGGCAACATAAATAGTATGTTGTGGATGTGTGAACATGCCATGAGAGAAGAGACTAGATTCTGTCAAGTCAATAAAAGTGGTATCTGGTGGCATCACAGTTCAGTGGTAGAGCACATGCTATGCATGCAGGGAGTCCTAGGTTTAATTCCTAGTATGCCCCATTATATGGGACGTGGGTGGCACTGTGGTCTAAACCACAGAGCCTAGGACTTGCTGATCAGAAGGTCAGTGGTTCGAATCCCCGCGACGGGGTGAGCTCCCATTGCTTGGTCCCTGCTCCTGCCCACCTAGCAGTTCGAAAGCATGTCGAAGTGCAAGTAGATAAATAGGTACCGCTCCGGCAGGAAGGTAAAGGGCGTTTCCGTGCGCTGCTCTGGTTCGCCAGAAGCGGCTTAGTCATGCTGGCCACATGACCCGGAAGCTGTCTGCGGACAAATGCCGGGTCCCTCGGCCTATAGAGATGAGCGCCGCAACCCCAGAGTCGTCTGCGACTGGACCTAACGGTCAAGGGTCCCTTTACCTTTACCTTTTATCCCCCATTATAATAGGGATGGAGAACCTGTGGCTCCAGTTAGCGCTGCCACTGGTCTGGGGGATGGAAGAACTCCAGGTATAGGGCAGTATATAAATTCAATAAATAAACAAATAAACACTTCAACAACTTTTGGAGGACCACAGATTCCCTACCCGTTTTAATTTTTTAAAAGAATGAACAAGTTTCTAATTCTCATGTTTATGATGATTTCAAAAGCCAGAGGGGTATCTGAATAAAGTTTCTAGCGATGGAGGTCTTGTACAGATCCTTGCTTCTATCTGTGATGATCTAGTACAAGTGGCAGAATAAAATTATGCAAAACAGGAGAAATTTGCATGATTATATGGGTTTCAAAATCCAGGTTTTCTTAATGAAGAATTTAAATTATGGAATTTCATTTCTTTCTCTCTCTCTCTCTTCCTTTTTTAAGCATACTGCGTGCACACATGCATACTGGCCATTATTTCTCTTAGAGCTTTCTTTTTCTTCCTTAAGTGTATTTTACAAGGATTTAACTGTATGAGCAAGTTCATCTAACTTACGGTTTAAGATTACGCTTAAGGAAGGGAGCCTAATCCTTCTGGCAAGACACTAAGCAGCTTTCGCCAGATAGATGAAAATTCAGTTTACCACATTAAAAAAACAAAACCCCAGTGAGATGCCAGTAAGTTGTCTGTTACATTAACTGTCTCTGATTATATTTATTTGTGTCTTGAGCTCCTTGAACCAAGAGACGATCTGAACTGATGCAGGATTAAAATCCAACTCCCTGCCTCTGCTTCGTAACAGAGAGGATCAGGCAATCAAAGAGCTATGGCCAAGAGAAAAAATGGGAACTCTAGTCCCATTTACTTCTACTAAGCATTGCGCAAGTATTTACGGGTGCATCTTACTTGTGCATCTTTATGTTTTCGGAAATTCAACAGCCATTATTTAGAAATAAGACAGACCTTTTAATTCAGACCTTTCTTACATTCTCTTTCCTCTTGTCTGGTTTTTTTTAAAAAACCTTTGCCAATTGTTTTCATTCCCTCCCCTCCCTTTGTTGTCTTCCTCACACCAATGCCAAAATTTAGACCTTTGGGATAGGTCTAACCTTCTGTTATCATATCAAGGGGCACATACAGTGAAGGTGTTAAAGTAAAAAAGAAATGGGTGGAAGACTTGCCCCAAAATCCATGTGCCAAGTTATTTCTTCCACTTCTCTAAAAGTTATGGCTGTAATCCTTATAGACTACCTGAAGGTCCCACTGAATTCAACAGAACTCTGAGAATACAACTACAGCAATATACTATCAGGCTCCATTCAAAGCATTCTAAAATGACAACAAAGCAAACCTTAGTCTAGATATACTACAGTCTATCTTCCAGCTTAGAAATGAGTGAGCTGGCCCAAACTAATCAGGGAATACTGCCAAGGAAAAGCAAGTTATGTAGCACAGGTGGTTCTCAGCTCTGAGCTCTGAATTTGTCTAAGGCGCTTGCAGCAGAATGGATGTTTCCTGAATTTGACTTAGTCGCACCTTGCTTCAGTCCCCTGCGTGTTAGCTGTATGCAGTCTGGATTACTGTAACACACTTTACAGTCATACCTCGGGTTTTAGACGCTTGAGGTTGCGTTTTTTCAGGTTATGGACCCACCGAAACCCCGAAGTACAGGAATGGGTTACTTCCGGGTTTGGGGGGTTGCGCATGCGCAGAAGCACTGAATCGCAACCCACGCGCGTGCAGATGCGCCGCTGTGGGTTGTGAATGCTGCGGTTGCAAACGTGCATCCTGCACAGATCACGTTCGCAACACAAGCTTCCACTGTATGTGGGGCTTTACCCGGTCTGGAAGTTTCAAACGGTGCAACATGCAGCAGCAAAAACAATTCGAGGGGCTGGATGCTTCAATTTCACCTATGTTGCACTAGTAACTTTGGCTGCCTATGTATTTCCAGGTCCAATGTAATAGCTCTTAATACCCCAGAGTCTGGGGCCAATAAAGACTTTTCTGTTCCGGTCAGCGTTTGGATGATTTTTTATTTTGGTGCTGTGTTTTAATAACTGTTTTATCTACTGCTCTGATTTTGGCTGTGTTTCTTTCATGTGATTTTAGTAATATGGTTTTCGTTATTATGTTGGACTGCGTTGGAAAGGTAATGACCCTAAAAAGGTGGTTTAAATAGCTATTTAAGTAAAATAAATAAATAAACAGAAGAGAATTTTATGTCTCCACTCTGAGAGCCCACTAAACTTTGTAGAAGGCAACCCCTGCCTCCCCTTTTCTGTTTAATTTTAATGCCAGTGGTGTTGTTCAACAAATAGTACTTAGGAAAGCAGGCTTCATCATCTTCTTTGCCAAAAGTGGAGCAAAATTACGAATGAGACTTGGAGGATGGATCTGGCATGAAGTAAGTGATGACATGGGAATGTTCCTAGGCATGGCCAAGTCAACTGATTAAATTAGCCCGTTTAAATTTGCCAAGGGCACAAAGCAGCAGTTTAGAAGTCCCTCAGGGCCTATTAGCTCAGCGTGACCTTCTTAACAAGGGCAGACTATGCTGATCTGAACGCTGCTATTTTTGTAACCTCATGAGCTGAAAACCTTCCTTTGAAAGGCTTGGATGTTCTACACCAATTTGCTTCCTTTTCTCTTATGTTGTGTGCAGGAGAGAAAACAATCGGTTCCAGAGGATCACAGAAAGCTGGAAATAGCCTAGGGGTTGTCTAGTTCATACCAAACCAGATTTCTTCACATGCCAATATGCTCCGCCTCATCCCCCCCCCCCAGAATTCATGTTACAGAGTGCCACAAACAGAACCAACCGAGTCTGTGTGCACACTGTCCATTTAAGGCACATTTAAAGCACAGGACTTCCTCCATAGAATTCTGGGAACTGTAGTTTCTTAAGGGTGCTGGGAATGCTCAGCTCTGTTAGGGCTTTGGGAATTTTAATATCTATAGAGCTTTGAGAGAGACTGCCTCCTCCCCCCCCCCCCCCCGTTACGTTATGTTTTTATATTAACTAAGGTAAAGGTAAAGGGACCCCTGACCATTAGGTCCAGTCGTGACCGACTCTGGGGTTGCGGCGCTCATCTCGCTTTATTGGCCAAGGGAGCCGGCGTACAGCTTCCGGGTCATGTGGCCAGCATGACTAAGCCGCTTCTGGCGAACCAGAGCAGCGCACGGAAACGCCGTTTACCTTCCCGCTGGAGTGGTACCTATTTGTCTACTTGCACTTTGACGTGCTAGGTGGGCAGGAGCAGGGACTGAGCAATGCGAGCTCACCCCGTCACGGGGATTCGAACCGCTGACCTTCTGATCGGCAAGTCCTAGGCTCTGTGGTTTAACCCACAGCGCCACCAGCGTCCCATTATTGAAATATTACTAAAATGCTAGCATGAATGGCCAGGGTTCCTGGTCCCCGGGACAGCCTCTACATGTTTAGCAGCCTTCCTCTCTGCATTCGTGTCCCCCCAAATGTGGCTGATGTGCTGGCAGAGCTGCCAAGGGATGCAGCTGTGGGGCAGCAACTTGGATGAAGTCAAGCAGGCTTCGTCGGTGCCAGGATAGGAATCTACCTTCCATCCCTATATCTGCCACCCTGAGTTACACAGAGAGCAAATAAGAACAACAAATAAATACCCCCCACGGAGCGTGTAATTAAAAGCTTTCGGGATGCAAAGTTGTTCGTTTCATTGAGTCAACACTACAACAGTCTCAATGTTTTCAACTGCAACAAAAACTTACCCAAACACCCAGCACTGGGTCCCTACCCTTTTGCACTGTGTGTCTGTGAGATAAGCATAGTATTGCCTGGAAGTAAAAACAGAGGAGAAAATTTCAATGAAACAGATAGTTGCACATGTAGGTTATAGTTAGCAAAAACAAGAGGGAGGGGGCTGATATTCAATTTTTGGAGAAAGCAGCTCAATTACTTGGAACACGGTAAAGGTTCAGCCATATTCGAGAACTACCTCAAACTTCTCTACTGCTATCTTGGAGATCAAGTAAATGCGACAACTGTAAACCAATGACTGAAACTTGGTCAGCTATAAAGAGGGATATACAACTGAGGATGAGAAAGGGGGCAGAAAAGTCAGCTAGCATGTCAGTGGAATGTCTGTTTGCCTGAATGAAGCCACACAAAGGAGCACAAAGCAGCCACAGCCCTAAGCTTAGATTGACATGTCTGCATTTTCTGCCAACTGTCTCTATTTTAATATTGTAAGTTGTTTCTCCTACTTTTTTCCTTTTGAAATTGAGCTCCTGTGAGATTTGACTGAGGAAACAAGGAATCAGAGTTTAGAAATTAAGAAGCGATTCAGGACAGAAATCTTTTGAGCAATGGGAACTAAGACTTGTAATCCTTTGCACCTTTACCCAGAGTAAGCCCCACTGAATAAAAATGTGTTTTACTTCCAACAAAAAAATGCACTGCATGGAAATCTGTTGAATGGGAAACAGAATTGTGTTAAAAGCTTTTCAGGCTTGTAGCCAGGGGGGCGAGGAATTATTGAACATCTGGAATATACATTTGCCTAACACACTTGCTGTCATTTCACCTGCTGTTTTACAGGTGATTTTACATTCCCTGACATGCTTGTTGTTATTTAATTGTATTAGTGTCTAAGTGAGCAATTGGGTGGAATGCCCTATGCCCTTTTTGGACATACCAAGCCAGGTTTCCCCAACCAAATGCTCTCTAGGGATTTTGGACTACAAGTGCCATCACTTCTGACCACTGCCTATTCTGACAGGCTGATGGAACTCATAGTCCAATCCCTGAGAGAGTACCGGGTTGAGGAAGGTTGCCCTAAACCTTAACAGCAGTGAATCTGGGGCTTATGTGCTCTCCGCTTCTCCTTTGGCAAAGCTGTGAGAAGGAGATCAAAAGCACTGCTTCTTGTTTCCAGACTCTGGTTAGTTTGAGCTATGGCTTTTTTCAAACAAGTCAAGATCAAGTTTGTGATTCAAGGACCCGCCACCCGCTTGGGGATAAGAAAGACACATGGACACAGTATATTAGGTTAATGGGCTAAAAAAAGGCCACAACTTTATTGATTACAGCATGTGAGAGGTATTGGCTTAGGCATTGGATAAAACAACAGAGCATGACTCCACCCCCTCAGGGAGGGGTGAGTCTATCAAGGGTTAACCACCAGTAGGGGGAGTCTGTTGATGCAAATACAACCGAAAGCTCCCCCTGTTGCCAGCGGGGGTCCTGCCATGGCCCTAGCCACCAGCAAGGGCGTCAGACAGGATCTACGACCACCGGATTCCTTTACCGGAATACCCATAAAGTGGAGGGGTAGGTGATGGCCACACCCTGCCCTCCAATACACAAACATATTCCAATGCCTAACCGCCAATACCTAAAAGTTGTGACGATTTTCTACGAGGTAGGTGAAAAACCAAGTGGCTAGTGCCAAGGGGCCAGTTGGATAAAAATTCCTACCAGGCCCCTTGGTCAACTAAGGCAACCAACCATAGGTCCATAGCAATGTCAAGAACCAAGCAGTGAACTAAAGGGAGGGAGGGTGGGTGATCTGACGAAAACCAGCAGCGGAATGAAAGGGAAGTGCTGCTGTGGCCACGTTTGAGTGGCAAAACCCCACCCCCAAGCCTCCACCTGGTTGGTTGGCTACCTGGGGGCATGGGGCGGCAGCCAGGCCAGCTGGGCAGGGGGCTGCAATGCCCCCTGCCAACGTGGGAAACGGCTCCTGCTCACAACTCCTCCCCTCTGTAAGGAGGAGATGCTTTTTCAAACAAGTCAAGATCAAACAGTGGCTTGTTTTAAGCTAAGCAGAGTTCCCTGGTTTGGACATAATGGAACACCCTGGTTAGTTTAAAAGCAGAGGCAGATGTTTCCAATCTCTCTCATTCGGGAGGGAAGACATGAACACGAGGCTTCTTGCTGCTCATGTGTGTAACACCAAATTATGGATTCGCTTTACGTCCAAACCAGTTTTTTTTAATCTCCAAAAGTAAGTGGGCTGGAGCAAAGGCAAGGAACCTGTGACCACCCAGATGTTGTTGGATTCCAACTCCGACCAACCACAGCTGGCTTGGTGAGCAACATCTGTAGGGCTCACTGGCTCCCCATCTCTGAGCTAGGCTTTTCGAGGTCCCCAGCCGCTGCCCAGCAATTTTACAGTGAGGAAGATTAAACGAACAAAATGTACCTCACAGTGGGAGCTGTGATAATTCCAATGAAGAGGATCCTACCCCAGCTTAAGGGGTGACTTGCATGGAAAACAAAGATATGTTTCAAGAAAAATGTGTTCAGCTCGGTCAACTAAAAGAAGAAGAAACAGAAAGAAGAAAATAAGCTGGGAACATTTGATATCCTAGACAAATAAGACAGATGCAACTTCTTAGCAACTGCTTACGTCCTGCTCCAGGACAATAAACATATGGCACTCCTGGTGGCCTGCGGAGAATTGTTGTCCCCATAAGGAACAGTAAATTATGAACTCCACAAAAAGAATTAAATTCTTTGGGAAAGTAATCAATACATTTAAATGCCTGTGTTGGGGAGCTAGATAAACGTACTGCTTCATTTTTCTCTCTGTGTGTACAACTATGGAGTCAATTTACTTCTCTTTGCAAAAGTATCCTTTAATTGCATCCGGTCTACCTTTATATAGCATGAGAAAGCAGATTTTGTAGTACCAATAAAAAGTATCACACTTGTAAATGATTAAATTGATTTGTCTTTATTTTTACCACCATGAGGACTACATCTGGATTTTCTGTGTCAGGCACCAGGCAGTTTTGTCATATCATATAGTTTTATTACAACATTTTTTATGCTACACTCCCTCAAGGAAGCTAAGGGCAGCACAAACAGTTCTTTCCACCCATGTTATCTCCATAACAGTTCTGTGGAATGGATTGGGCTGGGAGACAGTGACTGATCCAGAGTGACCCAGGGAGCTTCATGGCTGAGTGGGGGTTTGTAAGCTGGTTCTCTCCAGTCTTGGTCTTACACTCTTAACACAGGTATAGGGAACTTGTGACCCTCCAAATATTGTTAGATTCCAAATTCCATAAGCTTAAGCCAGCATGCCAACAGCTAAAATTCAGAAAGTTAAAAAAAATATTTTTGGCTTTGTTCAGTGCCTTTTTATAAACATTGGGTTTTTTTAGTTTTTACTGTTTAGGTTTCATGCTGGTTTTACTTTATGTGCTACTTTTTTTGTAAGCCGTTTTGAGTTACCTTTCATAAGTAAGCAATTAATAAGTGCAATTAATGATAATGAATTGTGTTAAAATAAAAATTCAAATCCATATTTTCATATGGATTTTTTAAAAAAACAACAACAACGCATTGCTGCAGAAAGGAGAAGGGATGGATTTGTGAATGAACACAGGTGAAACTAACGCAAAAAGGAAACAGCCTGATCCAGTCAACCCAAGCTGAGATTCCCTGGGCTTTGTTTTCAATAGGTTTGCTGTTGTTGTTTTTACCTGCCAGATAATCATGAAAAGGTATACTCCAGCCACTCTTTGAAATGAAGACTTGGGATCAAACCAGCGAACGTAGGTCCAGCTTGCTGGAGTGAACTGTAACACAGCTCTCTTGATTTTACCTGTGGTAGTGTGAATGTCCCTGAAAGCAGAGAAGGACAACAGTAAAAAAAAGAGAAGGAAATCAACATTGCATTGCTATGTAACAAATGGTGTAAAATAACACAGCTCTATCATACTGGGGTTTGTAACAAGAAAGGTGCATTTAAGAAGCAGACCTATTGTAATTAAGCAAACAAACGTTTGCAATCAGAAGAAGCAAACTTTTCCACATGCGTGATTTGCTCCTCAAATGCAATAAAGCTGAAAACTGGGGGTTATAGCCTATGTTAGGCATAGAGTAGACCCATTTAAATTAATGGACATGGATAATTTAAGAGTCTGCTTGGATAATAACTTAGTAGGAAACATCCCTTAATTTCCAATGCTATCAAAATACCAAGCTTTCAAAAAAGAAAAACAAAACACTTCTTTGAGGAAAAGTGTCTGAAAGATCTGAGAGCCAAGACCTCCCTATTTAATGTTAATAATTTAATTATCATGCTTCTAATTAAGGGCAAATAAGCATAAAACCACAAATTTTACTAACCAGAACCAGCCAAACAATTTTATTTTATTTTGGTATTTACAGTGCTCCTGAAGGTTGGGAGACCCTCTGGGGCAGCAGCCCATGAGGTGAAAGAAAGCGTAAGGCTCTCAGAAGCACCAGATTAAGAAGCTTAGAAACACCCCTCACAGCTTCCTGAGTTGCCCCATATCCCATGATGTTCAGAGTAAATCTCTCCCTCACAGCTAGAGCTGAACACAAATCAAATTAACAGCAAAAAAAGTAATCGTAATGTTGTACTCATTTCAAAATAATAACCGGGAAGTAACACAGAAAGTGACTTCCAATGTTCTGGTAAAATCAAAACATCATCAAATTAATTTAGATTCTTGTGTAATCAACTGTTAGCTGGATAAATGAATCCATGAGTGTGTATCAGGGATGAGGAACCTGTGGCCTTCTGTCTATTGTAGGACTCCAGTTTCCATCAGACTCAGCCAGCTAAGTCCAACAATATCTGGGTCACAGGTAGTGAGGTGCAACTGAAATAACAGTCCTACTTTTCTTTCACTTTATGCGTTTATTTAACATTTTGTTCATTACTGGCCATGGTGTGTGGCAAACAGTAAGAGGTGAAGCTAAGGGGGAACAGGAAACCTAACTGTGCATGAATGGGATTCTTTGATGCTGGCTTCTAGCAACAAACCCAGTGGATTTAATTACCATATTGGCCTGAATATAAGCCACACTTTTTTTCCCCAAATTCCGACTCTGCAAAGTTAAAGTGCGGCTTATATTCAGAGCCGAGCGCCAGCACCGGTAGCGCCAGGAGGCAGGCCGCACCTGCAAATAAGCCTTGAATTTCAAAGGTGCGGCTTATAGTCAGGCCAATACGGTACTGTCAGCAATGATAGTGGGTTTTATTTTCTTTATCTTCAGCAAAAACAGCAGTGCTAAGTATGTAAGGCATGCAGAAAGGTCAGCTTAGATTAAAGGTCGGAATCACATGGCTAAGTGCAAAGCTACAACATTCCTAATCCCCACACCTAAGGAGTACAGGATCAAAATTTAGAATGGAGGCTCTTTTCTCAGAGAGGTCTACAGAAAGAAAATCGTTTTAGGAATATGCTCTTGGCGAAAGTTTCATAAGGAAAACAAGTGTGTGAAATGGGAGGCCTTTAAAATACAGTTTTCATCTACTGCATTATAAAAAGAAGTATCAGGAAATGGTTTACTGTTCAGAAGTTTGGCCCTCACACTCCAATTCTGAAATATTAACTATATATTATTAAAAACCATGGGAGAGGTTTACTTGGACTTTATCAATAGAGTAAGACAATAGAAGTAAGGTGTATGTTCCATACTTATATGGGTGTCGCTTTGGAGAGTTGAGCCATATATTTTGGTTACACGAGTAACAATGCAAACCTACAAATGCTTACTCAGAAGTAACGCCCACTGTGTTCAGTAAGGCTTATTTCCAGGTAAATGTACACAGGATTGCACCATTAGAGGTAAAATCAGAGGCTGATGGAAATCAAATGTGAGCGCAAGGGACCATGAACAATCACAGACTCTCCCCTTGCTTATTAATGGAGATAACATTGTAACACATTCATAATGTCATGATCCACCAACGTTGCCAAGGAAATGGATTTAAAAATAAATCGCAGCACCGATACCAATTTAGGAATCACCCAAGACAGTGAACATAGAACACGAAAGCAGCCTTGCTGGATGAGACCAAAGGCCCATCTAGTCCAGCTTCCTGTTCTCACAGTGGCCAACCAGAGGCCTATGCGATGCAACAGCACTCTCCACACTCATGTTCCCCAGCAAGTGCTATGCAGACGCATGCCGCCTCTAATACACTGGGGCCGGATCCAGACACATCAAAGAAGCGTTCCAGTTAAACACATTGTAAACTTTGTATGAGGAATCAGGTTGGCAAAAACAGAAGTCCACAGCGCCACCTGGTGTCATGGTGTTATAATGCATGTACAATGCACATGCCAATATAGCTGAGTCCTGGGTCTGTAGCGCCACATGCCTTGTGATTTCCCGGCTACAAAATTAAATCTAACATGAGGTTTTGGATTTGGGATAGCCCTGTATTACAAATTTTCACAATCAAAGAAATATTTAGCATTTCCAACTTAGGGATTCAGAATTATCAACATAAATATATTTTAGCAGCCTGCAATGGGACAACCTCCACAAATTCACAATCTACCAAACATTACATTTTATTTCAGAGTTTTCATACTGCAGTATCGTTAATATAATGGTTATTTGCTTGTACTTGAGACCTACTTGAAGCTCGCCCAGTGATAGGTCCTCATCTCCAACCAACGACAAACTACCATGCCCAACCAGATGCCACCCCCGTTACATAGCAGGATGTCCAAAATGACTTGATCCCACCAGCATTCAGCAAAATTAGGCAGCAGATGCATGAAGAACAGCTGCAGAATACAGCAAAAAGATTCTGGGTAAGAAATTCATTCAGACAAAGGTATCTCATTAACATAAGAATGTGACTTTTACATAAGTTACAGGTGCTGAAAATACAGGAAATATTTTTCATATGACAGGTGAATCTGACCAAAGTCTATAAACCTACATCTTCAGATGGCTTCTTGGTGAAAAAGCATTATTATGCTTTCCCTTTAAAGTGACAGCCATGTGTTTCCAAAAGCTTACTGAGGAGACATGCATAGGGTTGCACTGTAAAATCAGTGCTGCAAATATTGCCTTTTCACTAGAAGATTTAATATTACAGGAGACACAAATTTTAGGAGGAAGTACTACACTGCTGGTTTTAATTTAGGGAACATAACTGAGACAAGCTGCACATACTATATAGTAATACTGGAGTCTATATTCATCCAGTATATTTCCAAGTAATTGAGTAAATAACTTACTTAGATAGACTGACTTAAACATGAAATAAATCTGATTTGGCGATTCCAGACCCTTGTGTGCAAGAGGAAAGCTTCACATCTAGCATGTGTGTCAAATTTAAGGAGCAGACAATAAACTTGTGTTATGTTTGCAATGTGGACAAACTGCTAGGAAAGCCACATCAGTCATTCCCCACCCCAAGGATATAAAAAACTCTTCACTGAGAAGACGCAACCTACCTCGGTTAGCTCCCAGGTGATGCTAATAGTCCAGCACAGCCCATAGCTACGGATTAACAAAGCCTTCATTGCCCAGCCCCAGAAATGTCCAAAAGCAAATATGTCAAAATGGCTGAGGATTCGCTCCCAAGTAATAACATGGCAGTTCACAGCATATTCCTGTTGTTGATTTGGAGAAAGAAGAAGGTATGTGTGTGAGAGAGAGAAGCAGAAGTTACAAGTCTATTCTGGAAACATTTTCAGAAGAAATAAAAATTCAGACTACAATATCAGAGACTATCAAAGAATGTTATTTATTCGTCTTATGGTCCGCTATAGCTTAGCTTTGTATTATCATTAGTTTATATACCATTTAATGCCAAAATAGGTTTCTATGCAGGCTGCAGTATAAAAACAAATTGCGCACACATTAAAACATAAATATCCTTTAATTAAAATACACAACTGAACAAAAGGTAAGTGTATGCTTTTATAATGCTGGATTCTAATAATGAACATGATGATCCTTCGAGAATGGCTAACAATGTAACTCTGCACATGTTTACTCAGAATTAATCCCCATTGAGTTCAACTGGACTTACTCCCAGATAAGTCTAAATAGTATTGCAGCCTAATATTTTTTATTATTCTACTGGTCCTCATCACAATACATGACTGAATGAAACACAATAAAAATTCTGTTTTCTACATCATTAGGGATAATTACTGCCAGATATGGAATATTCTATGTTTTAACCAAAAAAGGGGGCAAATTCTGCAACCTAAGTAAATTAAACTAATAAGCATGCATTTACCTGCTCCGCTTTATTTACTCAAGGAGCAATACAGAACACCTATAAATACTCCACTCCTGAAACACTGCCTTTGGTCTGAACAAGTTTTGTTTGCCCTCAGTGACATGGAGTGATAGTCAACTACATTTTATGCAAAGTGAACCCTCTGAAAATAATGAACATGACTAAATTGGGTCAGAGTAGGACTTTGCTCAATACCACCCATAGTCACACAGCCAAATCACATTGATGTCACTGTTCTCAGGAAGAAGGGCTGTTTTTCAAACAAAAAACTGCACTCAAGCTGCAGCCAAGAAGGCCGTGAAGAGACTCATCAATGAATATTCACACCACTGCGCAAAAACATGGCAGGCAGGTTATGCCATTTCTTTGCGACTCTCTCCCAATTTGGAAAGCGGGGAGAAATCCTCCTCCCCAAGAGAGATGCATTTTGCAAGGAGAAAGAAATGTCTGTAAGATGCACCCTCTCATATGCCTCATCCCTGCTAAAAAGGCCCCAAAACTTTAAACTTCCTGTTAGAGAAGATGCTTCAACCTCCCAACCATATCCAGTATCTTTTAGTGGTGCAGCAACAAAACTGCTAGCCTATTTGCAAAGCTAAGCAGAGTCCAGTATGGTTTCAAATTGGATGGGGGACGTGTTGAAATTCTTGCATTGCAGGGGATTGGACTAGATGACATTTGGGTCCCTTCCAACTCTATGATACTAGTATATTATGGCATGATATTTGAACTTTCTTACAGAGATGATTGGAGAATTCCTATCCCTTTTCAAAGAGATAATGCATGCTATTCTAACACAGCAATATGGTAGCACTATATCCACTCTGGAACGAATCTATTTTCTTGCAACACCCTCAATACACACCATGATGTCTGCTTCCCTTGTCGCGTATCGGAGATTGGGATCGAGCCAGTACATCACGGATTTCACCTGCTCAAAGTTAAGGAAGAGCAGGAATGCCAGAAACAGAAAATAGAGAACACTCAAACCTGTAGGAAAACCAAAGTCAGATGTACAAAATGTTTGTTTGAAGAGCAATAACTAAAATCACACAAACCAACCATGTTATATCAATGCCAATGGTATAATTTAGATCAATAAAATCAAAACAAAAGAATAATAATGAAGTATTCATAATTAAGCAGCTTCCGGAAGATTCTTCTCATACAATTCCATATGGCTGGAAATCTCCCCCGCCCCTGTGAGGTACAGGTGTGAAAATGTGAAATGTTGCATTCACAGGTAACAGAAAAAGGAGCAAGACAAATGAGTATTGGACCATGAGGTACAACCCAGATTCTTCATATAACTTATCCACCATAGTTTATTCACAACCCTCCAGAATGTGGCAGTTCTTGATAAGTTGTTACTTCATTCTAACCCCACCGTCATGGTTAAACAGGTCACACTCAAAGAGGAATTTAAGCATCCCGTGGCAGCCAAGAGGTTTATTAATCCATCAGTCATAAAGCAGATGCAACCTTGGGTAGGTTTTTGAAGGGCATCCAAACTATTCATGTTGGAAATTCAGCTGTAATCATAATAGCTACAGCTGCTCCACATGCCAACAGATTATAGTTGTACAGGGTGTCATTTTTGAGAATACCGCTCAGTGCCTTAGGAGGCCGAGTCCCATTTTCCAAAGCAATTCTGGAACACTTGAGAACTGTTTCCAAATCTTTCCATACATTAAATATTAACATGGTTGTGAAATGTTCATTAAGATGCTGAAAGAAGGGAGACTCGCTGTACCTTCCAACCACCCCATTCCTGAGAGCACTAGAAACTGCCATGATAATGATGATTTATTAATTATACCCCACCAAGGGGAGAAGTGATTGGGTACCAATGAATATTTGCATTTTGCTCTCCCGCCATTGTTCCATTCTCAATTTCCCTTTTCAAAACTCCAGTGCATTTGCATGCAGATACAATTAAGTCGAAACTGAGTTTTCATGACCAAGTGTCCTTTGCAATACCAAATAAATTTGCAGTCACAGGAATTCTGATCAACATCAGAGGGCTTGATCTTAGTGCCATCTCAGGAGATTTGGTGAGTAAGCACTAGAGATGGGAGCCTTCTTCTGTAGTGATTCTTTGACTCGGGAATGTTTTCCTAATTATTTATTTGTTGAGCTCACTCTTTCGCCAGAAACTGAAATCACTTCTGTTGCAACAGGCATTTAATGCATACCACTTACCGTAGTTCTACTGCTGCTGGTTTTAATGTGTAACATGTTTTGTTCTTGCTGCTCTTAGCAGAATGGCAGGAAAAATACAGTATTATTTTCAGGTAATGAATTACTATTTTTTGATGCTCTGGAATAGCATGAAAGCACATCTTTAAAAACAACTTACCAAAAACCATACGCCATATTGCAGGGTGTGGACGAGTGAAAGGCCCTGTAGAAAAAAAAGTTTTTCAATAACAGCAAACTGATGGATCAGAAAGAATTGCATCAGGTCATCTAAACATAATCTGAAAGAAATGCAACCATGCCAACCAAGAATCAATCCTGAGCAAGCTTTATAACAAATCAAGTTTTCTATTTAAAGCCATTAAAGGAACTACTGAGACTAATATCTGGATAAAGACACAGATCCTCAAGAACTTCTTGTTGGCGACACTGTAGAAATTACCATGGTATCCAAAAAACAAGGCTCTCTATGTTGTGAAAACAGTAATAGAAAAGTAAGTGCCCAACTTCATACCCAAAAGCAGATGAGGATGCTTGCCAGCAGGAATTCCCAGGTAGTGGGAACATTAGTGCTGGCACATCAGGGAATTGGGATATATTAGCAATTGGGAAAGGCAGAAGTGAATGTGTGGGCCTGAAAATTATGGGTTTACAAGTGAAATGTTTGAGTGTGTGATGGTTCTGTCGAGGAGGAAGGGAGATATTGTGAGGACTGTGTGCGTACAAGCACACACAAATACACACACTGCTTGTCTTTGTGTACTCTATGCGCAGAGATGCATTATATACACCACTACAGAGGCCCTTGTCAAGAAAGCCAGGATTTCCAGAGTTGGGAATGTGGCCAGGGGTTGCCATCCTTTCATTTACCGTACTTTCCATGTTCAGATTTTGCGTCCTTCCCATTCAAGTCGCATCCCCAGCTGTGGCCCACATTTACTTTGACCCATGGAATGAAGTACTGAGCTAGCCCCTGCCTGCCTGCATTCTCAGCGGGAGCTCCATTTCTTTGTCCAATGTGAGTGTATCTAGGAAACTGTTTTTACATATATTATGGAGGCTGCTTAAGGAACACTGGGGCATATAGCTCCATTATTTTAGGATCCAAGCCAGTAACTCAATGAAGTTCGCAGAGCAGAACGAAAGCTTCCGGTCTTCCAGGTGTAGGGAGCTGCTAGGAGAAGGAAGAATTGCCCCAAAGTGGGCAGACCTGTGCATAGTCTGGATAATTCAGACCACTTTCAGCAGACCCTGTCCCTCATCCCTCATTGTTCAAGGAGGCTTCCCTTGATTGCAGCTGATTGCAGGGGAGAAAAGGGGACAGGAAAGTTTCCTTCTGTGAACTTCCTTGAGTTAACTTATCTTGGGATCCAAAGCAATTATTTCCAACATCTTGAAACTTGTGGTTAAAGACTTAAGGTTAGATTCCTGGAATCTAACCAGGAATTCATCCCATAGGGAAAGCAACTAAAAGCCATGGGTCACTCAACAAGGAGTCCCCCATCTACAACTTCTTGCTCAAAGCTTGTCCAAGGAGAACCCCTTTTTGCATCTCCAGATGTTTAACAAGCCTTGGAACTAGTTCTCCTTTTGCAACCATACTCATCAGTATGGAGTACTGCCGCCTTTTGTTGTTTTGCTGCCTATGGCAGCCATTTTGTGCTGGCACCCATGACACTTGTAACAAGGCTGGAGTACCTGTGCCTCCTTTTTTACAAAAAAAACAACAAAAAAAAACACCCCCACTGCTCGGAACAAATCTAAGTGCAACGACTTTAATCAACCTATCAAATTTTAGGGACTTATTTAGCCAACCAACTAAGATTATTGGAATCTGCTAAGAAATGGAGAGAAGGAACAAGAATGTATGTAGCACAAGACTGTGATACAGTTCAAAGCAGGTTACTAATCTAGGATCCCCATGAAAGCGTGGAGGCCCAATCACAGAATATATGTACTATTTTAAAGCTGCAAATCTAAACACAATTACTTAGGAGTTAAGTCCCTGTTAACACAATGAGACTTACTTATGAGTAAATATGCTTGGGATTGTGCTGTAAGACTGACAGTACTTTAGTCCTGAGCCCTCAAATTTTATCTTCTCTGTTTCTGAGGTTTACTTTCAAGTCACTTTGTAAAAAGCTAGTTTTTTCTGTTCTGCGGTTTGTTCCAAATAGGGTACACAGGAGCTTGAATGAAAATAGTGTGAATTCATGTAGCAAAGCAACTAGGTGACTGGCAAAACTGGAGGAAGGGCACGCCGGGCAGGCCACTTAAAACTTCCAGCAAGCCAGTCATTAGATACTACAAAGGATATCAAGTGCCATGCACACAGGTTGAATTCGGGTGGAAAATCGTTCCTCTCGGCTACACCACTGAAATCAATACCTTTTAGAGACGCTACTGAGATCAAATACAAATCCAGATTATATGGCTCAAAGCAGCTTAACGTGAGGTGTCCGAAGGCACACATCTGCTCAACTTTGCAGTCTTTGCATTAGAGTTATTTATGTCTGCATTTATCAGGTGCCTGGCTTTGTAACTTATAGCTCAGTGCCCTCTGTGTAAAAATGTCGCCCAGTGCAATCCCAATTATTCCTAGAGGGTGTCAGACATCGTTTGATAAATCAGCAGTTCAGATGATGGAGTGGATGCTTCTCTGAAACCCCCCAGCAACAGCGCCACACTGGGAAGGTATTCTGGCTGCTGCTAAATGCTTCTCTTGTAACCTGGTTACCAAGGCGGTACTGACAATCAGGGCAAGGGAACTGGGCCAGTCTCAGAGGAGCGGGAACAAGTCCTCTTAGCAGCAGCTCTATCTCCCTGTGCAAGCATTCCCTGATATTCTGCCTCTTGCCAAAAATGCCCAGGACTGAATTCAGCTATAGCTTCGGTCAGAGAGCGCAATCAACTTTACTCACACCAAACAGTTACTATACACAGTTGCTTTTACTGGAAGAAAGCCAGTCACCATCTGCTGCAGATAATGACCACGGCTACTATCTATTCCCATACCAGACACAATGAGATCACTCTAATGTTTCCAGTAAGAGAGGCAGGCGCAAGGTATTGAAAAACTGAATACTGGGTTTCAGTTAAGCAAGATTTATGGGATGTCACTTCCCTTTCCTCTCTCAGCAGTTTACCTAGGTACAAACCACCCTCTTTTAATCAAGTGTTGATAAACAGGGATAACAGTTGCAGTATGGACCTTCTGATGTGAACCCAGGTCTCAAATTTAAAAATACAATGCTTGTGGGATGAACTGCATAGCAAGTTAGCCTAGTCCAGAGGTGGCTAACCTTTATTTGTCTAGTCCAGAGGTGGCTAACCTCTATTTGGCTTAAAGGTCACATTTATACTTGGAGAATCTTCTGGGGCTGCATACCAGACACAGAGGTGGCCAAAAGGGGGTGTGCCCAACCCCACACTTTTGCACAGGTGTTCTCTGCCCCAGCTCAGCTAATCCAGGTTATCATTCCCTCTCTGCTCTCTGAACGATTGATCCAACAACCAGGGAGGGGTGTTTTACAACCCCATTCCCCATTAGGGTCCTTTGTTGGGAAGAGAGGTGTAAACCTCTCTGCCCACCCCAGTGCTGTATCTACTTTATTATTCCCCTCCCTTTTTTGTTTCTGCCACTAAAATAAGTGGCATCTTGAGGGATACATTTACATGGGGGCAAGGGCTGATCAATCACTGTCCAGTAGAAAAAGGAAACTGATAAGAATATCTCAGGCTGCAGTCCTCATGGAATATAGTGGGATTCACTTCTGAGTAAGCATGCATTGAAAAATCAAGCTGTTAGCTGCCTTGAGCCTCTTCAGTTTCAACTCAGAAGTTACCACAGCTCAACAGTAGTGTACATGCTTTGCATATAAAATGATCCCAGTTTTAATCCCTGGCATTTCCAGCTAAAGTGCCAATAGGTGTAGAAAGGAACTCTGTTGGAAATCTTGGGATAAATGCTGCTATTAATTTAGATGGACCATTGACCTGATTCAGCATAAGGGGTTACCCCCACATTATACAAAAAAATGAAACAACACAATTGTTTTGCTCTGAGCTAAACATATTTATTTTGAGCAGGGCATATGGATTTGCAAGGAGGTTCACATCCAGGTAGGCATGTGTGCAATCACACATTTTATTTGCATTTAACCACCCCGTATCAGAGCACCTCCTCGATTATCATGCAATTATGTCTAGCTTTTCCCCCTCTTTCTTTTAAAAATTCATTTTCTTTGCTGAAGAGGTCAAAGAAAGGGCTCACATTGTTTCACACGACTAATCATAAGAACAAAAGATTTAGAAATTTTGAACTCATTTTCTTTAGATGGAACAAAGCTGCTTCAATTTTAAAATGCCCTAATTGGAAATCTTTTAAAGATAGCAATAAAATGCATGTTATTTCTGTTAAATATAGTTCCAAACTGGCTTTTGCTGGGAAGTAGGGGGAAAGTTGTCAATCACCTTCCCCACCCAGAAAGCTGTTTCCTACCACCTCTCCTTCAGGAAAGCAGCACCCACAACACAGGAAGGGAAAAAGCAAGAAAATCCCTTTTTGGGAAGGGTATCAAGAGGCACTTGCATATTTATAAAATAAAGCATAAAAACATAACTAAAACACATCAACAGAAAACAACAAAAAAGGCTCCATCTCAGCTTTCCCTAAACTGGGGTGGCCCAAATGGGACTCCATCAGCCACAGCCAGTAAATAAGTTAGGGCAGTTACCGTGCAAACCATATTGTAGAATTGGAAGAGACCACAAGGGTCATCTAGTCCAACCCTTCCTGCACTGCAGGAATCTTTTGCCCAATGTGGGGTTCGAACCCACAACCCTGAAATTATGAGGCTCATGCTATACAGCAGGCACCAGGTTGGGAAAGGCTCTTCTATGGGAGAGCTGCCTTTTTTACCCTGAAACTGCATATGCTGCGTCCATCAAGAGAACTCTAGCATGCAATACTTTATTTATTTACTAACTGCAATTGCATGGTTTCCCAACAACGTATGTTCTACTAGTATCTCACGGAAGTTAGACTCATCTTTCATTCCTTTTCAAGAGTATACTCTGGAGTATATGTTACTGCCTTGTTTTGCAGCTTGGCACCGCAGAAGATGCTCTTCCAGGGACCATCCCTTATCGAGGTGAAAGTCTAAGAGAGACTGGGACCATTCTCAGAGCAAACAATAGACTATTAAACCAGAGTACCCATAAAACAGTTTGCTCCAAAAGTCCCCAAGCACCTTTGTGTTTACCTTGCTCTCTTATCTGCAAAAGGAGTTGTAGAAAAAAACCAGCACAGAAATACTTGTGGAGTTACTTACCATTCGGAAAGGCTAAAACACTGATGATTAGAAAGAAGAAGATCACACAAAGGATGCCTTTCCAAATATTGTCTTCTGGGGTTGAATCATCCCTAAAAAGAGAAAGTTGGTAATTAAAACAACAACATAGGAGATTCAGGCTGCAATTCTATGCACATTTATCTGCGAGTAAATTCCACTGAACATAGCAGGCTTGATTTAATCTTTGTATGCTACTTTCCCAACAACTAAATTGAGCTCAAAGTAAAAAGGTAAAGGTACCCCTGCCCGTACGGGCCAGTCGTGTCCGACTCTAGGGTTGCACGCTCGTCTCGCTCAAGAGGCCGGGAGCCAGCGCTGTCTGGAGACACTTCCGGGTCACGTGGCCAGCGTGACGAAGCGGCATCTGGCGAGCCAGCACCAGCGCCGCACACGGAAATGCCATTTACCTTCCCGCTATAAAGCGGTACCTATTTATCTACTTGCACTTAGGGGTGCTTTCAAATTGCTAGGTGGGCAGGAGCTGGGACTGAACGACGGGAGCTCACCCCTCCGCAGGGATTCGAACCGCCGACCTTGAGATCAGCAAGTCCTAGGCACTGAGGTTTTACTCACAGCGCCACCCGCTCAAAGTAGTTCACAGCAATAAAGCATAAAATACAAACATTTTCTAATAGAGTAAGCCCGCAACTTCTGCACATTTAACTTGTGCTCATTCAGCTTTATGAGCTTGGGGGGGGGTGTGGAAATCTTACAAAATTAAAGAGGGTGGGCGTCTAGGGAAAAGGCTTTGGCAATCCCACCCGCCATTGTACACAATGCATTTTGACCATATACCATTTTGTCTCTAGGTGCAGTTCCTCACCCCCACCCCACATATGTTGCAGGCTTAAGCTGTGGGGGGGCACTGTTTCACAGCTATTCCTTTCTTACCTGAAGGATCAGTTCCAGAGAGTAGCATTGGAGAAATGCCCTTTAGCACCCTTGCTTTTGTATTATGGGGTTCCTTTGGGGCCTATTTTGTCCCCAATGCTATTTAACAGCTATATGAAGCTGCTGGGAGCATTGGGAGATTTAGATCAAAGTGTCACCAGTAAACTGATAACACATTTCTCCATTTCTCTGTAACATCTGAATCAGGACTGGCTGGGAAGCCTTTGGATCAGTGTCTGGGTACACAGGAGGGCTGGATGAGGACCAGCAAACTGAATTTAAACCCTGGCGAATCAGAGACCCTGTTGGAAAGAGGTTTCCATGTCTGGCAGAAAGGTTAGTTACCTGTTCTGGACAGGGTTGCACTTCCTTTGAAAGAACAGATACACAGCCTGGGGGTGCTCCCAGACATGTCTTTGTCTAGGCTAAGCCTGCTTTTCACCAGCTTTGGTTGATAAGACAGCTATGGCTATTCCTGGACTAAAACAGTTTGGACTCTGTGGTCTTGGCACTGGTAACCTCAAGACTGGATTATGGGACTGCAGTGCACTCTATGTGGCGCCTGCCTTGGGCTGAACCCACATTGACACTGTGTAAAACCTCTGCTGAGGGAGCTGCGTTAGCTGCTAATATGCTACTAGGTTCAATTCAAGGTTTTGCTTTTAGCATTTGAAGTCCTAAACAGCTTGGGACCAGGTTACCTAAGGGACTGCCTCGCCCCAGGAGTATTCCTGCCTGGTCACTGTGTTCCTCATATAGGGCACTTCTGAGACTTAAGACATGCCACAGAGGTGCACTCAGTTTGTACTAGAAACTGGGCTCTTAGTATCACAGCTCCAGCCCTCAGGAGTCAATTACCAGCTGAAATTAGACCCAAGTGTCATAATATTCAGGTGCCTACCAAAAGTTATTTCAGATAAAAAGGCTTTCCCTGGGGTATGACCCAGTCATTTGTGAAATATTAATAGTACATCTGTAGAAATAGCTTTATTGGTTTTTTAGATTTTTTGTGTGTATCATTTTCATCTTGTTGCACACCGTTTCAATGTTTGTAGGCTATGGGGCAGTTCAAAAATTTGTAAAATAAACAACCCCCATAATGTTTTGGACGATTTGCATCATATGTGCCAAAAAGACTGTCTACCATTGAGTTAGGCAAGGGCAATCCAGCACTTGAATTTACATTCTTCCCTAGCTCTTCTCTATAGAAAATTATTGTGGCTCCAAGCAACCCCAGCTTTGCATTAAAACAGTATACAAGATATAAAATTTCTTTTTATAAATAACAAAAATGGGGACTATCTTTATGAGCTCTCACACACTTATTCAGAAAGAACTGCACTCCAAATGCCATCTTCTATGGCAGTGAATTCCAGTGCTTTCTATTTAAATAAAAATAAAAAACTTTTCTCATCTGTGTTTCACACCTTGAAAGAAGGAAAAATAGAAGACAACTGCTTTCAACCTGTAGATTTATTCTATTTCGATTTTTTCCCCCTTCTGTTGTTATATTTTCCCCACTAGGTTTGGCTTTGCTTTATAGTTGTTCTATGATTTTGCAAACCACCTCAAGCTGTGATAAAGGAAGAATATAGAGGGTTTCAAAGAAAGCAAAACTATTACTGTTATTAACATTAGCACTTAGTTTCGCCTTGAAAATTCTCACAGAAATGAAGGCCACCAAATGCTTACAATAGTAACCAAGGGATACAGGTTCAGGCATCTCAGCTACATTAAGAGATAGAACAATGACACATATTTAAGCTCTTTGAAGCAACGTGCATAAGACATAGGCAATATTTTAAAATATTTTTTTAAAAGAGGTCATGACCATGGCTGCATTCATCTTAAGAACACCTCTCTGAATTTCTGCTAACACACTCACTCTGTCACGTCCTTGTTTAGCACCCAATGTAAGTAATCTGAGGCGGAAAAGGTGATACAGGGCCAAACTAGCGTTGCACTCAGGTGTTGGTTAACATTTCCCTAATGCTTTGTTTTAAAAGAAAGCAGCCTCAGGACACTCCAACCGGGAAGCAAGAAAGCCAGCAGTTAGAGATGATGGGTGTAGCAGTTCAGCAACATATGCTCTAGGGCCACAGAAGCAGAGGAGACGGTGAAACGGGAACTTCAGGCTTACCAAAAAACCTGGACATGAGGCGATTTAGGAAGATGGGGAAATGCATGGAGGAACCCAGTTCAAACTGTTTCAATGCCAAATCATCAGCTTAGATTATCATCTTGATCTACAGTAAAACAACTCGCCCCTGCTCCCCTTCCATAACTGATGATGAATCAAAACAGAGCATAATCTTGATATGTGGTCATACCATCACATCAAGACAGGTGTGGCTGGAAGGGTAGTCTTGTGCTATTACAATGCATAATGTAAATTAGCTTGAAATATCAGCCTAGGCACTCTCATCCTCCAAAATTAGAGACAAATTAGATGTCAAAATGACCATGCATCTGGTAAGTTAGCAATTTGTCGTCATCGTCTCTGCTCCATGTTTGCTTTATGAGGCAAACACAGGAGGGGAAACATCTTTGCTTCCTAGCTCTGCCTTTGGCTAATACCCTTGTGCTTCTGGTTGTTCCTTAATCGTGCAACCTCTCTGCCAGGGATTCTGTGGTGCATGGCACAGGCTTGGAACAATAAACATCAGGGGCAGGGAAATGGTTGGAACAATAAACATCAGGCAAACTTGTTGCAATGGAGCAGAATTGGCCTCTGTAGCACCAAAGCACATGACCAGAACTAGTGGGTGGAAATTGGAGAGAAACAAGATTTCGACAAAACGTCAAAAAACACCCTCACAGTACAAGCAGTTCAACAGCAGAACAGACTTGCTCAAGAGGTAATGGGCCCTGCTTCACAGAAGGTGTTTAAACAGATGCTGGACAGCTGCCCATCTGGGAAGGCAAGATGAATCCAGCATTAAGCAGAGGGCTGGACTACATGGCATCCATGGTCCTTTGCAAATCTAAATCTAAGCTTCTAGGGATGGCCGACTGGCAGATCTGGGCACAATTTTTAAGAAGTGTCCTACAGGGTATTACCATTGGTCCACCCAGTCCAGCACTTTAGCCAGTTGCTTCTAGGCATAGGTAGGAAACTCAGACTTCTTGTGCCACCAGATCCCTGCCCAACTTAATCAAGGTATAGCAAAATATTTTCCCAGTTTCATTCATAAAGAAAAGAAAAACAGACCAAAATTGGCCACCCCTATTATTAACACTAACAAGTAGTGACAACGAAGCCGTGACAGTCTCTCTGAAGGACATAGGAACCGTATATCCAAACATCAGCAATAAAGTAAAAGCCAAGAAATCAAAACACACATTATCACCAGAAAGGTGAAAATCCACTAAGAGAGGATGGTCTGGAAAGTTCATTTGCATAAAAGGATATCACTAGAATTGCCTTCAACAACATTCTGAAGGAGGTTTGAATTTTTTTTCCCCCCAGAGAAAAGCAACAGGCATTTAAAGAAATTTCAAAAGGGAAAGGGCAGCAAGGGAGAGGAAGGAATAAGCAAATAAATGAAGTAGTTATGTGAGGGAAGAAACCTGAACCCTTACATCTCCAGCTTGATCACTGAGATCATCTGCAGGAGCATCACTGGTCCCCCAAGTTGGCAAGATTCATCTGACAGCAACAATAACCAAGCCGGCTAATTCCTGTGGAATCCTCTGCCAATAGAGCTTCAGCAGGTGCCTTCTGTTTTAACCTTTAAATGCCTGCTGAGAAGTTTTCTATGTCAGCAAGCTTATGCAGACAATTAAGAAAATACATATTCCTGTAATAGTAAATAGACGGTCTCCAAATTCAAATTTTTGCATGGTTTTATTGCATGAAGATACTGTTGTAAGCACTTTGCTATTTTTAATGATATAGCATTATATAAATAGTTTTTATAATTAAATAAATGTAGCTGGTCCCAGCAGGGCCAGTGAAGAGGGGCTCACAGTATCATCTCTTTATATGATACAGCCACATAAAATAGTTGTGGAGTTGACTGAGACACTCTAGAGTTGTATATACACCATACATTTGTTTCTTCCAAAGAATCCTGGGAACTCTAGTTCATTCCTCAAATTCCCATGACCCTACAGTCCACAGGATTTGGGGGGGCGGATAATGTGCTTTAAATATGTGTTCACAGCCCGGGACTAGAGGAGCCAATAGCTGCTGGTCTTAGCCAGACTCATGGAAAGAGTCTCTGTATATCATCTGTACCTATAATGTACCCTGATGATGTATTCATCTTCTTAAACTTATGCTTAATTGAAATGAACTATACCAGCATAACGCAACCATGCACTGAAAGTTGTGTCTATATATCCTCCTGTATTTTTTTTGGGGGGGGGAGCAGTTCAGCTCAACTATTTTCAGAAAGGTGCTATATGAGCAATGCACATCCATTAGGATTCTTAATTAGCATCTCCCATCTCTCCTGCAAACTGATGCCTACTATTTATAGTCACTTCATCACATTTTAGCATAGTATAGCAGCCCTGAAACTAGTACAAAAGGTGTACGCACAGATCACATGCATTCATGGCTTTTTCACTGCATTATGTATAGCATGAAACTGTGATTGGTGACAGCGATCCACTGGCACGCAAAGCTATATAAAGAGATGGAAGACTCTTATGTGCTATGGTCTACATGCTGCAGTTTGACACTAATTCTAATATGAAAGTAACTCCATGTAGGAACTTTGTGAAATTGAAAGGGCCCTAAAACCACCTCCAATTTAATAAATGAAGAGTTATAATTTATCTAGAAAGCCCGACAGCTCAGTAAGTGACCAATAATTTTGTACAAAGTGTATCACTTGTACTTTGCCCTAGGGAAACAATTCAAAACACCTGCCAGCTAGTGCTGTAAGATACTTAAAAAACAAACAAACCTTTCCCATGAGTAGCTTTATGAATTTGAGAGGGAACTAACTGCTAGAAGCCTGCTTTGACAAGAACAGGGTAGGGAATGAAAACTTCAGAAGGTTCTCTGTTTACTAAACCTATCCCAGCATATTTGCAAAGTTACATAAAGGAAGCATACATTAAATTACCATGTCCAACAACGTATGAATTTAAATGAACTTCTAGATAGCTGGCCAATTAGAAGGATTTTTCTCATGCCTAGCTTGGTATTTTGATTCTGCTCCACATATTTCACTCTCAGGCCTTTCTCGCCTAGTCTACTGGAGCCATGGTTCCCAACCTGTGGGCTGCAGATCCCCAGGGACCACAGTTACCCCAATGGGTCCACAAGTAATGCTCCTCTAACCAGCGTTGATTTCCTCAGCCTCCCTCCTCTTTGCAGTGGCATCTCCATGTGCTACATTGTCGCTGAAGAGCTCGCACCCCATGGAAAGTGAAGGAACGTGAATCAGCTGCTTTGGCCTGTAAGCTTCCTTGCTTTCCTTCCTTAGTGCTTGGTGTATTTAGAAGAGCCCAACAGCAAGGCATAGCAATGCATTAGTTTTCTATCTTTGCCTTCCCAGCTTTGTCTGCAGAGACTCATTGTGCCGGGGTTTCATGGTCTTCTACACATAGGACTTATTGATGGGCCCTTAATTTGATTTTAACAGGCTCCATGCAGTGGACCATTAGCAGGATTTCTGCATCCTAATTCATAATTGCATTCAGGTTCCTTAGGTTTAGCATTATTGGAGGTGGTTTATAGTGCTTTGTTGAGATAAATTCTGTGGATTGGGGTTGCCCAATTATGTTGTGTGTGTGTTCTCGTCATTTGGTGTGCAGATCTTTTGGAGCTGGCTGTGGTTCTGAATAGCATTTGTTGCTCACGCTCGTTGGCTTATAAAGAAGATGAATAAATACATATAATAAATATAAATAAAAAACTGCAAACAAGTTAACTATACATAAAAAGCTTTACTTTTAGGGATTAGGGATTTCATTGAAGTCTGCAACTGGTAACGCTGATTCTATACATAGGAATATATTACATTGGCAGGAATTAAAGTTTTCATTTTAATTGTTAGGGATTACATCAACTGAGTTTACGGGGGGGGGGTCAATTTGTATTTAGTTCAATTTGATTGGCTGGGTGGTTGATCATTGGGTATACTGGGAAAACCAATGAATGAATTCTTTATTATAAACAAATTCATCTTCCATACCTTTTTGAATCCATCAATTGGGTTGATGCATCTGGGGAAAATGAACGAATTTACATTTATGAATGAATATGCTACCTATTTAAATACCTTTCAGAATCAATTACTTGAACTGTTGATTGATGCGGGGAATAAGTAAGCAAATAAACACCAGGGTTATAAGGAAAACGAATTTCTGCTGCTTCCATTGATTCTGACACATTTGCAAATTCATCAGGAAAATGGTACTTTTTCCGATTCTGTGTTTTCTCAGATAACGGACGGATGGGGGGGGACTTGCCTAATTTTTTGAGGGGTTAAAAAAAAAAAAACCCTTAGTGGAACTTACACCTCGATAAACGTGCATAGGAAGAACCGATGGCACCCGCAATCCATATCTTTCTTCCCTGGAGGAGCATAAGGACTCGTGAGAGATTTCCTCATTCGGGTGGTGAAGAGGACCAAGCCCTTCTCCGCCTCAGCAGGGCGGACCGTCGCCATCCCCACCCACCGCAGCCCCTACTTTGCCCCCGGGTGGGGGGCTCCTCTTCTTCTCCTCCTCCTCCTCTCGGGGCAACACGGCTCCCCACAGCGCTGCCCGCCCACCAACCCTCTTTCCCCACCTGGTGAAGGCGAAGGCCATGAGGCTGAGGATGGTGAAGCTGAGCAGGGTGATGGTGTGCGGCCGGTAGAAGAACTCCAGCGTGATGTCCTCCACTTGCTGCTCGTTGATCATGCGGAAGTGAAGCCGGTAGTTCACGTCGTCCTTGCTGAGGGTCCGGCTGCCCATGTACGACGCCATCGCCTCGCCGCCCGGCGGCCGCCGCCTCCTCTTCCTCCGCCTCCTCCTCGCCTCGCCGGCGGCCACCGCGGCCGAAGGAGCCGGCGCGGGGTGGAAAGAGGGCAGGGAGCGCGCGGGGCGGCTGGCCAGGCTGCTGCAGCGGCGCCGCGGCGGCGGCCCCAGGAGGGGACGCGGGGGGAGAGGAGGCGCGACGGAGGGACGGGCCTTGCTGGGCCGCCGCAGGCCGCGGGGAGGAGCCGGCTGGGGAGCCTCGCCTCCTTCCCGCGCGTCAGAGGCCTTCGCCCCAGCGGGAAGCGCGACCGCCGCAGCGAGTCCGGGGCAGGCGAGGGCCTGCATGGCTGGGGCGAGCCGGGGACTTTCCTGACAGGGGCAACCCGGCGCCGGCGGGACGCCAGGTAAACGCCTCGCTTAGGTCTCGACACGGAGAAGGCTTTGTCAGAGCCGGGCCTCGGGGAGGGCGAGGGGCTGGACCCTGCGGACTCAGCGCCGGTCCGAGTCCATCTTCCCCTCCAGGAATCCCCTTTGGAACGGCGGCTTCTATTGTTGCGTCCCCGGAGGGCCTCTTGATTCGGTTCATCTCGATTCGGTTCTCTGCCCCAATCAGTTTGCATGCTTCGCTCGGAAGTAAAGCCCGGTCTCTGGGTTCAGTGGGGTTTGCAACCATCTGCCCTATACAGAGTCAGGCTACCGGGTCCATTTAGCTCAGTATTGTCTACACCAGCCTTTCTCAGCTTTGGGTTCCCAGAGGTGGTTGGACTACAACTCCTATCATCCCCTAGCTAGCAGGACCCAGGGGTCAGGGATGATGGGAATGGTATCAAGGAATTGCAGAGCTGGAAGGGACCTTGAGGGTCATCCTGTCCACACACATGCCCGCAATGCAGGAATGTTTCTCCTAGCCCAAGACTCGAACCCACCACCCTGAGACTGAGTCTCATACTTTACCAACTGAGCTATCATATCATACAGCTTTTAGAAGA
The DNA here is from genome assembly GCF_964252035.2 of Podarcis erhardii. Classification (NCBI taxonomy): domain Eukaryota; kingdom Metazoa; phylum Chordata; class Lepidosauria; order Squamata; family Lacertidae; genus Podarcis; species Podarcis erhardii. The sequence goes on from NC_138499.1 coordinate 25,424,084, forward strand.
CATCTGAAGGCCGCCCTTTATTGGGAAGGTTTTTTTTTATGTTTGACGCTTTATTATGGTTTATATATTCTGTAAACCACCCAGAGTGGCTGGGGAAACCCAGCCAGGTGGACGGGGTATAAGTAATAAAATTGTAGTTGTTTTTGTTGTTGCAATTTAGTTGGCATCCAGCTGTCTTGAGAGACAATGGAAGAGTGCACCATCAGAGTAAAGTCAAACAGTTTGAGAGTTACAGTGCCAGACCAATATGGGAGAGATGTATTTTATTGCAGCTTGGGCAGATGAAGGCTTCCAGTTTCAAATACACCATGGGGTTTCTTCTCTCTGCACTCCTCCCAGCAGTAATTTCTCCTTTGGTCAATGCTGTGGACATTCAATCCACCTATCTGTCTCTAGGCACTGCATGAGACAATAGTCCCAACAATATCTGGGGACTCAAGGTTGAGAGCAGCTGGTCTACACTCTCCCAGCTCCACCTGAAGAATGCAGGTGATTGAATTTAGGGCCTTTTGCATGCAAGGTTCTACCATTGAGCGAAGGCCCTTCTCCAGATAAACTGCATAAGGCTATGTAGCAGTGTGCTGGGAGAATGAAGGTAGGATCCTGTGCACACTGCCTTGAGAGCAAGGGCCATTGAGCACAACAGGATATGTGTAGCCCAATTCTGTCCATATTTACATCAAAGTTAAAGCTGCAATTCTGACGCAAGCAGTTATCTACGTAGATTAGTTGTGCCCCTCTTTGGAACCCCAAGAGTCACTTACAGCAGTTTACAAGAAGACACTCAAATTAATATCACAACCAAATCTAGGGATTTTTTCAGACAGCATTTTCCATGTTCTTCCCTGATACCATACCAGGGAGCAGCTCTTGGCAAAATCCTGGTGCAACTTTTCCAGTCGTCTCTAGCCAGTTTAACTACGGGTGGGGGATGATGGGAGTTATACCCCCACAATACTTGTGAATCCAAGGATGTGGAGTGGGGCTGTGCAGATGGGACTTATGATGGAAGCAGTCTTCTCTTTTTGGCAGTCCCCAGGCAGCAAGTCATCTTAGCCAGACAGCCAGCCTAAATGCACCAGAGTTCATAATTTATTTGTGGCACATAAACAAGCCAGCGTGAGAGTGTGTCTGTGTCCTTGCTTGACTACTGTAGTCAATTCTTACACCCCGCGGGGAGATATACAAACCTGAAATAACGTAAAATTGTGATATTTTAAGCTAACATTTTTTTCTATTTTATGTTCTGTGGTATAGCGGTGTTAGCTCCAGGGGTTCTGTGCGGGGAGGTTTGGGCAAGTTCAAAAGGTACTCATGTCCTCAGTGGGCACTTTTTCTTGAATTGATCCATGTCCTCCTGCCAGTATCCGTTTGCTTGCCGCTGCCTCCCACCCGCTCTGGAACTGATCTGTATCACTACCCAGAGGAATGGAGGGTGAGTGAGTGGAGACTGCTGTTGCTATTCCTTTTCCTTCCTATTGTTGCTGAGAAAGGACAGGGAAATGGGTAGTGACAGCAAGAAGATGGGAGTCGCACAGCCAGGAAGCTCCAGAATTGGCAGTGGGACCCCGCTGCTGTGTAGGACTCAGAGATTGTTGGAGTATTCCAAAAACATCTTCAAGAAAGTATTGCTGCTCTACGCTTATGCAGCATGACGGTAATATTATATTGCTTTATATCAGCTTTCTCCAGCTTGATATGCTCCAGGTGTTTTAGACTACATCTCCCATCAGTCGCAGGCAGTATGACTAATGCTTAGGGATGATGGAATTCGTAGTCCAACATCTGGAGGGCAGCAGTTTGGGGATGGATGCTTTAGACCTTTGCTATATGGTAAACATAGTGAAATGATACTTTTGCAAAATGGTACTGAATGCACTTCAGTTTTGCTTAAATATTAATCGAATTCATTAATTGTTCCTGTGTAAACTTTTGTGCATACAAAATTGGTTTGAATGTTCCCTTGACCATTTTCTTTCTCAATTTTGACAGAATATTGACTAAGATGGCTTCATTGACTCGACAGATATCCAGATGTTGCCCCTTGCTAAAGAAAAACAGTGTTGTGAAGAGTGCAAAACAGCTAAGAAAACAAACTGTCAAAACATGGACACTTCCTCTTCAACAATCCGGATTGCCATTGTTCTGTCCTTACAGATACTCATGTCAGCTAGCGTTAAAGAACTCTAAGACTGTGCTTTTTGATAACCATGTACGATTCTGTAGTTCAAGCACTGAACAGAATCAGAGTCCAGATAATAATTCATCCTTAGTTAACAGACCAGAAACTGAAATAATATCCAGTTCATATACCAAAGCATTGCTTGAAGAAGGTATGTAACGAATAAAATAAGGATGAAGGTTGTGACCCTCCTAACACCATATCTAAAATTTAGATTTTTAACCTCATTTCTTATGCATTGCTTGCTTGTAAAGAGGCTTGGAATTATTGGATTGCGTTTCCAAATTATTGTTTGTAAGTGAACTCTTTAAGGGCTCAGTTCTTCCTGCACTGCTGGGAGTTAAGCCATGGTTTGGCTTAGCTTTGCATCCAAATCCTGGTTTATGGCTTATGGCCTGCTTGGAGAGAGACAAACCATGGGCCCAGGTTTGAAATGTAATGCTAAGCCAACCATGGCTTAGGTCATGGCAGCACAACAAGAGAACAGTGAAGTCCCTGTGATTTTTGTCCCTTGCACACCAGCATTCTATATGTTCACCTTTAAATTATAGTCTGCTACCCTTCTAGAATTGGGGATGGAATTTGATTCAATTTGCATTTAGGTGAACATAATTAATTTGTACTTTCTGAAACAATACATGAACCGAAACGCAGTCCTTCCTCACACAGTCCTTCTCTAAATTTTGAAATGCAGTTCTCCTGTCAAATAATGTGTACAGAAATGCATATTCTAGGGCAAAGTGTGTATAAATGCTTATATAAGAGAAAATAATGCTATATCAGGCATCATTCCTTTGCAGAAATGTGTATAATTAGGCATAATTGTACATAACAATGTGTATTATCATGAGGACTTTTAAAAAAGAAGCAAACTGATACAGAAATACAGTGGACTTAATTTAAGATTGGAAAATGAGAAACAGGGAAATTGAAAATGGCAGATACACCCATCCCTGTTTGGAATAAATAGTATAGGACTCCTCAGTAACTATGCATTGTCTGCCTCCAGGGCTCCACCTGCTGTTGTTATTCTTTTGTTGCTTTGAACAGTAATATCCCAGTTGCTGTTGAAAGTCAGACAAATAGGAACAATAGGATCAGTGAACACTTGTGAATTGTCCACAATAATGAAATAATGTGACAGTAACTTATCCCATTCCCAGTTCGGTGTCTATTTTCTGTTCTTATGCTCATTTTTTCTCGGTAACTGTTGCATAGCAGAAGATCTCACTGTCAGAAAGCTGATGATCACTCTAGTTCTAAATTTAAATTGTGAAATTTCCCTTCCCTGAATTAGTGGAATTATATTCCCACTGGCCTCTGTGAAGGGAAACGCCGCACACACAGGGAGAGAGAAAATGTTATATCTGTTGTTTTCTCAAAGGTTCTTTTTCCTTAACAACCTTCAGGATTAGAAGACACTTTGCCTTCATCCCCTTTGGAGGAAGTTTCGGAAGATGAGGCTCTTCAGATCAGGGCTGAGCCACCACTTCCTTTTGAATCGTTCACGCTTCAAGATTATGTTGATCATTCAGAAACACTGCAGAAGCTGGTGCTTTTAGGTAAGCATAGCTGTACCGGGCAGGTTCTTCAAGATATGCTAAAGACTCTTCAGCCTTCTCTTCCTGATGCTGTGCATACAAAGTCATTATTTGCTTTTGATACAGTAAAATGGCAAAAAATGGTTTTGCATGCACAGCATGATAGCAGCAGAATGTACAGAGCAGAGGTAGCCGTGCCCTTCAGATGTTGAACCTGCAGCTCCCATCATCACTGACCATAGTGCTTGGGCAGTTGCAGTCCAAGCACCATGTTGGCTATCCCTGTATTCAAAAATATAGACCACAAAGCAAGAAGGGTGTAGTGAGGATAGGAAAATGCAAAGCACTGCAAAAGCATCTTTCATGTTTTTCAAGGGCAGGAATCAGCTCGGTGTGAACTGTGAGGAATCGGTGAAAAATGAGAACTTGCTTAGAACGGCTTCATTTTAGCTACGTGGACCTTAAGATTTGCAGCTTCAGGTTTGCAAAAGTACTATGTTGAATTGCAAGATGCCTATGACAGCATTTTCTGAATGGCTTCATCTGGAACAGGGATGAGAAACACATGGCTCTCCAGGCGGGGACTCCAAATCCCATCAGCTCCAGCCAGCATGGCCAGTAGTCGAGAATGATGGAAATTATAGTCCAACAGCATACGAAAAGCCACAGAGAATTGTTCTAGAGAGTGAAACCAATCCATTCAATCAGTCCACAATTATATGATTGTTTGTTGCAGATTTTAAAACCCCAGTAAGTAAAAACTTGAGGGCAGCCTTTGAGTCCATTCTGCCATTATCCTCAGTAGTACAGAGCTGCTGTATCATAGCTCGTTTTGGCAGCACTAGATAACATTGCTACATATCATAAAAAAGCATTAACGACACTTTGCACAAACTTGTACATTCTTACACTATTAGAAATCCAGAATTTTTCATTCAGCATCCCACTAAATTTATGTTTGAATGTGCTGCAGGAGTTGATTTGTCCAAAGTGGAAAAACGTTCAGCTGCAGGCCAGCTACTTCTCAAGTTGGACTTTGAAAAAGATATAAAAAACATCATCCTGTTTCTCAAGGATGTTGGCTTGGAAGATAAGCAGCTTGGGCCATTTCTCACAAGAAATCCCTATATTTTCAGAGAAGAAGTGGAAGATCTAAAGACAAGGTAAAATGACTTCTGTATTCATCAGTCTGTTATCTTGTTCTCTCTCATCTATCATCTATCCACATGCCTGAAATATTCATATATTTCATGTGTGTGTATGCCTGAAATATGTTACTTTGCTTTAGGGATTTTGTACAGTCTGCTTAAGTTGTCCTTCTCACTCAAATGTTGTAGTAGGGGAAGGACTGCTGGTGATCCTATTCCACAATTTCAAGTGTTCAGGATCAGCAGGTGCTGATTATGATATCCAGAAGGTTGTCAGACTCTGTTATTGAAAATGATTCTTTCCAAATGGAGTCCCAAAATGAGCAAACCTTTTTCATACATAGGTTTTGCTTTCATTGGGACATTTTCTGAAGCTGGGCGTTGGAAATACTTGGTCTGTTTTCAACAGAAATAGCAAAGTATTTAGAATCATAACTGCAGAATTTTGTTCCAGACATTCTTCTGAACATGGCAGTTGTCAGAACAGTTTAGCTTTATGTAGACACCAGCTAAGCTAAAGGACAGCTTTCTCAAGTAAGGAGGATTAGAATTAATCTTGTGTCGTAAACATGAACCTAGGTGTAGGGGCAACTACATAAAAAATAGTGTTGTGGGAGTGGAATTAAAATTCAAACATTCTTTGTCATTGGAATTATTCCTAGAGGCTGTTGGGCAGGGTGGAGTGGTAGAAAATAAATGGGGAAAGTAGGAAGTTGGTTAGAAATGCATTTCTCCTGTCTCACCCTTCCTCTTGAAGGCTTGTTATTAATTGACTGTGCTGGCTGAAAGACACTCACACCACTCAGTCTGATGAACAGAAGATTTCAGCCTATTAAGGCAGTACATCCTAAACATAGGTAAAGGTAAAGGGACCCCTGATCGTTAAGTCCAGTCGCGGACGACTCTGGGGTTGCGGTGCTCATCTCGCTTTACATGCCAAGGGAGCCGGCATTTATCCGCAGACAGCTTCTGGGTCATGTGGCCAGCATGACTAAGCCACTTCTGGCAAACTAGAGCAGCACACGGAAATGCCATTTACCTTCCCGCCAGAGCGGTACCTATTTATCTACTTGCACTTTGACGTGCTTCTGAACTGCTAGGTTGGCAGGAGCTGGGACCAAGCAACGGGAGCTCACCCCGTCGCAGGGATTCAAACTGCCAACCTTCTGATCAGGAAGCCCTAGGCTCTGTGATTTAGACCACAGCACCTTCATCCCAAACATAACGCAGTTAAAACAGAATGAACAGGAGCATAGATCTATTTGTCTAAAGTAAAAGTGTCATTTTTGCAATTGCCAGTATCTGCTTCAGAGAGAGAATGCAAAGCTGAGCAATAAAAAGCTTTATGTACCAGATAGGTTGAGTAATTGTATTGACCCAGCATAGGCCTCACACAATAACTTACTCAGACAGTCTGGAGCAGTGAAATGATGGCTCTTAAGAATGAGGCATCAATACGATCTCTTCATAAATATGTACACTAATCATGAAACATTTTTCAAGTGTGCATCTTTATGTAGCCAAAAGAGTACCATACCTGTGCATGACACAAGTGTTTACAGGCTTGGGTGAACCCCAAGATCTGCAGAAGAAGAAAAATTATTCAAGGATGGGGAAAAACTGAGGTGGGAAACCCTGAAAAGGCCCTACTAAGGAATGAGTCTACTCTGCTTAGTGGCCATGAAATGTTAGGTGACTGTTGAAGGGAGAGGAGTCAGGGGAATATAATGGAGTACAGTATATCTAAAGAAGACAGTGGTGGGTGGAACCCTGAAGAGGAACACTCCACAATGCTCTGTTTTGTTGTAGTTCCTGCATGCCTCTCCAGAACATAGAATGCAATTAATAGGAAAAAAAGGTTTCAAAATTGGCTGGGTTTAGGCATTTGGGGCATCTCAGCAGGTTTAAAATCCAGCATGCAGTTGTACTGGTGCTGCTGCAAAATGTGTTCACGTCTGTTACCTACCAAATTAATAGTTAAAATTAGGATCAGAGGAATTTGCCTTATACCAGCTCATACCATTGGTCCATCTACCTCAGTATTGTCTTCATGGACTGGCAACAGCCATCCTTCCAGGGTTTCAAAAGGGGCCTTTCTTGCTCCTGTGATAGCAGACCCTAAATTATGTTTGCCTAAACTCAGATAGCGTTTTAGATAAGTAGATGCAGTAGTATGCAAATGTTTTGTATCTTCCTGTAGTGGTAGCATAAGCTGATGCAATAGAAGCAGGATGTGGTATTTTGTAAACCTGGGCTGAAGCAACAGCTGGTAGACTACACTGAAAATAATTTGTTTAGCATTGCCTAACTCAGCGTATGTCTCTGGACCCTGTGCTCCTAGTTAGATGTGCACAGGCTTCCTAGTCTTGTGACTGAGCCACCAATGAGATATTGTATGCTTTATTCTGCATCTTTTGTAAGCTGCTTTGAGACATTCGGAGAAAAGCAGAGTATAAATTTCTTAAATATGCAGCTCTGTCCTATCTGAAATAAACCCCCAGGGGGTTATTACTAGGGGTTGAAATTGTGACCTTCTGTGTTCAAGGCAGATGTTCTGCCACTCAGCTCACATTATCTTGCCTCTATGGCTCCCCTTCTCCCCAGTTACAGGGAGAATTTCACAACGTACAACTAGTTCCATTCAGCTCCCTTCACCTTCTCAGTGGAAACAAAAAGACACGGCTAAGAGGAGGATACTGTGGTAGGGAACCTAGGATTATATCCCTCCAAATAAATAGGCATATCATAGCCTTTAAGGGCCTGCTCTTTAGCAGGCAGCATTGACAGTAGTGGCATCTAACCTGATTTGCTTCTCTCCTTCACCTGTATGTCGGTGTAGGATGTAGATGTTTAGGATTGTTCCTGTGATTACTTTTTTCTTCTTCTATAGATGCCCTTTAGTTCATCAGATCACCTTCATTAAATTGCCAATTTTGATTGTGAAAGTGGACATTTCTTTCAGTGCAAGCCATTTTGGATAATAAGATCATGGTCTGGTATTGACATAATTTTTGTTTAAATACAGCTGGAAATCATTAAATTAATCCAGGCGTAAAATATTTTGCACCAAGAGTGTTTATTTTCTTTGCCGTTAATTGGAAATCATGGTATTTTGCTTTTGTCATACCTGCAGACTTTTCCACCCTTCTTCTTGGCAGCTTTGCTTGTTAATATTATTAAAACATCCGTCATTTTGAAACATACTGCTGAGGAACTGGCAGAGCTGGATAAATGATGGCCTTTCTTATTTCCCTCATTTTAATTTGGATCTTTCTCTCTTCCAGGGTAGCTTATCTAACATCAAAAAAATTCAGCAAGGAAGCAATTGCACAGATGGTCTCAGGGGCTCCATATTTACTCCTCTTTTCTGTGGAAAGACTGGATAATAGGCTGGGTTTCTTCCAAAGAGAACTTGGACTCAATTCACAAAAGGTGCCTTCTGTTTTCACTTGGGTTGTGGTGATTGGGGCAGAGGGCCTATTGTTAAAATAACTAAACAAACTCCACAAGCAAGTAGCTAATATCTCTCGCATTACAGGTATCTAAAATACTGCTTCTAAAATGCTATTATCTTCTTAGAACCATATATAAAGTATACAACCTTGTGCGGACAGTTCAAACTAGTTCATCCAGATGTTTGAGGAACATCCATTACAAGTTCATTGCTAGTTATCCTGAAATACTAATTTTACATGGAATAATGCCTATGCTAACAGATAAATAATTGACTTGGAATTTCAGTCAACAAGATCACAGAATGGAGGTTCAGCTACACCAGGCATCGCCAAACTTTACCCTCCAGATGTTTTGGGACTACAATTCCCATCATCCCTGACCACTGGTCCTGTTAGCTAGGGATGATTGGAGTTGTAGTCCCAAAACATTTGGAGGGCCAAGTTTGGCCATGCCTGAGCTACACAATATGTTGAGAACTTGTCCTACGAAAGCCTTTTTGAAATTGTTTTTCCAAATGCACACGCTTATCATGGGTGCAGCATATGTGGCTGGCCTGTGGTGAACGTATCTTAAAAGTGTGGCTGGCCTGTGGTGAACGTATCTTAAAAGTAGCCCCAGGACCCCAGAATATTGAGAGGGATCTTCTGTGGCTATTGAAGAGGAGAAACCTGATGTTCCCTAAAACTGCCATACCCCACCCACAACGCAAACAGTGGAAAGCGGTCAACAGCAACCGAAACAAGATTGGGCAGAGCCAAAAACCATACAATCCCAAATAGAACGCCAGAAAGTAGGTTTGGAGTTTCTGCTTACAGAGCTGAGGTTTTTAGGCGAGTGGACCCAGCCTGTGGAAAGCTGTCTGAACACACCAGCACTCCTTCCACCCCACTCAAGCCTTTCCCTGTGGTGGCTGGATGCTCAGGATATATTTTTCCAGGCAGCATGAAGGGTGAAACTCTGTGTAAAGAGTCACCCAGGCCGGATCTGTTCCTTAATTTGGGCTTCCATTGATTAGTGGCATCACTGACTTGGGTGATCTTTCAGTTTATCCTTGGTCAGAGACCATGAAACAAAGCAAAAGAAAAAAGAAAAAAAAACTTCTACCAAGCACTGCAGGGCTTATCTTCTGCTCCCTCTGGCTATGAGGTGGGCACTTTGCGACCCCTGACGCATGCAGTACCCTACAGTATATACATGAAGGAAAGATAGTTGTATATTCCTTGATCCTGAGACACAGGCTGAAATACTGTACACACCCAGGAGTATGCCCTGTTGAAGAGGGGCTTACTTCAGCGGAGAGGTGCATAGCATTGCTCCAATAGTGACCTGCCCAAGATTGCACGTACAGTGGAACCTCTACCTGCGACCATAATCCATTCCAGAGGTCCATCCAGGGGTCGAAACAGGTCGCTGGGAGAGGCGCTGTGGTGCGCAGGCGCGGGTGGTGATTGCCCACTTCTGCACATGGGCGAATGGCGATCGCCGCTCCTGCACATGTGCGAATGGCGGAAACCCCCACCGGATACTTCCAGGTTTGCCGTAGACGTTGGGCAAAATGAACGCAAGCAGAGGTGGACGTAAGCAGAGGTTTGACTGTAATCATATTAGAATAAATAAGTCTCTTCACACATTATTGTGCAGGAAAAATGCCACATATTGAGGGCCTTTTGCTCACCCAGTGGAAAATGTATGCCTTTTCAAGTAGAATAATTCAGTGCTGTTAAAAAAATGTCCAATAAAGAAATGCAAATACAAATTTATTTTATCTTAAGCAGATAATATCTAATACACATTACTTTACTTACTATTTTTCCTTCCTTGTATTTAAAATACAGACCAGAGATGTAGTAACTCGTCTTCCAAGGTTACTGACTGGCAGTCTTGAGCCTATTAAAGAAAACCTGAAGGTAAGTTAGGATAGTATCTTAGAGTAGTTAGCCATTTGAGCTCTTAGAAAAGCTTTAAGAGATGTAACAGGAAATATAAGTAGTACAGCAGCCTAGATACGATTGCACAGGCGGCAGGACTACTTAACAATTGTCAGGTAGCAAAATGTAGCGTGAATAATAACTTGGTCTTATAATCTGCTACTTAAAAACGTTGAAGTGGATGCTGGAATCCTAGAGAAGGGTTGCCACTCTGCTGCTCAAGCACTGGAACTCTGATTCAGTTAGGGTGTCTCTTGATGACGGAAAGCATCAATCAGTGGAATGAGGAGGCATGAGTCAGTTCAGTGATAATCCTTCACCAAATGTGACATGAGATCCTAAGGGTCATTGAAGTATCCCCCAAAACTCCTTGTGCCATTTTATTCGGGTTTTTGAAGGGACAAATGACAAAATGGCATTTTAAAGACTTAGGCACAAGCAGGGATCATTAGAACATTTTCGTGAGTAAAAATGGCAATTTTAGACTTCCAATATAATTTAGTAGTTATGCGTGTTCCTCTAGTACAAGAGAGAACTTCGGGCTTTATGGAAAAGAATTGTGGTGGCCTCATAAGTATGAGACTATGGACTATGCTTCATGCCTGGCCGTTTGCACAAATGTGATGGAGGCTTCATGATTTCTTTCTTTCTTTCTTTCTTTCTTTCTTTCTTTCTTTCTTTCTTAGCTGGGGGCAGCTTCCAGGTTGCTACAGAAGTGCCTCTCCTTTTTTTACCTGGAATTTTATTGCAAGTTTTCAACCTACATTACAATAAAAAGAAGTGTCTCTCCTATGTCTCATCACTTTTCAACGTATTTCCCTCTTTCCTGATGTGTTTTAAGCTGCATCAGCCGACTTCATCGCAATCACTCTTTTTCAGGTGTATGAGCTGGAACTTGGTTTTAGTAAGAATGAAATTCGGCATATTGCACACAGAATCCCCAAGAATTTAGGTATAAGCAAAAGGAAGCTAACAGAGATCTTTGACTACGTGCACAACGTCATGGGCATTCCCCACAGCCTGATGGTTCATTTTCCTCAGGTGAGACTCTTGGATGCTACCTAGTTAACTGCAGTCATAGGAAGAAGTTTGAAAACTGGGAACTGTATTGAAGGGAAAGTTCTGTCATCTACAGACTGTGTGATGGAAAGGCCTAGGTTAATATATTGTAGAATGGCATCAGTTTGCAGATATGATTGTTAGCCTTAAATGCCACATAGTAAATGTGGGCAGGTCTGAGCTAACAGGTTAGTCCTACTGTTTTCAGTATGTCTTACTAGCAAGTAAGTGTACATAGGAGGGCAGTCTTGGCAATTTCGGTCATTAACATTGATCTTGTTTTCATTTCAGGTTTTTAATTCAAAGCTGCTGAGAATCAAAGAAAGACACATGTTTCTTAAATTCATTGGAAGAGCACAATATGATCCAAAACAGCCCAATTATATCTCCTTAGAAAAACTGGTATCCCTGCCAGATGATGTGTTCTGCACAGAAGTTGCCAAAGCAGAAAAAGAAGACTTCTGCATTTTCTTGAAAACACTGTAAAATAAAAGAAAAAAACTTTGTTAATAAAATAAATCGGAAGGTGTTTTTCTTAATTGCATGTTTTGTGGCAAAAATGACAACTTGTGAAGCTACTTCGTTGAGAAAACCTACATCTAATCCTACATCTTAAAAATATACAAACAGGCATATTTTGTACTGCTGACAAAATACCAACAGAAGACCCAAAAGAAAGACAATACTTACCAACTTGCTGGTGAGAAAAAGAGGAAGGAAATTTGTTGGAGTTTTTTTCTGTTACGTTTTGGTATATGGTTATGAAAACCAATAAAGAATCCTTTAAAAAATACAAGCTTATTTAGAAGAGGGCACAACTAATATATAGGTGCACTGAGTTCAGCCCAGCACAGATACAGTATTTGTAAAAGGTAGATATTGCCACAAACCAATCATAAGAATAATTATAAAAGTATTTCTATTCTGCCATAGCATGAAATATCAGGGCAGTGTGCAGTGTTAAAAACACAACACATCATGTTTTTTAAAAATACACTGACTGGCTAATTAAAAAATTATATATAATTCTTGACTTGAAGGCCAGTGTTCATTCTACTTGGCCATAGTAATAGTGCTGCTTAGACTTAGAATCATAGAGTTGTAGAGTTGGAAGGGACCTGAGGGTCATCTAGTCCAACCCCCCTGTGATGCAGGAATATGCAGCTGTCCCATATGGGCAATCAAACCTGCAACCTTGGCAGTATCAGCATCGCACTAACCAACTGTTCTATCCAGGCCAATATGAGCTGCTCACAAAATGTTGACAGCCAAAAAAAACACCACATGAAAACCAGATCAGTGGGGAATGGAAAGGAGTAGCTGCAAAAGGGGGCCAGAAAAATAAAAACTTAATTTAAAAAGTAGAAAGAGCCACCTCATTGTCTGGATAGCCCATGTCCCAGTTCACACTGAGAATATACTTTTAAATGTTCCCAATAATAGAAGTGAGAGCTGCCCATAGAAATCAAGGGGGAGAAAAAGGAGTAACTGGAACCCTCACTACATTTTGTTAGAGGCTTTTAGATTTTTGGCAGAGTAATGCTAATGGGTCAGTATTAGTATTACTATGGCCCCAAATCTGTAGTTAACATCAGTAACTATGGCCATCTTAATTATAGGTCATGCCATGGCAATTGGCCAGGCTTTCTATTTATCAGCTATTTTACAAATCTTATTTCAGGGCTTTGTGTCTTTTGTGTGCCAGTAGTAATGCTGTATAACCACAAAACTGGTTGCATAGCACATTCTAAGGACCAGTACATAATTTCTGTTCCTTGCCATGCTAGTCAGTTCTGTACTTAGCAATATTCATTTAAAGGAGTGGAGGTCCAACTCAGAAAATTAAGTCTTGTTTCCACACTTTTCTCGATGATGCCAAGGGTACACATGAAACACAGTGAGCTATTTCCCATGTTTATATATATATTTTTGAGAGCTGTAAGGTGGTGAGAGACATTGCATTTTACAAGTGGGTTGGGAAATGTAAGTTGAACCTAACAAGGTTCAGCAGTTCCAGTTAATAACTATTAATATGGTTGTGAAAGTTAGCTCCAAAAAAGGAAAGGAGTTAATATTCAGGTATGGAATTAATAGTCTTCTGGAATGCAACAGGAGAATTTACCAATCAAAGGCCTTACTTTTATATTAGCAATGAAGAAAGGCAATGGATAAGACCCACAGATGAATGGCTTTTTCAGTGTGCTCATTTCCTTCATTAAATTTTTACCGGCATCAGCTTTTGTTATGGGTCTTCTTACAGGGTGCTTATTCTAGGAACATTGTTGGGTATGTTGCCCACCACTCCTTATTTCAAGCCTTCAACCCCTGGTGTTGGGAGTGCATTAATGGAACTGCAATCTCACCTCACCCTCATCATTTACTGGAGTTCCTCCAATTTTATTTAACAACAGCACAGGAAAATAGTAAGCTATTGGAGTTCTTGGTTTTTAAAATGCTTTTCTCAGTGTAGCTTGATTCTTATTTGGGTTGGGGTTTTTTTTTTTTTTTTTTTTGTTTTGTTTAGTAAAAACATAGCTGCATAGTAACTACAGCTAAGAAAACAAAGCCCTATCGGAAACTGTTTATGGGGAAGAAGTGTGCATGCACACGAAAGCTCATACCAAGAACTAACTTAGTTGGTCTTTAAGGTGCTACTGGAAGGAATTTTTTTATTTTGTTTATGGGGAAGTCGGTGGTTCTCTTTGCAGGCAGGGCGTTTGCGGCGCAATATTTTGAAGGTGAAATGCAGAGTTGGCCAAATACGCTGTTTCCAAAGAAGCTGTGCATGCGGGCTAATTATGGCCAGAATCAAATCAACACCTAAGTTTCCTTCCTCCGCCATCACCTTCAAGCTCCCAGTGCTCCTTTCCAGCTACATCTGCACCTGCCCTTGCCAGGTGTGAGGCAGGTGGCCACGGTTTATGGGGCAGGGGGGCGAGACTGGCGTGGACTGGGGCCTAATAAAGCCTGCCGCCCCCACGGCTGATGTTCTCCAGTTGCGGCGCTTTGTTTCCATGGGGTCCTCTCACGTTTTCTGAAATCGCAAGCGGGGAAACCACATCAGAACGAACCCGGAAGCGCCCGTTCCACGCAACAGAAAATCACATCCCACGCTTTTTTTTTCTATGGTCCAGCTGCAGCGTAGGGACGCACAGGCGCGCGCAACCCACGTGACAGCACAGGGAGCACAGTGGGTGAGTAGGCGGGTTGCGAGCACGTGATCTGAAAGGGGGGGGAATGTGGGCTTTTCCCGAACGCCGGCGCGCGTGCGCGTTTCCTCAGAGGTCGTCAAGATGGCGGCGAGGGCACCGGGTGAGTGAGGAGAGGGGAAAAGTCGGTGGTGAAGGGGCTGCAGCGGGGAGGGAGGGGGGCGGGAAGCTTCCCGGTGAAAGAAAATGGTCGAGGGGGCCCGCCAGCGCTTGTGTGGCAATACCTGGGGCGTGTGCGAGAGGTTATGATTGCCTGGTGGGGACGGAGAGGACACGGGGCGCCTTGCTGTTAACTCTTGGCGTGCCAAGCGGTTGTGGCTTTTACCACAGTGTAATCAGGGGTCAGCAAACTTTTTCAGCAGGGGGCCGGCCCACTGTCCCTCAGACCTTGTGGGGGGGGGTCGGACTATATTTTGAAAAATAATATTGAACGAATTCCTATGCCCCACAAATAACCCAGAGATACATTTTAAATAAAAGCACACATTCTGCTCATGTGAAAACACCAGGCAGGCCCCACAAATAACCCAGAAATGCATTTTAAATAAAAGGACACATTCTACTCATGTAAAAACACGCTGACTCCCAGACCGTCCATGGGCCGGATTTAGAAGGTGATTGGGCCTTAGGTTGCCTACCCATGTTGTAATCCTTTAAGGGCATACTCAGAAGTAAGCCACGTCGCGTTCAATGCAGGCAATAGGGTTGCATATTAAGAGTTTCCGTAGGGAAGGGTGTTACTCTTGTGGGACCCTTATTCATGTGCTGCTTTGAGGTCCGCCTCATCACCCTCCCCCCCCCCCTTGCTATCCACATAACCAGCAAAAGGTTAGTAGGTGAATCTTCTCACTGCCCAAAAAGCTTGATTTAGTTGTTTATAGTCACGCTTCGTGCTGTGCACCAGTAGCAATTTGTAATTGTCCCATGAGGACCCTCATTCTAAGTAATCAAAGGGTATGCGGGAAGCAAAGAGTAGATGAATGAAAAGCTCATTTGGGAGTTTCATTTTGGCCACCCTTGTCTCTTGAAACAAACATGTGGCAAACAGCCCTCTAGGACAGCAGCAAGTAGCAAACCTGTCACTCTCCTTTAGCTTGTGAATTGCAACACAATGCATCCTTATGGATGTGTCTCCTCCCCAGCTTGCAGCCAGTGTTAGAAAGCTAGGAGCTAAATAGCACCATAAACCAAGGTTATGGGCGCCACAATGAAGTGTCTAGGCACACTTTTTAAACTAACAATAATAAAAAGCTGAAAATGAATGAACTGCAGCTAAAATATTATGTTTATTTTTCACATGGTCTAGTCCTTCCCCTGCCCACCCCCCCTAATATTCTTAAGAGCATCTCTTCTCCAGTCTTCAGAGAGTAGATGGAAGTGGGGAGGCAGAAAAAGGTTCTCCTTTCCTTCCACTCTGCAATTTTAATCTGAAATCTCAGGCACAGTACTGCACCCAGAGCTCAGCAACTGCTTGCACTAATGAAATTCACTGTCGCAAAATGCACCTAGAACAATGGGAGTTTCGAACACTGCTTGCAGTGCACATAGTACAATGTTATTTATGAATCTAGCCATATACTGTCAGCTTTCAAAGGCAGGGGTAGGCAACCTAAGGCCCGTGGGCCGGATGTGGCCCAATTGCCTTCTCAATCCGGCCCGTGGACGGTCTGGGAATCAGCGTGTTTTTACATGAGTAGAATGTGTCCTTTTATTTAAAATGCATCTCTGGGTTATTTGTGGGGCATAGGAATTCATTCATATATTTTTTTAAAAATATAGTCCGGCCCACCACATGGTCTGAGGGACAGTGGACCGGCCCCCTGATTACACTGTGGCACTAAACATGTTAAAATGCTTGAAGGCACTAAACATGTTAAAATGCTTATTGTTTTGAGAAAAGCCATGAAGTGACACTGCTTGCAATGGAGGCCAGGTTTTACTTCATGATTTGTTTATTGTTGCATAGCTGCTAATGGACAGTAGATGGTGAGTGCAGGTTGTGGGGCTCATAACTAAGCAAACGTTCATCTCATCTGCTGTTGCATAGCTGTTTCATGGATATTTTGAGTAGCATTGTGTTTTTACATCCCTTTGACAAGTGCACAGCATCCAAACTGTTGTTCCCACTTTCTGTTTATTACAAGTGTTGCATGTTTATAAAAAAACAAACTAAAATACTGTAGATTCTTTGTGTCTGAATAAATGCCTCTACCAATTATACTATTGAACTAACGGTGGTCATTAATACTTCCAGCTGCAGCCAGCGGTCGTCTCCTTGATAGTATTCGCAAATGGTATTACAATGCAGCTGGATTCAACAAAATTGGTAGGTGTTGGAAGCCCTTTACTGTTGAAGTTGTTTGGTTTGGAACCTGACTAAGAAGAGTCTGTTTGTTGTGGGGGGAGAATTATCTTGCATTTTGTCCACCTTCTGCTAGTATCTTTCTTTGGATTCTTCTTCTTGGTGCGGTGACTGTGTGTGTTAATTTTTATTACCCACATGGGGTTTTTTGTAGAAAAGAAATGGGACAGTTTTAAATAAATCTGGTTAAACCAGTGGCCTTTGAGAATACAGAAGTTAGCTGTCCCTGTTTTCGGTCACGAACAATAGTAAAATATATATCAAAATCGAATACAGGTGTGGGTGGTTTAGGTTTGTCAGTTGACCAACCAGATGTTGTCGTATGACCATGATAAAAAGTGCCAAATATTCCAGTTTATGTGGGTGGAACTTTAGCTTCTTATTTCCTTATGGGAAAATTTGTTAGCTGTTACAGGATCAAGGCTGCTTGCTTCCAAGCCCTACAATAGCCTGGCCTAAACCTAACTTGGTAGCAAAGTTTGTCCTGCTTGCTACCTACTATAATTGTCAGTATCCCCAAAGAAGAAGAGGAACACAAGTAAACAGTAGCAAAAGTCATTGCTTAGTACTACCCAAGACCTTAGCATCTTTGGTTATCCCCTCCCTGTGAACTGATTGCCTTCTCTGTAAACTGGATTTTGATCAAATAATAATAATAATAATAATAATAATAATAATAATAATAATAATAATATTTATACCCCGCCCATCTGGCTAGGTTTCCCCAGCCACTCTGGGCAACTTACAACACATGATGATGATGATAAAATAATTATTTATACCCGATACAGGGTTGCCTAAAAATCTATGAAAGTTAATTTCATTGTGTTTCAAGTATCAGCTACCTAATTTGTAACTAGCATGAGTAATAAAACTATTGATGACTGGCAAAGCACTTCTGGCAGGTGTTAGGGGGTGGGGGTGCTGCTGAAAGTGCAACAAGGGCACATGCTACTGCCAGCAATATTCTTGCCTGCAATAGCCTATGTATGGCTTCAGAATGGTCTGGAGCAGGTCGAGCTATCATTTCTTGGTTAGTGGCCTG
This sequence comes from Podarcis erhardii, assembly GCF_964252035.2. Classification (NCBI taxonomy): domain Eukaryota; kingdom Metazoa; phylum Chordata; class Lepidosauria; order Squamata; family Lacertidae; genus Podarcis; species Podarcis erhardii. The sequence goes on from NC_138499.1 coordinate 25,442,014, forward strand.
ACTTGGGTGTATATTTACTGCTTTGGAGTCTGCAGCTTTATCAGTGGGATGTTCTGTGAGTTATGGACATTCATCTAAAATACATGTTTCCAGGCATTTGGAGCTAATAAGCTGCTAAAAATTAATTTCTAGAGCTAGTGAAGAGAGATGCCATTGGTCTTGGTACTCCTACCAAAAAAAAAGCTTTGTTTTTTTTTTAAAAAACTCTACTGATGTTCAGCTATCATTTGTGTTAACATGAGAAACATCTTTCTGCTACAGGACTTATGCGAGATGATACAGTGTATGAAAATGAAGATGTGAAAGAAGCGATAAGGAGACTTCCTGAAGATGTACGTAATGAGAGATTATTTCGCATCAAGAGAGCGTTGGACTTGTCCATGAGGCAACAAATCCTTCCGAAAGAACAGTGGATAAAATATGAAGAGGTATGGTTGCATACCCATATAATAAGAGTCAACCCAGTTTTCTAGGGAAGGCTGGTTGTAAGCTAACATAAATATTATGTTCAGCATAAATATTATGTTCTTCCATTAATCGGAGTTTTCTGGAAATCTTTGTATCAAATCTTCCAGTGCCCTAAAGACTCAATTAGGATGTAGCTTAGCATATTCAATAAGTATAGTTGGATTTTAATTAACACTTCGGTTTATAAGTAGGTGTGTGTGAGAGAGAGAATTATACATGCACACTTCCTGAGAATAAATACATGAAAAGGGTTAATTATAATTTGAAACTGCCCAATTTTGCTGGTATATCCATTCATTGTAACCAACTATGAAATGATGCATTTTTTTAGAAAGAAAAAGGTGTAGTAGTGGGAAATTTTCCATCCCACATCATTGTTTCCTTGTCAGACAACATAAGATACTGGATTTATCCAAACTAAGTCATGATTTAGTCCCATTGAAATCAAATAAGTTATTTATCATGACTTAAGTCCCATTGATTTCCGTTGTATTAAAGCATGACTGACTTAAGTATGACTTTAAACCACTGAATGGTGTCTGTTCATAATATTGATTATTACTTTGATGAATTGTTGAGTATTGGTTAACTCTTGTATGCTAATCTAAGGCTGTAGATTAGCTTCTGGGTGGATGGAATGTTCATGGCTCAGTTCAGAACTTTGAGGGGAATAGAACTTGCAGAAAACCTACTCTGTGATTCTTCAGCAAAAACATGGCTGGGAGGAGGAGATAAGGGAACACTCACACTTTTCACTCACTTCTTTTTGCCAAAAGACCCAACAGATCTAGATCACAGCCAGAAACTTGCATGTGATCATGATAACTGAATGCATCTTTGAACATAATGTGGTTGGAACAACTTATCTATAGAAATCAAGTCTTCCCTCCTGATCACGTCTTGCTTTGGGAGGATATATTTGTTTCATTATTAATCTGCTGTTTGTCAGGTTTGGTGCAGTAAAACCAAATTTTATGAAACTTAATAGTGCATAAACCTTCAGGTACTTTATACATGACTTGTAGTATTATCTACCTTGAGTCTTGCAGGAGGGTTTATAATTCTATCTCCATATATTTTTTTAAAAAATGGTTCTCTGTTCTGTCATAGTTGAGCATGATCAAAATATAGAATCCAAGGGCAGTGTTGTGTAGAGAAAGTCAAACTTTGTCATAATCTGTCCCATAAGAATCTGTAAAACAAAGTAAGATAGTTCTAATATAGATCAGAGTTGTTAAGGGACAAAATCTTTTCGCACCAAGCACTGGGATCACCAGGGGTAAAGGGCAGTGCTTGCCTCAGACAGTTTTTCATCCCATACCAGTGATGCCACCCATTACTTATATAAGAAAAAGTAAAAAAAAAAAAAAAAAAAAAAAAAAAAACCCACAACAAAACGGCATATGGGGCAAAGTTGCAGTGTAACCAAAACCTTTAATGTCACATAGCCTAGTCACCAATAGGTTGACCTGCAGCTTGGGCATGCTTTACAGAGGAGAAGACAGTGAAATGGAGATCATTGCTGGCTAACAACTAGTACAGTGGTACTTCAGGTTAATAACTTAATTCATTCTGGAGGTCCGTTCTTAACCTGAAACTGTTCTTAACCTGAGGTACCACTTTAGCTAATGGGGCCTCCCACTGCTGCCACGCCACTGCCGTTTTCTGTTCTCATCCTGAAGCAAAGTTCTTAACCCGAGGTACTATTTCTGGGTTAGCGGAGTCTGTAACCTGAAGCGTCTGTAACCCGGGGTACCACTGTACAATACAGTGGTACCTCAGGTTACAGACGCTTCAGGTTACAGACGCTTCAGGTTACAGACTCCCCTAACCCAGAAATAATACCTTGGGTTAAGAACTTTGCTTCAGGATGAGAACAGAAATCGCGCAGTGGTGGCATAGCAGCGGGAGGCCCCATTAGCTAAAGTGGTGCTTCAGGTTAAGAACAGTTTCAGGTTAAGAACAGACCTCCGGAACGAATTAATTATGTAACCAGAGATACCACTGTACTGAGTGAAAGATGTCTAGAGGTGTATCAGTGTTATTTGCAAATCTAGCTGCAGCAAACACAAATCCAGTAACAACTTAAAAACTAACAAGTATTATGGCATAAGCCTTCATGAACTAGTCTTCTAGTCAATGGAAATTTGTGCTATGATAAATTTGTTAAGAGTCAGTAGCACCCTCAAAGCTCTTGATTTTTGGTGGCAAAAAATTTCTTAACAGACGCTTGACTTATTTCAGGGCTTAATTGTAAACAGGTTTAAACGCAAGACTCAAAAGTTAGACTGATTCTGTATGACAGTTTCAGTAACCGATAAGATGTTTCGTAGGGCAGATGCATTACTAATCACACAAATTTAGGGAAATGACTCTACAAGTAATAATTGTAGCAGGAAAGACCAGTTGGTGAATTATGGATTAAGCATTTTAAATTTAGGTCTGCCTGCTATGTTCCTAAAATGGTGGTGAAGTATCAGATAATCCATGTTACTGTTGATGCTGCTCTTACAAAAAGATCCTGGTATGAAAAAATGTCCAATATCCTTACCTTTTTTTTCCTTTTTTTTTTAGGACAAACATTATCTTGAGCCATATCTGAAAGAAGTCATCCGTGAAAGACTTGAAAGAGAAGAGTGGGAAAAGAAATAGCTGCTGCTGCAATGCACTTCAGAAAAATGTTTTCTTTTAAGTTTTAAATTATTTTGTTCAGGTAGGGGTCTACTGAGAAAATCTGGGTGTGGAGAAATCTCATGTAAATCTTTCCTCACTTAATATTCATCCACCTAAAATAAACATTACCAAATCTACTTGGAATCCTTTCTCCTAAATTGCAAGGAATTGGTTCAAGTCTTTTCAGCTTCATTGCATACGAACATGGTGATCTGTGATCTTCATTCCAGCTGTTTGAGTAATTCTTTTTGTCATAATACAGATGTTTCCTGCAGCTGGATGGGTAGATAAGCAACAACCTTTGCTGTTTGTTTCTGTTCTTCTGATTCATTTCTTAAAAGGGATGCCCATCTGCAGAATGACTATATAGCCATCATCGCCTCTTGTCTCTGGAGGTGGGAATGCAGACACACTTAAGTATTCAGCAGCAGCAACACTAGATAGGGATTACGTAATCCCTATCGTGTCTACCCAAACAAATGAAACGCTGCATTAATAGATGCTTTTGGAATTTGTGTTTCTTGCCAATCTTTAAATAAAAGCAATTGCCTCATTTAACCTGAATTAGTCACTTGGATTTATTTGCTGAATTACTAAGGCATACCTAGTATACTTTAGCCATGCTGAATTACTAAAGTATACAGTCCTGAGCACACTTCTGGAGTAAAAGTTCCTTTTGTACTCTACATATGGAGGCACGTATACCACCTGCTACAAATGTAGCCAGGGCCAGATTTAGGTTTGATGAGGCCCTAGGCTACTGAAGGTAATGGGGCCCTTTATATGTCCAGCTGTTCTTTGTCAACATATGCTATATGGTAATTGCAAGTAGATAAATAGGTACCGCTCCGGCGGGAAGGTAAATGGCGTTTCCGTGCACTGCTCTGGTTTGCCAGAAGTGGCTTAGTCATGCTGGCCACATGACCCGGAAGCTGTCTGCGGACAAACACAGGCTCCCTCGGCCTATAGAGTAAGATGAGCACCGCAACCCCAGAATCATCCGCAAATGGACCTAATGGTCAGGGGTACCTTTAACTTTACCTAAATTATATGAGCAAACCCGTGATATTTTAGGGAGCAGACTAGGAGGTGGGGCCCATTACTTACATCATAGGAGCCAACACAAAACACTGTTGCTGTATGTAGGTTTTATTTGTTTTTTATCTTATATTTTGGAAATGTACATCCAGTGTTTTTTCCTTTAATTTTTTTGGGGGGGCCCCAAGAGAGTGGGGCCCTAAGCTTATAGCTTGGTTAACTTATATGTAAATCCGGCACTGGATGTAGCCCTTGTGTTGTGGCTTCTTTACCCCGGCCTTTGATACTCTATATGTATATAAAACTTTAGTTGTGATTGTAATGTGTTTTAAACTGTTTTAATGCTGTGTTTTATATTCCTGTAACCTGCCCTAGGACCTTCTGGTGATGGGCAGAAAATAAATAACATTCATTTGTTCTCTCATTCATAATATATATATACACATACACACACAGTGCTTTTTTTCTGGGGGGACGCAGGGGTATTCATACCCCTAAACATTTTGTGAATTTAAGTTTGGCCTCATTGAGGAGCAGTATTTCAATATGAGAAGGAAAATGAGAGTACCCTAAACATTTTTTTTTTAGAAAAAAAGCACTGTACACAAACACGTCCATGTGCAATAGTTCATAAACTATGTTGTATTATATAACTGTTTTTTCTATAAGCTACAGGAAAGCACTTTTATCCTTTGGAGAATCAGATTGCTAGTGTGAAATAAAGAAGTATGAGGTTTGTGATCGCTGAGCTGCAGGTGGCCCCTGGGGCTCATAGATCTGTCAAAGAGCAAGTGAACTGAGTCCTCCTTTCAGATGCTACAGCAAAAGCTGGCAAAGCAGAGGTACAAGCGACTAATGAGGCTCTCCTCCTTGCTTCTTGATTATGCACAAATGTGCTCTGTGGTGCAAGCTGGCTGTTGTCGACATCTCCAGTTCCCCATCTCTTGATTACTTTCATAAGCTCTACATGCCTCCGTGTGCTGAATACAAAATTAATCTACCCAGATTCTCTTTTAAAAGGCATACCATTTTCCAAGACTAGAAGTACACATAATCTGGCTATGTTTTGAAACATACTTAAGAATACAGAGTAACTCATCTACATAGCAGTTACAGAGTAACTGTAGCAAAATGTTTCAAGAGTTAGAAGAAACTAATTCTGATTCACCGAATGCTCCAATGTTACGCCTTAGAAACAGGAGCATCTGAATTTGCAATTCCAAGGTAAAGTTTGTCCCCTACCAGCAGCGGGCAATTCAAGGGCTTTCCCAATTCCAATTCCTTTCTGTAGTGAACTACTTTTCTGTCCTCAGCACAGAAAGAGAAAACTTCTAAATGAAGAGGACAGAATTCTGTTGAATTACAAAATTGCTGTAAAATGGCAGATTCCCCCCCCCCCCCAGAAAGGCCCCTTACGGGAAATCTTACTAAGTGCAGCACCATATACCCCATTGTCTTAATCTGGTGAGGCATAATGGGAGCAATTGAATAAAACTTGCAGAAGATAATTTGTGGATTTATTTAATTCTTTCTTGAAAGACTGTGGCTGAAACTGAATTCAAAGGTAGCAGCACTTTACTTTGGGTGAGGGAAATTCAGACAAAGTGTATAAAGAGATCTAGAGCAAAGAATGGTTGGGAAGAAAGAGGGGTCTCAACCCTTTCAGAATGTAAGAAGAGTCTGCTGGGTCAGTTCAACGACTCATCTAGTCCAGCATCTTAGTCTCTCAATGCCTGACCAGATTCCTATGGGAAGTCTGAAACCAGGACCTGAGCTCCCTTCCCTCTGCTTTGCCACCAGTTTTCTCTCTTAGCAGGGGTTATTTTAGCACAGGTGTAGCCAACCTGGTGCCATCCAGATGTTGTTTAAATCAAATTCCCATAATCCCTGACTAGTGGCCATACTGACTTGGGCTGATGGGAATCCCAACAACTGGAAGAGAAAAATAGGTGCGGTCAAGAAATGTAAAGAATTAGTTTCCTTCCCCCCCTCCCACCAAATAAATGTTTTATAATCCTGCATGCACATGTGTGCACATGTAGTATTCTCTAAAACTCATTGATGGCATAGTTTTTACACCCTGATCTACCATTATCACTTGCAGTTTTAGTCCTATCAAATGCTAGTCCTTTCTACCCTAATAAAACTAAAACTCTTTCCATAGACTGAATGGAAAGAGTTTGCCTTGGTTGTCTGTAATTTGCCTCTCCTTTTTAAGTGTTCCCCAGAACCACTGCTCATACATAACTACATACATACCTACATACCTAATTGAAAAGGTAAAGGACCCCTGGACGATTAAGTCCAGTCAAAGGTGACTATGGGGTTGCGGTGCTCATCTTGCTTTCAAGCCGAGGGAGCCAGTGTTTGTCCACAGCTTTCTGGGTCATGTGGCCAGCATGACTAAACCACTATTAGAGCAGGGAGGACTGTGACAAGTGCCAGAGTGCGCTGAAATGCCGTTTACCTTCCCGCCACAGTGGTACCTATTTATCTACTTGCACTGGTGTGCTTTCAAACTGCTAGGTAGGCAGGAGCTGGGACAGAGCAACAGGAGCTCACTCCATTGTGCAGATTTGAACTGCCAACCTTCTGATTGGCAAGCCCAAGAGGCTCAGTGGTTTAGACCACAGCGCCACCCGCATCCCTTGTCTAATTGAAATATTGAACTCTTGACTGAAGGTGATTGATCTTTGATGGTAAAGTAGATTTGACATCAGTACATCGGTGCCAACTGCATAAAAACAGGGTCTGTAAAGGTAAGGAATGTTCTCTCCCTTGCCCTCCCACCCAAACTCCTTTTTGACAAAGTGCTAGGAAGTAAATTATGGGAGAAAGAAGACTTGAGTTGGCCCCTCTTTCTCTAAAACTGACTAATGAGAGTAGATCTGAATTCAAGCACCTAAATCTGTGCAGAGCTCAAGTATTGTGTCTTTTCGAGAGAGATTTCATGAGTTTGCAGTACAGAAATGAATAATAAGAAAAGTGCCCTAGTAACGATTAATAATAGGGGAGGGGCTGTAGATCAGCAGTAGAGTCAGTTCTTTGAATATAGAAAGGTCCAGGCTCAATCCGTGGTATTTCCAGTTAGGGCTGGGGAATTCTCTGCCTGAAACCCTGGACAGCCTCTGCCTGTCAATAATTGACACTGTAAAGCAGCTTCCCATGTTTCCAGAAATACCGTTAACTAAAACACATCTGAAACTGCATCGAAGCTGTTTAGCTGAATACTCAAAATGCAGTCACAGATCTGTATGTTCAGTTAGATTCCCATGTCAGGAAGGTAAGTGTGAGAATTTTGCTGTTGTGTTGTTGTTTTTTGAGCAGGCACCAAAATGTGCATCAGTTCCGATAAGCAGAAAGACAAAATACTGACTGTGTTGGCTTACTAGCCTTGTGACTAATCCACCATTCTAAGGTTTAGTAAGAATAAGAAATGCCATGTTTTGGAATGGAAACAATAAAATAGCTTAGAAGAATTCTTCACCCTGGCACTAAATGGAGTTGTACCATAGATCAATAAAGCACTTCTTCAATTATTCTTTTTTAAATATATATAATTTCAAGATGACAGCTTCTTAAAGGTTTATAGCCCCCTGGGGAATTTACTACTAAGTCATGTACTGATGTAATGAAACCTAATATATGCTGTGTAAAATGAATTATGAGATACTATTTAGTTTCAGGATTTTATTACTTCAATCATTTGTAGCTGTATTTCCTTTTATATTACTGCTCAATCTTTAAACAGACCAGATGACTGTATAAAGAACACCTAATAAAATCTGGAGATGTTAAAACACAAATGTTAAATGTTCTAACATGCTTGCTGTATTTTATTTTATTTTTAATGCTAGCTTTCCCATCACAGTGTTGGATATTTGGGAAATATAAGGAAAAAAGCTCTATGTAGATAGAAATCATGGGCTGCTGCCAGTCAGTGTAGACAATATTGGGCTAGATGGAGTAGTGATATAACTCAGTATAATAAGGCAGCTTTCTATGTTCCTGAAGTGCTCCTTTGCTGCCGGGCTGGCAAGAGGTGGTTTGGGCTTGTGAGAATTGGTTTGCACTGTGCCTGATGGTATTAGCAATAGCAGATACAGAATTTTTAGGGGAAGAACCAACAGCTCCATGTTACTCTATATGCTCTGCATACAGATTTAGAGGACCTGGAACTGCCAGCCAAATTAGATATCAGGTACTGGGGCTGGGGATAATTCTTTCCTGAAATGGTGGAGAACCAATGTCATTAAAAAAAACTAGGATGGGCAACCTGTTGTCTTCCAGAAGTGGAATTATAACTCCATCCCAAACCATTGGCCCATGGTAGCTGGAGCTACTAGGAACTGGTATTTTTGAGCTGCTCTGGGAGCCTTTTTCTGTTTTTCTGAAAAACAGTGAGGGAAAAAAAAAAATTAACTATTGGCCAGCTTTATCCTTGCACAGACCTGGGTTTTATTACTTTGCTCACTTGTAGCTGTATTTCCTTGTGTGTTATTTCTCAGTCAATTTTATCTGTTTAACATCAATACAAGCAAAATGATGGTTTTGTGTTTCAAAGGCTGGCCCTTTCCAAACTTTTGCTGCAGTGGAGTAGGTGATTGGGTTTTGGACAGTGTCCCAGCCAAACACTACTGAGCTTTCTCATCAGTTAGAATCCAACACGGGGAATAATGACTGCAGGGTGTTGTATTTTTATCACTGAATTTTGCCAATGGACCTGCCTAAAGGAAGCAGTAACTTGAAACACTTTTTCTAGAGCCAAGACCTACAGAGGTAAAGTGGAATTTAATCTGATATTCGCTTTCTTGGAACGTATTCTTTGCTCATGTTGTTTTATAGATACTGGATTAGGTTCCTCTCTCAGAACAGAATTTGGCCTTCTTGATTATCATTACAATGGAAATGGTTTGCCCACCCTGAAAACAAACAGAGCTTGCAGAGATCAGGGCAATGCCGCAAATACAAGTATTGTTGCTTGGCGCTTGTTCTAGTCATTGTTGGCTAGAGTTAATTTCGCATACTTACAGGGAAGGGAGACTTTGGGATATCACATTAGTATCTTTGTTATGATTTAATGGCATTTCTCATTACTTGTTGTGCTCCTCTTTATTCATAGTGATTTATGGCTCTTAAATGAATGGTAATTCTAATTATGATTTCATCTTGCTCCATCCTGAAGTCTTGAGATGATGATCTAGCACTATATGAGTGAAATTCTATCAATAATGACTTTGTAATCTGCCAGAGTATGCTGCAGACAAGCACAATGTTGAACAATACCAGCATGTGTATAACCCCAACTGCCCAATACCTATTTTTGCTTTTAAAGTGTGCTTTGCTTCTGGAAAAGGAAAGGGCACAGATCTAATCAGGCCTCTATGGTGGCGATAGGGATGCGGGGAGAAATTTGATTATATTTGCATTTAAAGGCACCTGACCTAATCCACACCTTTCGAAACAATATGTGAACTGAAAAACAACCACCCTTTGACATTTGCACTCCTGATTTTTGCAACACTGTTCTCCAGGCAAGTAGTAATATGTAGAGAATGCATATACTAGGCAAAAGTATGTATTTCAAATGCATATAATTAGTGAAAATAATGCTTTAAAATGCCTTATATAAGGGAAAAACACTTTGCAAAAATGTGTCTATCAGGGAAAATTGCTTTGCAATAATGTGCTTGTGGCAAAGGTTTTCTTTTTGAATCTTTAATTCAAATCTATTTCAGGATTTCTTTTAGATGTGGAGAATGCTACATGCTTTTTAAAAGCAAAATCCTTGCACTGGATCCCTTCCGTACTACACCAAACACTCTTGAATTAAATTATCCAGGCAGGGGGTTAGCTAATTGCTTGGCCTTTTCCTATCAGTTGAGGAAATGACCCCTCCCACTTATTTTGGCCACTTCCCTACATTTTGTATGTTTTACTCTTGCCAAATCCTTTGGCTGAAGAAGAGTGGCTCCCCTCCTTCCCCCCAAATTTTTTTTAAATAATAATCTGTAGCTCTTTAAATGCTTGGGAAACAAATCAGGGTCTCTCTTTACTGCTTCCTTTTTACTGTGTGGTGGTAACATTTTTACCAGTGAACAGCACTGTACCTACAAAACAAACTGTGGGACAAGTATTAAAATCCTGTTTATGGGGCCAAGTATATCCCTTCTGCAAGGGAGCCCCTTCCCCTTTAACTGCACTCAGAGCTTGAGATCCAAAGATGGTTTATTCATCTATGGGGTGGGGAATCAGCCTGTGGCCTTCCAAGTGTCTCTGGACACCCACACCCATGAATCCCAGCCAAGGTGGCCAATGGTCAGGGATGGTGAGAAATGAGAAACATGGCAGGCCTAATCACTTTGGAAGAGGCAGCCACACCTGCAGTTTCCATCTGATTCTGGAGGAATATTTAGAAACTTAAGAGACTTTTCATCAATAATAATAATAATAGCTTTAAAGATTTCCTGCACAGAAACTCCTGGGTGGATATGCCTGAAATTTGGTGGGCTTAATCCACTCTGGAGAAGCGCCTTTGCTCGCAGCTTTCATCCTCTTAAGTGAAAGGGGGCGAAATATAAAAGGTGCATGGAGATTTGCCATTGTAGTCAACAGGCGTGAAACAAGAGCTTTGGGTTTAGCACATCACACTTGGACCCAAATAATGAATCGAACCGAAACAACAACATGCAGATCTGAAACAGATTGGGCTGCTTCCAAACGCAATAGGCACAAATGCAAGGCGAGTCTTGTAGCCGTTGCACCCTTAGAGGTTTTTTCCCCCCCTGCCGTCCACAGGGTGGTGCTGTGAACCCACCAGTCTCAAATCAAATCCTTCCTCTGTACAGAGACCTACTGCGTACTGCATAAAAAGGGAGAAAATAATACATCCAAATGGGACACACTGCACACTGTTGATCAGCGCTGGGAACCAGCAGTCGAAGAGACCTGTGCAACAGAGCTCCCCGTCAAATAAATACTAAAAAAAAGACCTGGAAAGTGAAAGTGAATCGCTATGTTTGTGTTAACACGGGACACAACTTCAAGGAGCTTGTGACGCAAAACGAGCACCGAGGTGGGAAAAGCAAAATGCTGCTATTAGCTTTAGCTTGATTGTTGTGTTTCTGCTCAATGCAACTCTCTGCGAGTGTGGCTCTCCGTATTGGACCATAACCACCAGTAGTGCAAGTGCTGCTGCTGCCTTCTCCAAGCTACGTGTCTGCTAGGCAATCAGACGTGGGGATGGCAACAAGGGTTAGTGGTTGCAGCAGCATCCTCCGCAACTGGCAACCTCTTACCTTTCCTTGTGTGTCCTCAGTGTCCACGGTGCAGGTCCCCTGCTAAGCACTTCCATATTGTGTAGTGCTCAAGGCTGGCAGCTGGTGATGGCAACTGTTAGGAGCAAGCCAGCAATAAATCACATAGAGTTAACTCTTTCTTAGAATAAACCAGGTCTGCTCAGGAGCGCTAGGCCTAATGAGCACAGCAACTCTTCTCGGTAGGTCTTGCCCCTATCAGGCAGTCATGGAGGCTGAAGGACCCTGCCTTCCCACAGCAGCCTAAGTCTCCTTCTCTCCCAGGTCCTTCCCAAGCAAGCTGAGACTTCGCTAGTGCACCTGCTTCATACTCTACTCAACTTGGAAGACCAGACATCAGCCTGACTCATCTCTGCCTCTTGCCTCCCTTCTCTCCTGATTCTAGACTTCTCTCTGCCGCAGACTCTCCCTGCTCACTAAAACCTGGCACTTCTTCAGCTTCCGACACCTCCTTCTCTTCCCAATCTTCTCCCTCTGACCGCTCATCATCAGCCCACCCTGCATTCTCAGCCTTCTTCCCTCAGAGGTTCACCCTCCCACCACTGCTCTGTGTCCAGGAAGGCAATGGCAATAGCCTTGGTGTTCCTCCACAGGGACCTGCATGCCAGGACCTGATAGTGCTCTGGGGCAAATTTAGGGGGTGCTTGTGAGTGCCACCAGCCCTCATCATGTGAATGGGAATGTTAATTGGCCTTTCTTTGGGGATCCCTTGCTTCCTGGCATGACCTTTGAAATATACTCGGAGTCCAGTAGTGATTTCATGCTCTTTATTGCAGCTTGTAAAACAGTGATTGAATTCCCCCCCCCCCAAAAACCTCAGGCTTTTATATACATTATTTACAATGAGTCCCATCTGATTGGCTGATTCTGCTTCCCTCCTGGAGCCTGATTGGTCTTTTCCTGCAAGCCAAACAGTTGTTGCATTCTACGATCCTACCAGCCTAATAGGCTGATTAACTTCCTCCTGGAGCCTGATTGGTCTTTTCCTGTAAGCCCATCAGTTGTTGCATTCTAAGATCCTCCTTGCCTATTGTTCTAGGATCCACGCTTAGTACATAACAACCTTGCTGCTAGGCTCTGTGGCAGCTGGTGTGTGCGAGCGGTTTCTGGATCTCCAACATGCAGCTGCTGCTGCTGCTTTCATGTTGTGGAAAGAAACTTCAGAGAGAGGTCTCATCACAAAGGTCTCATTTGCTTCCCATCTCTGGTGGGTGGTCCTTGTTTGAGAACTGCTGAGAGTGCCTAGCGTTTGTTGGTTGTGCCCTTCTAGTGTAAAGTACCTTTTACCAGGTAACCCTGTGCCCCTCTCCCAAGCACACAGTCTTTTTGCACTTTTGAGGCAGCCTGCTGTGCCACCGGATGCAAGATGTGAGGTGAGCTGCCGTGTGATTGGCCAGGGTTCATGCCAGATCTCAAGCATGCTTTCAGAGCAGCGTGGGTGTCATGAGAAGGTGAGCCTTTCTGAGGATTAGGAACCCTCCCCTTCCCATTAACTTCCATTCTGTGGTTGGACTTTCACCATCCTTTTTGCCAGCGTTAAGTTCCTCCACATTGCCAGACCATGAGCCTGAGCTGATGCCAGGCTTCGGGGAATGGGCTTCCTTCTCCCCCCCCCCCATGGTAGTAGATAAGAGATCAAATGAAAGGAACGCCTTACTAGTTAGAATCTTTAATAATCACAGCGAGAGAACAAAGAACACATCTCCTAGAAATGGCGGTGCTCCCAATTAAAGGACACTCCCCTCTCCATCCCTATTAGTCTACGTCACTCCTACGTCTAGTAATCTGAGCTTGTACCTGCTGTGCTTTCTGCTCTGACACTTTCTGAGTGTTCCGTGACTTTGGAGAAGGGGGGTGAATGCTATCCAGAGACTGTGAATCTGTTAACTCTCTCTCTTCTAGTGTTTCTTCTGCTAGCTGTTCCCCCTCCAGTATTTCCCAGCTTCTGCCTTCTGAACTATGCCCCTCTGCAAACCACTGTTCCAAATCTATACTATCCTCCTGCTCCTGGGAAGATTCAGGATCAGGATCAGGGGGAGGGGGAGGGGTGGCTCCCACCATTCTTCCTCAGTGCCCTCCTCAGCATGGTCCCTGACATCAGAACAGAGTTAAGATTCATCATAAGTCCTCACTGCCTGCTCCAGCCTGCACCACTCCCCTGGAATGACCCTTATTCAGCATCAAATTTGTTGGGCTCAGCCCAGTTGCAATGGGGGAGTTAAGCCAGCATATCACTGGCTGAGGCAGGCTTGCTGGGATAGCTGGGAACCAGATCCAGTAGATCCTAACTCATCCAGGTGGATCTAGGGTTAGGACTGTGCCTTTAGATGCCTTTACAAGAATCATGAGTTCTAGTGACCTAAGTGACATAATTTTGCCATGCAGTCCACCTATTTGGAAATGATTAATATGAAGACTCATGAACAACTATAATGCACTTGTGCTACTGGAGCCACAGGTTAGTCTATGGTTCCATCGGCCAGTGTATACTTTGCCTCCCACTGTCTATAGGATGCAATCCACATACATTTTAAAAAATGAATATTTGTCCTATGTGTCCATGTGGTGTGTTCTCTGCATGTAACTCATAATGCTGCTTCTTCACAAAGCCCTGCCACCACACATTGCCTTTAGTGTGGTGGCACCTGCCCTTTGGAATGTGCTCCCGGTGAACATAAAGCAAGCATGTACAGTAGTGCATTGATGTATCAAACTGATCTCCTACTGGTGACACATTTTCTACTTGTTTAATGAATGCAATTTTACTGTCAATTTTATGCTGTTCACTGCCATATGACATTTTTTCCCTTAATGTTGGCAATATAGTGCAGAATTTTTTTAGCAAATAAAAATAAGATAAATCTGTATATTGCAGATATGTTTTCTATAATGTTAATAGCTTGATCTGGAGCCTGCCGTTGTCACAGTGTTTGCTTGGAGAAGGCCCCTACCCTATGGTCATGAAAGAAGCATGTACTAAGGAGACAATACTGCAGATCATTTTTTTATGGCACTGGATTGAATCCTCAGCTGTTTTTTTAAAAGGGTGGGGGAATGGAAATCCCAAGAATAATACAATGGGAAATTAAATTGGCGACTGTAGAAGAGTTTGAAACTTAATCATCTTATACATGTTAGAGAGGGCAAAAGAAAATGTCAATGTAATATGAATATAGTTGATAAGTTATTCCACTACTGGAATGGACATGATTCATTAAAGATAGACAACCAGGCTGAAACACTGACATATACAAACCAATTTGTTATATCAGAGTTGGGAAGCCTACAGCCCTCCACCAGCCAGCATGGCCAATGGCCCAGGATGATGGGAGTTGTAGTCCAGCAACACCTGGAGGACCACAGGTTCGCCAGTACTGCTATATATTGTCTACTCAAAATTAAGACCTGTTGAGTTCAAAGCGGCTTAATATCACATACGTGGACATAAAGTCACACCAGATCCAAATCCCATTCAGCAGTTGGGCTGTTGCTGCTGCTCTGCCTGAGTGTGGCGAAGAAAAATGAAATACTGTAGTGTTCTGTGCCAGGTTGGCAGATCACATGACTGATCTGAATGGGCTTAATCCCGCCCCCACATCATCTACACCCTGCCCCTTTTCTGGAACTTACGCTGGCCTCAGCTGTGTCAGCAGAGCCCTTGCTGAGATGGGATGAACAAGTTAAAGGTAAAGGGACCCCTGACCATTAGTTCCAGTTGCAGACGACTCTAGGGTTGTGGAGTTCATCTCGTTTTATTGGCCGAGGGAGCCGGCTTACAACTTCCGGGTCATGTGGCCAGCATGACTAAGCCGCTTCTGGCGAACCAGAGCAGTGCACAGAAACGCCGTTTACCTTCCCGCCAGAGCAGTACCTATTTATCTACTTGCACTTTGACATGCTTTCAAACTGCTAGGTTGGCAGGAGCAGGAGCAACGGGAGCTCAATCCCGTCGCAGGGATTCGAACCGCTGACCTTCTGATCAGCAAGCTCAGCGGTTTAACCCACAGCTCCACCCAAGTTACACTGCCATTATCTTCAGCTGAGCCAAGATTGGAGATTTGCCACCAGCAGAGCCCAGCTGACCTGGAGCTCTGCTGCATCCTAAACTGCTCACCCCAGCGACTCTTGCTCCAGAATTGGCCCCTTGGAGTCTAATTATGTCTTTATATTGTTAAAAGCAGGGCTTTTTTTCAGCTGGAACTCCGTTCCGGCACCTCTCAAGTAGGCATCATTGCCATTCTAAGAGAGGGAGGGAGGTGTTTGTGGTGAGTTCCAGCACCTCTTTTTCTAGATAAAATAGCACTGGTTAAAAGCATGGATTTTTTTCCCATTTTAACAGATCCTTTTGTCATTTTGATAATGACTAACAACTAAAATAAATAAAGAATCAAAGGCACATACGTAGATGAGTCATCTATTTCAGCAGCATGCCAAAAACCAGCGATGGACTGACTGTATATTTTTGCCCCTTTTGCCGCAGATGTACACAACAGCCTTGCCACCGACTGAAGCCGCCAGAACGGCTTGACTTTCTTCCTCTGGGCCCAGACGTTGGGGTGATTGTGAGAACAGGCTCCGAAGTTAAGCTCTAAAAGACTTACAACCCCTAAGGAATCGAGAAGCACAGGCTCAGCAACGATTTCAGGAGAAGTGATTACACCATAATTTTAGAGATAATGCCTCATTTTGGGAATCGGCTGCAGGAGTGGGCGGCCTCTGGAGTTAGCTGAACAGCTGGGTAAATTACAAATGATAGTAAAACCAGGGGTTGAGTTTACATAGCTGGAGTCTCCAAGCAGAAATACAAATTATGACAAATTAATGGGAAGTGTGACATTCTCTGTACATGTAAATAAACACTGCAGCGGCGAACCTCTCTTGTTCCCCAAGTGCTAGTAAATAAAAGTATAAATGAGATCCCATGCAAAGTAAGCACATGCTTATAATTTTCCAGCATTGTTGATCCCCTGTGTGAAATTTCCTATTTTTATTGCTTTGGTGTTTAGGTTTTCGACAAAGCGGATAGCCATCTCTCACCCTGAAACCAATCAATAGGGCTATTTCTTGTATAAAATGACATTTCTATGGCAGATACAGGGAGAAGACACTGGGTTACATCCAATGCTGTGTTCCACTGATGCAACAGGAACCCCCTTTCCTCTCCTCACTCTGCTAAGCCCCCCAAATATTCTCTGGAGGGACCCCGAACCCTCTGAAGCAGGGGTTGCAGGGGAAGGATGTGTCATTGCGAAAACAGAAGTCTCCTATGCAAGTGGAACAGCAGTGCCGGATTAACCCCGTAGAGGCCCCTACGCAGTCGAAATCTTGGGGTGGGGGGTTCGCAAACTATCTCCTAATAAGTTTTTTATTTTACCAGCCAACAATTTTAATAAACCAATTTTGATCCATTGTCACGGCGCCCCTAAGAGGCGTGGGGCCCAAAGGCCGGTGCCTACTCTGCCTATTTGGTAATCCAGCACAGGATACAACCTACTATCCCAAATCTTTGTCTCCATGTACACTCTGCTGGACTCCAGCTCCCATGAGCCCCAGCCACCATGGCCAATGGTCAGGGATCATGGGAGTTGTAGTCCAACAACCTCTGGAGGGCCACAGTTCAACATCCCTGCTGTGTGCCAATTACATTTCACTGAACTCGATGGGCAATGCAGGTGCAGAAGAATGGCTAGCTCCAAGTTCTTGTAGGCCCCCAAATGGTCACTAAAGGGTGTATATTTGACTTCGGCTTAACCCTAACCATCCTTTTTTAAAATGGCTTTTTAAGAGCTCTTCCTGCTATTTAAAGACACCTGCAGCGGGACAAGAACAGAATCAGTTACTGTACGGTCAAATAAGAAAGTTTTCTTTCCCTCCCCTCTGGGAAATAGGAACCGAAACAATGCAGTCTTGAGATCCAGTTCAGAAGTGGTCCTCACTTGCTGGGTGGAGTTCAAGAACATTGTTAGTTCACATGGTAAATAACTCTGCCAGCTGAAATTCTTGTCACCGTTTCGATGTCCCTAGAGCTTTACATAACAATCCACTGAGTTAACTGAATAAAATAAATACCGTATGTGAAGGACAAATATTCGAGATTTTCTGCATTGAAATGTGTTCAAGGGAAGGGCAGTGGTAGGTGAGTGATTCTTGGAGAACTGGATATGAAAGAATGTGCCATTTCCCCCGATTTCAGGTTTTTCAGGGATAAACTGTCGATACTTTACAGGACCATAGTTTAAACACTGTAAATAAATACATGTGATCAAATTGTGCAAATAGTGCATGGAAACATTTTCTCATTTTCTTCAGGGTCCCAGGGTGGGTTACAATCAATGTAAGATCCAGCAATACAATACAACGTCCAGTGAAATGTAACAACTGAATTATCCATGGGCATAGCCATGATTTGTGTTGTGGGGTGGGCAGGCCACCCATCTGTCACCATCCTCTGTCTGATTCTGTCTAGCAGATTCAAAATGAAATGTCTCAACAACAGTTGTTTTAAATTACTTTCTTTTGACTCCCTAAGTGCTCTGAAAAATCTGTCAAAATCTTTCTAAAATTTCTACTTTTAGTTAAGTATTTTTATTTATTTACTGCCCCCCGGTCTATGCTCATGGAAACATCAATTAAATTCCCAGACTAATTTAGGTAAAGGTAAAGGTACCCCTGCCTGTACAGGCCAGTCGTGTCCGACTCTAGGGTTGTGAGCCCATCTCACTTAAGAGGCCGGGGGCCAGCGCTGTCCGGAGACACTTCCGGGTCACGTGGCCAGCATGACGAAGCTGCTCCGGCGAGCTGGCACCAGCACAGCGAATGGAAACGCCGTTTACCTTCCCGCTATAAAGCGGTACCTATTTATCTACTTGCACTTAGGGGTGCTTTCGAACTGCTAGGTGGGCAGGAGCTGGGACCGAACGACGGGAGCTCACCCTGCCGAGGGGATTCGAACCGCTGACCATGCGATCGGCAAGCCCTAGGCGCTGAGGTTTTACCCACAGCGTTACCCGCATCCCTTCCAGACTAATTTACTAACAAGTAAATTTACTAATTTTCTAACAGGTGCCTGGGGCAGTGAGCATGTCCTGCAGCTGGGGGGTGGGGTGAGTTGCCCATGGGGGCGGGGCAAGCCAAGGCGGCTGAGGCGGTGGGCAGACACAAGCTCTGCGCTGCTCAAAAAAGCAGTGTGGAGCTTGCAGGCAGTTCGCCCACCGCCTCCCCCTCAGGAGAGACACGTGGCTCAGGCACACTGCAGGCCCCACAGTGCAGCACCCATTGCCCCCCGCCTCACCTAGCTATGCCTCTGGATAAGGCAGATTCATGGAGGAGGGCTGGCAAAGTCTGCTAGCCATAAAAGCTGCGCTCTGCCTGCAAAGTTGGAGACAGCAATGCTTCTGGTTTCTGGAAATCACTCAAGAGGAGAGTGCTTGCTTCTGCAGTGGCATAGGAAGGGGCATGCGGTGGGCGCGGGAGATATTTTTTCAAAAACACATATTTTTGCCATTTTGTCACACACACACCCCTCAGTGATGACACCCGGGGTGACCCGCACCCACTGCACCCCCCTCCTACGCCACTGCTCACCACCAAGGAAATATAACAAGCAAATACAAAGAGAACCCACACAAGTGACACTGACACAAAACCGCACACGTACACTAAGTAGAATAGAAGCATCTTTCCCCCTCTTTTCATCCTAACCGAATACTGCATGCAATACTAATGTCTTGCAACAAATGTACAGTGGTACCTCTGGTTACAAACTTAATTAGTTCCGGAGGTCCGTTCTTAACTTGAAACCGTTCTTAACCTGAGGTACCACTTTAGCTAATGGGGCCTCCCGCTGCCGCCGCGCCACCACCGCACAATTTCTGTTCTCATCCTGAGGTAAAGTTCTTAACCCAAGGTACTACTTCCGGGTTAGTGGAGTCTGTAACCTGAAGCGTCTGTAACCTGAAGTGTCTGTAACCTGAAGTGTCTGTAACCCGAGGTACCACTGTAATGGATCTGTTGAAAACACAACTTGGGAAAAGAGACAATGCACATGATTTTGTAAACTAAGAAATCTTTAATAACAATTATTTTAAAAAATAAAATAATGCAGTATTTCATAAGTAAAAACAGGATAGATGTGGATTGTTGCTAACCTTATAGGAACATCACTTCCCAAACCAGTGCTGGGAGTGCACTTGATGCCGAGTAAATGAGAGGATGTCACAGCCCCAAATTCAGAGGAGCTCTGTTCTTTTGTTCTACGTGACTGTCTTTTTTGCTTGCGCTCACTGGTAGATCTGTGAGGTAGGTTAGATGCCAGGCAGAAAAGCTCCTCTTCAACCAACCCAAATTTTCTCCAATTCCACTGTACAAGTCAGATTTTCCTGGGGAACACGGCCAGGCAAAAAAATAAAATGCACTTGGGACACAGACCTATGCTTAGAATACCAGGACAAAAGGAAAGTGTGGATGACCCTTGAGGATCAGTGACTGGTCCCAAAGTCACTCAGTGACCTTCATGGCTCAGTGGGAATTTGAACTCTGGTCTCCTAGGTCCCAGTCCAACACTCTAACCAGTACTCGTTGAAAACGTTGGCATTTGGAGTTAAAACACTCTGCAAACGTTGAACTTAAATGCTGGATCCCTGTTGGAGGAGCACTTTATCCTGGGTATAATCACACTGAGACTCTTGACTTTTGGAAAAGAAGAAAGCTATGTTTGCTGCATGAAATACATGCTTGATTGACAGGAAATATCTCACTTCTCTCTACCTCAGGTGGTGATGCCCTGAGCTATGCTTGCTCTTGCATTTTAGCAGGAGAGAGACAAAAGGATGTCTCTACTCCCAAGGTGAGAATAAAGAGGAAGTAGGTAGGAAATGAAGGAAGGTCAGCACAGGTTAGGTCAGAAAGGACAGTCTAGGAAACACAGAAGTTCCTCTCTCTGTCTACATCAGCCTCCAGTGCAAGGGGAGTTTCAATCCAACAAAAAACTAATGAGATAATTACTTTACAACACTGTGGGGTGCTCTACAATGAATGATAATGGGCCAGATGGGTGGTATATAAATTATTATTATTATTATTATTATTATTATTATTATTATTATTACATAAGCATTCTATATAGAGTTAATAATCTATGCATGGCAACTGAGGACTCATCCACTCAGTCCCAATCCATTTGAACCATTGTCTGCACTTTCTCAGCCTGGAGAACTAGAAACTTTCTCCTTTTTTCGGAAAGAAAATAAATTGGATTTTCTCTAAATGCTTAGTTCAGTATCCCCTACCAAATCTCAAGCTTTCGAGGTGTCATTGCAGAAATTCACTGTGCAGAAACAGCCTGGGACATGATACGAGTGATTTTACTGAAATTACAGGTGGGCTATTTCTAGAAAGCATCGTTTAGAGCTGACTTTGCTTTTTAAACTTTTGTGGTCAACACCAAAGTCTTTAGGGATGAGAGTGGATAAAAATGTAAACAAACTTTAAAAACAACAACCCATTAAGCCCTGTCTTCTTCAGGGGAGATGGTTTCTCTCTGCCTAGTGAAAGGACAGTTGGTCAAGGTTGTGGTTAACACACAAACACACACATGGGTGCTCTTACCAAACTCATTATTTGTTCTTCTAAAAATCTATAAAGCCAACACTGAGGGCAGGTTAGGCAAGCAGGGACCACCAAACTGACAAGTGGTCAAAGGTTGGCCGACTGCACTGGTAGGGAATAGGGAGCAATGAAAATAGATAAGAACTATCTCCCTGCTCATAGCAGAGGAATGGCATTACTTCTGAACAATAGCCCAATTCCAACGTTGTTCCCCAGTGACTAGAACACTGCCGCTTATCCCAGAGGAAGTATAGCCTCTTGTGGTAGCAAGTCCCATATAACTATGCACTGTATGAAGAAGTGCTACATTTTCTTTCTTCTGCAAACACAATTTTCCTCAAAGCTACCAAGAGAATTGAGGGCTCAACGTACGGTACTTAGAACCCAGTTCCCAGAAATAGGAGGAATGGTTGATCCCTGATACGAGCCAATTCTGGCCACCCAAAGTCCACCTAGGGCACCTTTAAAAGTGTCATAGTTAAATAAAATAAAATAAAATAAAATAAAATAAAATAAAATAAAATAAAATAAAATAAAATAAAATAAAATAAAATAAAATACATGGAAAGAACATCCTTTGCATGCAACCTATATATTTTACTTACTGAAAGCATCAATCTTCATCGCAGAGCAATTTCAGAGCAGGTTGCACTGAAAATCCTTTTTGAACTTTTACGAGTACATAAAAACAACAATTTACTAAAAGAAGCTAAATTACAGCCACATCAAATACTGATTTTGCAGTAATGAGGGCAGACCTGAACACTTGTCCCATGTGCTTGAGATGTGCAGTTATGGAATTCCAGGATATGTGCTGAAAAGCAAACATATATGGAGCATTGCATGTGATGATTTGCTTGAAGTTTTCAGCTATATCTGTACACACAACAAATGTTTTGCAGGCAGGAAAACATTAATGCCTAGCCAGCAAGCAGGTGATGATTAGAGGCAGGTATCCCAAACTATGGTTTCTGGTGTTTCCCTGGAGCACACATGCAAACTGAAGTCCATGGGATTAAAACCGCCATACAAAAAAATGCAAGCAAAAAAACCCCAAAAGTAATAAAATACAATTATTTTATTGTATCTTACAAGGAGCAACTTGGGTTGTTCCCTGAATCGGTGACACTCATTTTACAATAACAAGAAGTCAAGGCTTCAGTGTCATTAGCCAAAGTGTGGAATACTGTGCCAACAGAGATTCAGCAGATGCCTTCTGTGCCAACTTTTAAACACCTGCCGAAAACTTTTCTATTCCATCAGGCCTATCTATACAAGAATTAAGAACACATATTTCCAAAATAGTTACACGATTTTTGATTTCAACTTTGTTAAATGATTTTAATTTTATGGTTTTACATACCAGAAACTGCTCTATTTTTTTTTAATCATAAATAAATAAAAATTTAAAATAACAGAGCATTTAGCATAGCACTTTCCAATTGCTCCAGCAGGCAGAAAAATCATTAAGTGATCTGCCAATGCCCTAGGGAATTTTAGAATACTGTAGTCTGTTGGGGGAGAGGGGAAACCAGTGGAAAAGAGCATATTCAAAACATGCTCCAGCTCAGACTTTGCCCAATGTCCAGAGGGGGCAGAAATGTATTCTGTAACTTTGGAAACCACTAAGAACAGCTCTCCTTCCATTGGCTCCTCCTTGGTTCCAGTGTGGAAGCAGGGTTTGGGGTATACTTCATAGGTGAGCCTGTCAATTGTAAAAAAAAAAAAATCAACTTCTTTTTTAAACGGACGGCGAAATGCCATTCTTTCAGTCCGAATTTCCACCCAAGCTCTTGTCTCAGCTGTGTAGCTGGTGGAAAAATCAACCAGAAGTTTTCTACTCCTAACCCCCCCCCCCCTTTCCAGGAATTCGTTTCAGCCAAAACTCACAAAGGAGAACATACAAAGCAAAAGCTGGCAAAGAAATGACTTGGAGCATGTGCAGAGTGCCAGCTCCTTATTTCACTACAACAAATCTCCCAGCCTAATCTTTTTATGGCTTAGCAAACGCGCCTAATCGAGACGGTGAAGTGGCCAGATAATCTCCTTTCCGGCCTACTCTGGCTCCTAAAATCCGAATTCAACCCCGCCTAGCAGCCGCCCCCCGGGAGAATCACACAGTGCCAGGGGCTCAGGAGAGGCAGGAGGGCAGCTCCCCTCCTTCAATCAAGTAAATCAATAAAAATAGTTAACTAATTGAGGTTCCTCCCCCCGCGCGCAAGATAAATCCTGGCTACGCCCATTGCACTCTGCACATGCTCGGAAGGCACACCTCGCCCCCGGGGCTGAGTCCTGGCTGGTGGCGCAAAGGAGATTCCGGCTCCTGCAGCGTCCGGCTCCCCCCACAGTCACCCCCCCCCCAAAAAAACCCCTCCCGGGCGGGGGAGGAGGCGTGTCCAGCGCGGGGAGGGGCGTGTCGCGTCGCGGGGCGTGTCCGGGCCGGGCTGTGGCCTCTCTCGCAGCCAGCGCCGCGCCGCAGACGGCCAGAGGGAGCTGCGCCGGGCTGGGCTGTGCGCGCTGCGCGAGGGACTCGCCTGGGCGGAGCGGGCGCGCGCTTGGCTCCGGGGCCGCCGCTCGCTCGCTATGAATGCGGCCCGGGCTCTGCTCTCCGCCGTGTTCCTCGCCTGCTTCTTCTGGGGGGATCTGCCCTGTTGCCAGCAGGCCACCATCCCCGCCGACGACGCGCCCAGCGAGCCTCTCCGGGAGTCCCACCAGGGCATGCGGAGCCCACAGGGCGGCCAAGCGCTCCGAGACGCCGCCGCCGCCGCCCGGAAGGGACCGTCCGCCTGGGCCCCGCCGCCGCCGCCGCGAGTAGAGCCCCACGAGTACATGCTCTCCCTCTACCGGACCTACTCGATCGCAGAGAAGCTGGGCATCAACGCCACCTTCTTCCAGTCCTCCAAAGCCGCCAACACCATCACCAGCTTCGTGGACAGGGGGCGAGGTAAGCCGACGGGGCGCAGCCGACGGGCAGCTTCTTCGGGCGGGTTCCCCGGGCCCGATCCACCTTCTGACACTTCCCCGAGCCCCATCCACCTTCTGACACTTCCCCGAGCCCCATCCACCTTCTGACACTTTCCCGGGCCCGATCCACCGTCTCCTCCTCCCTCCCCCCCCCCCGAAATATCTCTTCTCCCCGCACCATCTTCTCTCCTTACAGCCTGCAGCCCCTCCGTTCCCTCCTCCCAAAACGGGCACCGATCCGACCGCACTCCCCCGGCTTCCCCGTCATTCCTTCAGGCTCCCGAATCCCTGTGCATAGCTCCTGTGCATAGCTGTCAACTTTCCCCTTTTTTAAAGGGAAATCCCCTTATTCCGAATAGGATTCCTCGCAAGAAAAGGGGAAAGTTGACAGCTGTGCTCCTGTGTGCTCCGCCACCAGCATCCTTCTGGAGTTCAGTCTGAATAGGAGGTCCCACACGCGTCTCGATGTGAACACACACACTCCGGAACACTTGCACTGGAGTAGCACGTGCCTTGCTTGGATGGGGGACCCCTCCGCCTTTCTGCGCGCTTCCTGGGGCGTCTGCCCCGTCGACTCTGGTGGGTCCCTCCAAAGAGTTCAAGGCGCACAAGAGACTGGGGCGCCCCTTTGAGAAAGCGGCGTCTGGTGGTCTCCACCGGGGGATCGCCGTTGGGTTGGGGACAAACGCTCGCGTGTGGTTTCTCCGTTGCGCCGGCGTCTCAGAAATAAACAGGGAAAGGAGAGCTCTGTTTCTGGAGCAAGTTTTCTCCCTTCTCTCTGCTGTCTTGCCTCTGCCAAACTTGATCCAACCTTAAAGCGCCCGGACTTCGACGGAAGAGCCTCTCTCATCTGCCAGAAATGTTTCGCAGGCTTTTTTCCCCATCGGGATGAGCTGCAGATCTGGGTCGCGTTTTCTTTTCGGTGCTCTGTTAGGAAGCTGTTTCTACGGGAATTATTCTGTTCGGTGGATTAAAAGCGCAGCGGAATCCGGAGTAATCCGAAGGCGGGTGGGGTCTGTGTGTCTGTGTGTTCGCGGCCCCCGGTTTCCTTGTGGAAATCCAGAGCCAGGCTAATCGCGACGGGGAGGGGGGGGTTATCCTCCCACCGGGCCCGATTTTGTATGAAACAAATTAAGGAGCGGGGGGAATTGTTCTTTTTCGGTCAGTTTCCAATAAAACTTTGCGAGGGTCAGCGCTTGCTCGGTTTTAACCGCCAGGAAGGCGCGCCTCAGCTCCCACAGAATCAGAATCATTTAGCCACAATGAATATTAAAACCGGTGCAAAATAAAAGGGACCTTCGACCCAGTGGCGTAGCGTGGGTTGTCAGCACCCGGGGCAAGGCAAGTAATTTGCGCCCCCTAACCCTGGATTTGCGCCCCCTAACCCTATCCCTAACCCTAACCCCCAGATGTTGCGCCCCGTGCGGCCGGCCCCCCCCTGCACCCCCCACGCTACGCCACTGCTTCGACCCCATCCGGCACGCGGTTACTGCTGAGCAAATCCCACCGGGTTGAATAGGGCTCCCTCCCTAATGCATGGCAGCCTCCGTGGGAATCCGCCGCCCCATACACATACTTCGTATCTTTTCCACAGAAACCCGCCATCTCCACTTTAAAAAAAACCCACAAAAACCCTAACAAACAAATCTGGGTACAATCGCAGCATCTTCAGGTCGAGCTAGATCTCGGGATCTCTTAAAGATCGCTTCACCACCCACCTCACTCCCTTGTAGGTGATGCGCTTCTCTAAGCCTTTAATGGATGGTCCCCGTCCCGCTTTCCGAAATCTCTGAGGATCCTTCTGGGGATCATAAATGATCCATAAATATGACTGTAAATTCGGTCATTCCCACATTCTTCTCCCTCCTTCTCTCACCCCCCCCCTTCCCATTTAGCACGCTCTTTCCCCAAAGTCAGGTCTCGACCCACATCCTTGTTCAGGTCTCCCTGCCTGCCTCGTCCGGGCCCTTTGCGCGCAGCGGCTGCCCTCCTAACCGAGCCAGGGGCTGGTTCTTGAGCCTTGGAAAGCCTTGGAGGGAGCAAACATCAAAACCGCCGGCTGCAAATGGTAGCTGATTCCCTCCCGCTAAAAAAAGAGCAAAATAGAAGGAATGAACTAAAAGCTTGCGCTTCGTTTCAAAAAATCAGAGTAGCTCCCTGTCCTTTAAACAGGTCTCTGCCCCAAGGAGATGGGGACGCCAGCAATTAATGAGGGGGGGGGCTTGAAACACCCCCTCAACCCACATAACAACCCTGAGACCGGCTAATGAGGCATGGACACTTTCCAGGCATTGTTCAGCGTTTTCCTATATGCTCCATGGCCATCTTTATCCTGCTGCAGTAAATTGTTTCTTCTGTTTTTGTTTTTTTAAAACGTTATTTATTTTCCTACTGGGGGATTTTAACTTACAGTACTTTCCCCCCTCCCCGGGGTTTAAACTGTTTACACCCCCCCCCCATTTTTCCTTTCTCTCTCCCCCACCCCCAAATCCCGGCTCCTTACCAGCCGTTGCTCCCTACCTTACAGGTATCTCGCAGCCTGTCTTCAGGTTTAAATCTATTGCCTCCTTATTGCTTCGAAGGGCAATCGGAAAGTGAATAGGAAGAGGGAACCCCAGGCGATTCCCTTCCATTCTCACGGCAAGACCGCAAGCTTAACATGAGTCAGAGATTCGTAAGGTAGCTTTCACTGGGGAAGGGGAGCCCAGGAGATTACTCTCATTTGCGGTTCACGGGAAGAGTTAACCGCGCTTCTACTTGCGCCTCTTCCTCCGCTGGGCCCCCACTACCATAACGAGAGATTGATGCTAGGCATATTTGAAACACTGTTCTCGGATGGGTTATCCGTTTGCTCGTTCGTTGAGAGCAATCCTTCTAAAGGAGGCCTTAGCTGGCAGCCTCGGTTAAAAATAGCTGGTCGGTGGCACCTGAACGGCTTCTTAATTCTCCATTCTCGCTCGCCACCCCGCCAAGAATGGGTTTCTAAGGAGAGGAGGGGAGAATAGGGTGCTATCTGATTTTAAAAGAGATTATCTCGCTTCTCAGCTAGGAAACGGACCCCCACCCTTCCTTGATGTTTTTTATGTGGTTTGTTTCAAAAACCACAACCAACTTGGGATAAACCTCTCCAGTTTAAATCGCTGCCTTCTAAACAAAAGGGATAGGAAGGGGGACAGTTTGCAGGCTACAGAGGACCCTGAAAACGTGACTCCAAAGATTGATCTCACTTTGCCCTCCTGGGAGATTTTTCTCCGAGGGAAGGCGGGCGATGGTGGCAGAGCAATCGGGAGAGCAATTCCCCCAGGAGGAGCCATGGTTTGGTGAAGGGGCGGGGGTGAGGAGGAGGAGGAGGAGGAAAGCCTTCGCCCCCCCCCCGCCGTCCCCATTGATTTTGATTTGATGTGTCACAGGCTGTGACCTCGTGCTGGACCTTCTGAGGGTTGCTTAGCATCAAGCCCCTGATTAGAGTAGTTCAACTCAGTGATCTAATTGAGTGTTCATGTCATAACATATCAAAGATTGTCTAGTCTCCCATAATGAAGGCGGGCCAGCCAATGGCGCACCCTCGACGGGGAGGACTTCAAGAGAACTTCCGTTCCTCTGAAGTGGCAGGCGACCCCCGCTTGGGCTCCCCCCTTTTTCTTTTTCAAAGCCCACCTCCCTGTGGGCTCCCCGCTCCCCCCGCCCTCCAGTTAATTGCTGAGATGGGCTTATGCAGCAGCAGGAGCAGCTCCGGAGCACTCCTCTCCAAAGATTTGCAGGACTCCTGCCCGACGCGCAGCTACAGACTTTCCATTTCCCTAACGCGGAATAATTCTCCTCCAAGCCCTCCCTTAAGGATCGCCGCGGTATTGGCTCGCCTGGTCAATATCACTTTAAACGAAAAGGCAGTAGAGTGGCTGGAATGGCTTCCTTTTTATTTTTTTTATTTTTATAGAAATCGACGCTCCCACGAATCCCACCCACCTTTCTTCTTTCACTCTGCTGGAGACTAGGGTGATTTATTGTGGATCTGGCTAAAGAAACTGTTCTCTTTCTCCCAAATCATTATAAGTAACGCGGAGTGATGGGGTTCATCTCTGGTTTCAGCTGAGCTTGGAGCGAAGAGAAGCGATCCTAAGTCTCGCTTCTGTCTCTCCTCCCAGCGCAGCGTCCCATGAGGGCCAGAGAGAGTCATAATACACACCCTCAGGAGCGCGCCTGAGCCATCCTTTCCACGGGGATAAATCCAGAGTGATTTCGGCTGCAAATCGATGGGACCTGCGTAGATCTAGGTTGGCACGGTTACGACTTCGCTGGTGGTTTTTAGAAGGGCGTTACTTAAAAAAATAACACCCCCTAAAAAAAAAGAAACCCTCCTCCTTCGGTGCAGAACTTTCAGAATAGTTAATCGGAGAGGGCTCCGCTGGCTCACATGCTTTATTATTTTTGTTGTTACGTGTTTAGGGGGGAAAGTGGGGGATAGTTAGCATTAACTCCTCCCCCTTACCATAAAGCCCGGTTACCCCCCTCCCCTTTCACCACTCCTCCCAGTTATGGTCGCAAGATCAGACAGGACCTCGCTGTATGTAGGAAAATTACTGTTGGCGCATGAAGTAAACTCATTAAAACGCAGATGGTGCTTGGCTCGCTCCGCCGCCGCCGCCCTCCCTCTCCCCACGTTCAGAAACCCCACAATAAAGCAGAACAATTAGGAACTGCCGCTGGATGGAGGGGTGAACCGCAAAGGCACTTCTTCTTCTTCTTCTTCTTCTTCTTCTTCTTCTTCTTCTTCTTTATTTCCTTGAGAACTCTTTAGACATTCTTGGGCGGAAATAAATCCCATTTAGTTCTATGGGGGCTCAGAGCTCAGGCTCTGGGGTGAGAAATCGGCAGGCCTGCCTGAGAGCGGGTGATTGCTGTGATTTACTACTCGAGGAAGGTGAAAGGCAGGTGAGGCTCAGGGGTTTGAAGAAGGGCTTGGGAATCCCAGGATTTGTGGAAGGCGAGGGAAGTGCAGGCAGGGTCTTAAACGCTTGGTATATTCTTGACCAGGGATATGCTAAAAACGAGCGGCAGGTTGGAAACAGTGGAAGCTCGTAGGTGCTGGGAATGCCCACTGACACGACGTCCATAAGGCATTTCTTTCCACGGAGTTCACACGTGCCTGGCGCATCAGAAATAAGGCTTGCTTGGAAGAAAACAACCGCGACTGTGACTTCAGTTTCCCACGGCGTAGCCGAAGTCCGTGAGTTCAGTCGAACTGATTTCCTCGCAGGTGAATATAAGGCTGGAAAGCACGCTGCGTGGTTTCAAAAACAAGTAAACCTGCTCACGTGTGAATTAGCCAATGCGCGTGGATTAGCAGCAACAGTTTTGTGAGTGGCTACGCTCCCTGCGTCTCTGCTTTCTGCGCTTCGTTTCATTCTGACTTCGCTGTTGCCTCTTTCTAACGCACTCCTTCCGCGTGTATGTATTCCTGTAACTCACGATAGCACGCTACACTCCGTGCATCTGGCCGAGTGCATCCTAGCTCGCGGAAGCTTATGCCACTTCAATACATATTTGTATTTGTATTCAAGGCGCTGTCTTGGTTACAGTCGTGGATCTCCGTTTTGGAGCACGGTTCTCTCTGCCTCGCTGAGTTTGCCTTGGATGAGAGTCTTAAGGATTCACACGGGCTGCAGGGCAGGTCCATCTGCCGCGGGCACCTCCGCGTGTCTGGGATCGGGATGCCAGGCCGGGGACAGGAAGATCCGCAGGTTTCAGCAAAGGGACCGAGAGGACTTAGCGAGGGCTGAGCGTGGCACGACCCTTTTCATAAGCAGGACACTAAAAAAAACACCCCAGCTTCTTTGAGGCTCCCCTTCCGTTCCAAGGACGGTGTCCAATATTCGCCCTACTCAGAGTAGACCCATTGAAGTGAATAGATCTGACCAATGTAGGTTCCTTAATTCCAGGTCTTCTCTGGGTTGGATTTGGATACAACCCCTTGTGTACCACATGCAGACCGTATCCCTGCACAAAGCAGAAGAGAAGTGGACCGGGTGTTTGACCATCTTTTACACCTGAGTATTTTATCCTCGGGGGTCACCAAGGTGGCGCCCCCATGTGCTGTTAGACTCCAACTCTCATGGCCCAATGGTGAGAGTCGCAGTCCAACAGCATCTGCAGGTCACCACCCGTGGTAACCCTGCTGTGACGCCTCTTGTAGCCTCTCCCTCTGAATCGGAGGACACGCGTGTGAATGTTGGAGAACTGGGAAGGGAAATGGAGTTTGTTTTTTAAGGTTTAAGCAAACAGCAGCAGTGGGAGACTCCCTGCCTCTGCCCGTTTACCCGGAGGTAAGTCCCACTTGCCCCTCAGTAGGTGGACTGGGGCATCAAGCGTCACGTGTGAACACTGCCCACGTGCTGGCTTTGCATTGCTGCTGGTGTGGAACTTGAGGAAGACGCTGGTTTTAAAGCCTTGAGGTGGGTGGGTGGGTGTATCTCATTCTCTCGCGTGTGTGTTTCCAAATTAGTGGCGATATTTCCTGCAAAAAGAAGGAGAAGCCAGGCAAGCAGGCCGCAAAGCGCGGCTGTGCTGGAGCGGGGCATCTCCCTCCGTTCTTCGTAGACGCGTCTTTCATATCCCTCGGGGGGATTTGCGGGTAGGCGAGAGGGAAGGGAAGTTTTTCGAGGGGCGGGGAGGCCCGCAGTTCGAAAACAACCCCTGCGGAGTGGGAAGCAGGGCTGGGCTGCCACGGCTGAGGAATGCGGGTCCCTCTGGCAGCTCCTCTCGGGCTGCGTGTTGACGGAAAGCGGCGGGTTTCTAGGTGGGACCATCCGCCGGCCGGCCGGGGCGAGGGAAGCGCAATCCGGGCCGCGCCTTCGGGGCTGTGTTGTGGTTGGCGAAAGGCGAATGAAATACAAGCAGGGAAGTATTTTAATGGGGAAGAAGGGAATTCACCGCTTTTAATGATGGGGCGACCTTGTATTCGATTTGTTTGAGCCCCTTATAAAAAAACAAAACAAAAACAACAAACCGCTAATGCAGACCAGACGGCCGGAGCGACGGAGCCCCGCAGACGGTTCCAATCTGCGCTCCCTGGCCCAGCAAAGAGGTAGAAGACCCGGGATGAAGGGAGGGGGACTAGCCTGGGGGTCCTTCTCCCCCCCCCGCCCCCCAGCAAGCCAGCACTAAACTGAGTTGGAGGCATATTGTCTGGACGCAGGAAACGCCTGGGATGAGGACAGTACTGTTGTGTCCCCCTCCTAAGCATGTTTACTCCGGAGTAATCCCTACTGAGTTCAGTGGTACTCCCAAGAAAGCGCCTAACTTTAAGATGCCGCCCTAGACAGACTTATTTCGGAAGAAGCCTTGCTGAACTCGGTAGGACGCTTTCCCCCCTTTCTTTGGGAAGGAAGCGCAAGCGAGCGGACACATCTGGTTAGGTGTAGGGGCGAGGAATTAAATAACTTGTTTGCAACGAATGTCTGCAGGGTTTAGAGGCGTTTGGCAGGCACCTCTGGTGAGATCGGGAGGGCTTGGATCCAAATTGCTCTGTGTTACTCTTTGACGGTATTGGTCTGGGATCACTCCAGGCCTGTTGTTCCGGGGAAGGAGATTTGTAAGTCTAAGCCCGAGGCAACCTGATTTTGTATTTTTTTTTATTTTAAGGGGGAAGCGCGCTAGACTCGGCAGAACGGGATCGTACAGCCACGTGGCTGGTGGTACTTATTTATGTATCCAAACTTTGCCTGCCTTTCGGATTCTGTTCTGGGGATTGAATCCACCACAGTACTGGGAAGCGGGGAGACGTAGAGGATAAGAGAGGCGAAAACGCAGCACTTTACGCAGGGAGGAGGTTCGTTTCTTCACTGTAACATCCGTCTGTCCAGTAGCATCGCAATAGCTGGCCTTGATTCGGATTGGCCTAGGACCTCAGTTTGGAAGATTTCTCGCTCCCGAGTTCTCATTATGATGTAAACTGGGTGTGTTCGTGGAAATGTCTTTCCACAAAGGAAGCGCAGGTGCCCCAAGGAAAACAGTCCCGTCCTATGAGCCCGCTGCGTGCAGAGCTTGCTGGCGGGAGGACGCTATATCTCCTGCGTCTCACTTGGGGGTTTCGCTGGCACATAGGCTTGGGAACAGAATGCTGATCGAGGTAGGAATTTCATAGAATCGCAGGGTTGAAAAGTACCCCCAGGGGTCATCTAGTCCAATCCCTTGCAAACCAGGAATCCCTGACAGAGGGCCATCCAACCTCTGTTTAAAAACTTCCCACGAAGGAGAGTCCATCGCCTTTCGAGTGGTGGTTTGATATTGCCGAGGTCTTTGGACTGTCGTAGCCTGCTGCTGTTTATGGAACCGGTTTTTATACATCAGAAACCACGGAAGAAGTTTGTTGTGGAAGGAAGCAGCAAGCCAACAAGCAAATATATACAGTATTATGATCACACGCCTTAATGTTTCAGTGGTTTTTATAATGCACAATATAAATTAATAATAATTATAATATGGTCACCTGCATCGACGTTGAAGTGCCTTTCTATATTCTGTAAACCGCCCAGAAGCCTATTTTTTGGCATGAAGCGGTACGGTAAGGGCATGAGACTCCTAATTTCGCGATCGTCGGTTGAAGACCCACATTGGACAAAAAGATTTCTGCATTGCAGGGGTTTGACTAGATGATCCTCGGGATCCCTTCCAACTCTGTGATAATGAAATAAATGTAATAACAACAATGCGGTTTCTTGCCTCAGCCTCAGACCTGTGCTGACTTACCTGGGAATAAGCCCCACTGCCATTAATAGAACTTCTGAGTATTATTATTATTTTAAATTTGTACACCGCCTTTCATCCGAAGATCCCCCGGCGGTTCACAATAGGAAGAAAACCAAACAAGCATAAGCACGTATGCGGGACTGCAGTGTCATATATCCCCATTCACCCTCAGATGAGCTTCCTGGGCTCAGCCAAGGGGAAGTGGCTGCTCAGACTGGCTGGAATAAGCGGAATTTATCCTATCACTCCCTTCCTCCCTTAGCGGCCCTTGGAGACCCACATTTTACGCGTGCCGGCGATAGGTGTATATCCCTCCTGAAGGAGGTCAGGACGAGAAATGCTTGTTTGAGAATTCCTGGTCCAAAGCTTTAGCCACTTCCCTAGCTGTGGAAAGGCCGTGTACATTATTTTGTGCCAGACAGTTATAGCCCTCCAGATTTTGCTGGGCAGCTCACATCAGCCCAAGGATAGCCAGTAGTCGGGGGAGGGGTGATCCAACACCCACACTTTCATTTTGCACCTGTGGTGCCTATACTAGGTTCCTCCCTCCTCCCCTTTAAGCCTTACAACAACCCAGAGAGAGGAAGAAGAAATGATTAACTAGTCCATGTTTTGGGTCCAAGCACGGGATTTGAACCCGGTTCTTTTCGCTCGAAGCCCAGCGCTGCATCCGAAGTTGGTGCGCTGCAGATGTCCTTGGACTCCAAGTCCCATCAGCACCAAGGAGGATGGACGATAGGAGTTAAACAACATCCGGAAGGCACTGCAGTGGCCAGTGGCGTAGCGTGGGGCACCCGGCCGCACCGGGCGCAACATCTGGGGGTTGGGGTTAGGGTTAGGGGGCGCAAATCCACGGGTTAGGGGGCGCAAATCCACGGGTTAGGGGGCGCAAATTACTTGCCTTGCCCCGGGTGCTGACAACCCACGCTACACCACTGGCAGTGGCTTCCTCTCTGGACCCTCCTGGCTCCAGGAATGATGCACTTGTTCCTGTGTGCGTCAGACTTCGACCTTCCTCATCCCACTGGGGATTTCCTTAGGACGGCGAGGGGCTTCGAGGCAGACTTCACCGTGCTGCCTACCTCTCCGGGTTGCTCGTGATCCTGAGTTAGAACTCTAGCTTAGGTGGCTCCATGCAGGAGAGCGGGGAGGGCCCGTCTCTCCTTCCATCTCCAGGGCGAACCCGGGCACCTCTTCCTACCTATCACCGCCACAACGGTATGCTTGTGTGTGTTGGGAAGGATGTGGAGAGAGAGAGGTAACAAAAGGGAAAGGGGAATTACTTCACGCGCTGCTGAATCTCCTTGGTCTGTTTGCTGGGTTCAAGGGGCCTGACTCTGAGCTCTCTCACCATCTTGGGGAAACCAAAGCTGCTCCAGTGATCAGATGTGGAAGCTGAATAGACACAGCTATTCTCCCTCTCGGCCTTCCCAGCCATGGGAGTAGCCAGGATTTTTGTTGGGGGGGGGGACGCAGAACCTCAGATTTGTATTGACCTTGACCCCCCCCCCTTAGCTACGCCCATGTTATCAGCCGTCTTTTGTTGCGCATTAATGATGCTCTGCTCCTGATTCTATGGGGCGGCTGCACGGGATCCCCCTCTCAATGCTATTTGCTCCTGCAAAAGTCTGAGGTGGGTCATACCGCTTCATTTCCCACCAGTGCATTTCCTGCAACACTTCCTGCTGTAACATTTCACTCCAAAAGTCCACTTTTGTCTTGCTGTTGATGCGCCGCACCCCCCTGCCCCGGCCCCGGACAGCAATAAGGTGGTAGCATTGCGGAAGCATGGCAGAAAAAACTTCTTTAGCTGCATTGCAAGTATTTGGGCTAGATGAACTGTTGGGTCCCTTCCAAGTCTATGATTCTGTCTAATCAAGCAGAATAAACCCACCATTAAAGGAGGATTATTGAGCCAAGAACACGTTGCAGACAATAAAACAGCAGTTTGTGGGCCATCTCTCTCGTATTTTTACTCTCAACAGCTTTTTCAGGATTGCAGTTCTTTACACTCTTGCCTGGGAGAAAGCCCCACTGAAAATAATGGGATTTACTTCTGAGTAAAGAGCGTGCACATCCAACGGAAGCTTGCAGTCTCATGTTCTGTTGCATTTGGGAGCTAAAGGAGTGGCGGATGCTCTCGTCAGAAAACATATTATTTATTTTAGTCACTCGGAAGTTTTCTTTTTAGTGACACGCAAGTTGACCCGTTTTATCTAGACAACCTTTCAGTTCGACAAAGTGCAACTTTACCCGCCAGAAAGTTGCGGAGACTTTTTAAAGGAGTTCCCTGGGCTCAGCAATTGTAGGGATTTCTTCACGCAATTGAAGCGAAGCAGTGGAGAAGGAGGAGCGGGAGGAAGCCGCTGGATTTCCCTGAGGGATCGCCTCTCCCCACTCGACCACCTGGATCTGCAGAAGGGGCACTATTAGAGGCGCCACATAAACGCCACTCAGACCACACTTGGAAGAAAGCGTGCTTTTGGTGTGGGAGCACCTAAACATTGGAACTCCCTGCCTGTTGACACCAGGCAGCCGCCTTCCCTCGGCACTTCCGGGCACCTGCTTAAAACATTTTCATTTAGGCAAGCCTACCAGGGCGCAATGAAGCGAGATGAGCGCCGCAACCCCACAGTCGGCCACGACTGGACCTAATGGTCAGGGGTCCCTTTACCTTTTTACCAGGGCGAAACACGTAGACGTGCTTTAATCTCCCCACCCCCCGTTAATTTGAATTGTCATTAATGCTTTCAATTACGTTAAAATTGCTTTTATTGATTATTTTAATGTAAACCCCTTGAAGGTTTTACTAAAATCAAGCTCTGTATACATGTTATTAAAATAAAAAATGAAGCCCTGCTAAATGGCTGGAAAGGAGACTGCTTATCTTTAAACGCACTGTTATGCGTACTTACTAGTGAGCCAGTCCCATTATAGTCCAGGGAGTAAACAAATATAGTTTCGAACTGGCTGTGGCCAGTTTCTCGTATGATCGTCCCCATTTAATACAATGGGAGAACAGTGCCAGTTGGACCTATCTAGCGCTGGGTGAGCCATTCACCTCCATAAATGGTTGGACTCCAGCTTCCGCTTCCGGCAGCCTGCATGTCCAGTGGTCAGGGATGATGGTAGTCGCCATCCTTCAACATCTGGAAGGCCAGGTGTCTCGCTTCGCCAGGTAATGGCCTGCTGTCCTTCACTCGTGTGCAGTGCAGCGCCGTCCCAAGCCCAGAAGCCCAGGGAATTCCGTAGCACCGTTTGATCGCAGCAGCCTTGACTGCCACCTCGATCGTTTTAATCTGATTTTGTAAAGCGGTCTAAACTCCCAGCCTCTCCATCTTTCTCAACCGCGCATTGGTATTTTGCAAAACACTATACGGGTTGTATACATTGCTAAGTCCAATCAGAGTAGACATATTGATATTAATGAACCCAAGCTAGTCACGTCCATTAACTTCGATCTACTCCAAGAGTGAATGCAACCCTGTTGCGGGTTGTGGTTTGAAAAATCCCAATTCTGCGTTTCTTCCTTAATTTCTTCTTGTGGCATATATATTTTCGGTCGTGGAAGATTCAGGTGCTGAAATGGTCCGAAACGGGAATAGTTTGATTATACACACACCCCTTCGATTACACCTGGCTGGTTAACTGAGTTTAAATTCTGGTTTTCCACGAAGACGCTGGCTTGCTGATTAGGCTGTTCGGGCTAAATCTATCAAGGCTTGAAGGATTACTTGGATTGATGTTCCCTAACAGCAGTCTATGCCAGCCTCCCCAACCTGTTGCATTGCACTCCAGTTCCCATCAGCCCCGGCCAGTACAGCAGGTGGTCAGGAATGATGGGAGTTGTAGTTTAAGCGCATCCAGCAGAATCGGCGAATGCTGGTGTATTTAATGCAGTTAAGAGGGGGGCTCCTGTTGTATGACATGGCCTTGGTTGGACTACATATCCCATCATCCTTGTCTGTTGGTGTTCCTTTCAGCTGAGGCTGATGGGAATTAGAGCCCAGCAACTACTGGAGAGTGCCCATTCCGGGTGTCAAGGCTTCACAGCAGCCTCCAACCTAGTTTGGGCAACCACTTGAAACATCCGGAGGGGCCACCAAGTTGGAGAAGGTGGAGACTTCGGTTAGGAGGGCGAGGCGCCCTCCCTTTTCGACGTGCGCTTTCCAAGACGGTTAAATGACCGGACCGCACCGTTAATTAAAACCCGTCCTGGAGTAATACTGTATATAGTATACTACTCTCCTTCGGGTGAAAAACAATGCCACCCAAGGGGAAAAGGCCCGTTTCGCTCTGCCTCAGACGGGCCGAGGCGCAAGACGAGGCTGTCACGGCTGTTACTGTGCAGGCTGCGGGTGTTTCTTGACCAGCCACCAGGAGGGTCCTCGACGGGGGCTTTCAGCCGCCAATGAAGAGCGGGGCTTCCATGGGCCTCCCAAACAGCTAGGCTGCTTTCCTCGCTCCTTGCGCTTCAGCCTAGCTTGGGGACAGACGGGAGGAACGGGGCAGTCGTCCGAATCTTCTGGTAAAGAGAAAAAGATAAAGCCTTGAGGACTAGCGCCTTGGCGTGCCATCTCCAGGGAATACTGGTGGCTTGCACGAATCTCGGCGAAAAGACGTGGGGGGCGGAGAGACGAGCCGCTTCACACCAGATGCATCTCAGTGCACGCCTTTCGATTTTGTTTTATTTTCTTTTTTAAGAAAAACCTCCTTTCGAGGGCGAGAAATCACCTGACACGCCAAGGAGGAGGCGGTGAGGCCGAAGGGAATCGGGGAGGGGGAACCGGAACGGAAAGAGGTAGCAAGCTTAAAATGTTTAACCTGATTTAATTGTAGGGCTTCTAACCATGCAGCCAGAGGTCTGCTTACTCACAAAGAAGTCCCACGAGGCTTCCTCGACGGCAGCTCAAAGACAGCAGCCTCGCGGGCCAATGCTGCCCGCCCATATCTCCACTAGTAAAAGGAGGCGCCGTTTTTGTTAGACTGAGAATCCAGAGAGCTGTCTAGAATTACCCCGAGAGACTTTTTCCTAGGAAGGGTCAAGATCCTCCGGGAGCTAGAAATTTGCCCCAAGCTGCTCACCTCATAGTGGTAGATTCCGGGAACTTTGATTGAAATGAATGATGCATAGAAAGAGTCCACTCAATTATAAGCCGCGCAACCCTATCCTAAGCACGTTCACTCAGAAGTAAGCCCAGCCAAAGACTATGTGACTTACTCTCTCGCAAAACTGCGGTCCTAAGATCCTGAAATCTACTGGCTGCAGTGGGATTTTCCTCTGATCAGAAGAGGTTAGGCTCACACGGTGTGGAAACCTACAAACAAACGCGAAGGGAATTGGTTCAGAGCGCAAGTGCTTTGAAGTCGCAGCATCGCGTGTTTTTTTGGGGGGGGGGGTTTAAATCGTATTTGAAAGAGTATTTGGTTGAAACGCAGCAAGCGGGCTGACGGTCGCTTAGAATACCGATCTCTTCCCACTTAATTCCCAAAGGATGGCTCGCAGCTTTAACTTCATTTCTTTGAAACACGCTTACTTGGGAAGCAAGTTCTCTTGCAGCCGCCAAGCTATCTGAGAGCAGAAATGGTGGCCGCGATCCTACGCACGCTTAGGAAGAAACCTTAGGCAGATGTAAAAAGCGCTGCTGAGTCTCTGAGAAACCTGGATAAGGATGGACAAGAAACTTTTTCTGGAATTGCTTCTGAGTAGATCTGCTGCAAACCCTCCCTCCTTCAGACGACACGCCTTTCTGAACCCACCAGAAGGAACTGCTCAACAAATTCGAAGAGGTCTGGAGCGTCCAAAATAGTTGAACCCAAAGGGAGAAGGGATGCAGAGAGAGAATGTAACTCGGACATCGTTGCCCAATGCAAGCGAGACTTTAGGAAAAATAACGTTGCGCAGAGAATCCATTGCAAGCCCGTGTTCCGCCCTTCTCTTCGACTGTTGCATTCCTTGACCAGTCCTTACTCGGTTGTTTTGGGGTCCCCTCCTGGACCCCTCCAACGCTCTTCAATATATATATATATTTCTGCAAAGCGTTGGACTCGTCGACCCTGCTGAAAGCTCCTGTGTGCGGAGACGGTGCCGTGGGCTCCATAAATCAGCGGCACTCACAGCCTGAACATGTGGGAAAGAGAGAGAATAATGAAACAGGCTAAATAGGAATCCACCCAAGAAATCTCCTATGTTTCGGGCCGCCGCCCTTGAGTTACTTCCTTGCGTAAATCAAGCCGACTGAAATCAGTGGGACGTAATTCAGCCTGAAAACCCCCAAGGAATCAATAAGTCTGGATCCCGCCCCCCTCTTTTATTAGGGCGGACGGGGATCGTATTACAGGTCAGGACGGAGCTTTAGTTCCGTTTAGGAGTAACCGCAGCGAGCCGGTGAGAGGGCGGGGGGTTACCCCACCCTTTCCTGAAAGAAGCAACTTTTCCTTTCTAGAAACGCCCCCGTTTCCAGTTTAATTTAAGGCGCTGGAATCTCGGGGAGCTGAAGAGGCGCGACTCCGGCGTTTGCTGCAGCGCCGATCCTAAGCTGGGAAGAGAGACCCGTTCCCTTCGATAGGGCTTTCCGCCTAGGTGAGTGACTTGAGTGACTTGGTTTGCGGCTGCAACCTCAGATTAGCTGGTTTGGAGAGAGCTGAGTAAGGATCGCACGGTTGAGTAAGAATCTGAGTAAGAATCTCACTTCAAAGTAGAGATTCCCTCGGTTGAGGGTTGGAGTGTGTGGACCCACATTTCCTTCTGAAGTTTCAAACACCTCTTCCTCTTTCCTCTTCCCCGTTTCAGATTGTCAATAAACCAACAGGCAGAGAAGATTTTGCTCATTCTTATTTTTAAAAAATCGTTCTTATGACGCTTTGCAGCGCCTCTTACATAAGCCTTGGCTCAGTTATGGATCCGTCCTGGGATAGCTCATTTGGTAGAGCATGGGACTCTTAATCTCAGGGCTGTGGGTTCAAGCACCACATTGGGAGAAATATTGGACTTCGTGACCCAACTCTGATTCTATGAAAGGGGAACGGAACCGTGTTGGGTTGTGCGTCTCTGAAGCGACTCCTCCGCTATGCGCTTTGAAAGGGCTACGCCGGTTCTGGCATTCGCTACGGCCGTGTTCTATTTATTTTTCTAAAAAAATATTTATTTATCTTTTTAATTGCTTTAATTGCCCTTGATGTACTTGAGATGAGGTGTGGCCTTTGAAATCTTCCCTCGCTTTAACGAAGCACTTTCTTGACCGTCCACTGAGGAAGGGATTAATTCGGATAGAGGGAGTACCAAACCGAGCCAGCCAGAAGTCAAAATGGCTAGTTTCCAGAGAGGGTGAAACGAGACTTCTAACTAAACTGGATAATGTGGGAGGACAGACCCCACCATCATTTGCATCTCATCGTGTGAATGTGAATATATATTAATTTTGGATTTTCCTTTTGCAGATTTGATGTGTTGGGTGTTGGGGTTTTCCTTGGCCAGGCTTGAAATGATAGATAAATCCTGCCGCCTTGTTTTAAGGGGAACAAACAACAGCAGAAAGCAAAGGCCTTCACATCTGAATAAATCGAAACGCGCCTTGCCGTCTGGGTCCTAATTCTGTGCAAATTCCCTTGGACTTTGATGACATTTATCCCCAAGAAAGTGACCCCATTTTTATTCTAGGGGTTTGCGGATTATCGACTAATTTGACCCGCCAATCGATAAGCCATTAGAAAATGGTGCGCCTGCAGCCCAGTTCCTCACCTCCGGTTAGTGGCAATTCAACGGAGGCGCCAAAGCGAATCTGGAGGGCGCTTGACTCGGAGGGAGCGTGTGTACGATTGTGCCCACCGTCCGGAGACTGGAAATTCGAATTCTTCTCCCTTGCTCCTGGGCCCTGGATTACTCCCACTTTCATTGATGGGGTTTAGGGAACGTTTGCTGAACTCAGTCAGTGGCCCCGGGGCTCTTCCCAATCCTCGTCTGAGCGGCTTTGCTACGGAGAGGGATAACCCAAGTAAATCTCGGATTACAGCCAGATTCTCTGCTAGCATATATGTATGTTTGTGCTCTGTGTGTAGTATTTCTACCCCACCATTTTTCTCCAAGGAGCTTGAGGCGCCTTACATGGTTCTCTCTCTCTCTCTCTCTCTCTCTCTCTCTCTCTCCCTCTCCCTCTCCTCGTATTTAAACCCCACAACAACCCTGTGAGGTAGGTGAAGGAAAAGGCAGATGCTTTATGCAGAGTCTGACCACTGGTCGAGGTAGCTCAATACCGTCTACACTGACTGGCAGCTGCTCTCCAGGGTTTCAGACAGGGCGTCTCTCCCAGCCCTACCTGGAATGATTGAACCTGGGACCTCAGAGCGCCCAGCATCTTGCTGGCCCTTCGCATGCTGCCAGGAAGGAAGGAAGGATTTCTCGATCCTATGTCTCGGGACATAGAAAGGTGCTTGACTCAGATCATCGGCCCATTGGGCTCAGTGTTGTTTACACAAGTGCTTTTCAACCTTGGGTCCCCAGCTGTTGTTGGACTACAACTCCCATCATCCCTAGCTAGCAGGACCAGTGGCCAGGGACGATGGGAGTTGTAGTCCAACAACTGCTGGGGACCCAGCTGACTGCCAGCTGCCCTCCAGGCTTTTAAGACAAGAGATATTCCCACCCCTATCTGGGGACCCCTGTCCCTGTCTGGGGACAGATGCGTGGTAGATGCGGAGGGAAATGGTTGTGGGTGCAGTCGTCAGACAGGAGGAGGAGCGGCGTAGTGTTGCCTCCCGGGCAATGGGGCTGGTTAGGTCATTTTAGACTCTAATCTCAGTTTATCATAGCCACGCTCCTCCACCCGCTGCCATTTGATCGTAATGAGCATAGCTTCACTTCAAAACAAGGTAGGGAAGCTCAGCTGCCTTTGCGGGGGCGTGAGGGGAGGTTTATCGTTGCTAATAACAAGCGCAATCCGCCCGTTGAATCAAGGCGATGACGTAATAATCGCCTTGCTGGATACCGCGATGAATCAATAATCATTCTGCTGGATCGGACTCAGGTTTATCTTGTTCGTACTAGATGAATCTGGGAAGCCCAGAAGCCGGGCGTCTAGTGTCCCAAGGTATACTGCTTCTGAACATGGAAATTTTATTTAGTTGTCCCGGCTAGCGACCGTCGATAGCCCTACCCAGCATGAATTGGTCGAGTTTTTGTTATTCAGGCTAAGGAGGAGAAAGTCAGCAGATGTCTACCGGTGAAAGAAGATTTAGAAGTGGTAAGGGACCACTTTGCTTTTGCTTTGCTTTTAACTTGATATGATTTCTTATAATGAGAGCGAGCGAACAAGAGAGAGATGGCGAGTGATTTCCTTTCAGAAAGAAGAGCAAGTAATGGGGCCATTCAGTATGTGTTTCCCTTTATCAACTAAATTTCACTCCATGTCTCTTTAAGGAAGGGGCGTGGCCAAAAGGGGCGTGGCAATGATGAATGGGCGGGGCTAACAAAGGAAGACTAGAACAATAGTTAGCTACCACCCAGGTCTGCAGCTGCCTAGAGTGCAGATCTTAGAGACCTTAAAGAACACAGTTTATATTATATCTGACATTTTACTTTAATATTTTGAAGAATTTTATCATTTCTACAATACATCTGTTTCTGAACACTGAAGTTAACTATTTGGGGGGAAGGGGGAATTGGTGCAAGTAGTTACTTTGCCTGGGGCTCAAAATAGCCATGCACCAGTATTGCTACCAGGGACGCAGGTGGCACTGTGGGTTAAACCACAGAGCCTAGGGCTTGCCAATCAGAAGGTTGGCAGTTCAAATCCCTGCAACGGGGTGAGCTCCCGTTGCTCAGTCCCTGCTCCTGCCAACCTAGCAGTTCGAAAGCACGTCAAAGTGCAAGTAGATAAATGGGTACTGCTCCGGCGGGAAGGTAAACGGTGTTTCCATGCGCTGCTCTGGTTCGCCAGAAGCAGCTTAGTCATGCTGGCCACATGACCCGGAAGCTGCATGCCGGCTCCCTCGGCCAATAAAGTGAGATGAGCGCCGCAACTCCAGAGGCAGTCACAACTGGACCTAATGGTCAGGGGTCCCTTTACCTTTACCTAGTATTGCTACCACCATCACACACAAGTCCCTTGAGGTTGGTGTGTGAGCTGAGGGGAAAGCAGGAGGGGAGAGAGGTAGAGTGCTGTGTTAAGTATGTGCGATTGTATGCCTTCCTGTGTAAGTGCAACATGCGTGTTGCCTAAGTGCTCACTTTGGGTTTGGATGGATGCAGCAACACACACATACACACCAGTACTGAACAAGAGCAAATGGGCTCAAAGGTAGGGAGGGAGAATCTGTGGTGCTCCAGATGGTTATTAGTGGGGGTTTTTTTGGACTCTCATCTGCCCCAGCCCAGCATGGCCACTGGACGCAGATGATGCTGGAGGACCACAATGTCCCCACCACCCCTGTCCTAAGCACTTCGCCTTACCACTCAGGACTAAGAGTCAAACTTGCAACGGTGTTTATTCGAAAGTAGTTCCCATTGAAAGTTTCCCCAAGCCAAGGGAACTTTCTAAACATTCATCCCCACCTATTCTGCATATTCTTTTATGCCCCTGCTGGCATCTTCAACCCAATTCCCATTCCTCCTCCTGCCTCCTTTTTGGCAACCCCCTTTGCACTCCCATTTCCACCTTCACAAACTTTTCTCACCCTCCCTCTTTTCTCAGCACCCCCTTGCACACAGATCACCCCCATTTACCATGTCTTATTCTCTCTCCTATTGCATAGCCAGCCTTAGCACATATATACCATATTACTGTATCTTAAAAAACCCCCAATAAAAATACATACCACATTATCACCTTCACCCCCTTTTCCTTACCTCCTCATTCCTCCATTTCTCAACTCTCCCTTACAGACAGACCCCTCCTTTTTCATGCCTCCTGCTCTTTCCAGCCCCCCACTTTGCACACACACCCACAACCATGGTGATACATGTTACTGTAGCTTTAAGATGAATAGAATTGTATCAGCAACCTTTTTCAGTTACAGAAGGTTCAGTGGATGATATATGGGTGTTTGCAAAATATCTCTTCTAAATTTGTGACATATTGAACTTCATGCTTGTTGTTGTTGTTGTTTAGTTGTTTAGTAGTGTCTGACTCTTTGTGACCCCCTGGACCAGAGCACGCCAGGCACTCCTGTCTTCCACTGCCTCCCGCAGTTTGGTCAGACTCATGTTTGTAGCTTCAAGAACACTATCCAACCATCTCATCCTCTGTCGTCCCCTTCTCCTTGTGCCCTCAATCTTTC
Organism: Podarcis erhardii; assembly: GCF_964252035.2. Taxonomy (NCBI): domain Eukaryota; kingdom Metazoa; phylum Chordata; class Lepidosauria; order Squamata; family Lacertidae; genus Podarcis; species Podarcis erhardii. The sequence goes on from NC_138499.1 coordinate 25,486,101, forward strand.
CCAACATCAGGGTCTTTTCCAGGGAGTCTTCTCTTCTCATGAGGTGGCCAAAGTATTGCAGCCTCAGCTTCAGGATCTGTCCTTCCAGTGAGCACTCAGGGCTGATTTCCTTCAGAATGGAGAGGTTTGATCTTCTTGCAGTCCTTGGGACTCTCAAGAGTCTCCCCCAGCACCATAATTCAAAAGTGTCAATTCTTCGGCGATCAGCCTTCTTTATGGTCCAGCTCTCACTTCATGGTATCAGGAGTGACATACCTTGTGGGGCAGAGCTATGGAATATTTGAGGGCTCAGCACCCTCTGTTTCTCACATACTACACAGCTGAAGAATAGAAGAGAGGCAAGGTATTTGCAAGGTATTTATATCTATCTCTATCCAAACCCCACTCTCTCCCTGCCACCCTTCCAGTGGTGTAGTGTGGGTTGCTGGTGGCCAGAACAGGGCAAGTGTTGCACCCCCTGGTGGATTGGTCAACTGGGCCCATGGAGTACATTGGTCAACTGGGCCTATGAGGCACATGACTGCCGGTGGCCGCGCGCCTTCTCAGCTTGACAGCTCCGCCTCCCAGCTTGGCCAGCCCAAGGGTGGGCCATGTGGGCGTTGTGCCAAGCAGTGCTCCTCTCAGAATTTTGTGCTGGGGCCAAAAGGTTTGGGGTGAATAGCCTCCAGCAGAGGCTATTCTCCTGGGCATGTGCTTCATGCAAACAATTCTAAGTATGGACCCAAAATGTTCAAGTGTTTGTTCTCTTTGCTAAAAGTATCTTTTTCTTATGCTAAGTCTTCTGACCACTGAGCAATGCAGTGAGATATACTTTCCTTCCAGTGTTGCAACACCAGACTTTTTGGCCACCAACAGGGCACACCTGGCCCAAGTACATTTGATTATGACTTAGTGTGAGTATCCAAGAATTTTATGGATTTCTCAGGACTAAGATGATATGGACGATGACTTCCATCCAGAATGCTGCCATGATCCTCTCCTTAGAATAATACAACTGAATACCACTGGGCTGAAACCACGTCCAAGTTACTCAGTAGTAAGGGCCACTGAACTCGGTTGGACACACTGCTGAGTAAATATGCACCAGGCCAGGCATGTAAAGCTAGAATAGGTGAATATGCTTTGAATCTACGCTGCGGCAAATCTTTTTGTTATCCTACGTTAAGGGTGGGGAACCTCAGGTCTAGGGCCTCCCAGACCTCAGGAGCTAGGATACTCTCCAAGCTATGCCCATTGCTGGGACACCCTCCTTTTCCCAGGTCACGTCCCTAACTAGTTGTATGGTGATCCCTCCTTCAGTGCTTTTTGCCTGATGGGAGTGTGTCCTTGAACTGTGGATCATGCCTTTTGCTTTCCTGGTTGTGGAACAGAGACACAGAGAAGGTGCAGAAACCTCTGACCTGTAGGTGGCTGGAATGTAGCCCTCGCAAAGGAAAGAGCAAACTTTTTCATCAGGGGGCCTCAGACCTTGTGGGGGGCTGGACTATATTTTTTTTTGGGGGGGATGAACGAATTCCTATGCCCCACAAATAACCCAGAGATGCATTTTAAATAAAAGGACACCTTCTACTCATGTAAAAACATGCTGATTCCTGGACCATCCGTGGGCCAGATTGAGAAGGCAATTGGGCCGCATCCGGCCCACGGGCCTTAGGTTGCCTACCTATGGGAAAGAGTCACCTCTGTAGCTCCTCCCACTTTTTGCCTCTAGCCCTGCCTACCACTGGGATGTGTCCCCCAAAGGCTGCCTATGAGGAAATGTGGCCCTTGGTCTGGAAAAGGTTCCCCTATTCCTCTGCTATGCAATCCCAAACAACGTGTCAGCTCCTGCCTATGGGTGAAATGCATAGCTCAGAGGCGCGCAGGAACCCTGAGCCAATTTTAGCTGGAAGGGTTATGGCACTCGCTTTTGGGGTGGGGGCGCCAATGTGAAATTGATTCTTCCTGTCACTGGCAAGTTGGAAGGTCTTGATTCCCATCCATCACCCTCCTGCGCCTCCCCTCCGCCCCACCCGTCTTCCCAAGACCTTTTAACCAGGTCTTTTAGCTTGTAAAAACACACTGATTAGGAATACTAGTAGTGACCTTCGCGATCAATAAATAACCGGGTCTCTTGCAAGCCCTTTCAGCCTCCCTTTCCCAGCTTGAGCTGCAGCGCAGAGCTCACGAGAGCAGGCTCTGTGTGGTGACACTTTTACTGTTGAAATATATACTGATTTTTATTAGCTCTTGGGGGAAACCCAGAGGCTGGGGGAATTTTTTTGTATTTGCTGGCCTGTAAACCTTTTTTATTGGAAAGCAGCTAAGGCGTGCGGGGGGGGGGGGGAGGTTTGAATCTGGTTTGCTTTTCACAGCCTACACTTTGTACACAATATGTGTCAAAAAAAGAAATCCAGGTTTGTCTCAGGGTGGATGTAATCCACGTGAGCACACATATAAGCAGGTTTTGGAAAAACAAAAGAAACGTGTTTTTAAAATATACACAGTATAAAACAAAGGAAGAGGGCTTTGTGGTAGAGCATCTATTTTGCATGCAGAAGATCCCAGGTTCTTAAGAGAGCAAGGCAACAACAGAGAGCAGATCCCCAGCACTACAGATCTACTCTCAATACTCCGGGTTTTGTTTTAGGGGAACAGCAGGGGATCCACTAGCAACTACTGCAGCCCACCCAGTCTCTCTGCCCTGGGGGGTTAGCCTGGACCTTTGAGAGAAAGATAAGGGACCTTCTACACAGCAATTGCAATAAATGCTCAGGCCAAGTTTTTCTGCAGCATCCACAGGACACTGCCCTCATCAAATGCCTCCTGCATTCCCATCCTCCCTAATCCGGAGTAGACAAATTTTTCCATGGAAATGGTAAATCGGGATGAAGTGGGAAAATAATACAGGGCAGCATTTTGACGAGGATGACAATATGTGGATGTCGCAGGAAGCTTGTACCCACAAGCAGCAACCGCAATAACTGGCCGTGAGGACTCACCAAAGCACTGTGATTCGAAATGCAAGGAAAGCCACTTAAGAGCTTCCCTAACACCTTGAAATGTCAAGAGGCAACAGAAATGGCCTTCCGAAAAAGTGGAGCTAGCCCTCCTCTTTGGGCTATACAGATAAATGCCACCTACAGTTGCGTTAACTGATGCGCAGCCTAGCTCAGTTGGTAGAGTGTGAGGCTCTTTAAGCTCTGGGTTGTGGGTTCAAGTCCCAGGTTGCATTGCAGGGGATTGCTCTTGGTCCCTTCCAATTCTACAATTCCATGATTTGAGGGGCAGTCCATTGCGTCGCCCTCCCATCCCCCCCCCCTTAGGAAAGAAGTCCCCTGGATTCCATTAGGGACCTGTAGGCCCCTGCGTCTTTTAGCAGCCTGCAGAGGAGCAAGTCCGCGCTCCCCTTTCTCTCTCGTGCCAAGCCAGGCTGCTGGAAGAGGTCAATTCTACCTGGGCAAGGGCCGCCTCCTCCCCACCCCGCGCACGTTCCCGCTTCAGAGGTGAAACTGACTGCAATTATGCGTTTTATCTTGCAGACGATCTTTCGCCCAGCGCTTTAAGGAGACAGAAGTATTTGTTTGATGTATCGACTCTCTCCGACAAAGAGGAGCTGGTGGGAGCGGAGCTGCGGCTCTTTCGCAAAGCCCCTGGCGATCATTCCTCCAAGGCGCAGACAGGCCTGGCCCATGTGCAGGTCTCGCCCTGCCTGTCGGGCCGCCTCCTGGACTCCAGGACTTGGGGCCTGCACGAGGCGGCGTCAGCCCAGGCCGGGGGCGGCTGGGTGGTGTTTGATGTGTGGCAGGCGCTGCAGCCTCACCAGCCCTGGAAAAAGCAGCAGCCGCAGCCGCAGCAACTGTGCCTTGAGGTGCGCGCCGTCGCGGGGACTCGAACTCACGCCCAGCAGCCCCTACTGGACCTGCGCGACCTGGGTCTGGGGCGAGGCGCTCGGGCGCAGCAGGAGAAGGCTCTGCTGGTGGTTTTCACCAAGTCCCGGCGGAAGAATCTCTTCTCCGAGCTGCGCCACGAAAGGGGAGCCCAGCAGCAGAGCGCGCACGCGCCTCCCCAGGAATCGACGGCCGCCGCGCAGTTGCGCTTGCAGAGCCGTCGGATGAGGCGCACGGCTTTCCACAACCGCCACGGCAAGCGGCACGGCAAGAAAGCGCGGCTGCGGTGCAGCAAAAAGGCCCTGCACGTGAACTTCAAGGAGCTGGGCTGGGACGACTGGATTATCGCCCCTCTGGAGTACGAGGCGTACCACTGCGAGGGCGTGTGCGACTTCCCGCTGCGCTCGCACCTGGAGCCCACGAACCACGCCATCATCCAGACCCTCATGAACTCCATGGACCCGGGCTCGACGCCGCCCAGCTGCTGCGTGCCCACCAAACTGACGCCCATCAGCATCCTGTACACGGACGCGGGCAACAACGTCGTCTACAAGCAGTACGAGGATATGGTCGTCGAGTCCTGCGGGTGCAGGTAGCGCCGCGCCTCTCTGTCTCCCCCTGGAGGGAAGAAAAAGAAGCACCAGGGAACTTGGGGAGAGAGAGGGAGAGAGAGCGCCAGCGCGCCCACGAGGGACTCGCTAGGGGTAGCCCTGCGCAGGGAGGAGAAAGCAAAAGAGGCGCTCGACGGGGCGGCCGCTGCTGCAGTTGCCACCGCCGCGCGGGCCTGGGAAGCCCTCTGGAGTGGGATTGAGGAGCGCGCCTGCGCCCTGCTAAGCCCGTTCCCCCCAAGCGCTCCGTGCACTTGTCAAGGGGTAGCCACGTCGGGGCGAAGAGGCGAAGAGGCCTGCTAGAAATTGTGCCTGCTCCCACCCCTCCCTGCTGCCCATCAGCTTTCCAAGTTCAGGATTCCCTTTTGGTGGACGGAGCAGACGGCAGTTTAAGGAGCAAGGAAAGCCAGGGCAAGAACAGCTCTCCTCTTGTTCGGAAAACACGGGGCAAAGGCTAGGAGGAGAGTGGGCATCTTCCTGATGCTCTGTGGCTAGGAGTAGCTGGCCCCAGTCTGCTCCCCCGTATTTGATATTAGGAGGTGTATTGGTCAGGCAGAGTTTTTCCAGAGATGGCGGTCACTTTAGTTTGATCTCCTCTTACCTGCAAATCAGAGATGCTCAGAGTAGGGGGTGCAGGGAAGCAGAGGGGGCTGGAAAGGAAATCCAGATCAGCAGTGCTTTGGAGATCAGTATTGTGAGAAATGGTGATAGCCGCTTTCATGAGTGATGCTCATGGTGGCCGATATCTCCCCCATCCCAGGATACCCATGTCGCCCTTCCACTTTCCATCCTCCACAAGTAACTTAGCACATGCTTACAAATTGCCTGGATGGTTTTGTTTTCCAGATTGTAGTTTTACCCAGGTGGGCAGATAGGAAAGCACCTGTCTCAGAGACACTTCCTGTCGAGAGATCAGCAGGCAATAAATCATTGCAGGGGGTTGGACTAGATGATCCACTGGGTCCCTTCCAGCTCTACAATTCTATGAAAGCAGGAGGCTGAGGTCTAGGGGATTGCCGTGGGGAAAGGGGCCGTGGGAACAGAAAATGCCAAATACTTCCTGTTAAGTGTCAGATTGTATTCTTTGCGTTGTCTGAAGATATAGGCTTTCTTTTAAGAGGAGAAATGGGAAAGAGCCAGTGCAGAACAGAGCTGGCTTGATGTTCCTACAGAAACATCAGGAAGTATTCTCCTTTCTGTAGCTTTGCAAGATTAGCAGGCTGAAACAGCCTTCGACACCCCCCCCCCCAAAGTGCAATGCCAAACTGTAATTACCAGTGAGGTTGGGCTTCAGATCCTAGTAATGAAAAGCTGTGAAAGGAGTTTAAAGAAAGCACACACAAGATGCGTCCCCCCCTTTTTAAAAAAGATAGGTTGGAAACGCCTTTTAGTTTCAAGGTAAGTTTCACCAGGGAGCTGAATTAAGTTCCAGGAGAAGGCAGGCAGGCGCCTTACAGGAAGCTACAGCAGTATTACACAGTTGCGCAAAGTGATGCCGAGAGCAAGCGCGTCGCCATGAACATTTGCCTTCTTTCCCAGCCCTTCCGCGAAGAATGGTGTGACGTACAAGATAATGCACTTCTGAGCATTCCTGAAGTCCATGGGGAGATTCCTTCCTCCAGTGAATTCTAGAGCGGTTAGACTATATCTTGACTTCACAGAGCTGCAAAATGGCCGGGGGTGAGGGGTGGGACGGGGTGGGATGGGGGAGAGAAGTACAAGTGTAAAAAAAAGTAAATAAGTAAATAAATAATATAATGATGCTAATAAAGGAAAGTCTCAGCCAGGAGCAATAATTGTTCTTTAATGCACACTTTGGTTTGGATGCACTGTTGTTCGTATTGAAGCTGTAAATACTTGTTTATTTAAACAGACTGCAAAGTGCAGAAATGGTGGCAAACAACATTCATTTCTCCCCCTTCCCCTAAATGTCCAAAACATGATATGCACTCAAATGTCTAATTTTTTTTTGTTAAAAAAGTTTATATTTGAGCTGTACAGAGTTGAGCATTAATCCAATATTTCAGCTGTATGTCTGTAACATTATCGTCCCCCCCCCTTCTTGAAATGTTATTGCAAGAGTTAAATTTCCGTGTTAATAATGGAGAGTTCTTTTTTTCTGTTGTCTACCTCACTACATTGCAAGAGCACAATTCACCGGGAAGGTCTACATGCCTTGCTGCGGAAGGCCTGTAGCTTAGTGGTAGAACATCAGCTTTGCGTGCAGAAGTTTCCAGGTTCGATCCCCGGGCGGAGCTGGGAGAGACTTCCTGTCCGAAACCCTGGAAAGTTGCAGCCAGTCAGCTCGAACAATACTGAACAAAATGGGCCATTGGTATTAAGCAACTTCCTTTGTTCTCACACTGCTACGCAGTTCCTATTTCAGTGAGGCTGAAGAAGGAGAACTTCCTGCTGGGTTGTGCGCCAAATAATATGCAACTCTTAAGGCTGCGTACCCATGGCATTTTATTCAAGAACCAATGGAGACAGTGCTTCCCCCTCCCCATGTAGTCCGCACACAATTTAGATCTGTTGCATATTTTTTTGCCCCTGAAGAGCTCTTCTTGAGAAACTGGCTCTGTTCTGGAAATAAAAGCTCATTGTGGATGGATTCTGCATTGCTGTGCAATGTGCTCATTTGCAAATGGATGAAAGCAGCTATAGGCAGTGCCAGCAGTGGGTGTAGATGCGTAGCCCTGCACCTGTTCGGTGATGCTATGGGTGGGCATATATCAAGTTCCCAGTCACCACTTCCTGCTTCGTTCACCCGGGGCATGGTGCAGGGAAGAAAAGGAGGGGTTAGCCTAAACAAGGGGAGGGGTTTCAAATGTCTTATCAGGTAACCACACCCACCCTTGCGGATAGCAGGAGCTAGAATCTACAGTAGTTTGAAAGTGACATGTTGTGGACAAGAATGAACAGTTCCTGACTGAGAAAAAATATCACTTTTGTGCTACGAATGGATTAGTGTGTACGGAGCCTAACACTCTTTAAGGTAAATTAATATTCAGAACATTTTTACTGGATGGTACTAAAACCACAACTGTATTATTAAACTCTTTCCTCCCTGGAAGCCAGTTGCTTTTTCTGTTCTATTTTGATTAAATACCTGTGCATTAAAAGCCAAAAAACCCCAAATCATATCTGGATGTTGGCTATAATTCTTAAAATCTATTAGTTGATCTGAAAGAAGCACCAATTAAAAAACAAAATTCACAGACCTTTGTGATTTAAACCCCCCCCCTTTAATGTATATTCTCAAGAACTTCTTAAGGGTAACTTCTGAAAAAACGGAAGGATTTCATGAAGAGTGGAAGCTATGTCTGTTGGATAATCCCAGTAAAAAGGAGAAGCAGCATATAAATGGCAGCTGTGTTTGATATTTTAAAAATACATTATATTCTATGCAGCACAAAGGGGGAGGCGGAAGCGAACATGTCTGCATGCAATAGAACGGAATCATGAAATACTGCCTCACAGTGATCATTATATTAATAACAGCAGCACAACTGTCCATAACTCAGACACTGTTGAGTGTGCAGTGGAAAGTAGCAGTGCTCTTCTACATACGGTCTGTGCCACAGTACTTTAAATGGAAGGAGCACATCTTTGCACAGGTAGGAAGAACAGCATGCATCTGCTTGCTTGCTTGAAATGGATGGAACCCTCCTCCCCCAACCTGGTGCCCTCTAGATACTTTGGAGTACAATTCACATACATCTCTAGGCAGTGGTACAGCTGTGGTTGGAGGTGGCTTAGTGTGTCCACACCAGGGCTTCTGTAGCTGTGATGCTGTTCTGTATGGTGAAGGTAGGCCATTCTTTATCCTACTTGAAGGCAGTAGATGTAAGTGAATATTATTTAAATCTTATCTTACTAATTTCAAGGAGTTTAAGCATTCCTAATGCTCTCTGTGTTAAACCTGCTGTGTAGAAGTAAGGCCTTTTAGATTATAAATATGAAGACAGACGTGTTTGTCTTCTCTCACAAAGAAAGACAATTTGTTGTGGACCGTTCCTCCTTTTGGCACGAACGGTGGATTCAGGTCTGTGGGCAGGAAAAGCTGATTTTGAATTGTACCAAGGTGTGACAGCCTTGTCTCCATCCCTTCAGCAATGCATTCTTCACAGCTCCATCTGACTAGAAGTTAAATGTTCATGCCTTCATTACATGGAGCAGGCAAGTGAATTTAAAAATAAGCTCTCCCTTTAATGCAATTTTTTGTCTTCAAGGTCTTTTCTTGCTAACTTTACTTAGGTAACTTTCTTATGTTTCTGACAGTAGTGTTAGACCTATTGTGTAAATACCAGGCATGCTTTGGTGGTATGCAAAAGAAGGATGTGGGTGGCACTGTGGTCTAAACCACAGAGCCTAGGGATTGCCAATCAGAAGGTTGGCAGTTCGAATCCCCATGAGGGGGTGAGCTCCCTTTGCTCGGTCCCTGCTCCTGCCAACCTAGCAGTTCGAAAGCACGTCAGAGTGCAAATAGATAAATAGGTACCACTCCAGCAGGAAGGTAGACGGTGTTTCTGTGCACTGCTCTGGTTTCACCAGAAGTGGCTTAGTCATGCTGGCCACATGACCCAGAAGTTGTACGCCAGCTCCCTTGGCCAATAAAGCAAGATGAGCACTGTAACCCCAGAGTCATTCTCGACTGGACTCAACTGTCAGGGGTCCTTTACATTTTAAAAAAAGAAGAGCACCAATAAAACCACTAGGGGCTGACTCATGCCCAGTGGTCTGGATTCTCTATGTAGTGCAAACCTAGAATTCATGCCCTGATGAGTTAACATTTAGTATGAGCTGAAGCTGATGAACAAGCATTCATGTGAGCAGTTTTGGTCCATAGGATCTAACTATTTTTTGGTTTCACCTCAAACCTTCTATGGGATGGGGAACCTGTGGCCCTTCAGATGGTTGGCCAATAGGGTGGGGTACTACAACTCACCTGTTCTCTCAGCCACGTTGCTGTGCTTCCTGGGAGAGAGATGGATAAGGGGGTGGGAAGGTTGGTGCAGTGAGCGTTGACCATGCTGGCTGAAGCTGGTGGGAATAACTGACCAGTAACATCAGGAAGACCATAGCTTCCTCATCCCTGATGGGCAGTTTGTGCCTGTGGGGAGGGGCCTGAACTCAGAGGCATGGCAAAATCTTGGACATCTGCCATAGCGCCTGGGAAAAGGAGCTGGGATAATTTCCACCAATTTGAGTAAAAATAAAAATAGTTCTAGGCTAGATGGGACAATCATCTGACACAGTACAAGGTGCAAGGGTTGCTTTTCATGTTCCACCTTGTGTAGAACCTGCATACTGCAGTACAGTGTAAACCCGCCTGTGCCAAAATTTAGTGGAAGTTTAGAACAACTCATGCATTAAATCACCTGATTCCATAAGCAGGGATGGAAGGCCGATTAGACTGGGTGGATGGGAGGAGGCACAAGTTGTTCCTAATGTCTGAAATCAGCAAAGATTTGTCACCACACATCCAAACTGAGCACTTCAAAGCCCAGGTGAATTAAATGGAAATGTTCTTGGTGGGAAATGGAAACATGCTTCAAATCTGCTGGATCGTGACCTTCATTTCTTATTTTTAAAAATGCAATGTAGCTTTTCTTTTAAGGAAATAAATTGCATAAGTTGACATATCTGAAGGGAAAGGAGATGGCCTGCTGGGGAATTTCAAGCCTAAGTACTAACAGAGCTTACAAGCCTATTAGTATGCATTCTATGTATGCAGTGCATTTCCTGGCCAGAAGAGGGCGAAAGACCTGCTGAGCTTGAAATCGGATATTGCCACTTGCCTAATTGCATTGTGGCACATGAAGAAAAAAAATATGGCTGTCCTTTCATTCTTTGGTACCCAACAGGTTAAAGGAGGCACCTGTAGGATTAGGTGATGGAGGGAGAGAGGGAGGTGGCTAAATTTTGTCCCTGAAGGTTTCCCATCCAGCCTCTAACATTTACCTTTCAGACACTATTTTGCAGTTGGCCATTCCATCCTCCCCCACTCAAGGTGAGATATGGGCTCCCCAATGTCAACAACAGGAGAGGCTTTGCCAGAGTCCATCTCATAGATGCCACAGGAGGACAGACCAAAAGAAAAGGGTAGGTATTTGAAAGGCATAAAGGAGGAAACTGGCACAGCCTCTGTTGTTAACTCCAAATATCCAAAGAGATGTATGTAAATTCTCCCCCTCCCCTTGCTTCAGGTCCACCTCTCATCCTACACCTCCTTGCTGGTCTTTACCATCCTGTTGAGTTTGTTTTTTGCATGCTGCCTGCTTGCTGAGTTTCCAACTTAGTTCCCTTCTGCCCTCCTTTCTGCTTGCTGATCCCTGCAATGCTTTGGTTAGCTTTTGTGACCTGCCCCTTGCTAACCAACCTTTGAATACCTCTGTTGCTCTGAACATTTACTGTATTTTTTGCTCTATAAGACTCACTTTTTCCCTCCTAAAAAGTAAGGGGAAATGTGTGTGCGTCTTATGGAGCAAATGCAGGCTGCGCAGCTATCCCAGAAGCCAGAACAGCAAGAGGGATTGCTGCTTTCGCTGCGCAGCGATCCCTCTTGCTGTTCTGGGATTCAGAATATTTTGTTTCTTGTTTTCCTCCTCCAAAAACTAGGTGTGTCTTATGTTCTGGTGCGTCTTATAGAGAGAAAAATACGGTACCTAGCATTTGGCTGTTGCTCATACTCTCCACGTCTCCCCTCCTCTGTCTGCCTTTGCCCACATGCCTGGCATTCAGGGCTATTTTCTGATTTTGTTCGAGTACACAAAAGTGTAACGTCGGAAGGATCTGCACCCATGCTTCTCCGTGAACCAGGCGTTAGCTTCTGGCAGAGGTCAGGGTAAGCAAAGTGCTGCAAGCTAGGAATTCAGCAGGGGCTGCTAGCAATTCTGGGGTTTGCAGGAAGACCCTTAAAAGGCACGATAAGCAAGGTATGCTTGCAATCTGCACAATAAAATTCTGTGCCAAGGAAATTCATATTCAGTGCCAAGAGAAGCTGGATGTTACCCATATTTGTTAGGCAAATTAAGCAGATCTGCACATTTTAAAGTGATTCCCCCCTGCCCCCCATATTTCATGTTACCCTTTTGCATACTTTATTCCAGTTTTGTTGGTAGTGGAGAACTCTGGAAAACCCTGAAACTCCATCCCCAACCAGTGGGTGTTTAGTGGTTTTGAGATTTTAGCAGAAATAGCCTACCCACTTTCAAGCACATCTGTTTATCCATAAGGGCTAAAAAAAACCATGCTGTCTCTCTCATATAGATTACAAACTGAGAACAGAGATTATTAGGAAGCTGGATTCTGCACCCTGCACCACATCCTGTAAATTGTCTATGCCCCTGCAGAATAACATAGGCACAAAACTCTGATGATATGTCACTGGGCTAGACAAAATTGGCTAGAAAGGAGTTGCCAAGCTCTGGCACTCTGAAATACTTGGGAGGTCAGTCGGTAGAGAGACAGAATCATTTAAATGTGTCACCCAAGGTGCCCCAAGTGCAGAAGATCACTTTTTGCTTTATGCAATGTTATGTTCCCTGCAGCCGGGCTGCGATAGGATGCAATGGAACAGGCTTATAGAATGATTTAGAAGGAAATAACATTTTCCCTCCCCATGCCCCCACCTCATCAAACTGAAGGCCTGCTCTCAGTTTGGAATGGAGAGGCTTCTCTGTTATGAAGTCTGGTAAAGTAATACGACGGTGTGAGGGCAGGATCATTCCTGATATTTGAGGATCGTTTGTCACTCAAATCCCTCTTGAAACCAAGTGTAATATTGAGGCACACCTAGAAAAGATTTAGCTGTTAACTCTGGGCGCAAAAATATGTGCTCATGAGGCACTGTATATGGCACACAAAAGATAAGAGACGTTGTGGTTTGGCATTCACAATTTGTTACTTGGTGTACCCCAGGTGCTGAAATGAAGGGCTTGTTACCTAATCACTGGGTGATAACTTGGGAAACTGTTTCCCCAGTGGAATAAATTGTTTTAGGGATGTAAAATATGTTCCAGAGCCGGCCCTCCCATTAGGAAAGGGAGGAAACCATTGTACTGAATGGCCATAATGCTGGAAAGCACGATAAGTTTTAATTTACAGAGCAATTATTATGCATTGAGATGTATGAATATGCATTGAATGGCTTTGCGTTTTCAGAAACAAGGAAATAAAAAGAAAAAAGTCTCTCCATAAATAGAAGGCCTAGAGACTTATTCCTACCCATTCTAATAAACTGAACCTGTATGTAGTTTAAAAACTATCCTTTATAACTAAAACTCTCCCCACTCCCTTCCTCCTCCTCCTTATCCTGCCGTTTCCCCAAACTCAGACTGAAGGCAGCTTACACAAATTGAACAACACAGATAAAAGACATATAAAAGATAAAAGTTTTAAAAGCAATTAAACTCTAAATAAGGGTATGTTATTTATTTGTATACCACCCTTCATCTGAAGATCAATAGAAAAACAAATCTATGAAAATACAAATAGTAAAGGCAGCACAGCACAATTAAAAGCTCTTCCTTTTAAAAAAGAATCCTAGCCAGTTCCCTAGTCTGCCAGAATAAAACTGTCTTCGCCTGCTGGAGGAAGGACAACAAGGAAGGAGCCAGTTTAGCCTCTCTAGGAAGAGAGTGCCAACGTATGGGGGCAGCCACCAAGAAGGCCCTCTCCTCTGTCCTCACTAAGCAAACCTGTGATGGTGGGCAGGCCTGAGAGAAGGGCTTCCCCCTGAAGATCTCAGAGCCTGCGGGAGAATATAGTCCTTCAGAGATCCTGGGCCTAAGCCATATATGGCTTTATAGGTCATAACCAGCACTTTGACTTAGTTTGTAAAGAAGTGTAAGCTGAAAATGTGCAGGGGTGTTGACATCAGGCAGGTGCCTTCACTGTACTCTTTTCAGCACCTGCTAAAAACATTTTGTTTAGACAAGCCTAATTAGATATGTGGAATGTTAATTTGTATTCTCTTTTCAGTTTATCATTGTTTTTATTTTTTTTTAAAGGAAAGCAGTTTGCTTTTCGCTGTTTTTGCCAATAAGTCTATTGTTTTAAAATTAGAAACGTAAAACAATAAAGTAATAAATAATAAATAATTATAAATAAAATGTATAAATGTTATGAAATAAATGAAAGAAGTAAGTAATTTATAATGCACACTTTGCCCTAATTTATGCATTTGTGTATCACGCTGGATATTAAGCAGAACAGTTGTGAGTGTGAGAGGGAGAGAGAGCAGTTGGCTTGGTATTAATGCTGTAAATGTCTGCATTGGTAAAAAGAAATATTTTTTATTCCTTTTTAGAAGGGATGTAGCTATGGGTTGTCATTCTGAATGCCTGCACTTCAGCATTTAACCCCACCGCCCCCCATGGGTGTTCTTGACTCTCATTGGCTTCTCTGAGGTGGGAATGGCGATACTTGGGGTTTCCTTTTGAGGAAGGAGCATCTTGATTGCACTGTGTTGTATTGTATCAGCTCCTCAAGCAGATGCTGTGGGTGGACAGCAATTTACAGACACTGTAACAGTGCATTGAGCATTGGAGACTTTTTGTGCATACCACGGGGGCCATTACCTGACCTAGCCTGACACAACACGCACTGCGTAATTGCTCCACTCTCTTTCCTCAAAATCAAAGAGAGATTCTCCCTTTTAAGGCAGTGGAAAGCAGTGGTTTCAGAAATATGTGCGTGACCTGAGGGAAGAGACAGGTGGCTCCATATTGCATGATCTCTGAAACGAACATTGGCATGTCTCTGTCGCTGATAGCATGTGTTGCATTCCAGTGTGTAAGCAATATTACAACCAATAATGAATATTTTTAAAGGAGCTTTTACACTGGCATAAACAGTGTGGATATTATTTACACAGAGGGAAAGATTTCTTGATGCAGTTCTTGGCGAATAATGCTGCACTTGTTCCATGACTGTTCATTTTAGACAGGGCCACTGGCTGCCTATTCTTTCTCTTTCTTAAAAGAAAATTGTTTTCAAAGTATTGAGAAAATATTTATTTTCTATCTTTATACTTTTAGCTCTTTTGAGGTTTTTTTAATTGGTTAAGTAAAAGCCTATTAATTGTGCACCAGTGCCAAGTCTTAAAAATCTCACACAGAATAATACTCCAAACTCTGCTGAGACCCCAAAGCAGCCTTGTGTCAGCTGGGTCAATAATTCCATTGACAATTGTACATTAGAATGGCAAATATTTTCTTCCTCTCTAAACCTCCAGAGTCTGGATGATTCGCTCCTTCAGAGATTTGTTCCTATAGTCCTCCCTTCCCTTGCTTTTTGGTCCTTGCTTATTGTAGCCCAAACCACTGCTGCCTGTTCTCCCCCATAACTGAGAACTGAGCATTTGTCCACATAAAAGCATGCATATTTTAAAGCAAGTTTCTAGTTATTTGGGTAGCTTGAAAGTGAGAGAGCGATAGCTGGTGAAATCTCAAAAGATAGAAAGACTTCAGCACAGAGTACAGGCCACCCCACTTATGTTTACGTGGTTCTTCTTTTTCCCCCAAGTATTCACATGAAGGTTGTTGACACAGACATTTTGCTTCTGCTTATAGTTCCTTGCAAAGGGATGCGGGTGGCGCTGTGGGTTAAACCACAGAGCCTAGGACTTGCCGATCAGAAGGTTGGCGGTTTGAATCCCCATGACGGGGTGAGTGCCACAAACCCAGAGTCGGCCATGACTGGACCTAATGGTCAGGGGTCCTTTTACCTTTTTATAGTTCCTTGCAGATGGGAACATATCCATAGATCCCATGAAGAGCAATGAAGAAAAAGCTACTGTGAGGAATTTTGAAGGCTGTCAGAGCTGGAAGGAGGAGGCAGTTAATTTAGCCTTGGCTCCTCCAGATGTCCTACTTATTATGGATACATGTTGATTTTTGATCACGATAGTATCAGGTTGGTTATACGTGATCCTGCCAGTGGCGGATTTCACATTTCAGCGGTGCCCTGTGTGTTGCCAAAATTTGTCCTTGCCCTGCTTCTCATCTTCTGTTCTAAGTCATTGTTGTGGTGCTCCTTGCAGGGCCCTCTCATCTCAGCGCCCAGTTTGGACAAAGCAGTCGTGCTCCCCTAAATCCACCTCTGATTCTGCTTTCAACACTACTTGTGCCTGTAAAAATTTCAAGGTAGACATTCTGCTTCCTTTCCAATCAGTACATGTCCTGTAGTTTCTGCTGAAATCCTATAACTTTTTGTACCACAAATGTTGTGGAGTTTTTAAAATTACAGGGAACCAGGCAGAGGGCCTTCTTGGTAGTAGCGCCCACCCTGTGGAACGTCCTCCCATCAGATGTCAAGGAAATAAACAACTATCTGACTTTTAGAAGACATCTGAAGACAGCCCTGTTTAGGGAAGCTTTTCATATTTGATGAATTATTGTATTTTAATATTTTTCTGGAAGCCACCCAGAGTGGCTGGGGAAACCCAGCCAGATGGGCGGGGTATAGATAATAAATTATTATTATTATATTATTATTATTGCATCAACGACATGTGGCAGAATATACCTGCAAAACAAAGAAACGTAAAACGCCCCTTGGGATGGGCCCTGGTAGTTCAAGGTACTTTCAGAATGTACTTTCTAGCTGCTCAAAACTGAAAGAAATGTAATGGAATGACAGCTAAGGAGTAAAGCTGCAATCCTAACCCCACTGGCCTGGGAATTAGCCAGACATGGATCTAGGGCAGCGTGACCATTTCCCCCGCATTAGGTGCCAAGCAGAGGGATGCACCGTAGGGCATCACAACTATGATACAGTGCACACAAAGAATGGAAGGCAAGAGGTGGACAGGTGTGTGTGTGTGTGTGTGTGTGTGTGTGTGTGTGTGTGTGTGTGTGAATTTTGGCCTTGCACAGGGCGCCACTGAACTTTGAAAGACCAAATTCTCTGAGTAAGCCCCACTGAATTCAACAGGACTTACTTCTGGATAGGAAAGGTTAGGATTGAGTTATTACTTAAGAATGTACTGAATCTTAAAACAACAACAACAACAACCATAGCTTAGGAAATAAAGTGAAAACGATGAAATGAACGGAAGTTTTGTAGAATAATCATAGAATCATAGAACTGGTCATCTAGTCAAACTCCGTGCAATGAAGGAAACTCAGCTAAAGCTTAGTGGATTCCTATAGAAACCAGCATTTGGGTGAGCTAGCCAAAATAGTCTGTTTGTTGTTGTTGTTGCATCACTTCTTCTACTTTTGTACATCGAGTTGTGGATTATCTCATTCTTTCAAAAAGGCACCTATTGAGATTTTTGCAACATGGATATTTATTTCGATGTAAATCAAATCCAGGCCATTTAAACACACCTCAGAGTTTTGTTAATTGGTTGACAGTCTTACATTTCATCTGAGTTTGTTTTAGTACAAGTTCTCATGTGGAAGAAATACTCTCCATGCTCTGCATTATTATTTTTTACTGTCTTTTAACTCGCTGCCTTTGCTCTTTTCTCGTAATGAAAAGTGCCCAGAAATTCTGTGCTGCAATTACAAAGCATTATCTGTTGTTGCGAGTTCTCAGCCGACGTTCTCAGCTGATGTTCTTCTTTCTTCTCTCCTTTATGTATCACCAGGGGCTTGATCCAATAAAAGTATCATACCTCATACATCATGCCTCTGAAGACAGAGTAAGAATACACCTCGCCGGCTTCTCCTGGTACCAAATAGCTCTTTTATCAGCTCCACAAAGTTTTCTTGCCCACTTCTGAACTCTTCTGGGGCAGGATCACGCTGAAGTTTTCGCTTAGTGACAGAAACCGAATGCTTCCTGCTTTAATGTTTATTCAGTTAAACATTTTACATTCCTGGAGAGATACCAGGCTGTCATTAATGGATTGTTGGCTTTCTGCCAGTAGCTAATAGTTTTGGGGGTTTAAGGTGGTGGTTGGTGGGTTGGGTTCTTTGTTGTTTTTTTCCCCCCTTTACTTTGCTGCGCAGCTGCTGGATTTGCATAAGGAGTTGAACTTTTTCTTCTTCCTCTTCAGAATTGCTGAGATGTACCAGTGCTGTGGCCCAGTGTTTAAATATAGACTGCAGATCATTAAAGTAGCACCTAAAAGGACTTTAAAATATGTTCCCTATAGGGTGGGGGTGGGGTGGGGGTGAGTAAGCATCCTTTTGTCCTGACACTAATGGGTCATCTTCACTGACTTCTCTGTCTTTTAAAGGAAACAAGAACAGGCAAGAGCCAAAATTATCCAGAAGGCCAATTCAGATGAAGCTCTAAATACACATTGAGCCAATTTGCAGTAGGGGAGAGAGACTGTGCCCTTCAGATGTCAAGGAGATATAGAACTACAGTGGTCCCTCGGGTTACAGACACTTCAGGTTACAGATGCTTCAGGTTACAGACTCCGCTAACCCAGAAATAGTACCTCAGGTTAAGAAATTTACCTCAGGATGAGAACAGAAATTGCGTGGTGGCAGCACGGCGGCAGCGGGAGGCCCCATTGGCTAAAGTGGTACCTCAGGTTAAGAACAGTTTCAAGTTAAGAACCTCCAGAACTAATTAAGTACCACTGTACATAACTTTTAGAATACATCTGAAGGCAGCTCTGTATTGGAAAGTTTTTAATGTTTGATGTTTTACTATGTTTTATATATGCTGAAGGACACCCAGAGTGGCTGGGGAAACCCAACCAGATGGGCAGGGTATAAAGAAACTACTACTACTACTATTACTACTACTACTACTATCTTCTTCTTCTTCTTCTTCTTCTTCTTCTTCTTCTTCTTCTTCTTCTTCATGCTACTTTCTCTTAAAGGTGTGGTTTTCTGCAAACAGAAAACTGCCTGTTTTTGCTCTACAATAAAAGCAATGAGTTTTTTCATGGCTTTTTCCCCAGCCGGAACTCACCAGAACTCAGTTCCGGCATCTCTCAGGTGGGCAGCATTGCCAAGATAAAAGAACCATCTTAGGGACTCCACTCCAGATTTGTGTAGGATTTACTCCTTAGCCTTTTCTTCTCCTGAAGATATCCCACAAAGCAGCAGAGGTTTAGGATCAGAATTTTCCTTCTCCTAGATGCGTTATCTTCCCAGGTTGACAAGCCTCACCTGCCCCTCACTTCGCTCCACACCACGTGCAAAAACCATTGGACCAGACATACCTATTGTAGGTTGCTAAAACCTAAAAGGTGGCAACTTTAGCATAATTTAACAAAGTACCCAGGATTATATTTAGCAAGGGCTACAAAAATAAGAACCATCTGTATTAAATGGGATGTGGGACTTTGTTTCCCCTCTCCACAAGTAATTCATGATAGTCTTTACAACTCATACAGCTTCTGAGTTTAATCTCATTTTTATAAGGCCATTAAAGCTGTTAGATTCTACATTTCAGTCCCAGTTTTGCTCTGTTAGACAGGAAGCAAATTTAATGGCCTAATTATTTCTAAAATGGTTAATTCCCCTCCTTTCAGCCATGGAAGGCATATATATATATTTATCTTCCCCTATGCATTTCAATGGTCTGATGTCACAAAAGAAAAACTCATGCTTTGGTGCTACAGGTCAAGTTTACTTAACACAGCAGTGTTTCTAAAACAGGATGATGCCATCTCAGTTAGATTTCCCAGAATAACAGAATGCTTTTGCGGGAAAATTGTTTGCAAAAGCATTCCGAGCAACCCTCCCAAACCAAGTCTTCTATAAAATATGCCGGCGATAAAATAGTATGTGCTAGAAAAGCAAAATGGTGGGACTCGGTTAGAAATAAGGGAAACTGAAATATCCTTTTATCTGTTAGATAGTGGCAGATTCTTACAGAAACCTGCAGTAAGAGCCCGATTCTGCTTTTGAAATATCAGCCACTCACGTATGTCTTAGCATACCCTCCTCTAACCATTAGCACAATGGAAAGAGCAAGAGCTCTCAAGTGTTTGCATTGCTGGTGAGAGCACTTGAAATTCCCTCCTTTCAGTTCCGGCCACTCTCCCCTTGTTTACTTTCCCCATTTGTTACACATCAAATGCCTGGCCCTTCCTAAGAAATTAGACAGCGCCTTTGAATGGATTGCCCTTCAAAAAGAAGGTTAGAATTTTAAGGCATGGATTTCTCCTGCCCAAGGCCCACTGAAATCATTAGGAATAATGATGGATTATGCGGAACTCGATAGACTAACAGGAAGGATCTGGAACCGACGTGATCAAAGATTTACAGAAGATTGGATGAAATTTATTGAACATATGCAAAAATTAAGTGATAATCAGATAACATTTGTAAGTTTTAAGGAAGCTCTGTGAAGAGAAAAGGTAGGAATATTGTAAAAAAATTAATAATATGGTGGTGTAATTTAAATTTAAGAAATGTGGAGAAAGTAAGTACTAGGAAGGTTTTTCAGGCGGGAGGAGGGAAGTCAATAAGGAGGAATTTGGATGTAAAAAAGATGTTTTGGATGTATAATTTGTTATGGAAAAAGAATAAAAAATATATTTTTAAAAAAGAAATCATTAGGAATAGCATGAAAACACAACCTTAGGCACATCCACATTGTAGGATGGAAGCACACCCAACACACATTTAAAGCACAATATTCCCCCCCCCCCAAATCATGGGGTTTGCTAAGGGTGCTGGGAATTGTAGCTGTGAGGGGAAAACTATAGTTCCCAGAATGTCTTGGGGGGGGGTGTTATGTGTTACATCCTAAAAGATCTACATTGGTTCCCAATACATTTCCAAGCACAACTCAAAGTGTTGGTGCTGACTTTTAAAGCTCTAAATGGCCTTGGCCCTGTATACCTGAAGGAGCGTCTCCACCCCTGTTGTTCAGCCTGAGGTCCAGCTCTGAGGGCCTCCTTGCGGTTCCCTCACAGTGAGAGGTTACAGGGAACCAGGCATGGGGTCTTCTCGGTAGTGGCGCCTGTCCTGTGGAACGCCCTCCCAATCAGATGCCAAAGAAAGAAACAATTACAGTGGTACCTCGGGTTACATACGCTTCAGGTTACAGACGCTTCAGGTTACAGAGTCCACTAACCCAGAAATAGTACCTCGGGTTAAGAACTTTGCTTCAGGATGAGAACAGAAATCGCACAATGGCGGCTCAGTGGCAGTGGGAGGCCCCACTAGCTAAAGTGGTGCTTCAGGTTAAGAACAGTTTCAGGTTAAGAACGGACCTCCGGAACGAATTAAGTACATAACCAGAGGTACCACTGTACATGACTTTCCAAAGACATCAGAAGTCTTTATTGGGAAGTTTTTAATGTTTGATGTCTCACTGTGTTTTTATATTCTGTTGAAAGCTGCCCAGAGTGTTTGGGGCAACCCAGTTGGGTGGGATATAGGTTAATCATCATCATCATCATCATCATCATCATCATCATCACCATAAAACTGCTTATACAGTATTATTAGTATCCTGAGCAGGAAGGGTAGGATAAACAGCAACGTTTTGCTTGATGTTTCACTTGTCTGCACCAGTGTGCTTTTTTAAATGAAAAACTGCCTTTAAAAACTATTTAAACTTTTGCAGAGAGAAAAGACTAAGAACAAATGTATTTAAGGAATGCTGCATTCTCTTTATTGTATTTTAACAACGAAAACCCTTATGATGTTAGGAAGTATTTCAAATGCACTGATTGGTTTTCTGACATATTTATGACATCTGACCATTTAATAGACAGAGCTAATTAAAAATATTTTAGAAACCCAAACTAGTTGTGGAGGCCTCATCTAGGGTAATTCACCTTTCGGTTTGTGCTGGGGCAGGTAGACTCCGCACTCTGCCCCTCTGATCCCCGTTTGCTCATTTAACACCTGGCGTTTTGTTCTCCTCCTCCAAATGATTTCCGAACTACTCTGTCACTCCTGCTGCTCCTGTCAAAGACAAGCCAATCTGGGACTTCATTAAATGAGCAAAATGTGTTCCATATTATGGCAAAGGTACAAATAAAACTGGGATTTTGCACATGATGGTGCATATTTCTAATTTCCCAAAGGCTGTAAATTAATGACCAGTAAATGAAGAGAAAAGAAATGCAGGGAACAATTTCTTCTGCACAGCGTGTTGTCAGTTCATGGAATTTGCTACCAGAAGAGGCTGGTGTGTCAAACACCATGGCTGGGTTTGAAAAATGACTGGGCAATTTTATGACAATTAATCACCTTTGCAGTTGTGCAACTGAGGTAGAGACTATCAAATCTTCTGCTTTTTCTATCATTTATTTTTAAACACCAAACTACCCAGCCGAAGCATGACATCATTTGCACCCCCATTTCCATATATGTACATCCCCATTCACGCTACTTACATATTCCACTTATATGCCAGTCTCATTCACGCGACATCCTTTAGACAAAGTCTGAGTGACTGGAATGTTTGTGAAGATTCCTTACCATCTCAGATGGCCTTTCAGTCAAGCAAAGTCAGCCAACGTTTCAGAAACAACATCTATTTTATGAACTGTTTCTTTCATCTGTTAAGTTTAAGGTTGGTTTGTTTTTAAGCGGGAGCACAAGGGAAGCTACAATTTCCCTATGAAGCTGCACATTCGGTCCTTTAATTTTTTCCATAATCCAATACTTTGCAGCTTTACACACCATCCCTATAAAATAATCTTTGCAAATACATATAGTGTCAGCTGTGCACGCGGCAGCCAGGCCCTGTGACCAACAGGACTTTGCAGGACTGGGGGCTTCCTAAGTTTGTTCTGAAGAGGCAAGGCGCAGCCTCACAGGTGAGGCTAATTGGTAACTCACAGCACCTGGTGACAAGAGCTGGGAAGGGATATAAGGTCAGCATTTTCCTTCAGCTCTTTGCCCACAACAATGCACTCCCTGCCTTCCTGTGTTTGGCTTCTTGCTTCCTGATCCTTGAACCTCGGCTTCTTGACTCCCTGCTTCTTGATTCTTGGACCCCTGACTTCTTGACCCCTTGCTTCTTGATCCTCGGACCCTTGGCTTCTTGACTCCTGGCTTCTGGACCCCTGTTCCTGCTCCCACCCCACCATCTTGCCCCCGGTCCTGACGTCCCCTGCTGGGACTTTGATTGCCCGTGAACTGGACCGTGACATATAGTGAGGGGGAACTATTTTTGATATCATAGCTTTCAAAGGCATTGACTTGGATCCAGCAATTCAGCTGCTCTTCTGCAGAGGTAGAGTCATCCCTTATGCAGTCCTACGAACTAGATTTAGAGGGTCACAGGATCCCCTAGAGTGGTTTGTGGGGAGAAGTGTGGAAGGCTGCAGTTGGAGCATGGAAAAAATGATGGTGGGGCCCTCCTTCCCAGTATGAATGGAAGTGTCGTCTGCTTACACAATGGGTTCTTTGGCCAAGGAACCAAGTTGATCTCCCAACTCAGCCCTGGCCATTTTTAAACTAAGAATTTTTTATAACAATTTTTTCCCCTCGGCCAGACATGTTAACAGTAAGATAATCTATGTATTGGGGTCTCCGGGGAGCCATTGATCACATCTCATTAATCAGTCATCATGAAGGACTCTGGCTAACCCCTTTGGGGCAGTCCTTCACATGAATTGTCAGTATTACAGTCTCTCTGGGTTTGCTTGTAAAGAGAGGTTGTCCACATCGTGTCTCTCCCCTGGATTTGCCAGAAGCTGCGTCTGACCTCAGAGGACTTTGAAATGTGATTCATTTTGCCTTCTAGAATGTCCATTCCTCTGGGCAGTGATTAAAATGCCTTTGATGTGGGTCACTGTGTAAGGGTGAGGGCTAAGTGATGTCATCAGTTTCCCCTCCGCTCTCCTCTGATGGACTAGTTCAGCTCTGCCAATGTCAACACAAAACTGCGATGTGTGCTGTGTTCGGGGTTGGTGTGTTGCTTCGCTTTAACTTTGCTGGAACAACTGGGATCGTGAAGTGCTAAACGCTTTGGCCGAGGTGCCAATTTGGTCATTAGGTAGGCACTAAAGAGGAGCTACGTAATATGTTATCGCAAAGAAGGAACTTTCTGTGGTCTTCAGCTTTAGACAGCTAAACAGAGGCCAGCCTTTGTCAACCTGGTGCGCTCCAGATGTCTTGAACTATAACTCCCATATGGAGGGAGCCAGGTTGAAAAAGGCTGATTGAGATCCTTTTTTGTTGACTTGCAAGCATATTGGATTGGGTCCAGGGCATCCCTTGCATGAACGTCAGGATTAATGCAATGTTCACGGAAGGAACTAGACTCAGGGAAGGCACCTGCTGTAGGAAGGAGGGGGCATGGAAAGAGAGGATTTTCACCAACCCCCCCCCCCACACACATCCAAACTCCCACACCACCTCCTGCACCACCTGTTTTGGCAGATCTCACAGCCCTCCAATTCAATTTCCAGGAGGTAAATGGGGCTGCAGGAGGAAGGAGAAGAAGATGGCAAATCTGGTCTCCCTCTCTGTCTCCCACCAGTGGGAGTATTCCATCAGTAAAGTTCTGCTCTTGAGAACTTAGGGTCCAAATCACTATAATGAGTGGGAAACCTGCTTAAAATTGTAGGCATGTGACATGCAGCTGCACCCACAGATTATCATGGAAACTCTGAATCCAAGCTATTTTAGATTATTTTTACTTTTTATTTGGGGCAAGAATAAAGGCAGAGAATATAGATGGTATTGGGGTTTTTTAGGCTTCCTGGCACTTGTCTGTACATGTGAAATAAAGTATAGTATTATCACATCAGGCTATGGCCGGGGAGGGGAGAACACAACCACTCCATTGGCAATGGCTGAATCACCAGCAATTTTGGGTGTCGCCTCTTCTTATAGGTTCCATTAGAACAACCTGTAACTAAGCTTGCTTATATCCTCCTCTTTCCCAATCCCTTTTCCTCTTGTGCTGTGTCTTTTTAGACTGTATGCCCGAGAGCAGGGTCTTTTTTCTAAAGTGGTTTGTAGGCCGCCCTGGAGCCTTTTGTTGGCCAAAGAGTAAGCGAAAGAAAAAACAATCTTTTAAATAACAACTAAATAAATGTGTCAGCTGGGGAAATGCCTGGATCAAATGAGGAATAAATTCACTGAGTGGCTTAGGCAAGTCTCAGATCCTATTTGCAACATGGGAATAATAATGGTGGTCAGCTTTGCAAGTTGGTTGTAAGCAGGGCCGTCTTACCCATAGATGCTAGGGGTGCGGGGCACCCGGGCGCCAGGCTCTCAGGGGTGCCAGGCCGAGAGTCCGGGGCCCAAGAATTGAGTCTGGGGAAGAGCCCACCCGTCGGTCGGAGTGCCGCGGTGGGCTCTTCTGCTGCGGGCAGCTCTGCGCCGTGAGTTTGGGGGCAACCAAGCCAGCGAGATGCTGAGCCACCCAGCTGGCTCTGCCCTCCTGCACGCCTGGGATTGGGCAACTTGGGGGGGGGGTGCCAGACGGATCTTTGCACCCCAGTGCCACATTTGCTTAAGACAGCCCTGGTTGTAAGGATGGTGTGAATCCCTTTGAATGATAGAGCCCACTCTGTACAAATGCTTAAGTAGTCACTATCAATAATATGTGTTAATAACTCCTGGCATGGCTTTCCTCTTAGGGTTCCAGCAAACAACTTAGAGCTTGTAGTTCTT
Organism: Podarcis erhardii; assembly: GCF_964252035.2. Taxonomy (NCBI): domain Eukaryota; kingdom Metazoa; phylum Chordata; class Lepidosauria; order Squamata; family Lacertidae; genus Podarcis; species Podarcis erhardii. The sequence goes on from NC_138499.1 coordinate 25,511,091, forward strand.
CCCCCTTTTCCCATTTCTAGAGTGACAGTCTAAGATCAGTTGATAATTCCCTCCCCCCGTAGGTCTTGACACAGTTCGCTCCCATTTCCTGATATCAAATTCCTTTGTGCTTCCACTGGGATCTCCAAAATGCCTTGGCCGACACATTCCCCCAGGGTGCTGCCATATTCAATCATGGTTCGTGTGATTTTTACTCTGCAGACTTCAGTGCCATTGGACAATGGTTGGTTATGAAATGATCCAGTCTACTAGAACTCTTGCCCCATCGGGGCCAGCCCAGAATATGGCGCCTCGTCAAGCAGCTGCATTGAGGGAGGTGTCCCCACGATTCCTTTGCAATGGTATAGGATAGAGGATTGCTGCTCCGTGTGGCTGCTGAGCCTGTCTATACAATCGGCATAGCCTTTCAAGTTGCACTGCTCCTCCTGCAAGGAGAGTCGTGGAAGAGTGGTGAATGGTACCCAATCCTCCTTGAAACCTCCTTATCTGTCCTGGTGTTGATCCAATCCATAGAAAGGCAGGAAACTCTGGAGATGAAGTTTGAATCTTCCAGCATTGAGCCATGCCATAGTCTGGTCCACAGTGCCATCTTTCAGTGATGTTGTTGCAAGCTGAACTTTCGAGGGATTTCTGTCTTGTTGATGCTCTTACATGCTGATATTATGGTTTGGAATATCCTGCAAAAGTACAACAAGTCAGGCAGGTTCATTGTGCTGGACCAATCACAGGATACACTGACCACAATAAAGGATGTAGCAAATTTTAATGGATTTTACTCTTTTTCCACCACTGCTCATAATGGTTGCATCAGGGTGAGTTAATTTCCCAGAATGCCTTGCACCACATCATTCCAGGGCATTCAGGTGGGTTTGTGGGTGGGTGCCTCCCGCTACACACAAAAAGATGCCCCCCCCACTGGTAGCTGCTATTCTGCCCCCGCGAATGTACCAGAATGATGCAAAATCTGTGGTATTCTGAGAAAATAAAATAGTTGCTACAAGAAGGGGGGGGGCTCCAAAACCAGCTGTTGTCACTAGAAAAAGTAAGACACCACCCCCACAAAAAAAATAATGAATGACAAATGGATATGAATGGGACAATGAAAACAGGTCCATTCTTACCCATTCTTACTCCTTGGTTATTCATGGCATGGCAGCAAATGAAAGCTAACTTGAATGGGCCTCATTCATATCAATTTCTCATCCATTGCGTAAGTTTAGGTTCTCTTCTCTGGGCCAAGAAACTCCTGTCTTTGCAGCCACTGCCACATTCCTCAGTATTACCATTTCCCCCAACTGTGCTGGCTTCACAACACAATGGACATAAACGTGACCACATTTTCCTGCCCGAGTGGGTGTAAAAAGATGATTTGGTAGGTGTTAATGGTGTTAATTCGCAAGGTGCTAATGTGTCAATAATTATAGACATATTTCAGCAGCTGGTTTCGTGCTCACCAAAGTGGTATTACATGGAAAATTAATAGCTCTGCAGTTGCACAGAGGTGTGTATGGTCTCTGGACTGAGGAGTAAGGACTCCATTGTTGTGCAGGGTCTTGCAGTTCAGCTGAGACCCTCCTCTTCTTATAATTAAATAACTGTGCTTCATGAATGCGGCAATGTAATTTCTTATAGGCAATGCATTTTCTATGAATTCCCTGAGTGGATCAGAGACGGCATGCAAAAATAGGGCAGGACCTGCCTAGATCCTGATCGCATCCTTCATATGCAGCGTCACTCAGACCAAAGGTGATAACTCCCGCCCTCCTTTTGGGTGGCGTGTTGAGGGAGCAGGGACCCAGACTCAGCCTCTTTTTCTATTCCTCAAATTGTCAATGAAAATAGAGACAATGCACGTACTTTTGTAACCCATGAAAATCTTTAATAACCATTACAGTGGTACCTCGGGTTACAGAAGCTTCAGGTTACAGACTCCGCTAACCCAGAAATAGTACCTCGGGTTAAGAACTTTGCTTCAGGATGAGAACAGAAATCGCATGGTGGCAGTGCGGCGGCAGTGGGAGGCCCTATTAACTAAAGTGGTATCTCAGGTTAAGAACAGTTTCAGGTTAAGACTGGACCTCCAGAACGAATTCAGTTCTTAACCCAAGGTACCATTGTACTCTTTTTAAAACTAGTCCATGATCTGTGTGGAGCCATAAGTACACAACAACCTGCTGTAATATGTGTGGACTGGGAGTATCTCCAACACTTTCAAACCTATCTGTGCAATCATAACAACTAGAACCTTGCATTTGTTGTTTTAATACAGTTGAACATTGAATTATGCTGTAAGCCGCCCAGAGTGGCTGGGGAAACCCAGCCAGATAGACGGGGTATAAATAATAAAACTTCTCCTCCTCCTCCTCCTCCTCCTCCTCCTCCTCCTCCTTCTCCTTCTCCTTCTCCTTCTCCTCCTCTTCTGAGCTTGCAATGAACTGCAGAACAATACCCACACAATTGGCTGTGGAAGTTAGGGTCAAACCACTGGGCCTGCCACTTTTAACAAACCCTGCCTGGGTAGTACATAGCAACCTTTATTTATTTATTTTGCCCCCCCCGACATGCTTTTTATTGTGCATTAATGATTATTTGTGTTTATGATGCTACTGGGGTGGTCACACTCATCCTGCTTTCAATACTTCAGTTCAAATCTCGTCACTTCCTGCTGAAATCCCTTAACTTTTTATTCTGCAAATGGTTTGGATTATTTTTGCCCTGTTTTTGTCCCACTTTATTTTTTTTTAAATGATATTTTATTAAGTTTTAACAAAGAAGAAAATTACAAGACAATAAGCAAAAAAAACACAAAAGAGATACAAAAACACAAGAATACAAAAAATACAAAAAATTTAAGTTTAACATAAAAAGAAAAAGAAAAAAAGTCCCTCTTTATTATTTCTCACCATTCATTAACTTATTTTCCTGACTTCCTCGCACCTCCCTTTTTTGTATTCCAATTAAAAAATGGTTCAGCAAATTCATACCTCTTAATTTATCCTTAATTATTTATCCTCACATATTATAGCTTCAAATTTTCATCTAATATCAATCTATTCTTGCATATTCTTATTTTACCTTATTACTAGAACCCCTTCATTTCATTTCAATGTCATCAATATTCAAAAATTTTACAGTGTTTCTGTAAATAAATTTTAAATTTCCTCCAATCTTCTTCCACCAACTCTTCTCCCTGATCTCGGATTCTGCCAGTCATTTCCGCCATTTCCATGTAGTCCATTACTTGCATCTGCCATTCTTCCAAGGTGGGTAGGTCTTGTGTCTTCCAATGCTTTGCGATGAGTATTCTTGCTGCTGCTGTAGCATACATAAAGAAAGTTCTATCCTTCTTTAACACCAATTGGCCAACTATGCCCAGGAGAAAGGCCTCTGGTTTCTCTTTTGTCCTGCTTTAATAATGGGGGAGAGGGGTGGGATTGGGTGAGCACCACAGAACAAACTGAAGTAGAATAAATCCAGCACTAATACACTAGTATTGTGTCAATAACATGTTACAAAATGCATGCATATTATAATATCAGTCTGGAGGGGCCCTTGTTTTCTTGTGCTTCTTTTTTCTTGCACTGCTTTTTGAGGTTTTCCAGTACACACACACACACACACACCCGTCTATAATCGTCAAAAACTGACAGTGTGTAGCTCCTTCCATTAATATAGGTGCTTTCCAGGTTTAACCTTGAAACATTTGGTATTGCCTACTGTTTGAAATGAGATCGATGCCTAGATGCTCAAGTTCTCTAACCCAGTTATGGCAGTTTAAGAGGTCTAGAAATCTAGCTACCTTTGTTTCATGTGCTTCTGAATATTGTATTTACCCAAAAAGCAAGCACAATACAAAAAGAGAGAGAAGTAAGTTAAGATGAATTCAGCCGCTGATCTGCTAGCAGGTTTTCTTTGCAGCTTAGAAGCACAGGGCCAAATCTTCAGGCAATTTAGGCTGAAATCCTTGAGTGACTTACCAGGGAGTAAGTCCCATTGAACTCAGTGGTGCTTACAGCTGAGTAGTCATGCAAAGGACTGCTCTGTTTGCCTCTAAAGGGGCCCTTTTTCAGTCATGGCATAACCCTGGATGCGATCCAGTCCTTCATCATCCAGCAAGTCACAAAGCTTAGATTAATTTTAAAAGCATGGAGGGGAGATATTGCTCTAGCAGCTGTTTCAAATAGCAGCCCAAAAGCGGCTTGACTTTCAATGTCTCCATTTTTAATGGATTGAATTATGAGAAGGGTTCACATTATCATTTGGATGGAATTCAGTTATTTGCAGATGGAATGATATCCAGAGTACTTCCTGTATTTCAGGGGATTTCCCCCCTCTTAAGTAGACTTGAAGTTGATTTGCAAAAGGCACAGAACTCCCTCCCTAGTACCTGACACACCGTATAAGCGTGATTCACAACTGCTAATTAAAAAAAGAATCCAGAATGACAGGCAGAAAGGTTTGCCTGTGTCTACTTTGTACACAAGCAGGGCACTATCTGAGTTCATGAATGGTTCATTGATAGTGCACTTTAACTTATCTGCATTTCTTGACTGCTCCCAGTTGGCGAAAAAATGCTGGATACATTTGCATCGGATACTCGCCAGACTGCACCCCAAATTGATTATCAGCATCAGATCCTAAAATAACTTGATTCCATGAAATGTTAGCTGTTGTTTTCTATTACACTCTACAGTACTCTATTGTCTCTCTCCCTCTCTCTTTTTGGAAATGGGCACATTTTGTTGCATAAAATCGCTGGAAGCCCTGTAAGAGGACAAGTAGGAGAGTCAAATGCTTCCTGTGTGATGTCTCTTGCAGGCTGAATCAATGCAAAACCCACTTAGACCAGGTGTACTTCAGTAATATTTTGAGAGCCAAATATTTATCTTGACATGCTGGTGTCCATTAACAGTTTACATCTAGTGGAAGATGTTCAGATTAAGCCTGTTCGAAGTCTGGCAAGGTGCAGGGGTTGAGAGGGAAGGGAAGCAAAGCTAGAATCAGTCTGTGAAGTTTAGTGGACAGAAGGATGTTGACTTGTAGTTATTAGTTATTGCATTTATTTGTCCCTTTTAATGTAAAAGTCTCAAAGCCGCTTCCAACAGCATAAAATGCAAATCAGTTAAAAACCAGACTTCAAGATGAAAATTCAATGAACAAAATTCAGCTCCTACCAACATTCCTACCAGGGAAAGGTCTCCATGAGGGATGGAAGAAAACACCGATCCAGTACACATTTAATGCCATAATCTATCAATTTTGGACTTTCCAAAACAATATGCAAACCAAAACTCAGCTTGCTTTTGAAATTTGCATTTGTCCATATGGACCACAGGTATGAAATTTACGGCATGTAATGCCCTAAGAGAAAGCTTAATGAAAATGATTTACAGGTGGTACATGACACCAGTCAAGCTTGCAAAAATTTACCATTTGCCCGATAATAAATGCTGGAAATGTAATGAGATTGAAGGTACATTCTTTCACCTTTGGTGGACATGCCCAAGGATTAAGACATTCTGGGAGATGATTTATAACGAAATGAAAAAGGTATTCAAATATACCTTCCTGAAGAAACCAGAGGCCTTTCTCCTGGGCATGGTCAGCCAATTGGTGCCAAAGGAGGATAGAACATTTTTTATGTATGCAACAACAGCAGCAAGAATACTCATCGCAAAATATTGGAAGACACAAGATTTACCCACCCGGGAAGAATGGCAGATGAAGTTGATGGACTACATGGAATTGGCGGAAATGACTGGCAGAATCCGAGACCAGGGAGAAGAGTCGGTGGAAGAAGACTGGAAAAAGTTTAAAGACTACTTATGGAAATATTGTAAAATTAATGAATGTTAGGAAAATGATGGAATGAAGTTATATGGCTTTAGTAGAAATGTTACAAGGAATTAAGGATAAATAGATTAATAGAGTATTAAAGGGAAAATAAGGTTAGAATGTGTTAAGATAATTATAGGATTAAAAATAGAGGAAGATGGAAAGGAATTGCTGAAAAAATTAATAGAAGTGGAATACAAAAAGGGAGGTGTGAAGAGGTCGCGGAAATAAGTGAATGAAAGATAAGATATTGAAACTATTTGATGTGTTTTAAATTGTGTTTGTTTTGTTTTGTTAGTTTAATGTTAGTGTTTTGTTAGTGTAATGTAGTGTTTCTTTTTTGTATTGTATTGTATGGTTTTTCTTTTTTGTAGTGTTTAAATTGTTGGAAAAAGTAATAAATATTATTTATTTTTTTAAAAAAAAATTGCATTTGTCCAAATTTTGCAATGCTCCAGCCAATGTTTGCAAAAGTGTATATATTAAGGGAAAGTGTCTGCACACCATGAATAATTTTAGAGATCTCCAGTCACACCCACAACAGACATTGAAAGCACAGGCCTACCCCACAGAATCCTGGGAACTGTAGTTTGTTAAAGGTCCTGGGAATTATAGCTCTGTAAGGTGTAAGCCAAGGGATGCCGGTGGTGCTGTGGGTTAAACCACAGAGCCTAGAACTTGCCAATCAGAAGGTCGGTGGCTTTGAATCCCCGCAACGGGGTGAGCTCCCGTTGCTCTGTCGCAGCTCCTGCCAACCTAGCAGTTTGAAAGCACGTCAAAGTGCAAGTAGATAAATAGGTACCGCTTCGTCGGGAAGGTAAATGGCATTTCCGTGTGCTGCTCTGGTTCACTAGAAGCGGCTTAGTCATGCTGGCCACATGACCCGGAAGCTGTACGCTGGTTTCCTCGGCCAATAAAGCGAGATGAACGCCGCAACTCCAGAGTCGTCCACGACTGGACCTAATGGTCAGGGGTCCCTTTACCTTTAAGGTGTAAGCCACACTTCTTAGGATTCTCTGAGGAAAGCCATATGCTTTAAATGTGTGGTGTAGATATGACCTGGCCCCCAAACACTGGAATCTTCCATTATAAGAAAACTTGCTCCAGCCCCTTGATCATTTTGGCTGCCCTTTTCTGTTCCGAACGAAAAAGCCAAACCCAAAAGCAGGATTTGAGAACAAGAGCACTCTTCTCTCCTGTGGCTTCCAGCAACTGGCATTCAAAAGCATCGCTGCCATCGTAGCTTGTAACCATCAACAGCCCTCTCCTCTGTGAACTTGTCAAACTTCTTTTAAAGCCGTCCAAGATATTGTCCATCATGGCCTCTTGTGGGAATCAAACCAATCATAAAATGGTGTTCATGAAACAAGTGGAAAAATACAAATCAGTAGATTGGCTCAATATTTTAACATAGCTGGATCGCCCTCAGCAAAAGTCTCATTTTAATGGTTTAGCTAGTGGGATGGAGGATGCAGAAGCCTGTGGGCCATTTCTATCTGAGCATATGCTTGGAACTCATGCTGGATCCACTCCCCAGATGCAGATACTTACTCAGTCTCTGCCCCTCTCTGTTCCCTGAGCATTCCTGCCCCCAAATAGCACCAAAGTCACCATTCCCTGACCCCACCCGACCATCCTAAACATGAGGAATGGCTGGAGTATTAATATTTATGAATCTAAAAATTCTCTCCCCCCCCCCGCAAGATCATCCAGATCTACTTCCAAATAAGAGTCCCTGTCCCTTAGTGAAACGTGGGCACTTTACATGGTCTGATTTGTACAACCAAAGTTAAGGGAACCTCACCCCCGGTTGCCAATCTGCAGCTGTTCCTCTGGAGTTTTCTTTTCAGGAACAGTATGCAAAGTTCACACCCAAATCCCATGAAGATGGCACACCCACATACATCGCATTTCATTTGACCCATGCCCCCAATAGGATTTTTATTATTATAGCACCCTAGCTAGACTTGCAGGTCCTCTGTGCCAAGGAGAGTTCACAGCTGCTGGGAATTGGGCTGTGGGGCCAGAAAGGCAGTCATATATTTATTTATTTTAAAGAAGTATAGTATAGTACCACAAAGTTTTTGTACTAAAGCTGGTTAATAGTTCTATAGCAAAAGCACATCTAATTCTTCAAGGGAAGGGAGGAGAGGCCCACACACATAAACACGTTTACAATCCAGCACCATTTATCAAGACCTTCCCCAGTGACATTACAGTAAAGGTAAAGGTAAAGGGACCCCTGACCATTAGGTCCAGTCGTGGTCGACTCTGGGGTTGCGGCGCTCATCTTTATTGGCCGAGGGAGCTGGCGTACAGCTTCCAGGTCATGTGGCCAGCATGACTAACCCGCTTCTGGCGAACCAGAGCAGTGCATGGAAATGCCATTTACCTTCCCGCCGGAGCAGTACCTATTTATGCACTTTGATGTGCTTTCGAACTGCTAGGTTGGCAGGAGCTGGGGCCGAGCAACGGGAGCTCACCCCGTCGTGGGGATTCGAACCGCCGACCTTCTGATCGGCAAGTCCTAGGCTCTGTGGTTTAACCCACAGTGCCACCCGCATAATCACCAAAAGAAAAAGAAAACAGATCCATTTAACCATGTTAGTGGTATCAGTTAGTGCATGATTTAGAAATTATTGTGAATTCATTTGCAAAAATGTTAATTGAAGATTATCCTCCCTCTTTGGGAGGCAGGCATTAGAGAGTATGAGATATTGAAAATATGAGTAATTAAAATATGAGTTGATTATAAGAGATTAATTCAATTTATTAGAAGGAAGACAACTGGAAAACAAGATTCTTCCAACCTATGGGCTATTAGTGGCTTGTGAGGGCTGCAACTTCCTAGGTAGTGTTTAAAAACCTTACCATTTGTCTTGTGTTGTAAGGGGATCTGGTGTATGGAAGAAAACTGCAGTACAACCCTGTCCATGTTTACTCAGAAGAAATCCCCACTGAGGGCTTATCCACACTTACCTTTGTCTTTATGCTTCCTAGGTATATGTCCATGCTTTACAGCTCTGTGTCAAAGCGCTTTTTTAAAATTTTGCCTGTCACTTTCCCTAGGAAAACCCGCTCTTTAATGAAGAATCAGAACAAACAGCAATCTGTGTTTTCTGCAGATTGCCATTCATTCCAATTCAGCAGTAAAGAGTGGGTTTTCGCAGGGAAAGCAGCAGGGGAAGGAAGGAAGGAAGGAAGGAAGGAAGGAAGGAAGGAAGGAAGGAAGGAAGGAAGGAAGGAAGGAAGGAAAGCACTTTAAAGCTCAGCCCTCTGCCCAGAAATGTGGCAAAAAAGATAGTCTGGAGAAGTCCCAATTTTAATGTGTCCCCCAAGTAAGTAAGCATGCATACAACTGTAGTCCAAAGCACTGAGGAGGAAAACCTATGGCAAGATCCAAGGGGATGAGCAGCTTAGGATTCAGCGGCACTCTGGCTCAGCTGAAGATACGCTGGTGTAAATTCATCCTAGCTTAGCTGGGGCTCAGTCAAAGCTGGCTGAGCCAAGGCCAGTGTGAGCCCCCAAAAGGGAGCAGTCTGCAGGCTTGGGACCAGAGAGAGAGAGAGAACTTAGGCTGGATCCTAAGCCTGTTCAGCTAAGTCACATGACCTGGCAACCTGGCATAGAACACTGTTTTAAAGGCATGTTCCCTCTCTGCCAGGCTTGGACAGAACAGCTGAACAGGGTGTAACTTTATGATGTCTTAATTTACACCGGCTTCTTTTACACCAGCTTCTTGTGCATAGAGTTGCTCCCAGAGCTTTCTGATTTCCCATGAGTTGTATCTAATTGTTCTATACTCAGAGTAGACCCACTGAGTATCCCTGATTTTTAATGGGTCTGTCCTGAGTAAGGCTAACAGTGTATAGGAAATACTTGACGCCAAATGATTCTCTTGCATAAATAACTGTGCACAATTTTTAAAAATATAAACAATGTCTTTAAAATAATATTATTCCACACTTCCAGTACAGAAGATACAATATCACCTTTGCACTGTATGCATTGACCTGCTCAATTTATGACCTTGTTTAGAGATTGCAGTTTTTGAAAGATTACATGTGTGTACTTATGACCTAAAATGTGTGGAAAGATAGATCTGTTGCAGTAGAACTCTTAAAATGTGTCATTAGTACATTTCACTTGTCACTTGGAATTCAGGGGTCAGGCCTTATTCTGCTGTGAAAACCATTTAGAAGCCAGTGGTCTTATTGCCCCACATCCTTTCATAACAAACCTGACGATGTTTGGGAAATGTCATGAGCAAAAAGCCTTGCAAAGAGATTCATACAATGTGCAGAGAGCCGAAATAAATATTAGCATGCAACAGGGACAGAATACATGTAATCTTCACATCAATATAGTGAAGGAACTTGTGGCCCTCCAGATGTTGCTAGACTAGAATGCCCTTCATCCCAGGCCTTCATCTGTGCTGGCCAGGGCTAATGGCAGCTGTAGTCCAACAACATCTGGACGGCTACAGGCTCCTCACTCCTGGTGTAGTGTTTATCGCTTAGCGTCAGAGTGGCATGCTAAAAAGCTAAATCGACAACTCTTGCTCCGGAGTCTGCAGAACAAGTGAGCACAGGTTCTTTCCTATATTATCTGACTACCAGTCAAAACAGTCTGGGCAAATATTATGCAATTCCTTACATCTTAGGCTTCGCATTGACCTTTGTCAGGACTTTCAATCTCTCTTTTTTAAAAAACAAAAAACACACACTTGATTATGCAAACGTGTATCTTCAGCTCATGTTAACACACTTTCCCCTGCCTCGACGTTGCACTTTATGAGCATTTTACCTTCCTGGCTCACACCTTCAATTTCATTGCTGTTGTTTAGTCGTTTAGTCGTGTCTGACTCTTCGTGACCCCATGGACCAGAGCACGCCTTCCCACCAAGAGGTACCTATTTATCTACTTGCATTGGTGTGCTTTCGAACTGCTAGGTTGGCAGGAGCTGGGACAGAACAATGGGAGCTCACCCCGTTGCAGGGATTCGAACTGCTGACTTTCCGATTGGCAAGCCCAAGTGAGCTAGCAAAGCAGATGCTTCCCTTGTCCGTCTTCTCGATCCAGCCCCTGACCTTCAGCCTGCCCATAGCCATATCTTCTGCCTCTGACGCCTGGTTCCTGCATGCCTCATCTGGTATCAGGTGCCTCCAGCTCCTTCATGACCATCTCACCTGATTCTGGCTCATTTGACCGATGGCAGAATCAGATCTTGCTTCAGCCTGTTGTCAAGCTGAGTCCATGACCTGATAACAATTTAACAATTCCAAGAAAATAGTATAATAAAAAAGAGCATCTCAACTGGTATTCTCACGGTCTTCGGTGACTTGGGGGAAAACCATGTGTGGTGTCGTTGGGAAGATTGCAGAAGAACCTCCTTCCATCGGGCCTGTAAGACAGAGCTATTCCACCTGGCCTTTAATTTGAATTCAGCCTGATCTTTTATTTCTCTTCCCTTCCCTCCTCCTCCCCTTTTATGAAGATCACCCACTCTGAGACTCCACAGGTTATTCTCCCCTGGCCTCCTCGCTGGCCCAAGTAGGACCAATTCAGCCAGCTAGCCCTGGGGATTATCTAATGCTTATTTCCCCTAAATTGATTTTTGAATTTTATTGTTACTCATGTTTTTATACTGTATTTTATATGCTGCTTTTATTATTAAGCGTTTTAAATTTGTTGTTAGCTGTCCTGAGCCCGTTTTTTTTGAACCGGGAAGGGCGGGGTATAAATAAATAAAAATTTATTATTATTATTATGAATGTTGAGCATTTTTGGACCGTGTGGAGCAAGGAAGTGTTTCAAGTGAATTTTCTGCACATACAATGAATGTACGAACCACGTAAAGCTATTGAGGAAGTGTCCAGATTAAAAAGCGAAAGCTCAAACTGCTAACTTAATGGGCGGGAGTCAAGGGTCACCTACCTCATCTGCATGGTATATTAAGAGGGCAGTTTTCCAGCTTGATCTTTTAGCCTCGCAAGATCTGTCAGGCAGCTAGCGTTGGGGAGCTGAGTAAGAGGGACATGCAAGGAACCTGAGTAATTCTATTGAACAGCGCAGGAGAATGTTGTTTGCTTACCGCACTCTTCCATGACAGGTGCAGTCTTCTTACCTTACCCGCCTCCTCCTCTCATGAAATGCACCGGCCTGTGAGGAGAGCCTTTTAACAAAGATGAGCTGCATTCTCTTTTTCATCCCACCATGCAAAAACGCGGCTTGGCTTTTGTCTCAAGGCAGCCGGCAGGTATTTGGAGAACGTTCTGATGGTTGGCGAAAAGCACTGTTCGCTCAGCAGGTCAAATGCAGGTCAGCCCTGGGCAAATACTAGTCTACAAAAGAGCACAAAATAGCTGTCTTATCTAATGGCCAAGCAGAACGCCACCAGCTGCCAAACCCACACAGCTTAGCATGGAGCGGAAAACTCTTCTATTTAAACCTGTTGAGTCTAAGAGTGGGCTAATATTTCAATTTCAGTTTCTCATTTCCCCACCCCCGATCTTAAATGTTCAGTTCTCCACATTACCATATCAGGGTTTAGTTTGTTTTGTTTTAGTTCTTGTGGAAACCCTTTAGCATTTTAGTGCAATTTTTCCTAACGTACACATTTTTTGCAAAAATAATCTTCACTAATATAATGCACATTTCATGGTACGTCCATGAATATGTGCAATTATATGAACACCTCATCACACTATGGCTGGAGATCTGCATTGCAAAAGTCGGAGAAGTGTGAATTCAGAAAGTTTCCAATAAGTAAATTCATAGAATCATAGTACTATAGAGTTGGAAGGGACCCCAAAGGTCATTTAGTCCAACCCCCTAATTCCCACGAACTTGTTCAAGAGAGAAAAAATAATCCCAGGAAGCACCTGACTTCCACACATCTTTTTATCCCTTCCCACATATTTATTTATTTCTAGGCTATGCGTTTCCTCTATCCAGTGCTTCAGTGCTGTGGCACTGTAGTCCAAGGAAGCTGAGAACTGTAGTTCTATGTGTGTAAACTACAGTTACCAGGATCCTTTAGGGGAAGTCATGTGCTTTAAATGTAGGTGTGTAAGCAGCCATTAACAGCTGGAACAATCCTACACATGTCTACTCAGAAATTATTTAAGAATATTACATTAACAACACATCCCAGCTTTGCAGACAAGCACAAAAATGTATCTGTTCCATTGATATGAAAGTGATTTCATAAAGGCTGCCATCAATACGGGTTGATCTGGGAGTACACACAACATTAATCTAAACCACTCTCTTTAATACTGTATCCATATAAATTATAAAATATACAGTAGAAATTATGGAATAAAACCTATAATGTTAATGAAAGACATTTCTCCAGATATAAATGAGCTGTAAAGCCATAATTTGCAATAAAACAGTCCCATATTTGTCTGTAGAAGGAAATGTGGTTGTATAAGGATTGCTTAACTACGAAAGCAAGTCAGGGAGATCAAACAGCCCTCATTTTTAATCTTAGTTGGCCACTTTATCCAATGAGAACTGCCAAACACATTACAGTTTTTGTCTTTAGATATATGCAAGCTGTAACTAATAATTTGCAAATTGAAAAGTCCCAGATTTGTCTGCAGGAGTAAACTTGATTATATTAGGACTGCTGAGCGTTGAAGCAAAAGTTGTGCAGATCAGACTGTCCCCGATTTTAATTTTAGATGGCCACTTGATTCAATGAGCACAGCCAAACACATTTTGGGTTTCGTCTTCACCAGAGATTATTTTACAACAACAAACTGGAAAGGGCTTGATTTGCAAAACTTGTGCTTTAGCTATTCCTGCCGGATCAAAATGTATTTCTACAACTAAATTTGGGGTTGTTTTACTTGCAGTTTTTTTTCTTTAAAGGTTGCTTCTATTGGTCCATTGCTCAACCGCAGTCATATGTTTCTATATGGGTTGTTCTTGTTGTTCTTTAGTTGTCTAGTTGTCTCCGACTCTTCATGACCCCATGGACCAGAGCACGCCAGGCACTCCTGTCTTCCACTGCCTCCCGCAGTTTGGTCAAACTCATGTTAGTAGCTTCAAGAATACTGTCCAACCATCTCGTCCTCTGTCATCCCCTTCTCCTTGTGCTCTCAATCTTTCCCAACATGGGTACTATATGGGTACTATATATTAAAGGCAGCACAGAATGAGGACCCCCAGATGTTGTGAACCATGACTCACATCAGCTCCAGCCAGCATCAATGGCCAGGGGCTCTGGGAGTTGGGGCCCAAAACATCTGGAAAGCACCATATTGGTTTTCCTTGGTGTAGAATATTAATTTTGTGCGTACTATCAGACAAGCTCTTAGGGGGCACACTGTAGACTTTTTTTGGGTGCAATACTTTCATTTTGCAGAGTTGCTTTGTGGTCAAGGGTGCCATAAGAATGCAAAAAGAACCTGCTATGATTTGTAACTTGACTCCATTGACTCAGGTGCTACAGCAATGGCCACCAATTCAGTTTAAGCATTTTAGTGGTGGCTCCTCATTTGTGAAATGTCTGAGGGACATCTGGCCCCATCTCCCTATATATTTTAGCTGACTATTTAGAATATATCTTTAGGGGTGGGTGTTTGGAGGGGAGAGCTCATTGCTGCTGATATTAGTAATTGTTTTTCAGTATCTGTTGCCATGTGTTTTGACAGGATTGTGCTTTTTTTAAAGTGTGCGTGTGTGTGTGTGTGTGTGCGCGCACGCGTGCATAGAGAGAGAGTTGTGCAAAAGGCAGTATACAAAGCATCTAAAATAATAATAAAATTCACAAGGAATAAGGGTACCAATGATTCGGAATGCCAGTCACTGCAGAAAAGCAGCAGGAGAGGGCAATTTCCCCCATGTCCTGTTTGTGGGGTTCCCATGGGCATCCCTGGGAAGCAGTATGCTGGAATAGCTGGGCCTTTGACTGATGCAGAAGGACTTTTCTTATTTTCCTAGGTGCTCCTTTTTCAAAATTGTTGTTGAAACCTCCACTGATTTTAATGTAGGGAAATGCATGAGTGTGCACCCACAAAGAGATCTGAGTAAAGGCAAATTGTCCTGCATTTTTGGATCCATAAACTCATCTGTTCCATAAGCTGCTAGTAAACAATGTCTGATTCAGGTTTATGCCACAGACAACGTTAGTTCCCTCTCCCCTTTCAAAAATGCTGTAAACCAGACTGGCAGGATAGCTGTCAAAGAAGCTGACCAAGAGATGCCTGTTCTGTGTTTGTCATTAGATTTCTAAACAAGTTGAGTCTTGTCTTGGGTCCCTTTGTTAGCAAGTGCCCAGCCTTAAATATATCTGTATGTCTGCAGTGGGATTGGGGGGGGGCAGAGTCACATGGTGCATTTTTGGTGCAATTGTTGTGGCTCAAAGTGGCCCTTTCTGTGCGCGGGTCACATTCCATTTTGCACATACACCAAATCCATGAGGCAGCCGTTCCTCTTAGTATTCAGACTAGGCTATGTGGCAGGGATACTGCTCCCCTCCCAAATAAAACACTTTGTGTGGCTTCCTTTGCAAGTTCTCTTCTTAGTGAGCAGGAACATGGCTAAAAGAGTTCTTTTGATGAAGCATTTGGAGCAAGGCTGTCATCTTCCTTAAGTCCAAACCATCCCCCACTCCCTCCCTCCCCCCACCCACTCTTTCCTTTCAAAACCTTCAGTCCTTTTAAATTTATTCCTTTGATTTAATCTTGCTGTTGTTTTTGAGTCATGTGCCCCTTTCCCCCTAGAATGGTTCTGGTCTGAAGAGCTTGCTTTAAGTTCAGTGTAGTCTTTATTTAGTCTGTCTAAAGTGATTTCATTCAGCCACGGTCTATCTTATATTATTCAACTCTCTCTCTCTCTCTCTCTCTCTCTCTCTCTCTCTCTCTCTCTCATGTATCTTTTTCACACACACACCTTAGTGTGTCCCAGCAAGTGATTTTTAGGTACAGGCAACCCCCTGCATTACGTGCGTTCAATAAACGGCCTCAGTCCTGTATACCTGAAGGAGCGTCTCCACCCCCATCGTTCATCCCGGACACTGAGATCCAGTGCCAAGGACCTTCTGGCGGTTCCCTCATTGCGAGAAGTGAGGTTACAGGGAACCAGGCAGAGGGCCTTCTTGGTAGTGGCACCCGCCCTGTGGAACGGCCTCCCACCAGATGTCAAAGAGAAAAACAACTACCAGACTTTTAGAAGAGATCTGAAGGCAGCCCTGCTTAGGTAAGCTTTTAATGTTTGATGGACTATTCTATTTTAATATTCTGTTGGAAGCTGCCCAGAGTGGCTGGGGAAACCCAGCTAGACGGGCGGGGTATAAATAAATTATTATTATTATTATTATTATTATTATTATTATTATTATTACCCATGAATTTTCCAGACCAACACCAACCTGCTCCTCAGATCAAAACACTTCCCTGCTCTCCTGCACGCAGGACTATCTGGGGCACCATCCTAATGCCATTGGATCAGGGCCCTGAAACAAAAACCAAGGGAGAAAAACAACTCCCTTTCACTTCTACCTCCCCATCAACTTTAACAGGTCCCTAGCACAATAATCACAAGACCTATTTGCCTGCAATCTGTCAGGCTTCTTACCTCTCTTATTTATGCTATTTTCAGACCAATTGTCCACAAAATACGGAAGTAAATTAAGCGATCTCTTTATCATATATCCCTGATCAGTAAAATCTGTCCTTGCAAGAACACTGCTACATCTTTCCTTCTGAAATTTGGCAGGACACGTGCCTTCAGGAGTATCCACCATACGTGCTGACAAAAAAATTGAAAAGTTATAGCTGTTTCCTTTTTTTAAAAAAAATTAAAATAAAAATGTAAAATTTTCCAACACATGTTCATTATTTGCATGTCATTGGAAGATTCCAGGGGGCTACTATGGCTGCAAAATTCATCCAATTCTGCCAAAAAAAGGGGAGGGAAGTTTTATTGGTTTTGTGATTTCCCAATAGTGAAGGGGTGGTGGACCTTTACCTTTACCCTTACCTTTACCCCCAAGCAGACTTGGACCCTGAGCAAAATCAGACAGCCTTTGACACAGATTGGACTAAGACAGTCCAATCACCAAATCAGGAGCCATACCTTATGGTCAGTGCTATGCACTTCTGGTTTCTACTTTACATTGTACTGCTCTCATTGCCAAATAGGCAGGGTGAATGGATGGGTTTGCAAAATGTGAGGAAGGACATTATTTCCCACTGGGAAATACCAGGACATGAGCAGAACAGAATCTGTTTTCTCCGAACTGTAGGTGACTCGTGCCAACAATTCCCTCTAGTGGGTATTTATATTTATCAAATTTATGTCCTGCTCCACAGCCAGGCTCTCTGAGCAAAATGTAATAAAATGCCATCTGCAAAATAAAAATAAAGAATGAGGACAAGGACTCCAGCTAAAAATGTAATTTAATTTAAAGCTTTTAATAAAAGGGGTTTCATCTGCTGCCAGAAGGCTAATCTGGAAAGCGCTCTGTCAACCCCACTGGTTCTAAAACTGGAGTGATCACCCACCACACTTAAGATGGCAGAGGAACTTGCAGGCGAGTTTGCTCTGATGATCTTAATGCACATGGATGGGAGGAAATAAATGGAAGGAGATGTTCCTTTGGCTTGGCAGGTCATGCATGTTGGTCACAATGTCTTCTTTCTCAAAGAAACAACTTGGCATTTGGACCAAAATTCCTCCAAAAACATATTCTAAGTGTACCCAAAGGTTGGCTGTGCCCTATGCAATCCTTGCTTTTCTACCTTTGAACCACAGTCTCCTTCTGAATGTCCAAACGAGTTGATATGGTGGAGTATTTTTGAGCAAGACAAGCCCAAAACATCCTTGAATGTGCAGTGCCAGTCAAAGGGTTCTTTTGATCCAACCGCAAATGTCTGATGGGCACCAAATCAATTAGCTGTTCATAAAGTATACACAAATGGAATAATGATACCCATTTGCACTCAGTGATACCCAAGGAATACCCAAGGGGTATGAGAGGTATCCTTGATGGACAAATTACATGAACAAGTTTGGGTATTTTGTGAACAAATACAACTGGACTCATTTATTGATAGATGGCTTATGTTTCTTGCATGTATCAACAATAATTCTTCAGTGCAACTTTTCTTAAGTCAACACAGATCTTTTTGGAAGGACTAGGTTACTGAACAAACATTCAGAAGTGTGCAGCTATGGATTTATATCATTTTGCCATATTATATTTATTATCACTTTGAATACAAGCCTGATGTCAGTCTTTGACTTCACAGCTGCAGAAACAGCTTGCTAGTAAGGAACTAGATGTAGCTGGGCCTTATTCAAAGTAAACACAACAGTGATTTGTCAACCAGAGCATGTTTGTAGGAGAGTTCCTTCAACCGTGGAGCCAGCAAGAATGACTTGGTCGGTCGTTTAAAAAGCTTGCGATTCAGTCGAACTGTTTACATACACAGTATATACACACACCATACATATATAAAGATATTTGTCGAAAGATAAAGGTTGCCTTACCTTTGGCTACCTAAACACTGATCAAGCATGCACTACATATTAATTAGTAACTGGTGTCCTGAAACACAGCATTTTTAATGTGTAAAAGCTTGCTTGTGTCTTCCAAATGGAGTTATAAGCTAGTGCCAAAAATGTGGGGAAATGTGCATTGTCTTTCTCTGAGTATAGCTTGCTAAGTTTTATCTGCCCCATCTGAAGTTTTTCAGTGAGCTGGAATCCTGTGTCTGGGTTAAACAGCCTGAAGGACTTCAGAGCATAAGGAGCATGGCAACCTGCTGTCCTCCTCTAGCATATACAACCTGAATTCCAGAAAAGGTCCTGCTTCCCTTACTCGACTATTCTAACATTACAAAGATGTGTGTCTTTAGCCATTGGCTGGTTCCTTTTCTATGTGCCCACCCCACCTGGTACTTGGTCCCAGAAAGAAATGCTTCGCTCAGACTGAGAAAGGTTCCTCACCTAGGCAAGGATCATAGCTTCATTGTAGAGGAATTGCTTGTACGCAGAAAGTCCTGGGTTCAAAACCTAGCAGGCATGTGAACGTTTTCCCTCTGAAACCAGGGAGAGCTGCTGTCAGCTGGGCTAGGCAATACAGTGGTACCTTGGGTTAAGAACTTAATTCGTTCTGGAGGTCCGTTCTTAACCTGAAACTGTGTTCTTAACCTGAGGTGCCACTTTAGCTAATGGGGCCTCCCGTTGCTGCCATGCGATTTCTGTTCTCATCCTGAAGCAAAGTTCTTAACCCAAGTACTATTTCTGGGTTAGCAGAGTCTGTAACCTGAAGCGTCTGTAACCTGAAGCGTCTGTAACCCGAGGTACCACTGTATGAGCTAGATAGATCAGGGGCCTGACTCAGAAGAAGGCAGCTCCCTATCTTCTGATCCCTGCACTGGTGGAATGCAACAGGGAAAGTGTCCCTAACATTTCAGCCTGACCTGTTAAGGATATGTTGTGCTCCATACTCTTCAGCTGAATGCAGAGTCCCCAGATGTGCTGCCCAAATGATCCAATGTGATTGGGGCGATACCCATGACAGCTGGCTGCTCTTACAGAAGGGGGAGCCGTGGGCCCCAGAAGCTGCCCTCCCTCTAGCACCACCCAGATAATCTTGCGTCTTTTGCTACGTTTATATTTGGCTCCCTGCGATACTAGGGACGTGCTAATCGAAATTAAAAAGAACAACTGTTGCTAGCAGCAGTTGTCAAAA
The DNA here is from genome assembly GCF_964252035.2 of Podarcis erhardii. Taxonomy (NCBI): domain Eukaryota; kingdom Metazoa; phylum Chordata; class Lepidosauria; order Squamata; family Lacertidae; genus Podarcis; species Podarcis erhardii. The sequence continues at coordinate 25,530,640 of NC_138499.1, forward strand.
GCCAAGCAACTGACACAGACTAGACTGATCATCTTTGCCTACCAGTGGGACAAAGGGCATGTTTTGCAAGTCCCAATTAAAAATAAAATACCACGGAATAAATGCCTCCCACAGTGAGTCAGAAAAAAGAGATGCCAGGACTGAGGTTGGGGAGGGACTGGATTCCAGAGCTAAGCATCCCCTCTTCAACCCAACCACCTCCCTTCAAAACCCAACCCAGGAACAAACAGCAAAAGCATTTGGGCACACGGCTTAATGTTCAAAGATAGATATCTTATCTCAATGAAAGCAAAAAGTTCAGTGTCCAAGCTTCCCCTTTTAAAAACATTTTTTAAAATTCAATTTCCAAACTTTACAAATTATTATAACGACCATCAGAACAAACCTCTCATCTCCATTGACTTCCCATCCATCCTTCCATGGTGTTCTTTTCTTACCTTTTAAAGCTGCTACATTACTTTTATTTTACCCATTAAATAAGTTAATTATAAATTACTAAGCTACAATTCTCATCTGTTGCTATACTTCAAATCCTGCATACGTTTTAACACAACCATGATATTTTTTTTGCAAAATATTTCCATTCTTCAATATATATTTTTCTTCATTCTGTGTCCAAGATTTCCAACTCAAAAGCCTGCAATGGACCCACCCACGGTGGCCCTCTCCACCTCTTCCCAGCTTTTTCTTCCTAATGTAACACTAACGTCTCAACAAATGAAATTGACCTGTAGAAAATATAACTTGAAAAAAGAGACATTGCACATACTTTTGTAAACCAATAAATCTTTAACAAAAAATACATTTATTTATTTATTTATTTATTTATTTATTTATTTATTTAATTATTGCAATGGAAAGCTCAAGTCAATCTGATGTTGAGGTTAGCACTCTGGCCATGAGAGTTCTGGGTTCAAATCCCTGCTCAGTCTCACAACTCACTGGGTGACCTTGCCTAGTCACGGTCTCTCAATCTAACCTACCTTTTGCAATGAGTTCATCTTGACGTGCTTATTGACAGTAGTCTGGCACACCCACACAAACCCCCCTCAGTGTTATTGTGTTCCTGCCTGGCTTGTGGGCTTCCCATAGGCAAATAGTATATACGAAAGCAAGAGATCTGATTTCTAGATGTCCAGCATTATGCCTGCCTTTGACCTTTGCAATCCTTCCAATCAGCCTGTGAGATCAGTGTGGAAGACAGGTCAGTGCTATTATCCCCATGCGGCTGATGGAGGCTGAGACACAATCAGTTGCCCAACACCATCGCGTGAGTTCATGACGCAGGTAAGAGTCAAGCCCAAGTCACACAAGTCAGACATTCAGCCACTGCTCTCCTGTGCTTTGAGTCCAAACCCATTCAGATATTCACCCTGATCTTGTGCAGCAGGTGAAAGCTCTGATACTGCCCAGACTCCATGGATGTCGATTATCAAATCAACCCTCTTTGCCGCCAATCAAGTTGCGAGGGTGCTTCTGTCGCCCAAGGGATCAAACGCTAAATCAGTCCTCCCGATCGAGAATCCCGAACAATTTCCTTGGAAACGACACAGAGGCCGGCCTCTCAAGACATGCGCTGGCAAGCACCTGCTTCCACCCTCCCTTGTATTTTGAACTTAGGGTAAAAGTAAACAAGCAGGTGAAGAGGTTGAGATGATGAAAGACAATAGACCATTACCAGAGGCTTAATGGTCTTGTAAAGGAGATAAATGTCTTTGAAGTAGCACCCTTCTAAACCTATGACCTCTGGGATGACCCTTCCTCTCCAATTATGGCAGGCAGATCAGTGTACACTGACTTGTGGAATGGAAGCAGAGAGAGTACATTCCTTCATGTCAAGCCATGTGCTTGTACACTGTCTATGCTCAACCAAAGCCTCTCATTTATAGAGGTTGACTAGTGAGAAGCACATCGTGGTAGCTTCAGTTTTACATATAGTAATGCCTTTCTGCCTTTTTAGAAGTAAGAGAGTTTAACCTTATAGGTTGCTTTGAGGGGGGGTGTTATCACTTGAAACACTGACTCCATTGACACGATACATTTAAAGCAGCATCATGCCATGTTAAACAATCAAGGTTTCCCTCAAACAGGGAACGGTAGTTTGCTAAATGTGCTGAGAGTCAGGAGACACTCCATTCACCTCATGGTGCTACAATTCTCAGAGTTCCCGGGAGCAGGATTTGACTGTTGAAGGACCCTGGGAATTGTAGCTGTGTGAGAAGAATGGGAGTCTCCAAACAACTCTCAGAACAACTCTCAGTACCTTTACTGTTCCCGTTCAACCATCAACCAGCTGTCAGGCTGGTTGCTTTCAGGATACATGCCCAATGCCTATGCCAAAACCATCCGACATGTTCATCAATAAAGTTGTCTCATTCAATCCCAATACAGTGGTACTTCGGATTACAGACGCTTCAGGTTACAGACTCTGCTAACCCAGAAATAGTATCTCAGGCTAAGAACTTTGCTTCAGGATGAGAACAGAAATCGCACGGCGGCAGCGGGATGGTCCATTAGCTAAAGTGGTACCTCAGGTTAAGAACAGTTTCAGGTTAAGAACAGACCTCCAGAACGAATGAAGTTCTTAACCCGAGGTACCACTGTATTGCTGTCCTGTGTCTTATGTTGCATAGTTGTATGTGCACCCCACTTGCTTCTGTCTCTTCTACACCTAGGTCCACAATGGCATGGTGGGGTCTGCTGATGCTCTTCACATCTTTGCCAGCCTGCTTCAGAAAACAGATTAAATGGCGTGAGAATGCTCCACTAAAGCCATAAACCCTGCAGAGGGGGGAGTGTCCTAGGGGGATTTCCTCCAGAAATCGGAGCATTTGTTTGCTTGGCTTCATACATATTTCATCTCCCACCTACTGTTTTCCATATTGATTGATTACAGCCCCAAACCAGAATCAAATCTGATGTAGCTAAATGGCTGTAAGCATGATCAGAGCTGAGAATATTCTTTAAAATTCCCTTTGGGCAAAAATGCAGGGAATTGGTCTGAGTGTGAGTGTTGTTCTGGTGGAAAACAAACAAACAGCTCAATATCACTGATTTCACTATATATGAAGTGTCCACAACTGCACATCAATGCAGTCAACTTGCTGCATGTTTTACTGCAGGCAACAGACTGGTCGGCAATGAATTATGTTCAGACTTCACAGCCTCATTTCTTATCAACATTCCATACATGGTTTTTACTAAGCATTAAGCGCTGCCATGTAAACTCTATCACCTGGATTTGCCTAGAGAGGGAGGACTCCCCCAGGCATGTCACTGGAAGGCCAGCTCTCTTTGTGGTTTCTTTTGTATAATAATTATGCTGTAAGCGGAGCACCCAACTTTTCAATTACCGTAAATGGAGGCTCTGGAGGGCTGATGTTCCTTATATATTCCATTCATGGTCCCAAATATTCCTTTATGTGCCCTGGCACCACAAAGATATTTAATGATGATATGAAAAAAAATGCACAAATGTAACAAATCTCACACATGAAAAACTGCCCAATTCAGTTAGGTGATAAATGCATGACATTGCCTCTCATGAAATCCAGCCGAATTTGAGTCTTGGTCTTGCAAAGCATGAGCTTCTCCTGACAAAACTTAGAAACAATGTCAATATCTGTTTAGATCACATTTCGGCAACTACATACAGCAGGGCTGGCCCATCCATGAGGTAAACTGAGGAAACCACCTCAGGTGGCAGCAGAATCCAAGGGCACCTCCACAGGCGTGCCCGCCCCCAGTGGTGGCGGTTTCTGGGTTCCAGCAAGATCTTGTGAGAGCCCTGCAAAATTGTGCCGAGGCCTCCAGAGTGCATCACTAACGGGGGTCATGGGAAGGTTGTATGACACCTCTCCTGGGGCTCTCATGAGATCTCGCTGGAAGCCACAGCCACATGACCCTGGTAAACAAGGCTTTGATTGGCGGCGGGGGGGGGGGGGAGTGTGCAGGGTTGCACTTTCCCATTTTGCCTCAGGCGGCGAAACAGGATGAGCTGCCCCTGACACACCGCTTCCAGCCTCATTTTATGTTCTGTAGCCTTCCTTCCTTTCTGTTTATTTCTTCTGTATTTTTCCTGGCTGCTTCTCTGCTTTCTCTGTTTGTTCTCTTCAAGCAGAGCCAATCAGCAGGCAGCTCCGCCTCCTCCTCACCACCACCACCGTGGTTTGTTTGACAGAGAGAAAGAGAGAGAGAGGCAGATGAAGAGGAGAAGCAGGTTCCAGAGGTCTCCTGCCAGTGGGCCTGACCATGCCAACCTGCATAAAAAATATCAGAACAGTTTACAACAACAGTGTATAAAACGATAAGCACCATATCAACATTTTGAAACCAGAGCTCAGCTAACTATTGCAGAAGGCTATTGCCTTCATTGGCGGCATAGGAAGGTTTTCAACAGGTATGCAGAGGTCACAGCAGAAGGTGCCTGCTGAATCTCTCTTGGCAGAGCCTCCCACCGGACTGGACCAATGTCTGGCCCATTGAGAGTTAGTGTGAAAGGGGCCGGCACGCTTGTGTGGAGTAACTCCATGCATATACATGTGTGCACACAAAGGCTGTCTTCCACACTAATGCCAGGCATGTGGTGGCTGAAGGGCATGTCCAGTGAGTGTGTTGGGAACGGGTGTGATCCAGTTTCCATTCATTCATTCAACACAACTTCCATGCATTCATTCAACACAAGGGGGGTGGAGGTGGAGGAATATGGACAGCCCTTTCATGAGAGGTAGTTCATAATGAACGCAACATACCTAACCTTGGCCTCTTCAGCATGCTGCAGTTGCAGCTTGGTGAAATATACTAATAGTTTGTAGTATAATTTCGGCAAAGCCCTTGCTTCTGTTTGTTCTGAACGGATGGGATTCCCTGACAGAGGTTTCCTTGATGACCCCTTCCCTCGGCCCTTTTAACACAACCCAGAGAACGTATTGTAGCTATAAACTAATTTAGTCTGAGGAGTGAGGTTTCTGGTTATTGACTCCAATGCCAAGGCTCACTTTAGATCATAGGAAGTAACAGCAAGCAACAAAGGAGACTGCTGGCCCTCTCTGAGAGTACATGAAAGATGCAGCATTGCTGAGATCTTTGCATGAAGATCACATCACATCTGCACCTTATACTTAAAGCACAGTTACTCCACTTCCCCCAACCACGGCTTTCCCCAAAGACTCCTGAAAACAAACACAGTTCCCAGGTTTCTCTATACCTGCTGAAGCGGTATAAGGGTGCTTTAAATGTACAATATGTAGGTTTTTTTGTGAAAAACAAAAAACACCTCAACAACTTTGGGGTTTGTCTAATAAAAAGTTCAACTTTCCTAGTGTCCTGGTTTTTACTTTTTGAAGTATGGCAACCCTACAACATGGGAAACCACTGAGACAGAGATGTATAAATGAGAATTGGCCTGATAAGAAAATATTTAAAGAAACACACACCTAAGTGTGTGCCTCTGAGCATGGTTTTGTATGCGTTGTGGCATTTTGTGCTTTGTGATTTGCAGTTACTATAATTTTAATTGCTCATAGTTTAGCAATTAATTTCTGTTTAATTATTATTTGCTGATGTTTTGAGTTTTTTTTATTTTTTACTATTATATTCTACTAGATTATTGACTATTACTCCATTTAAAAGTTATGCTTTATTATGATTTTCTGTATTGGATCAGATTATTATAAGGTATGTGTTCTTTGTTGTGTATTTTGTTGCTATAAACCGCCTTGCGTTTAGAAAGGTGGTATACAAATTAGAAGTGAAATGAAATGAAAGGTGCAAAATGTGTGCCCTTCTGCACTGAGCAACCTCAGCATAGTCCTTTGCAATTCTGGGCAGGGCTCCTGATTTCAGTGTTCCAAGCAGAACACCTCGATCTTTGGAATGTAACCACTGGTTCGGTGGAAAGCTTTTGTTTTGAGCATTGCAGACTTATTTCAGATGACTGTTACACAAGTTCGTGCCTCTCATACCAGACCTGTGAGGTGTCCGTCCACCTAAAAGGCAAGCAGTTTTTTCAATAGTTCCAATCTGGAGTAAACACTTATTGGTTTCACTTCGGTGAAGGCAGTGGCCTGGAACAGGCCTGCACGCATGGCTTAAATGTGGCACCCATGGCGAGCAGAAAAGAGCTGCAATTCTTCATGTAACATCAGAAAAAAGCCAGGAGAAGCCTGGATGGGTCTTTTGATTCATTGCAGGCGAGTTAGAACGCTAGTAATGGTAGCAAGAAGAAGCAACTCAGCAAGTAATGTGTATATATAGCCTGGTCCATTTTAGTCCCACAACAAAGTGTCCGCTAATCGCTGTGGGCTCAGCAAGAAAGAGGAGGGGGAAGTATCTGGCTCTTTAAATGAAAAATGACTTTTCTTTGCAATCACATCCTGTCAATAAAGTGCTTATTTTCTGACATGTCAATTAGGTGATTCAAAAGCCAGATGACCACTGCCTTCCATTTAGTACCTCTCAGCTGGGTTAAATGTCTTAAGTGTTTACCCTTTATGACCAGTGGCATGTATCTGGTCTTAATCAAGCTGTGCTCTGCGTGACATGTTTGCCTGTAGGTTCTCTCTCTCTCTCTCGAGGTAACGTTAGCCATTATTATCAGATTCCGAGAGGAACGGCTGGGCTGGGACAGTGTTTTGCTGACAGCGCTGGGTGCGGCTTTGTTTTACAGTGGAGCGGGGCAGAAATATGGAACAGATGAGAGGCATTCTCGTGGATTTAAGCAGCCTGTAATTTAAAGGGCTGTCACTAAATGGGATCATGTATCTGTATTTGGTACTTCAAAGGGAACCTCGGCAATGCAAGACCAGTTATTAGCACAGAACATTTTGTCCGGGATCTGAAGCCATTTTTAAAAGATCTGATTACACACATCGACATGATGAAATTAATCTTTCTTTCTTTCTTTCTTACACACACAAAAAATTGGGTGTGAACCTTGGGGGTGACCAGATGTTGCTGGATCTAAACCCTGCCAAAGGTTTCTTCTCTGGGGATTTTCATGGTGTCAAACTCCCCTCCCCATCCTAAATCTCTATGCCAGGGGATGCAATCTTGGATGTTATGCTTGGTCAGCAGGCCAAATGCTGCTGGATCTTTGCACTCTCTATGGTTTTTGGAGCCATAGATTTTCATGGTGTCATTTCCACACATCCGGTCCAAAGCATTTGTGCTGGATGATATAGCTGTGAAATATTGCAGTGCTGGGCAAGATCAAAAGACTGCTCTGTGGCTGGGATCAAAGAGCCGAGCAAGCTCCCCTTACACACACACACACACACACACACACACACACACACACACGGGATGGGGGAGGACTCTCATTTCATTCACATTTTAATGCGAACCTACCTGATTTGCACTTCCCCAAACCATGCATGAACCGAAATGCAGCTATCCCCAGAAAAACCACACTTCTCTGAATTTTGTGCAGCAAAGAATATGTGCAAAAATGCACATGTCACAGAAAAAGGTGCATAAAAATGTATACTTGCATGAAAATAACATGCAAATGGGTATTACATTCAGGAAAATTGCTTGGGAACAATGTGTAAAGTAGGGGAAATTGCATACAAAAATGTGTATATTAGGATAAATGTTTAATAAAATGCTGATGGATTTGCACGAAAACCTTTTTTTTAAAATGCAAACTGATACTAAAATATGGTGAACCGAACTTAACAGTGGAACAAATGAAAAACCAAGAGAAATTGTAATTGTCCAATTCCTCCGTCCCTCACTCAGACAGCCTAACAAGATAGTCCAAAAATTCTAGAGAGCCCAGACAGCCTCTGAAAACAACATGCTCATGAAAATTCATCGTTAGGTGTGACTTTCTCCTAATATAAATATTTTAATGCAATTTTACCAATGGACATAATTTTTGCAAAGCAGTTTCTCCTAATATAATTCATTTTTATGTTACTTTCACTAATGTATGCATTTTATGCATACTTCACCCTACTGTGTGCATTTTTGTTTCAGAAAGTGTGAATTGGGTACGTTTGCCTTTAAATGTGCATTGAAACAAATTATCTCCCCCCTCCACATCTCCAATATGTATGTATGAAGAAATGCTTCAAAAAGGGGTGGTAGGTAAAGAGCCAGTCCAGCTCTTCTGCAGTCATGCACTGATGACCAGGAAAGCTGAAGATTTTGCTTTCTGGGATACAATATGAAAACAGAGCAGCATTTTAACCAATACAATAGGCCCACCGTGCCTCTGACCAAACCCCCCAGTCTCAAGAGGAGGCCTAATTGCTTGTAGTGGGTTTACAGAATTCCCCAAAGCAAGCACAGGCAAGTCAGTCAAAGTGTCCCATTTAGATGGAAAAAACTCCTCAGGGCAGAACAGGCAGGGAAGTGTAATTGCTGCTTGAACATTTTGGCAGGGAGGTTTAATGCATGCATATTAGAAATAATGGAGTCAAAAGGCTGGGGCTGGCTCATCTTTTTACACAGCACCAAAGTATCTCTACAAGGAAATGAGTCGCTACAGAGAAAAGTCAGTGGCAAAAATAATGTATAAGGTAAAGGTAAAGGACCCCTGGACGGTTACGACCAGTCAAAGGTGACTATGGGGTTGTGGCGCTCATCTTGTTTTCAGGCCGAGGGAGCCGGCGTTTGTCCACAGAGAGCTTTCCAGGTCACGTGGCCAGCAGGACTAAACTGCTTCTGGTGTAACGGAACACCGTGATGGAAACCAGAGCACATGGAACCGCCATTTACCTTCCCATCACAGTGGTACCTATTTATCTGCTTGCGTGATGAAACCCTAGAAAACTCTGGTTGCTTGTTGCAAGTTGTTATTGCTCTTGTTTTCACTCTTCCTCCAAAGAACTCAGGGTGGCATAGCAAGGGGTTCCGGTAGTGGGTGGTGTGATAGGGCAATGCTACTCACTGGGCTGGGTTGCTACAGCATACCGGGATCAAGAGGAGGAGGGCGAGGCAATGGTAAAGTCAGCACAGTGAAAACACACCAATAGGAGCAGCAGATTGCCTCTGCTGATGCATCTGCACTGCACCAACCTCACCTCCACCTTGCCCTCTGCCAGAGGGAGGTCAGAGGAGCAGTGCAACCCCACTGTGCCATCTGCTACTGACATATATGGTGAAAATGATGCTCACTTCAAAGGGAAAAGATAAAGGTAAAGGGACCCCTGACCATTAGGGCCAGTCGTGACCGACTCTGGGGTTGCGGCGCTCATCTCGCTTTACTGGCCGAGGGAGCCGGCGTACAGCTTCCGGGTCATGTGGCCAGCATGACTAAGCCGCTTCTGGCGAACCAGAGCAGTGCACGGAAACGCCATTTACCTTCCCGCCAGAGCGGTACCTATTGATCTACTTGCACTTTGACGTGCTTTTGAACTGCTAGGTTGGCAGGAGCAGGGACTGAGCAACGGGAGCTCACCCCATTGCAGGGATTCGAACCACCAACCTTCTGATTGGCAGGTCCTAGGCTCTGTGGTTTAACCCACAGCACCACCCGCATCCCATCTTCAAAGGGAAGATGAGAGCAAATTCAAGGTACAAACCAAGTGCATGGCTATTTGTATCTAAATCTTCTTTGCTTTCTACAAGCTATGATGATCAACCTGCAAATGCCCCAAAGCCATTTACAGCCTCTGCACATATTTACTGCCGCTAACTTGGGAGTAAATCTCATGGAACGAAATGGGGCTTCTTTCTGAGGAAATATGGATAGTTTGAGTTGAAACTTAATAAGGGGGAGAGGGTGAGGAAACAACAGCAGAGGCTTCGGACATGAGAATTCCTTCAATTAGCACAAGTGCTTCCTGATATTATGCTCACTTGACTGCCCGAGACGTGCCCACAGGAGGCATTGCCCCTGCTCTCCTGTAAAAATGACTTCCACATTCCGTCTTCCAATTACTCTGAGGGGCATTCCTATGTTTCCAATAAAATCATGCTAGGGTGTGTGCTGACTTCTAAATACTCCCCTACATGTGTTTCTGATCACACAGTGAAATTTTTATGCTCTAAGTGGAGCCTCAATAATAGTTTAAAGCTTCTTAAAAATTTATATATAAATCTCAGAATTAAAAAAGAGAAAAGAAATAAAAAGAGACAGAACACCTGAACACTCAGTAAACTAGCAACCTTCCATCTGTACCCCCTCCCTCCCAAAAAAAAACCACAAGTCCCACTGTCAGGAAGACTTTTTCTGGAATAAGGGGAATGAGGACTGAAATAGAAATGTCCTCATCTTAGAGCCAAATATTTAAATATATTTAAAAATGGCTTTATTTTGAATACTGAAAGCCCTTCTAGGCATTTTTAAAAGAAAAACTTTGTACACCTTGAATAGGGGTCTTATGGCATCCTTTGCTGAAAAGAGAATAGAATAATGCAACCAGGTAACTTTGGGACTGGGCCAGAGATATCTCTACCCTGCCAGCAGAAGTTATTAGGGTAAGTATGTCCTATGGGTGCTGACCATTTGGGGATTGTTGAGGACATGCCAAGTTATTTGGATTTGATATCCCGCTTTATCACTACCCTAAGGAGTCTCAAAGCGACTAACATTCTCCTTTCCCTTCCTCCCCCACAACAAACATTCTGTGAGGTGAGTGGGGCTGAGAGACTTCAGAGAAGCGTGACTAGCCCAAGGTCACCCAGCAGCTGCATGTGGAGGAGCGGGGACGCGAACCCGGTTCCCCAGATTACAAGTCTACCGCTCTTAACCACTACGCCACACTTGTTGATTGCATTGGCTTTCCAGATGTTGTTGGAACTCTCATCACCTCTAGCTATTGGATATGCTGGCTGTGGATGATGGGAGCTAGAGTACAGCATCATCTGCTGGTGGGGGGGGGGTCACATGTTCGCAACCCCTGGGTTTTAAGGTGTGTGTGTGTTTAATGGGTAATTTTTTGCAAAAAATGAGGGTGAGGTGGGTTAAAGCAAAGCCACATCTCTATGAGAGAGAAAGTTATGGATTTGTGAAGGAGTTTGTGGCTTACATGAGAAATAATAGGGATGGGTTAGGGACCAAGATAACTTATACCCCCTCTGATGGCTGTGCCACCCACACTGCAATCACAATGGACTGGATTTTGGTCTGATTTGTAGGCCGCAAGTTAAAGCTCAAAACTGGAGCCCAAGTTTTTGTTTGCTTGGCTCCCTCTTCTTTATTGAGTTGGTTTCTTGCCTGCTGAAGTTTGGCAGAAGAGTGGGGACCACCTATATGAGGAGTAGCAGTGTCCATCTTGGCTGGTGAACTCAGTCAAAAGAAGCTGCATCCTTTGCTAGCAGTGGAATCTAAGACTCCATTGGGGGAAAATAGCATAGGATACTGGATGGCCTTAAATGCATGGTAAACAATCCCTGCTCGGAAAGTATCTAACCTACATGTCAGCTCTCCAGCAAGCTGCCATGCTGCCTGTAACACAATCCATCCCAAAAGCGGGAACACACAGGAGTATGCCAAATTAGAATTTTATTTCTAATTTAGTTGTTAACGTGTGACTTATTAAAAGATTCATGTATTTAATTATTCATTCATTTTTATTTGCTTGATCTGGTTTATTGCTTTATACAAAAAAGCAAAAAAAGCCTGGGAGTGATTTACAAGATAATATGTAATACAATAAAATATAATAAAACCCAATAAAGTAATGCGCAATATCAGTACAGTAACAATTATAAAAACACGCACTAAAACCTGGATTGAGTAACCACAACAATATAATTAAAGCTTGCCGTATGCTCAGGAAAGGGGGGCATTTTTATCTGGTGCTGAATTAATAGCAAATTTGGTGCCAAGTGTGTTTTCTAAAAAGAGTGCTCCAAAGATGGTGGGCTTTTACAAAGAAGGCCTTTTCTCTACCACCTTCCATGCTTCTTTAGGAGTCAGGACCCAGAGAAGGACCTCAGATGAATTCACAGTCTATAAACAGGTTCACACAGGAATAGGCAGTCACACCTGATTCAGAACTCCTTGATTCATTCACACCATTCCCATTCATTTTATTTCCCCATTCATTTCAGTGGGAGATGAAGCAAGTCTTCTGCTGCCTGTAACTTTGGTGTTGTTCATTCAAATGCCACGGCATTTTCAAGCATTCTACTTGTAGATCATCATATAACCAGCATGTTTGAGTGGATACTTTTTCAACACAACTGTCATGGGGAAGGATAGTAGCTTGATTGTAGAAGATCTGCTTTGCACACTGAAGATCCAAGGTTCAATCCGCAGCATCTTTAGGTAGGATTGGAAGAGAACTCATCCCTGAACCCCTGTAGAGTCACTGCTTGTTCCTGTTGACAGTACTGAGCGAGATGAACCAATTAGCTCAGATTCAGTATATGGCAGCTTCCTATGTTCCTTTCTCTGTTCCTAGCTGGGAACCCTGCAGAAGACAGGGTCTCTCATCGTGCATACAGATAGGCTGGTCATCTTAGCAGTGTTTTGTTCTCTCTTTGAAGGACTATCTGGTCAAAGTCTGTTTTAACGATCAAGAACTCTAAGAAGGGAGAACAGGAATCTTCCCATCAACAGTTTGTACTTGGACAGAAGACTGAGCAGACATTCAGCAAACATTGCATTCTTCCCCACTATGGTAAGATGCATTGAGTTTCTAGTTCCATTGCAGCCATTCTTCTGAATTTGCATATCTATCTATCTATATCTATATCTATCTATCTATCTATCTATCTATCTATCTATCTATCTATCTATCTATCATCTATCTATATCTATCTATCTATCTATCTATCTATCTATCTATCTATCTATCTATCTATCTCTATCTATCTATCTATCTATCTATCTATCTCTATCTATCTATCTATCTATCTATCTATCTATCTATCTCTATCTATCTATCTATCTCTATCTATCTATCATCTATCTATCTATCTATCTATCTATCTATCTATCTATCTATATCTCTATCATCTATCTATCATCTATCTATCTATCATCTATCATCTATCATCTATCATCTATCATCTATCTATATCTATCATCTATCTATCTATCTATCTATCATCTATCTATCAGTCTTCTCATCTCTTTTCATGAGAAGAGAAGACTCCCTGGAAAAGACCCTGATGCTGGGAAAGATTGTGGGCACAAGGAGATGGGGATGACAGAGGACAAGATGGTTGGACAGTGTTCTCGAAGCTACAAACATGAGTCTGACCAAACTGCGGGAGGCAGTGGAAGACAGGAGTGCCTGGCGTGCTCTGATCCATGGGGTCACGAAGAGTCGGACATGAATTAACAACAAAACAACAACAACATATACGCAATAGCAAAGGCTATTCAAATCTCAGTTTTATTTTGTTCTCTTTTTTATTTTAAGTTTTTATTTATACTTTTCAAGTTTATACATTTCATTAGTTTTACAATCAATTTAACATTTCAAAGTTTGACTTCCTTCCCCCTCTTTCTGTGGTTCCTTAAATTTATTTTTTAATATCTTCTGCATATCCACATTCATTTAATTTGCTCATTTAATTATCCACTTCAAATATATACTCTTATGAACCTTCAGATTACAATAATCCTGCTAATGTTTTTATCTGTTTGCAGTTTATCTGTAAACATTCAATAAACCATTTCCATTCTTTTATAAAAAGTTTGCTATCTTGATTTCTTATTCTTCTAGTAAGTTTCACCATTTCTGCATATTCCATAAGTTTTTGTATCCATTCTTCCTTTGCCGGGACTTCTGCCTCTTTCCACCTTTGGGCAAGTAGCATTCCTGCTGTAGTAGCACACATAAATAAATTTCTATACAGTTTAGGTAGTGCTGTCCCTATAATTCCCAAAAGAAATTGGGGGCTATTTTGCTTTCTTTTTTGGTGGTGCATTCCCTTTCACCGGGGGGGGGGGGGATGCACAAAGGTCACCTGCCTGGAGAACATTCATGCTCTATGCAAACTAGACTCTGTTTGGACCTTTGGATGAAGGCATGGACTGCAACAAATGCAATCCTGATCTACCGCTACAATTACATATGTGCTAACCGTCAGAAAAGGACATTTCTGATACATACACGGAAGCAGAATTGTATAAATGGAAATGTATGTGCAGGCAACTCCCCCTTTGCACAGGCTTTGCATTCCGAGGTTAATCGTGCAAGAGAGGATGTTTGATGGAAATGAAAGCCTTTGCTGATTGTTTTATCTGACAGAATGTTCCTAATCATAGGACATCATGCATTCAAAAGCACTGCCTAAAACACATTTTGTTGCCATGACAATTTTAAGTTATATTTTAGTGATCAAGATTTAATATATATTTTTAACGGCCACTATATCTGTATTGTCTCTGTTATACCCAATTGCAATTCGATGTACAGTCATACCTTGGGATAAATACGCTTCAGGATAAGTATTTTTGGGTTGTGCTCCGTGGCAACCCAAAAGTAATGGAGCACGTTACTTCCGGGTTTCACCACTCGTGCATGCGCAGACAGTCAAAATGATGTCACGCGCATGTGCGGAAGCGGCGAAACGCGACCTGCACACGCGCAGATGCACTGTCGCATCTTACGTTCTGTTCAGGATGCGAACGGGGCTCCGGAACTGATCCCATTTGCATCCTGAGGTACCACTGTATTCCTGTTGTGTTTTATGATTTTCCTGATATTGTAAGTGAGCCAGAACTGGTCTGTGACCATAATAATAAAATTCAATTCATTTTGTTGCCATTGTGAAACACACACACACACACACCCACACACACACACACACCCAATTCATGTTATGGAAGTTTAAAATGGCATTTGAAAGGATAATCCTATGCCTATAACTTAGTGGTAGCTATCTGGCTTCTTCAAGGTGTTTTTCCTTTAGAACAAAATAATGTGCGGTCTTGACAGTGGCTATAAACAAGACCTGTAGTCAGTGCTGTGTAACCTAATATCCTCCCCACAGCTACATTGTCATTCTTATGTCAGATTTCTGCAGCAAATCCTTGTAATGTAAAACAGGTCGTTGGGATACTGTGCTGTGTTACCACCCCCCCTCCACCTTTTGAGTTACTTGCTGGGAGGTGTCGTTTCAAATCCATGTGGGTTGCCGGGAGAGCTGACAGATTCCACAAGCTGCGTGTTTTCATAGTTGGAGGAAATGGATGCTAAACATAATGTCATCTAGATTGAAAATAATGGTTCTTAAGTGTTCCCCGTTGTTTGCAATAAATATTTTTAAACCGCAGCCAGAGACTGGACTTGCCTGTTTTAAATGACTGATAATGTGAAACGTGCCATAATTCCTACCCTATCTGGAACAAAGAGTTGCAAATTAACACTCTGGGATCTGTGTGGAGGGCAGAAAAGAACATCTAATGCAAGATCCCAGATCTTCCTAGGAGGCTCTTTTTTAAAATGCTTTCTATCCGAGGTATGGAGAAGACCACATGATAAACGCCACCTCCAACTCCTCGAAAGATTCCATCAAGGGTGTCTCCAAAAAATTGTACACATCATTTGGGAAGACAGGCGAACTAATATCAGTGTACTGGAAGAAGCAAAGATCACCAGTGTTGAAGCAATGATTCTTCAACATCAACTTCGTTGGACTGGTCATGTTGTGCAGATGCCTGATTATTGTCTTCCAAAGCAACTACTCTATTCCAAACTTAATAATGGAAAGCATAATGCTGGTGGTCAACAAAGACTGTCTCAAGGCAAATCTTTAAAAATGTAGTATAAACACTGACAACTGGGAAACACTGGCCTGCAAGTGCTTCAGTTGGAGAACAGCCTTTACCAAAGGTGTTATGGGCTTTGAAGACACTCGAACTCAGGACACAAGGGAGAACCATGCTAAGAGGAAGGCACGCTTGGCAAATCCACACCGTGATCAACTCCCGCCAACTCCCGTGATCAGCACACCGTGATCAACTCCCGGAAACCAATGCCCCCACTGTGGAAGGACGTGTGGATCCAGAATTGGCCTCCACAGTCACTTACGGACTCACTGTTAAAACTGTGTTTATGGAAGACAATCTTACTCAGCTACGAGTGATCGCCAAAGGAAGAAGAATGGATTATCTGAAGCTTAGAGGAATTGCCTCCCCACACCGGTGCTATGGGATAGAGAGGAGGCCACACCATTTATTATTATATTTATTATTTACATTTATTAGTCTGATGTCTGCCTCTGCTTTATGATGTGTAAAACTTGCTATTCAGGACAGCACTGATTTCAATTGATAAACAAATAACAAACAAACAAACAAACAAACAAACAAACAAACAAACAAACAAACAAAGGCTTCTAAGCACGCTCAACCCAGCAAACTTAGAAACTCTCTTCAGACCCTTGTGTTAAATATGCAAAGCTCTGAAGAGGAGCCTGTACACCTGTGAATGTTGGGGTCTTAGGACCACATGAGTTTGAGCAAACACTGACTAGGGCTAGAGTCTCTGAAGAATGTGGGTCAACCAGGCCATGAAGGTCCATGTCTAGTATAAGGAAACTTCAATAGCAAAGAAAACATAAAGAACGCATCTAGAGTGGGGTGGTCATTCCATCTACCCTTGTCATATTACAGTTCACTTGTTGGCATTTTACTTCTTGTACAGTCCCTTCTTGCTTGAAAGTTAGCCCTTACTGATTATCTCTAGATCTGAAGACGCTTTCTCATTTTCTTAGACTGTAAGGTGGAAACCTCCCGAATGGGATTTGTGAGGCCTTTATCTAATCGATCAGCAAAAGACTAAAAGCCCCGCTCAATTTTTACGCTTCACTTCCACTTATGCTACGAAACTAAGCTCTCTTTATCCTTCCCAATATTATATGCAATCCAGTCTGGTGGAGAGCTTGTTTGTTTGGGGTTCACTGCCTTTATCAGCGAAAGCTAGGAGGTTTCCCTAAATCTGACGCTCGTCACAAGATGATACGTCCAAATGGGCTCTCCGAAAGAAACATCAAAAGGAGGCAAATACCATATCCAGAAGAAGTTGACAGGCAGGGTCATCACGTACAAACTTTCACTGCAGGGAGAGAGAGAGAGAGAGAGAGAGAGAGAGAGAGAGAGAGAGAGAGAGAAACACGCTAGTAAAGTGGTGAATGCTTGAATTGTGAAGAGATATGTATCACCAAGCTGTGACATAAGAGCATCAGAATACACTTACTGCACTACCAGCCTCCAAAAAATAATCTTCAATGCACCCCCCCCCAAGGAGAGAGTGATACAAGAGGCCTGCCTACAGTTTCTTGTCTTCATTAGTCAAACAGCCACACTGAAGACATTAAATACATTTTGGTCCTGTACTTGTGACAGCTAGTCAAAAGTGTAATCTCTTCAGAGTTGGATTTCAGACCTCTACTTGAAAAGTTTGTTGGGAAGATACTGACACTTTTCTCCCTCTTTTTATGGCTGCAGCTTGAGGGGACTTAGCTTGGCTGACAGCCATTCTTCTGGTTCTCTGGATCCTGACCTAATTATAGGATGTTGGGCCAGTGGCGGAGCAAGCCGATCGGGCACCTGGGGCAGTGCGTGTGCCCTATGCCCAGGGGCAGAGCCAGCTGCCCATGGGGCAGGGCGAGCCAGGGCAGGATGCTCTGTGGGGCCTCCGAAAACTGCCTGCCTCCTCCCAGTCAGCCCCGCTACAGCTGGGGGGGGGAGGCAGCGGGCGGTCTGTTTGGGTCAGTGCGGGGTCTGCGTGCGCCCAAGCCACCGCATCACTCCCAGGAGAGACGCAGGGCTCGGGCGCATTGCAGGCCCTGTGGTGAGTCCTGCCCAGCATTTTGTCACCCCCCTCAGTGGTGACACCCGGGGTGCCCCGCCCCCACCACACGCCTTCCTCCGCCCCTGTGTGAGACAGTTGGTTCTTGTAGCCATATCTGCAGAATTGAACTGATGCACCGAGAATCACTTTCAATATTCATTCACCTGCCCGGACAAAAGACCATGTGCTCTCATGAAAAGCTATATGGAAGCCTGGAAGGGCCAAATGAAATGTTTCGGTCATCTAACAGTGTGACCAGCAGGAAGGAATGGAAAGCTGTGTATATTGTGCTCTTTAGATACTGTTACTCTCCAAGTCCCTGATAATTAAAGGAAACTAAAAGCATTTTTTCACCCTCCCGGAGAAAACGCAACCCCCAGTAATAATTGCTATCATGCTGGGCAGCATGCTGTGTAAATGATGCAAACACACAAAAGCACATTTAAAATGGATTTAGTCGCAGAATTTAGTGGTTTCAAGCCACTTAAGCTTGCCTGCATTGGGCCACCCCTTCCATCAAGTATCCACATTTGTCTGAGTTGCTCATGCATATTTTTTTAAAAAAGCCCAGCTAATTATATGCAAAATTATACATTGAAATACATATATATATTTCCTCCCCCTACTGCTGCCCCCCTTGCTGTAGCTAAAAAATTCACACTTCGCAATCTGAAAATGTGAATTGAAGCACAGCTCTCCTTTGAAATTCACACTTCTCTAAATTTGGCAATGCAGTTCCCCAACCAAAGAATGCATACCCAAATGCATATGCTAGTGAAAAGTGATATGTTTATCAGTGCAAATAATATACCCCAAAATGTGTTCTATTAGGGCAAAGCTACTTGTAAAGATGCATATACTAGGCAAAATCATATACAAAAATAAGGATTATTGGGGGGGGGGATGCAATAGGAAATGCATGTGAATTTCCATGTGGACTTTAGAAAATAATAACTCTGCATATGTATCAGAAATGGGTTTAACTGAACTTGAGATTGGAAAAATGAGAAACTAAGAGAAACTGAGATTGACAGAACCATCCATCTCTACACTCAGTCTGAGCGACATCTGAAGGGTGGGGCCAGGAAATAGGCTAGGCCAACTCAACCCATTGCCTCTTTTCTGCATCCACCCCCATTCATTGCTCATTTCTGCTTTTTCACACACATAATGTTTGCAGTTCTGCCTTTTGTCTAGGGAGTTGAAAACAAAGCCCTTTATTATCTTTTACTGCATTTCTCCACCTCACTTGAACATCTTAGGGACAGCATATCTTTCCTTCTCTTACAAATGCAGAGCTGGAGTTAAAACGTAAACTCCTGGCAGAGGTAGAACCTGAACTGCGTGTTCAGTTAACAAGTCACTGGACCAAACAAGACCTCATTGGCTTTGACAAATTTTAGGATATACGAGAAGCATCGGGAGAGCCTTTCAATTCAGCAGCTTCTCATTATTGTCCCTGTCCGTGCCACATCCCATTCTGTGCCTCATGAAACTGAAAACAAATTTGGCAGTGGGAAGCCATTTGATTTCCATGTCACTCCATAATTAATCATGACAAATAATTCATCTATAAACAATTACTTGTTCTGGAATGATAGCAGCTGTCATTCTGGATCTTGCAGTTCCTTCCCTTGGGACATTATTCTGAGTTTATCCACCATTAAATCATGCTGTGCTCAGTGTGTTTGGAATCTGGACTGAAAGTGCACTTTACAATGTGTTTATGTTTTGGTATGTGTATAATATCATTTTTTTTTTTTACTTCAGACTGCGGAGAAAAACCTTCATTGCCAGCTGTGGACAGTGCTTTTCTCTCTGAACTGCTGCTCCTTCCAAAACAAATTTCTGGTTTTATGTTGCTTTGCAGAATTGAGAGTTAAAGCATCCTCACTAGGTCTCAGTTGTAATGGAGATTAAACAAAGACTTAATACCAGCAGGCTTGGCCAGGATCCATATTACTAAGTTTAGGTGGCAAGACTTGAGAAATGTTATCCTAGAAGAAAGTATATTCTCTTCTATTAAGAGATTGTCCAGATGGCAGCTTTGTGCTCTTTGTTGGGTACCAAACCATATCGCCTGGAGGGTGATCCTTTAAGGCACGTGGGGCCCTGCTCCATCAACCTCAGTCTGCCCTTATCCTGCTCTCACTTGCCTGCATTCTGACTTACAACCTGTCAGGGGATGGCTCCAGTGGCATAGTGTGAAGAGGCCACAGGGGCAGTTGCCCCATGAGCAAAATTGTTAGGGGTGCAAAATTTCAACATCTGGTGCTGCCTCAATACAGCTGTGTCCTTCCGTTGTTGGGCTCTGTTGAAAATGGCTTCTCCACGTGATCTAGGAAGTGACCTCTCCAGGCAATAGAACAACTCTTCTTTTCTTATCCCTGGGACTGCGATCTCCTGGGTTATAATTCTAGCAACGATAAATGACAAAGAATCTAGAGCGATTCAATGAAGCTGAATAGTGAGAGATCATGGACGAAAACATGGAATTCACTGCCACAAGGTGTAGTGATTAGCCACCAACTTAGATATGGTTTTTAAAAATTATTAGATTTATTTGTGGGGGAAGAGGTTATCAAAATGGCTACTGGTTAGGATGGGTGCATACTACCTCCAGCAACAGAGGAAGAATGTCTCTGGGAAACAACAGAAGAAGAGGGCTTGGGGGCTCATTATTCTGCTTGGAGGTTTCTTGTAGGCATCTGGTAAGCCTATCAATGTGGACTAGATGGGCCTTTGGTCTGGCCTAATCCAGTGGGAATCTTCTGATGTTCTTTAAACAGCCAGTTTAATTACTTTTTAATGATGAAATTTTTATACATTTTTAGCTTTCTTGCATTTATCTGTGTTATTTTAATTTGTGTAAGATGCCTTGAATCTCAGTCTGGGGAAAAGGCAGGATGATGATGATGATGATGATGATGATGATGATGATAGTAGTAGTAGTAGTAGTAGTAGTAGTAATTCAGTACAGTGGTACCTTGGGTTACAGATGCTTCAGGTTACAGACGCTTCAGGTTACAGACTCTGCTAACCCAGAAATAGTACTCGGGTTAAGAACTTTGCTTCAGGATGAGAACAGAAATCGCATGGTGGTGGCGTGGCGGCAGCAGGAGGCCCCATTGGCTAAAGTGGTACCTCAGGTTAAGAACAGTTTCAGGTTAAGAACAGACCTCCAGAATGAACTAAGTTCTTAACCCGAGGTACCACTGTAATGTTGAAAAATCAAGGTGCTTTAAAATCTCCACAGTTTTGGCTAATTAATCTGCACAACTTTTCTTCTTCTTTTTTTAATGAAAGACACAAGTGCTATTATCCCCATTTTACAGATGGATGAGCAGGCAGGAGGTTAAGTGCTAAATCCATGGGCACAGGGGGAGTCGCTGTCGGAGCTGGGATTAAAAGGTTCTTGGCACCAAAATCCAGAAGAAATGTGCAACTATAACAACATGCTCCTTTGGCTCCTTTGCTGTTAAGAACAAATATTAGGTATTACAGTGTAAACGTAAGGTTATATAATGCACTGATACAACTCAAGAAGGAAAGGGGAGGGAGAAAAGGAAGACCAAGCATTTATAATGCACATTAAAATGGATTATGTAGCTTCTGGCCTTCAGTGGAATCATAGTTTTTTAACATTCATTATGGTATGTTCCCCCGTACCCCTTCCCAATCCCAGCTTGCAGAGCGAAGTACTTGAGGAATGAAAAAGGCCGGTGTGGTCCCTGTTTTAATCCTGCAAATGCCATAGATCTATGAGGCTAGTTAATGGCCTGTTTAAAACCGGGAGAAAGGAAAAGGAAATTTGACAGTGCAGATTTAGGTGACTGTCTAGTAGATTACATGATGAAAACAGAAGAAAGGTGGTTTGGACTTGAGACAAGAAAGAAGAAGCTGAGCCTACTTGTCAGGATCCAGATTCAGAAAAACTTTCTGAGATAATTTACCAGCTAATACTAGAATGGGGTTTTTTTTTTTTTTGTCTGAGGCTTCAGCTGGGCCAGCAAATAAGTGGGACAGGATATCCCACTGCTACTATGGTGCTGGATTACAATACAAGATGTTAATGCTGATGTTGCAGAGATCAAGGGGGCCAGAACTGAGGGTGCAGTGGCTAAATGCCATCTTTGGGTCCTCCTTTCATTGGTAAACCACATCCACCCCTCTCACTGGCCTGGTCCAGTGCTTTAAAAATAACTATGTTTTAGTTTCCCCCCAGAACTACTCCATCTCAGATTTGAAGCCATACTCATCAACTGTCCCAATTTAAGTGGGACATCCCATTTTTGGGCACTGTGCTCTCACATGAGTCACCTGGTTCCTGCAAGATTGCAGCCCTGAAAGATGTGTCTTGTGCGGCAGGGCGGCCTTGAAAAACACACATCCCAGTTTGACTCTGGGGCATGTTGGTGGGTATGTTTGTACCCCAAAACTCCAGAGATTGATGTCACTCAAGGTGTGTGTGTGTGTGTGTGTGTGTGTGTGTGTGTGTGTGTGTGACTGTATGTAAGATAGCCACTACCACAAAAACAAACCACTACCACAAAAACAAGTCCAATGCCACTAATAAAACAAATGAAATCAAAATTCAAACCTACCCTTTAGGTGTAGGGGTGGCCAGTTCGTGGTGTGTGCCATGTTTGTGTGGCAGACAATATCTTTCCAACCACTCCTCACAGGCTTCTGGAATCATTTAACTTCTGGATCACTATGAGGTAAATCCAAGATGGCAGCCAGAAGCCGCTCAGCACCAGAGCACCAAAATAGATAAAGGCAATTTAATTTTAAAAAATGGGACCCAATGCAGACATAAAATGTGGGTCTTCTTGGGGCCCTTGGTTCCTGGCAGCGATGGCACTGGGTCTGCATAAAGAAATCTTACTGCACGTATCAAAGCTAAAAGGGATTTTTAAAAAAACTTTTTTGCATGATAAAATTGACCCAGCTGAGTAGATCAAGAAGAATCTGGCAAAGAGATGGTGAAGTAAGTTTAATCCCCTGTTACAAATGAGGCTGCAAATGAGAGATGCAAAGTTTGCTGAGATGGTTTATATGAAGTGCTTTGAGCACCTCAAAATGCTATGTAAATGCTAGACGTCTTTGTTACTATTAATCTGAAAATGTTGAAAATCTAGTCAAATGTTTAGTTTCTAAGATATGCTGAACTTGCTTCTGCATCCATCATGCTCAACATGCTTGCTGGCTCCCCAAAAGAACCAACAAAAATATTAATTGTACAAAAAAGCAGAAGTAGCAAAATAACAGTAAGTATGAGTTAAGTTCCCAAAGCCTGACAGGATACAATGGCCTTCTCTTAACACTTAAATGATAAGAGCATGAGGCAAATACCTCCCCGAGGAGGGTGTTTCTAAGATTCAGCACCTCCATAAAAATACCTTGTATTTTCCTACTGTTTTACTGACCTTGGAAGGCAGAGGTAGCATAGACAGGGGCAGCACCCAAAGATGTCCTACGGTTTGTATGGCAAAAGGCAGCCCTTCCCATACATACCCTAGGCCTAGGTCAGGAATGGTTTTATTAATAGAAACTGGTACCATGAATTAATCCTGGAAACAAAACAGAAGCCAGGCAGACCTTTTAACACAAGTGAGGTATGTTCATTAAGGTAAGTACAGTAGTACCTTGTTTGTCGGAACGTAATCCGTTCCGGAAGACCGTTCAACTTCCGAGTCGTCCGACAACCAAGGTGAAAGGGCTGTTGGCAAATTCCATTGAGAAAATTGAGAAACGCGCCTCAGAAGCCGTTCGACTTCCGAGGCGCGTTCAGAAACGGAAGCATTTAATTCCGGGTTTTCGGCTTTCGAAAACCGAAACGTTCAGCTTCCGAAGCGTTCGACAGCTGAGGTACCACTGTATTTGCTAATATTCTGGCTAGCAGGTTCTCAAACTCTGAAATTTTGCCCAGTTTGGAATGTGAGCAAAATTTAGTTTCTGCTCAGGTCCTTTACACAAGCATGTGTTTCTGTAAGGATAGCGTATATGCAAAATGTCTGGGAGGTAGTTTTGGAACACCTCGTTCCCTTCTGTGTGGCTGCCTGGCTAATAGCTCGTTGCTGTTCAAATAAACACCCGAACTTTCAAAATGAAAAAAATAAAATAAAACCGTTCAATTGCTAGGCAAAACAGTCATGATCCATTAGAGGGCTAGCCGATGATGTTTAAATGGAAATCAGTAAAGTGTGGCTAGAGATAGATGAGCTGAAAGTCTTTCATTAAATAGATACAATCATCTGAAGGAACTTGGCCAGACAGTGAGAGGAAAGCAACTGCAAGCATAACTTGAAGCAACACTTGTTTAGAGAGGAAAAGTAGGGATTTATTATCCTATTATTTGATGTTTCTTTTGTAAAGGAGAAGCTGTCATGGTGTCCTGGGCAGAAAGTCAAAATTTCCATTTACCAATGATGTTTTTTTAAAAAAGCATGCTCTTAAAAAGTTGAAACGACCATGTTTTTGACTGGACAGCATAAATAGATTTGAGCTGCTGTCACTACAAACCACCAAGCATCTCGAAAATGAAACACATCCCTTCCACCGTGACGTTAATTACACAGTTCACCCTTACAGAGACCAGCAGAAATTAGGTTTCATCTAAATAAATACAGCTAAATGGCACAGTTAAAGGCTTACGTTCTGTCATCTCCAGTGGGATTTGGTTGTGCCTGCCTTCCAATAAAATATTTACCAATTCAAAACACCACTCCAAATGCTGATTGGGTCTTCATGAGTGTGCTGGGTGCTTACACTGGGCTTGCATGGGATGAGGCTGCCCCCATGTTTCAGAAAGCAACCCGCCCCCGGTAGTGGTAGGTACATCATTGGAGCTCTGTTTCTCTCTGTTTCTCATTTTTTTCCAGTCTCAAGCTCCATTCGCCCCAATTCTGCATCAGTTTGCAAGTTTAAAAGAAAAGTCCTTGTGAAAATTTGCATTTCTGTGTAAACTTCTCATAATACTACACTTTTTGTATGCAACTTTGCCTGATATACACATTTTTGCAAGAAATTTATCCTTGATAGAATGCATTCTATGTTATTTTCACTAATATTATGCCTTTTATGGACACTTTTCTTTAACATACTGTTTTCTTGGAGAACTGTGCCACAAAATTCAGAAAAGCTGTGTTCCACTTTGCATATTGTCTCAGAAAGTGTGGATTAGGTAGTTTTGCTTTAACCCCCCCCCCCAAGGAACCATATTTCTCTCCTATCCCCACCACTAAGATGTCTTAAAAGACATATTTAAAAGAAAAAAACAAAACAAATTCCTTCCAGTAGCACCTTAAAGACCAACTAAGTCAGTTCTTGGTATGAGCTTTCGTGTGCATGCACACTTCTTCAGATACACAGACCAACACGGCTACCTATCTGTAACTGCAGACCAACACGGCTACCTATCTGTAACTGCAGACCAACACGGCTACCTATCTGTAACTATATTTAAAAGAGTCTCTCCACAGGTGCTATTTCAAATTTCTATATGGGGAAGGCAAAGAAATTGCAGGGATTGAAAGAAAAGCAAGATTCCTTTTCCTGCTCTTAGATATATATGAGCAATGAAAAATGAGCCTTTTTTAAGACCATTTGCTGTGGTTGCTTTTTCATAATAACCAAAGATAAACATTCTCCATGCGATCTGAAACAGAAGGGGTAGAGATCGCTGCCATATTTGCTTTCCTTAAACATTTCCCATTACGGATGAGCAAATATTTAGGTTTTACCCAGTTTCTCATTTTTCCATTGTTAAGTTCACTTCTGCACATTTCAGTTTGTGAATTCTTTTGAAAAAAGCCCTCATGAAAATTCACCAGTGCTTTAGTGTGAATTTCTCACAGTATACCCATTTTTGCAAGCAATTTTTCCTAATGTACACATTTTTGCAAAGCAATTTTCCTCAATACAATGCATTATTTTTACACACACACACTTTATGCTAGTATATGTATTTTTGTACACATCACTTGGCTGGAGAAGTGTGTTGCAAATTTCAGAGAAGTGTGAATTTCAAAGGATGTTTGAAATGTTTGTGCATTGTTTCAAAAACCACGAATCTGTGGTTTCATCTTTAAGTTCATCTTGAAATGCAGATTCAATAGAATTCCTCTCCGATCCCTGTTTCCCATCCATCCACACACATCCATCCAGTCTCCTTTCCCTCTTTGTGACCTACTTTAGCACACTTTGGGGGGGGGGGGTTTCAGAAATCTCTGTGCAACTCTTGGAAGAGGTGATTTTGACAGCTTTAGCTGTTTTTCAGCAGCTGCTGAAAGGCAAGATGCACTCTGCTGGTCCTCATTTGCACTGCAATTTTAGTCATGGTCTCTGTTGCTGGTGATTATGGCAATTTACAATACTAGCAGAAAATTCACGTACATGCATGCTCACAAATGCAATCCACAACCAGCTGTCCTTTAGAGAGAGTTGAAAGAGTTACTCTCCTTTTGCATAGGCCTTTTATTATAAAAAAAGCAAAATTGCTTCAATGTGTCATGCTGTTCACATTTTGTTCTTTATCAGAAAATCAGGGGGAAACAAAGAGAGAGGACAGGCAGAAGAATACCCCCAGCCAACTAACTAAAAGAGCAATCTGTTTACCCTCCTTGTATGACACACACCCAGAGAAATCCAGAGCAAGCGATCCTAAGCTCTAGGAAATAAAGCTGCAATAAATTCACTTATGAGGAAATAGCGGACTTGGAAGTCAAGACAGTGTGCATAGTCCTCCTGCTCCTCCATTTTCTTCTCACAACAGCCTTGTAAGGTGGGATAGGTGAAGAGTTGGCGACTGGCCCAAGGTGACCCAGTGAGCATCATGGTGAAGTGGGAATTTGAACCTGTCACTCAAACCACTGCACCACACTGGTCCCATTGTGTGAAGGGGCAAGGAATAGTACAAATGCATGGAACAAAGAAACAGATAGATTTCATTGAACGCACTGGAACTTTTAATGGGTTGTTATTGTTTTTTGGAAAGCACATCCAATTCAGCTTAGTGTATATTTTTCCAGGTAAACATGTCCTAGGAGCAGATTTTAATGCTGTAAATGTCCTGCAGGTTTGTCACAGGCATCCGATTGGCCATTGTGGGAATAGGATGCTGAGCAAGAAGGGCCACCAGGCTCTTCTTAATTTTAAAATGCATTTATTTCCTTTTCGAAATAATTTCTAACACCAACAACACACCCATCATAGTATTCTGTGGCACCTCTGACACCTCTCAGGTGGGCACCATTGACGTTCTAAGAGAACAAGGGAGAAGTTCATGGTGAGCTCCAACACCTCTTTTTCTAGAAAAACAGCACAGGTTGTGTATGTTTTTAAGTTTCCTGGAAATAGATTTGCATGGGGGGAGGGAATCCTCCATTCTCATAGAAGTAAACCTCATTGAATTCAATGAGACTTTTCTCCTATACTCTTTTGTTATATAATCTTACAAGCTATACAAAAGTTATACAAAATAATAATAATAATAGAGAAAATGAGCACTCCTAGGTCATAGGTTAGAAGGAAAAACAGAATGGTTTAATTTCATTAATTCCCCATCAGAAGAATATCCTGATTTTCTCCTTATCTTCCAGAGTCCAGCAATGCACTTTGTACATCACTTGTACAAGGCTCTGGTGGGATATTTTCATTGACTTCGGTGAGGCAACTCCAGAGAAAGAGGTTGAAGACTCCAGCCCCTGGTGTTAAAGAAACACCTCAATATGTGGAGTAGTGACATGGATTTTTAATAGAGTGGAGCCCAGCAAGGCTTGGCTGCTCTCCAATGTTGCTATTAGCTGGCTCAGCACTATGTAGTCACCTGCAGATCCTGCTGGGTTTTCATTCTTTTGCAGGGTTCAGCTGTTTTAAAGAGCAATGCCCTCATTTTTAGCACATTGCAGCTCAGAAAGTTCTGTTTTCATTTCCAAGGTAAACAGCCAAGAATTAAATGGACGTCTCTGGAGTACTACTGGCACATGTCCCTGTTTGAGGTTCTGAACTTGGGAATAAGACCAGGACTTTGATGCTAGTCAATTAGCTAGCATCTGAATATACTGATAGCCATTACTAGAGGTTCCCTTTCTTTTTGCTGGGTGTAGGAGCAGTGAACCTGTGGCCCTCCAGATGTTGCTGAGCTACAACTCCCACCAACCCTGACCATCAACCATGATGACTGGGGCTGATGAGAGCTGGAGACCAGGAACATCTGGAGGGCCAGAGGTTCCTCACACGTGTGATTTGGTGTAGGGGCCTTGTACATGCAGGTCAGTTGTTTTGTACCCACTAACATACCTTTGATTGCAACAGAAATGTTTGTGGCACTGTGGTCTAAACCACTGAGCCTCTTGGGCTTGCCGATCAGAAGCTCAGCGGTTCGAATCCCCGCAATGGAGTGAATTCCCATTGCTCTATCCCAGTTCCTACTAACCTAGCAGTTCGAAATCATGCCAGTGCAAGTAGATAAATAGGTACTGCTGTGGCAGGAAAGTAAATGGCATTTCCATGCGCTCTGGCTTATGTCATGGTATTCTGTTGCGTTGGAAGCGGTTTAGTCATGCTGCCCACATGACCCGGAAAGCTGTCTGTGGACAAGCGCCAGCTTCCTCAGCCTGAAAGCGAGATGAGCACTGCATCTCCATAGTCACCTTTGACTGGACTTAACTGTCCAGGGGTCCTTTACCGTTTCCCCTTTTACCTGATTGCAACACATGAGGCAGAAAGAGTTTTCTGGTGTATTCAATGCATGGCTAAATTGTTTTCTCTGATGGTTTTGTTTTTGCTACTGTTGCTTTTATTTTGGTTTTCGTTTCATCATTCTTATTTCCTACTTCTGAAGATCTGCTGGCAGTGCCCTGAACCGGTGCTGGATAATAAGAATTTTATTATTTATACCCCACCCAACTGGGTGGGTTGTCCCAGCCACTCTGGGAGTTGCCATTTTTATTTTTCCAAGATAACCCAGGAATATTCTATGGGGAATTAAAATGGTGCTCCCAAACCTAGCTGCATTTTAAAAAGCTGACACCCTAGCAGTTGCCAGAGGATGCCATGTGCTACCACTGGGCTTGGATTTAAACTAAACGTCATATGCATATATAACTGAAAATCCTTAAAAGATCTGCACGGAAACACACTATTTTTAAAAAAGATAAAGTATTTATGAGGTGGTCCAAGGCTTACAGCGCTGCCTCCATACCTCTATAAAAAATAGATTTCTTTCAAACATTTAAAAATAGGTCAGGCAGCAAGCCAAAGGTTTTCAACCTTTTTGAGTCCACAGCTCCCTTGACCAACTACATTCTTTCTGCGACACCCCTGTGGGGCTCAGGAACCCAGTTATGTCACCCCTTGCCTGCAGAGCTGGCAGCCTCGCCCTTTTTTGAACCCCCTCCCATGTGGGGTGTTCCCTCAGCCTCCTCTCTCCTCCCCTCTCCTTGGGAGTCCTCGAGGCTGCTGCCCTGGCCTCTGAGCTGCCCCCCTGCCCCAAAGAGAGGTGCCTCCTCACCCTGCCCCACAGGGGCCTGGGAAGCACCCCCCCCCCGGTCAGCCCCAGAGGCACCATTCACCTAGGGAGCTTTTAGCCAGGGCTGCTGCAACAAACAGCTGTGCAAGCCTTTGGGAGATGCAAGAGGGCATCAGGAGGGAGGGAAGGAAAGAGGGACAGAGGCCAGTGTTGCCCGCAGCACCCCTGACTATTGTTCAAGGCACCCCAGGATGCCACGGCACACGGGTTGAAAACCCCTGCAGCAAGCCATAGCCTGGAGTGCTTAGCATTGGTGCCCCTCTTTGTCACCACGTAGCAAGCCTCCCTAGAAGTGTTGGGATGTGATAATGTTCTGTTGCCCTCTGAGGGGAAAAAACATGGCGGCCCCCAAAGGCGCCAGACTGTGGGTGGCTGCATGGCCTACGTTACAAGTTTAAAACAATTATTTTTTGAGAAATGGAGGCAGAGTTGCAAGCCTTGGAATTGCCGGGTAAAAAAATTACCAGCACTGCAGATTCTGAAGTGGATCCATGATCAAGTCAAGATTCACGCAGATTAAATTAGAGGAGTGCGCTTTGAAGCCCAGCTTTGGTAAACTCTGCCCCCATCCCTACCCTTGGTCTTCTGGACTTCTGAGTAAACATGCATAGCTGTAATCCTGACCATTCTCACCAGGATTGGATTAAGCATGCATAGATTGGCTTGCAGTGCTATACTCGGAGTAAGTCCCCTTTAGCTAAGCAAGTCTGACTTCCAAGTAAATATGTACAGGATCTGAAGTAGCTATATCTTCACGGAGCAAGCCTTCAATGATGAATTGGATATTTCAGTTATTTTGGACCAAATCCCCCTGGTTTCATTTGATACTGCCATTAAACAGAAAAAAACCACAGAATCCACCCCCCGCCCTCCGTGAAAATGTGCCGATTCCTAGAGCAGCTGTTGAAGAGCTTAGTTCATTAACAATCTATGTGTTCCTATGTGCAAGATTTAGGCAATCCTCAGATCAAGACTGAACACAAGTGGAAATTTTGCCAGAAGATGAAAGCTGCATATTTGGAACCACATCCCTCCACTTGGCACTTGAAAGAATTGCCTATAGATAATTTGTGGAGCAAGGGAATCATTTAAGATACTGGAAGGGGTGAGTTTGCTTGAGTGATGCTGAGGCAGTCCCCACCCACAGGCTCACAATCTAATAGATGCCTCCAGCCCAAAAGATGAAATTAAATAAATGTTGAAGATCCCATTGAGGGGGGGGGAAGACAGCTATTGGATATTAAAATACCAGGTCAAAGTGGGGCACAGCGAGAGTTAAAATGTTTACTGATTCTTCTTCATCAGAATTCTGACTGCTTCAAAGTTCTTTTCTTCCTTAAATTTGGACTTCGGGCTTTTGTGTTATGTTATGCTTCTCTCAAGGCAGTTGTATTTGAAATGTAAAAAAAGGTAAAGGACATCTGACAGTTGAGTCCAGTCGCAAACGACTCTGGGGTTGCGGCGCTCATCTCGCTTTACTGGCCGAGGAAGCCGACGTTTGTCCACAGACAGTTTCCGTGTCATGTGGCCAGCATGACTAAGCCACTTCTGGCGAAACCAGAGCAGTGCACAGAAACGCCATTTGCCTTCCCGCCGGAGCGGTACCTATTTATCTACTTGCACTTTCCAACTGCTAGGTTGGCAGGAGCTGGGACCGAGCAAAGGGAGCTCACCCCGTCGCGGGGATTCGAACCGCTGACCTTCTGATAGGCAAGTCCTAGGCTCACATCTAAGGCAAGGGTAGGGAACCTGTGATCCTCCAGAAGTTGTTGCCCTGTAACCCAGTCCATCTCTGACCATCGGGTTTGGAGTTGAAGACCAAGAATAGCTGGAATACCATATGTTTCCTTTCTCTGATCTAAAGCTCTCTTTTGTTATACAGGCAGCTCGCAACTTACGCCAATTTAACTTGTGCACATTCAGCTTTTCATGCTTGGCGAAAACAAAAAATAAAAAGGGGGCAAGGAAGGGGTGGGGGGAGCTTTGGCAATCCCACCTGCCATTGCACTCAATGTGTTTTGACTATCCACAATGTTCGTTTTATGTGCCGTCCCTGGAATGTAACCCTTGTATAAGTTGAATGTTGCCTGTATCCCTCTGTGGTTTCATGGAACTCAATGGAATAAGTCAACTTTGGAACTTTAGCTTACATTTTTTATTTATTTATTTATTTAAAAATGATTTATTTATTTTTAAAAAAGTAAACATACAACAAAAAACAATTCAAAATCCAAATATAGAGATTACTCGGAATCTCCTGACTTTCCCCCACCCCTTCCATGGGTCCTAATGATATTATTAACAACTGCATATCAATAGTATCCAGTTTTTATCCTTCCAAAATTATCCATACTTTCCGTTAGTTTACAAGTGTGGTTAAAATCCTGCTAATATTTTAACCTGCTTACAACGTTCTTGTAAATAAATTGTAAGGCTCCGCATCTTTTCCCTAAAGCGTATTTAACTTATAAGCAGGTTTCGGTGCCAATCAAATGGAATTATATTTTGGAAAAACTGCTTTTAATTCTTTCATTGGTTATAAAGATTAAACCCATTTCCAAATGATCAAACCCACCAAACAGATGCCATTTTTGAGATCCGTAAAGAAGCGTACCCAACTTCCTGGCCCTTAAACAGTGTAGTGTAGCAGCCTGAGTGCTGAGCTTGGTTGTGGGAACTCCACTTTGAAATCCCCACTTGGCTATAAAGTGCTAATCTGAAGCTAAAACATAAATGTGCAATAAATAAATCCATTATGAAGTGTTGCAGCAAATCTCAGGTTATCAAGCATTGTTACCTTAGCTTCAAAATGACTTGGGTAATAAAGTTTGCTTTAGAAGGGCTGCGTACTTACTGTGACCCAAATCTGGATACTTTTCTCATTACTTCACTGATAAATCTTTATTGGGACACGTTGGAGAGTAAGGTGCATTGACTTTAATGGAATCATTCCAGAACATAGCTCAGTGTCTGTCTCTGGTTTATGTCTGTTTTGGAGTATCTTTCAAGGGAAACATATCATATCCTAGATTGCTGCATGTGGTAGGTTTCCTTTTCACCATCAATTTCTGAACCTGAAAAGACAACACTTTTTCTTTGGTGAAAGCATCCAAGAGGCTGAATTAACCCCACATGTCCTGATTCATGTTTAAGGGCACAACTGTGACGTACAGTGGTCGTGGGACATAGGAAAGAAAACATCTCTGTCTCTACCAGGTCATACATATCCTTCTGAAAATAATCCAGATAATTGGGACAAGAGATACTATTAGAAGAACCTACAAAATCAGAAGACAAGCTGGAATGAATAGCGGTCTCCTTTAAATGTCAGGTTTGGAATACCACTTCACTTGTAGATAACGCTGCCATCTTACAAGGGAAAAAAACCCAGTCTGCTCTTGTGCCTTTAATAGCAGCTTGATGGGCAGGAATTAGCTTTTAACCACCTCCCAGAAGCCACTGTCTTTCAGCCTTGGTACTCTGGCTGTGAAACAGAGGCGCTGAGTTGCATGCAACATTGAGGGGGCTGTTGCATGTCACTTCTCAGCCTTTGGGCTAAGGTCTAGTATCAATGCAGTGGACTTTTCGATTTTTCTAGACTTGCTAATGCTGAATAATTTTATTTCTTTACTTGTGTATTCTATTCACCGTTTGTATAAGTGAAAAACAGCTCCCTCCCCTAATCCCATTGGCACTAGAGCTGTATTTTATGAACATCATATGGAATCAATATTGCATTTTAAAAATGTTTAAGTTAATGCAATCCAGTTTTGCTGATGATAGAAACAGTCAATATTTAGAGTGGTATAATGCACTTAAGAAGAAACATAGAATACAGTTGTACCTCGGGTTACAAACGCTTCAGGTTACATACACTTCAGGTTACAGACTCCGCTAACTCAGAAATAGTACCTCGGGTTAAGAACTTTGCTTCAGGATGAGAACAGAAATCGTGCGGCGGCGGCGCAGCAGCAGCGTGAGGCCCCATTAGTTAAAGTGGTGCTTCAGGTTAAGAACAGTTTCAGGTTAAGAACGGACCTCCAGAACGAATTAAGTACATAACCAGAGGTACCACTGTATTTCAATTTGAGTAGGAAAATGAGAGTACTCCTAAACATTTTTTTTATATATAGAAAAAAAAGCACTGCCTGTGCCACAATGTCCCTGGAAATAACACCACAAATGGCATTTAGCTATGCTTTTACGTAGAACAGACCCATTGAAAGTAATGGCCATGTTAGGTTCATTCATTTCAATATAGGTCTATTATTCTGAGGGGGAAGGGGAAAATGAACACCGCCTTACACCTTGATGTTACATTTTTCCCTGGGGCATTCAGGGTGAGGAAAGGGATATGGTTGTCCCCAGATGGGAGCAGCCATCTTTAGTTGCCCAAGAATGTGCCCTTGGAAGTAATGCTGAGACATGCCTAGGGAGGAAGGAGGAATGTTCCTCCTCGAATCCCAAAGTAGACCTAAGTGTTCCAATCTGGGTGGATCCTGACCCTAATTGGATCAATGTCCTTCTGCAGACTCTGCTGGCTGGCAGATTCCATTATGTGGTCGTCCCCTGCCCCCCCCCCAGTTAGGAACGCTTCTGGTTTCACATGCTTTGGGTTACGAGCTCCGCTAACCCGGAAGTAGTTGCTCCCAGTTGCGAACTTTACCCCAGGATGTGAATGGAAGTCGCACACCAGAGGTGTGCACACAGCAAGAGGCACCATTAGCAAAAGCGCACCTCAGGATAAGACAGTTTCAACTTAAGAATGGACCTCCAGAACGAATTAAGTTCGTAACCAGAGGTACCACTGGTACATCATGTCCAGGTGAACTTCTAAGTGGTTTGCAAAACATAAAAAACAATTGCACAATATTTTAAAAAATACAGAATAATTAATAAATATAAAAGTACGGTAATTGCAAGTTGGTCCAAGGGTTTTGCACTGCCTTCTTCCCCCACCCCACCCCCTTTTAAAATTAAAACTCATGCTGCTCACAGCCTGAATGGCTGCTATAAAGGGCTCCTTGCTGCCACATGCCCTGAATGTTCACAGAGCAAATTCTCCTAGGAGTGACAGAGTCTGATGATGCACCATCTGTCCCAGGGGGAATTGTACAGGGGTGGGGGAGTCTATTCCCATGTATACACCATTAGGTACAATTATGCGCCCACACAAAATTTTCTGTATGATTATAGAATTGTTCAAGATAAAATAGGGCTGCTATACGTCCAGATTTTCCTGGACATTACCAGGATATCAAAGGCAGAATGGATGTCCAGGGAGAATTTCATAAATGTGGCATTTTGTCCTGGCTCTTTTAGGGGCGTTTTTGTAAAAACAACAACACCACCCTATGATAAAATGAACTCATGCAGTAAAATTTAGAGAACAAGAATTTAGCTCTTGTAGAAGTTGAATTTCTGTTTGAACATTTCTGTTTGAAATTATATTGTTGGTACTGTGTATATTGGATGTTTTGTTTTATAATGCTCTTTTAATATGTAAAATGTTAGCTTTTTTTAAAAAAATGAAAACTTCCTGGTGATCTAAGAGTTCCAAGTTATTTCTACTAACAGATAGGTGCTCAAGCAATAGCAATTCAATTGAGACTGTTCAAAAGCAGGACGGATTACTTACTCTGGATGCAACACTCTTTAAAATGATTTTATTATCTAAATACTCCTGCGGCGTGTGCTCTAATGCCTCACTTACTATTTTATAGGGGGACCTGTTCTGTTTTTACTCCGCAGCCTCAGTTTGGACATGTAAACTTTAATAAATGGAGTAGCAATTGTAATAGGAACCAGATTTAAAAGTATATTAAGTACAAGATGGAGTCTCCCTCATCCTAGTAATTGTACACAAAAGTTTGCATGCGCCAACTAATTTAGGACAAGCTATTAAATATTCACATATATACTGTAATGTGCTAAGTGGCAAATTTTCCCAAGTTACAGATGCAGAGCATCTACAGCCTGCTGTCTCCACTTCAATTAGAAGTTATGAAAATGTCCTCCAATAAAAAGTATTAACAAAGAAACGAGTATGCAAGATTCTCCCTGGATACTAATACCTGCAGAATGCACCTCTGGCTTGTTGTAAAAATTGTACTTTATGCATTTCCTGTTGCAAATTAAAAATAGCTAATCCTCGCTTCACTACATTTGCGTCTAATAAAATCTTCACTTTGGATGCTAACAAAAAGTGGAAATAAATGAAAAACACAAGCTGGGGCTGAAAACCAAGGGCCCTTTGACAGATAAGCTCCACAAAATCTCTAAATGACCTTTGAAAAGTTCACAGCACTGATCTTTGCAATCGTTCGAGGAAAGCTGCACGTTGGTTAAAATGAAGAAACCTTCCATGCAGACCACAACACTTCCTTAGGATGTTTTCTGATCCCTGGCTGCTTCTCTCTGCAGCTATCTTTTGTTTTAATTCTTGTATTAAGTATTATTATTATCTTCTTCCTTTTCCAAGGAGCTGAAGACAGCACGTATGGCCTGTCCTTTTTAACCCTTGAGCTTGGATGAGGTTAAGAGGGAGAGAAAGACAGAAACAGATTTTGGACCCAGGTAACCCAGTGAGTTCGGACGCGGGTGGCACTGTGGGTTAAACCACAGAGCCTAGGACTTGCCGATCAGAAGGTCGGCGGTTTGAATCCCTGCAATGGGGTGAGCTCCCGTTGCTCAGTCCCTGCTCCTGCCAACCTAGCAATTTGAAAGCACGTCAAAGTGCAAGTAGATAAATAGGTACCACTCCGGCGGGAAGGTAAACGGCATTTCCGTGCGCTGCTCTGGTTCGCCAGAAGCGGCTCAGTCAAGCTGGCCACATGACCTGGAAGCTGTACGCTGGCTCCCTCAACAATAAAGCGAGATGAGACCACAACCCAGAGTCAGCCACGACTGGACCTAATGGTCAGGGGTCCCTTTACCTTTACCTAACCCACTGAGCAGAGGCAGATTTAGTGGAGCACAACCAGTTCATCTGTACTGGGTGCTGAGCCAAGAGGATGCTGATGGGAGCACCACAACAGTGATTTAGAACAGAGGGCGAGAGGCGGGGGCGCTGAGTTTTGGCATCACACAGGGAGTTGCTGAAATTTGAAAGCCCAAAGTCCATCACTGCAGTGAGCTTTGTAGCTGAACAGGAATTGAAACCCACATCTCCAGTCTAAGGGCCATATCACCATACATTTAAAGTGCTATTATACCACTTTAACACCCATGATGTTCCCCAATGAATCCTGGGAACTGTAGTTTGTTAAGGGTGCTGTGAGTTGTTAGGAGACCCCTACTCCCTTCAGACACCTGAAATTCTCCAAGTGGTTTGTAACAACCAATGCTTCTTCCCAGGAACTCTGTGGAGGAAATAGGTGGCCCTGTGGTCTAAACCACTGAGCCTAGGGCTTGCCGATCAGAAGGTCGTGGTTCGGATCCCTGCGACGGGGTGAGCTCCCATTCCTCGGTCCCATCTCCAGCCCACCTAGCAGTTCGAAAGCACGTCAAAGTGCAAGTAGATAAATAGGTACCGCTCTGGCAGGAAGGTAAACGGCATTTCCATGGGCTGCTCTGGCTCACCAGAAGCTGCTTAGTCATGCTGGCCACATGACCCAGAAGCTGTCTGAGGACAAATGCTGGCTCCCTCAGCCTATAGTGCGCAACCCCAGAGTCGTTTGCAACTGGACCTAACGGTCAGGCGTACCTTTACCTTTAATGCTTCTCCAATTATTTTAATCAGATTCGAGACCCCCTGTATCAGCATTTCCACTTAGCAATTTCACTTTAAAATCTCTGTTGCAAAGTTGCAAGGCTAATAAATTTCATTTGTTTACTCCAGCCTTTGGTCGTGCAAATATATACTCTAACATCCATATGTAAACACTCATACTTGTTCAGCTGTTTATCTTCCAAACTGAGTTTTTTTCCTATGCTTATCTGTACTGAAAGTATTTTTTTTTTCTTAACCTTTCAGGAAAATCCCTCCTTAAGTTTTCCTTTGCAGAAGCAAATTGTAAGCATCTTTGCCCAAAGAGCTGGAGCAAGAAATAGCCTTTGTTTGTAGTTTGAAATATTGCCTGTAAATAGCTAAAAGTAACAAATGCTTTGGGTTGGCTTGGAGGGCGGGGGGGGGGGAGATAACAGAAAAGAGTCTGATAAATTAATACAAGGTTTCTACAAAATCTGATAGAAAACATACTTGCATTCATTCAGATCCAAACTGTCATCTGCACCTTTTCTCTTGAGCTTAGTATCTCTTATTGACATGCAAGCATGTAAAAGAGACACTAAAACACAAAATTGAAACGCACGAGCCTATGAACTATACAACCTTACAGTGAATGCTGGTTGGATTGCACTGAGCAAACTATTGCATCCAAAACAGGGAAAGAAACAGGCTCTGTTTTTCCATTGGGAATTTTTGGGGGGCTACTTTAATGTATAAGTGTTGGGCACCATATGTTGGAAAGGCACAATTAACTAAAGAAGTAAATAAATACTTGAGTTTAAACCTTCTCATTCTGGGTCAATTCCTATACAAACCAACCTGATCTACACCTTCCAGGCAAGAGGGCAAATCAGAACTTAGCCATTGGCTTTTGTACTTAGCGAATCCCTGCGACGGGGTGAGCTCCCGTTGCTTGGTCCCTGCTCCTGCCAACCTAGCAGTTTGAAAGCACGTCAAAGTGCAAGTAGATAAATACGGGAAGGTAAACGGCATTTCCGTGCACTGCTCTGGTTCGCCAGAAGCGGCTTAGTCATGCTGGCCACATGACCCGGAAGCTGTATGCCAGCTCCCTCGGCCAATAAAGTGAGATGAGCGCCGCAACCCCAGGGTCGGTCACGACTGGACCTAATGGTCAGGGGTCCTTTACCTTTACCTTTTTAATGTTTCGATGCTAGGCTCAACTAAAAATATATATCTCAATTTTAAAAGAAAATGACCCCAGTTTCACATGTATTTATTTTGTTGTATTCATACATACCTGCCCTTCACCATATTGATCCCAGGATGTATTATTATGTTGTGAGCCGCCCTGTGATCTTCAGATGAAGAATGATATATATATTTAATGTAAATAAATAACAAACAACAAAATGCAGCTTTTTGAACGTGGGCACTAGATTTGAAAATCAAAAAGTGAAGGATGATAAAAGAAATCGTAGCGGGCATCTGTAATGACTAAGCTCTAAATAACAACAAATTTAATGTACTCAGCATTGTGGGAGGTTATTCAAATGTTTTGCCATATGATATCGGACCGTTCCAATGTGTGTGTACGTGTGTTAAATTATAAGCTATATAAGAAAGAAATGTGACTATAAGGCAAACTTAATATCCCCAGATTATCCTTTCAATTTCAAATGCCTGTTTTATCACGGGAAACCTTTGCACTCTGAATGCTTCTCAGATGTTTAATTTTTTTCAAATTTATATTCTTGAGGCTTCAAATTTTGGAGGTTTAATTTATGTTTTAAATTGTGTATATGGCATAGCTTATTGTTGCAAGCTGCTTTGAAACCTAGATGGGGAAAAGCAGGATATAATTTTTTAAATAAATAAGCAAATCCACTTTCAGAAACACAATGGGTTAGGAAAGGACATGTACGAAACTAACTTTTCCAGTTAGGAAAGGGCATGTACTAAAAAGTGCATAATAAAGTACTGATTAACTAGTAGACAAGCAAGTCACAAACAAAGCAGGATGGGTGCTCTCTGTTGTATAACCTCCCTACCAAAAAAATCAGAATGAATTCTCAATAAAGATTGGTTATCTAACCTCTGCAGAAGATTTGAGCCAGCAAATCATGAAAAATGTTCAACAAACAGGTTGCTAAATGGTTTCAGGATCAAAAGGCAAAACAAGTACAGTATGTCTCTTTCCTTAAGCTTTGGGCAATCTCTTTTTCTCGGATAGTTTTGTGGCTTTGTGGAATTGAAGTATTTATCACCGAATGTGATGGTGATGATAACACCATGCTGTACTCATATAGGATCCCAAACAGCTGCCCAGTTAGATAGATTTCCCTTCTTCTCATTGGAAGCCTGAAGCTAAGATGACTTTGTTGGAAGCCTGAAGCAACAATGAAAGGTCAGTTTTATTTACTGAATGATTAAAAAAAAGAGTAGCAGATTAAATTTCATTTCTGGTGCCATTATGTTGCAGTTAATGGCGATATGTTTAATGAATAACATAAAAAGAAAGTTTTCTTTTTTAAAATCCAAAAGTTTCTCATTAAGCAATGGAAAACTTAGGTATCTTTCTCAATTCCAATGTGTTTTGGGTTTCTTTTTGTCTCTGATCTAAGTAACAGAAATATGTTTGGGCAGGTCATATGGACTAGTCTTGCTGATGGAATCAGTGAAAGATTTTTCAGCCACAACAACAACAACAACAGTTTCTCACACACCTTTGTTGCAGTTTTACTCCGAACATTTATGTCTGAAATGGCCAGAAAACCCACATAATGAGCAAGGAGTCCCTGACTCGTTAAAAAAACCTTGTCATTCAGTGCACAGACACAACACCATGCAAAAATTGGATGAAATATGCAGTTCTCTTAGTACGTTCCCTGGACTGAAGCTTTACGAGAGCTTTCTGTTGAACATGAACAATATGCCCCCACCAGAAGATTCCAGCCAAAGATGGTTCCTACTTCAAAACAGGGTTTGGCTGCAAATAATATGGTCTGGTCCCCTGCCAGAAAGCCGGTCACCTTCTGAGGTGTTGTGGTCAGGTCTCAGACTCTTCCTGCATCCAGTGGGGGGGCGTGGCTAGTTCTCTGCACCATAGGGGGAATCCCAGTCGCGTCATGGCCACAGCCGGCCAATCCAGTTGGCTGGGGGGATGGCTTGCCATGGCACGACCTTTGCGGTGACCCTGGGGGAGCTCCTAGTTGATGTGGATCAGCAGGGCTCCCCCTACAGGTGGTTAACCCTTGTGAGACTTCCTGCATAGCTGGCAGGAGTCAGATATAGTCGGTTCAGGTCCAATGCCTAAAGCCAATACCACTCACATTCTGTAACCAATAAAGCTGTTGTGTTTTTTAGCCCATTCACCTAAAATACTGGTGTCATCATGTTTTATTCCCACAAATGGGGGAGGGTTCGGGGCCTTGACACACAATGAATCGTAAGCTCACAATATTTGAGAGGACTATGTGAAAATGATGTATCGTTGGTATTTAACAAAATTAGCAAAAATGTATAGAACTGCTTCAAATGTATGTTGGAAGTGTAAGGAGAAGGAAGGCACATTCTACCATATGTGGTAGACATGCAAAATAATGAAAGCATTCTGTGAAATGATATATAGTAAAGGTAAAGGGACCCCTGACCATTAGGTCCAGTCATGACCGACACTGGGGTTGCGAGGCTTATCTCACTTTATTGGCTGAAGGAGCAGGCGTACAGCTTCCGGGTCATGTGGCCAGCATGACTAAGCCTGGCGAACCAGAGCAGTGCACGGAAACGCCGTTTACCTTCCCGCCAGAGTGGTACCTATTTATCTACTTGCACTCTGACGTGTTTTCAAACTGCTAGGTGGGCAGGAGCTGCGGGGATTCGAACTGCCGACCTTCTGATTGGCAAGCCCTAGGCTCTGTGGTTTAGACCACAGCGTCACCCGTGTCCCTCCAAAATGATATATAATGAGCTGGAAAAAAAATGTTTAAAATAACGTTCGTGAAAAAACCAGAAGCTTTTTTACTAGGAATTTTAGATGCAGAGATACCAAAGGAGCAGAAATGATTATTTATGTATGCGATGACAGCAGTGCGGATACTATTGGCCCAGAGATGGAAAGAAGATAAATCCTGACCAGAGGCGAATGGCTGATGAAGATGATGGACTATGCTGAAATAGCGAAAATGACCAGGAAAATCAGAAACCAGGAAGATAGAAACTTTCATAAGGAATGGGGGGAAGTATATGTTACTTAAGAGAACACTGTAAACAACTAAAAACTTTGGCAGGATTTGAGTAACACTTGTAATGTATTAAAAGCTAAGGTAAAAAGGGATTTTTTTTAAGAAAAATGGAGAAATTATATGATGCAGTAGAAAAAGTTTGATAATGGAAATCATGGAGGGGTGGAGGGAAATCTAAGGATTCAGAGAATCCTAAACGTTGATGACTATAATTAATGTTTGAATTCAAATGTATAGTGTAAAATTGAATTTTTATTTTTTTTGAAAAAAAAAATTAAATATCCAAGAGGACAATTTTACTGTGTGATTTTGTCCTGCTTTCTATGCTGTCCTCTTTGAGATCTGGGTAGGAGCAGGCAGGCCGGCCTGCTGCTTTTGGATTACAGTCCATCATACAATAGACAGTGACATACAACAGCCCTGGGGCAGAAAAGGGAACAGGAGAATGCTGTAGAGTAGCTCCCCAGTGCTATAGAGTCTGGTCAGTCTCTGGTGCAGATATCAGGTTTTCTTCTTACCTTTTTGTGCATTCGTTGTGTAAGAAAATGAGAAATTGAACCAAATGTGGCCCATTCAGTTCAATTTCCATTTATTACAAAATGACTGTCAACAGTGATGACAGTCATTTCAATTCCTCCCATTCATATCCATTCATCAATCATTTGCAGGGCGGAAGCTATTTTCTCTTCTGGTGGAACAGAAAACGCTTTGGCAATGAGCTCCAGGCGGCTTCTACTTTATTTTCGCAGAATGTCATGGACACAGTGACGCTTCCACACATTCTGTGGGGGAAATGGCAGTCAACAAAATAGGTTACCCTTTGGGGGATTGGCATTTTTTGTGGCAGCTCCCATTTTCCTCCAGGGTCACATTCGCACCATATATTTAAAGCATATGCCTTCCCCCCAAAGAATCCTGGGTACTGTGGTTTGTTATGTTATTTTCACAAATATATGCATTTTTAGACACACTTGACTTCGGTATATGCTTTTTTGTACACATTACTTGGCTGGAAACTAGCAACGCAAAATTCAGAGAAGTGTGAATTTCGAAGGACAGCTGTGTTCCGGCTCATATATTGTTTTGGAAAGAACTTATAAGGTAAATTTTCCTTTCAGTGTTAACCAAGCTGAATTTCTTCCCATCCCTACAAAGGACTGATTTCTATGCTGGTTGCTTTCCCATCAGAGAAGTTCCCCCACTCTTGACATTGTAGAAACATAGATGTCAACTTTTGCCTTTTCTTGCGAGAAATCCTATTTAGAATAAGGGAATTTCCCTTTAAGAAAGGGAAATGTTGACAGCTATGTGTAGGAATACTCCTACCTTTTGCTTTAGCAGCTGCTTCTGCCAAAAGGAAAACCAGGGCTGCTTTTCACTCAGCCTTCCTTAAATAAAAATATCATTAAGTAGTGTATTTAAATTCTATTATGTTTAACAAATCTGTATTAAATCTTCAGTGATGCATTCCATCTGGCAATCTTTGTTAAAATAACCCCTATGAATTTTATAAATCAAGAACATATTTGCTAGAGGTGTGTGAATTCAAAGCTACCCTTAACCATGTTTATGATCCCATTTCCATGAGGAAGTTCTCTTCTGTTTTACGGCATGCCTGCCTAGAAGAGAGAGCAGATCATAGATTTCTGTAAAAGGGCTCTTTCTCCCTTGCTACTACCATTTGGGAAATACCCTTTTGGTTTGTTTGTTTGTTTGCTTGCTTGCTTGCTTGCTTGCTTGCTTGCTTGCTTGCTTGCTTGTTTTTACAAATTAAAAATGTCAAACTGTCCTATCTGGGGATAGTAAGACAATGAATTAGAATGTCTTGAGACTAAATAAGATAAATGTCATAATTCATTTTTAATATTAACAAGTGCCGTATGATCTTTTTGTAGCAATGGATCCCACTTTGCCTAGTATTCACTTCCCATTATTGGAGCCCATCCTGAAAATGATCATT
Organism: Podarcis erhardii; assembly: GCF_964252035.2. Taxonomy (NCBI): domain Eukaryota; kingdom Metazoa; phylum Chordata; class Lepidosauria; order Squamata; family Lacertidae; genus Podarcis; species Podarcis erhardii. The sequence goes on from NC_138499.1 coordinate 25,573,772, forward strand.
GCAAAGAAGCCATGAGGGGGAAGGGACACAGCTCAATGGTAGAGCACATCCTTTGCATTTAGAAGGTTCCCAATTTAATCTCCGGCTTCTTCAGGTAGGACTGAGGTTTGAGTGACCTGTTTGATTCTGTGTTATGAATCTACACCCATTGTTGTAGATCAGCCTTCCCCTGCCAGGAGCCTTCCAGATGCTTTGGACTACAACTCCCATAACCCCTGACCATTGGTCATGCTCGCTGGGTCTGATGGAAGTCATAGTACAAAACATCTTGAGGGGGCCAAGCTAATAAGGCTTGTATAGACAACACTGAGCTAAATGGTCTGGTAGTTTGACTCAGTATAAGACAGTATCTTATGGGGCTTTATAGTGCATTCAGATGTGCCAAATATTGCGTTAGTTTTCCTGATTATAATGCTAGTGCTTCTTTCTTGTTTTCTGGAGTTCCTGTCATAATACAGGACCTGTAGTGGCATTTTGACCAATATACCAGCATGTCATTCTAAATTTCATTCACACCAGTGGGTGTGGTGTAACACAACAATGAATGCCATTGGACAACTTTGCTACTCCAGAAACTTTTCTATGCATGTGTGTTTTCGTTCCCCCAGGAAAACAGCAGGACAGAACACCATGCACCACACTACCCCCAAAATTTCACTATTTTACTCCCAACATTTTTCAGTTTAAGGGTTTTTTCTGGAATCAAATAACCCAGAAATGAGGACTAAACATGTTCTGTACCCCATTAGTATCCCGGAAGTGCCTTTAACCTTACATTTAGGGAAACACTGGGGAAATGAAACGAACTACTATGTGAATACAACCATAGAGAAGATTAAAGCAGAAGCCAACGAAGATAAGGTACAAAATCCTGCAAAAATTAAGTCTATAAATGATGTCATTGGTTAAGGTCTTAATACTTCTACATCTTAATACTCTTCCATTAAAATCATCGGGATTTTAAAATGTTTAGCTTTGGCTAGTTCCAAGTCATATTGGATTGTTTTTCAGGCCAAAACAAATTGTTGCTACCATTGAGGACAATTCAAATTAACTGTGTGTCTGAGCTTAAAGTTCAGCTCTTTTGTGTATGCACTTCGACACTTCCATCTGTTTACTGTCAAAGATTTGTATGCCGTTCCATATATGCAGCGAAATTTAAAGCACCAGCTTTAAGCAATAGCAACGTTATGCTGTTTCTGTGGATTTGTGGACTTAAAAAGTATATATTTTACCATGGAGTGACCTCACCCTAGTTGTTTATGATTCTGAAATGCTTTCTTAGAGTGCATGAACTCAAGTGCATATAATGCTTTTCTGTAAAAAGTCAGCAGTTTTACTTACACAAAATATTTATGAAGCCCTTTCCAAAATTAAGCAAATGTGAATTCACCCTCTTTAAAGAGCGCAGACTCAGTTGGGTGTTTTGAGTTTCTCTTAGGGTCTCTAAGGACATAAAGGACACTTGAGGATCGGCATTATACAGGCATGCATATCTTACATAATATTATTGTAAAGAAGGAAGAAAATGATGAAAATGCACTGACGGGAATGTTTAAGCCAATCTACTCTTTTGTTACAGAAAGCTATCAACAAACAACCCTGGCTCTGTGCCAGTCAAGAGATGTAACACACATGTTTAGTATATTGTTATTTGTGCTGCAAATGTATGTGGCACTTTTAAAGAGTGTTTTAAAAACAACAACAACTAAGGACTGCATGGTATATCTCAGGGGTTGCCAACTCCATTTTGCTCTATGCCACAGTGAAAGGGCCTGATACCCCTCACTTTCCATAGCGTGGGCGTCATGCAAGGAAGACCTCTGGCCCTGATTACTGTCCTCCATCCTTCACAGAGCTAGTCTCTCCTACCAGAGAAAGCAATGTGTTTGGCAATGTGCTTTGACTGTCGGTGCTGTTCACCTATTGAGAAGGTCACAGAAGGAGATGCTTCAAATCAGCCTGTCTCCTGATACACCCTCATCCCCAAAAGCAAATGAGCAGCTTTAAGAGCCAGTGTGGTGTAGTGGTTAAGAGCGGTGGACCCGTAATCTGGTGAACCGGGTTCGATTCCCTGCTCCTCCACATGCAGCTGCTGGGTGACCTTGGGCTAGTCACACTTCTTTGAAGTCTCTCAGCCTCATTCACCTCACAGAGTGTTTGTTGTGGGGGAGGAAGGGAAAGGAGAATGTTAGCCGCTTTGAGACTCCTTCGGGTAGTGATAAAGCGGGATATCAAATCCAAATTCCTCTTCTTCCAAACTCTAAGATACATCCAACCACTTGTTGAGTGGTTTTGGTAGTAGAAGATGGTCATGCACATACTTCTAGGTCCTGGAATCATTTTCTGAGGAAGAACCTGTATGCACAAACAGATTGCATCTAGAAGCGCATGCAAAACCTGTTTCTTTCTAACCTGAAATTCATTTTAAAGAACTCACTCTTTACGCTGCTTAGTGAACTTCTGTAGCTTCCATGTTTCACAGAAGGAAAGTACATTACAAAAGAATTTTATGGACTATGAAATATAGAAGATGATTCACAACGGGCCAATTTGTGTTGGTCAGGGAGTATGCAAGCAATAGAACTTTGAAGTACTTAATCCTCTGTGGGTGTATTTCAAGAGCACATACATGTCGTTTGGAAACAATCCAGACATACAGCTCTGGATCCTGCATTAAACAGATTCTTTATGTGTTTTTAATAATCTTACATCATGGAAGATTTATTCAGAATAGATGGGAGGTTGAAGTGGACTGCAGATACGGAAGACTTTATAGGTATATCTGTTAATTTGGCAACCTACCCAAGTTCTTTTCGAGTTAAATGTTCTGAGAATTGCTGTATTAGACATCACAGTTCACTGAGACTGCTATATAGCAAACCTTGTGGTACTGAACTTTCATGTCATTCAATAGATTGGGCAACACAAGACCAGATATTTAGGTTTGGACCTGTGACTTTAACGTGCAATACTATACAGTGGTGACTGGTGGACCGCACACCTGGTCTGGCTGGTTGACAACCAAAAAGGTTGTAGAAGTGTGGCCAACGAGGTAATGAAAGCTCGTCCAAGCTTTTCTAGTTTTCTCCCTACCCTCCTTCCTTGCAAAGATACTGTGTCCACTTTACCATTGCTGTTTTACAAACATTTGTTGTTATTATTATTTATTGATTAAATTTGTATAGAGCCCTGGTGAAACACATTTCTTTTGACACTTACTAAAGAAACATGGCAATATGTTTCCATGAGGTTAAGCTGGTGTTGGGCATGGACTTGTGTTTTATCTCCTCGACCTACACTTTTGTGTACAATTAAATATGTTTTTAAGCTATGCCACACAAAAACAAAAATACTGTGGGATTCTTTCCCCCTCCCCAAATCCTATGAAAATTCTGTTTTGAATCTGTGATTTGAAGCAGAAATAGCCATATGTCTTCATTAACCTCTCCTGTTAAACTGCTGACATAATATTAATGGAAATATTAACACCTTGCAGCTGTTAAAGAGGCTTGTATTCAGACTTCGTTTGCACTTAGCTCCCATTGCAATTAATGTGACATCAGTGAGAATGAAATGGAAATAACTTCATCTGGATCCAGCCTGCAAGTTTCTGTTTTTAACCCGATATTTGTTGTTGTTGTTTAGTCGTTTAGTCGTGTCCGACTCTTCGTGACCCCATGGTCCAGAACACGCCAGGCACTTCTGTCCTCCACTGCCTCCCGCAGTTTGATCAAACTCATGCTGGTAGCTTCAAGAACACCATCCAACCATCTCATCCTCTGTCGTCCCCTTCTCCTTGTGCCCTCCATCTTTCCCAACATCAGGGTCTTTTCCAGGGAGTCTTCTCTTCTCATGAGGTGGCCAAAGTATTGGAGCCTCAGCTTCAGGGTCTGTCCTTCCAGTGAGCACTCACTGCTGATTTCCTTAAGAATGGATGCGTTTGATCTTCTTACAGTCCATGGGACTCTCAAGAGTCTCCTCCAGCACCATAATTCAAAAGCATAAAATCCGATATTGGAGTTGTTCTAATACATGTTTCAAATTCTGGATTTTGCTTTTGCTGTAATAGTCCACAAACTGGATCTAATAATGATTAACTGTGGGCTACCAAATTGGGGATCAGATAAAATTCAGAGTCTCCTGATTTTTTATTTTTTAAAAAAATCTAAGCCAAGCCCTTGATGGTCCTGGTTGGGCCACAAGGAACAAGATAAATATGCAAAAGAACTTAAGGCACTGCATAGAACTCTCCAGGGCTGAATTTGCTCCTTGGTCTTAAGAGTTAATTGAGAGTGAACAAGGAAATGTAGGAGTCTTGAGCAAGATTTAAGATGAACATTGAGAAGTGGAGGTGGGGGAGAAACCCTAACTTTTAGGAGGAAACACAATTACAAGTGTATTGCTGGGCTGGCAACCTGCCACATCGCAAAGACATTGTACTGCCAGCCAGCCAGCCGGCCGCAGATGCTGACCACATGAGAAGGTAAATGAATGTGACTCTGAAGACTTCGATGATAGTTTTGTATTTGTGCTGAACTCTTGGAAATATTTTGGCAGAGAATCATATATTCGCTGCAAAATGCGTTAATCTGTTGGCAACGGCACGAGTGTACATTTTGCTTTGCAGTCTGGGATATATGATTGTAGGAAAGGGGCAAAACACTCTCCTCATAATGGAGCAGTGATAGCGATACATTATACTCCGTAAGCTCGGCGGAGTGCTTTGTTTATTTGCAAGAAACCTGAGACGGGAACTCCTCGACTGGGAACATCAAGTCACTTCATCAAAGTTAGAGACGAGCCCTGTTTTTCCGTGCCAGATTTTTGTGTGTATGTGCAAGGGATATGCTCAGGTGGGAAGGAATCAGCAGCATCAACCACAGACCCTTTTAATCAGCTTGGTGGGATCATCTCAGCAAGATAGTAAGTGATGGAGCCCAGGAAAGCTAAGACTGTATTGTATTACTACCTAACGCTTTTCAGACTGGGCTCAACTTAGAACAGACACAAGGTTTTATAATGACCATAATATATGTTCTTATTTATAAGCACACACACCTTAAAGCTTAGCATCCCAAACAAGATTGATTTAAATTATTCTGGAGGCCCCGCACTCGGGGACAAGGAGTTGAGCGGGAAGCATTAACGAGAAAGGCTGTGTATATGTGAGCCTTGCTCGGCTACCCTGGGCGCAGAGCCAATCTAGCTGATGATCCAGCTCCTGTTATACATAGAGCCAACAAATGTGGCTGATCATACTTTGACATATAGCAGATTCATTCAAAGACTGTGGTTCCCCCCTCCCGCCTCCGCTTTGTGTGTGTTTGTGTGTGTGCAGACCACTGTGTACCCAACCAAAGATTTGTGTATGCTCAGTGAAAAGCAAACAAAATATAAATTCTCCTACACGTTTACGAAAAACTCCCAAAGTCAATTTTAAAGACTGCAAGGGATGGAGTGTTTTTGTTATTGCTCCTATGCGCCACAGCCTCATGCTACACCCTGATGTAGAACAGCAAGGGAATCTCTGCTAGGGACCCTGTACTTGTGCAATGGGTACCTCAGCACTTGGGCTCCAGCATGTGGATTCCCAGGACAACTTATGGGGCTTCGACACACTAGCAGGGCCCACTTCTGTGCTGGTGCCTACCTGCTGAGTTCCCTGTGTGAGGCAACTTGGAGTAGCTCCAAGGCTGGAGTTGTCAGCCTGGCTCCCATGAGAGCTAGGGTGTCCACAAGTACGTCCCATGGCACCCACAAAATGGCTCTGCAAATATGCCCTCAAAGGTTCACAACATATGAAAGAAATTTTGTTCTTCCTGCTCAGTTCCTATTTGCACTGGTTCAATCTCTCCCACATTTAACACACACCCTTAAACCCGCCTACATTTTGTTGGACACCATGACTGGACATCTACCTTCCCTTTTATTCTGAAAAGGAGAGAGGAACAAAGAGCTTCTCTCTGTGAGCAAGGAGGATGGTGGCTGATATGTTATGGTGTGTTTGAATTTTTCAATGAGAGGTGCGAAAAAGTTGTAATATTACTTGGGAATTCAAAATATATTTTGGTTAAGTTAATAAAATTTAGTTTTGCTTGGTAAGTAAAATGTTTGTAAAATTACATAGAAAGCACTAAATATAATCGCCAAGTACTTCCAGTTATATTATATACTAATATTATATATTAGTATTTATTATTGTTATTTTTTATTATTATTTAGCATTATCTGACATTTTAAGAAGGTAAATTTAAAATTCTTTGGTTTTCTGAAAGCAGTTTATGTGCTTCTTCATCAAATGTAGACTTACCAAGCTAAATGTTGTGCAATTACAAAAATAATAGCAGATTTGAATTCCTCACACCCAAAAGTATATTTTTAAGACCCCTCACTGAAGAAATTTAGCACTTTTCACCCTTAAAATGAAATACCCTATGAGGTAGCTGGTGGGGGACATGCCCACATCATTCTGTGGTCCTGTCTTTTTCTTTTCTTTTTTACTCTTTTCGTTGTGACATCCATTTTGTGTTAAGCCCCCCCCCACCCATTTTCTCTCCTTCATAACTCAATCATTTTGCAACTAGTGCCATTGCCAGCTTTTCAAAATTCCAAAACTTCCCATTGGCCTAAAAAGGTTGGTGACCCTTGCTCCAGGGCATTGTGGGAAGTTAAAATGGCCACTCCCTTACCTGGCTGCATGCCACCACTCACCATCAAGTATGGAAGTGGGAACTCACCAGTGTAGGAGCACATGCCCTCCCAACACCTTCTCACCCAAATCCAGGGCACCCCTCTGTTCAGCATGCTGCCACCTTTCCCCCTCCCACCACAGTCCTCCTCCCACCTCAGCTGCCGAGAGCCACCGCAATCACCCCTCCCACCACAGCTACCCGCTGCCCAATGCTTTGTACTGAGTGACACCGTTTGTCCCTCATACCCCAGGATTGAGGAACCTGTAAACCTCTAAGTGTTGTTGAACTCCAACTTCCATCAGCCTCAAGCAGTATGGCCAATGGTCAGGGATTATGGGAGTTGTAATTCTTCAGAATCTGGAGGGTCAAATGTCCTCTGGGGTTCCAGCCCTCCCTAGAGATGATCAAACCTGGGACTATTTGCACGTTGAGCATGTGCTCAACTGCTGAGCTGCAGACCCTCCCCTAATAGCAACTGTATGTCTAGCATAACCCCAGTGATTGCTCTGTCCTTTTGATTTACAGTCTTCTGGTGTTATTGTGTGGATTGTAACATGACGGTGGTGGTGTTGTGGAGTCATTACAATAGCATGTCAGGACTAGTGCAGATTATTGCATGTCCTTTTGCTTTCTTGGGCACTTGGAGGTTCTTGCCACCTTAGTAAAAACCTCCAAATTCTAAAATGTATATACTTGGTCACTGCTGAGAATTTTTCTCTTGGATCACAGGTTTGTGTAATTTGGGGAGACGGATTTGTGTGTGGGTGTATGTGTGCAAGTTTATGTGGGGGTGGGGGGAAGGAGGATGGAAGTAAAAAATTCAACACATCCAGGGAAATGAGGAAACAATTTGTGGCCGGTTGTTTTTAAATGATGGCTGCTTGAAGGCTGCTCAGCAGTTTGGAATGTTAGAAGTGGCCCCGGCGGAATTGGGGCAGAGTAGGAGAGTGGAGGTCAGGAGGCAAAAAAATAAATGTAATTGATCATATGATCTGGTAGATTATCGCCTAGTCACAGATATCAAGGAATTTATCATGTGTAAAAATGGCAAGATGGAGAATTATGAAGCAGCCTCCATGCAGTAAAATCCTCACACTTATAAAATCCACCAGTTCGGGATGGATAAAAAAGGGAAATGATGGTGTTCATAACCACACCATCTATTTTTTAAAAAAATTCAAAAACTCTTATGCCACTCTAACAGTCATGGCTTTCCCCCAAAGCATCCTGGGAACTGGGCTTTGTTTTGGGTGCTGGGAATTGCAGCTCTGTGAGGGGCTTCCTAACAACTCTAAGCACCCTTAACAAACTACAGTTCCCAGGATTCTTTGGGGGGAAACTGTGACGGTCAAAATGGTGTCAAAGTGCTTTAAATGGATGGTGTGAATGTGACCAGTGTGTAAAAATGCAAAGCCACTTTACACCATCAGTCTGGTCCATTCAGTCCAGTGCTATCTAACCTGGCCAATAGGGGCTTTCCAAGGTTTTGGGTGGGATTCAGCACTGCAACCTGAGAGCTCTTCAGTGGGAGATGTCGGGGTTTGAACTTGGGACTTTTGCCATGGAAGAGATCTGCTTCACAGCCAAGCTGCAGTGGTGCTGGTGCCCACTGGGCAGTTGGCAGGGAGAACAATAGCCAATGAGGAAGAGCCAACCAATTCTAGTTTTGCCCCATCCTCCTCCCTATCAAGGTCCACAAGGGCAACACTGAGACTAGGGAGGAGGAAGCTGACAGGTGCTGCTGCCCAGTGGATTGGTTGTGTAAGTAAGAAGGTAGGCAGATGGGGTCTGGCTGAGGGTAAACTGAAGCTGCCCCGTTTCCCCTAATAGACCAGCCTCTGCTGGCTGAAACTGCTTTTCATTATAGTGATTACAGATAGGGTTGGGGGAGAACTTTGGTTCAATGTGCATTTAAAGGCAATTAATTTGCACTTGACCCGGAAGCTGTACACCGGCTCCCTCGGCCAATAATGTGAGATGAGCGCCGCAACCCCAGAGTCGGTCACAACTGGACCTAATGGTCAGGGGTCCCTTTACGTTTACCTTTAATTTGCACTTTCCAAATGAATTCGTGAACCGAAACACAGCCAGCCTTTGAAATTCACACTTCTCTGAATTTTGCAATGCAGTTCTCCAGTTTTTTTTTGTGTGTGTGTACTAAAAGCTTATTGATGCATGTACTCATGAAGTTTACATACAAAATGCATTATACTAGTGAAACTACATTTGCAAAAACGTGTGCATTAGGCAAAATTGCAGGGTATCAAGAGAAATTCGCAGTAAAATGCCAGGGCATTTTCACAGGGACTTCTTTTTTTCTAACAAATTGCAAACTGATGTTGAAATTTGGAGAACTGGACTGAAGACTTGAAAAAAGAGGAAGTGAGAAAAACAGAAATTGATATACAACAGTTTACCAAGTTGTAGCTTACCTTTGTGCATATCCAACCACCTGAGAAACCAATAGTCAGAGTTCATGCACAGTATTCATGCAGTCCTTCACTCTACAGTAGAATTCCCCAACCTGGTGCCCTCCAGATGTTTAGGACATCGATCCATCATCCATGGCTGTGGGTGATGCTGACTGGAGCTGATGGGAGTCGAACAACATTTGAAGGAAGTCTGTTCTAGGATAACTTGGCCATCTGTACCATCCTGCCAAGCCAAATATTGTTGTTGTTGTTGTTGTTCAGTTGTTTAGTTGTGTCCGACTCTTCGTGACCCCATGGACCAGAGCACGCCATGCACTCCTGTCTTCCACTGCCTCCCGCAGTTTGGTCAAACTCATGCTGGTAACTTTGAGAACACTGTCCAACCATCTCGTCCTCTGTTGTCCCCTTCTCCTTGTGCCCTCCATCTTATTAATCATCAAATGCAGATGTGTGACAGAGACTGCAATAAAATGCTTGATCCTGGTGCAAGTTCACCCAGAGTAGTTTAATCCTATGCATGTGTTTAGACAGTGGCTTTATCTCCATGCATATTGTGGTATTTTGCTGCTATGGTTTATTTACTAATTGTATTCCTAGACTGCCCTTCATCTGATGATTGCAGGGTATGCAATGTCACTACTTAGGGGGAAAGTTGCCCCACAGTCTCTAGGGTGATCAGTTGTTGCTGCAAAGGGCTTTGCATGTGATACCTGGGCTTGTGCAACCTCCCCAACATAAATACATATTTCAAAAATGTTCCAGGACCTCTGACTGCCTGTAGGACTGGTGGGTACCACTTCTTGTGAGCTAGCTGGATGCAAAGTCCTTAGAATGGGTTGAGCAATGGAGGAGACTAAACGTGACTCCTTCAGAACTGCACTGGCACTAGTAATAATTGCTAACAGATTTCAGTTCCCTGTTCTCTTCTTTCTTTCCCCTTATGGCTCCTTCTTAACTTATCAGCATATTTTATGTTTGAGTTATTAGAAATTGCATCCTTCATTTATTGATATTTGACAGTTACCAGCCAGTTTCTAATTATTTCCAGCTCTGGAGGTTTCGAAAACACTGATTTTCATTTTTGATATTTTAATCATTCATATATCTTCCTCTCCTTCCCAACATCCTGCACTCATTTCTTCAGCATCAGATTTTTGTTAACCCCAGGCAGTAAAGATTGGAACTATGTATTAATGGGTGAGGATATTTCTGTTGTAATAGAATTGAACGCTGAGTGCATTTGCTGGGGAAATTGTTGGGTGGAAAGGGGTATGTGAACCTTTTCCCACTTGCCAAATCTCCACTGCAACCCAGAGAATATTTTGGTGATGTGAGAATTTACTGTGTTGAATCGGTGGACAGACAGGAGGGGTTAATCACTAATTCTCCTCAGCAAAAAGTAGAAATGCATCATAAATAAAAGAGTTGTGGATTCATTTATAGGCATTTACACCCCACACTTCACCAGGTAGTCCCAGGGCAGGTTATTTGTCTTACCAAATATCCTTGCACTGTTTTCAGCTGCTGGAGTTTTGTTGGGTCTACTTTTGAGGCAGTTTTCTGCAGTGCATTCCTTTCATTTTTGTGCTGCACCTTAATTTTTTGTAAGTCATCTAGAGGCTGTTTTGAGGTAAGCAACTAATAAATCAAATTGATAAACCAAAAAAACCAAAACACACAAACACCCCAAAACCCAGTAAACCAGCACGTGATTTACTCCAACATGTTAATCTAGACCAGCCTTCCCCAACCTGGTGCCCCAGATCATCTGTTGCCCTCATGCTGTTGTTTTAACTGTATCATTTTCGGTGTTATATTTGGTATTATATTTATTTGTGGTTTTTCTGTACGCCACTATAAAGTTTTATAATCTGAGCTGTTTACACATTAAAAAAATAAAATAATGTTGTACAACTTTAAGAATAAATGAATATGGGGAGGGGGATCCTCTTCCCCACTTTAGCAATTTATGCCAATATGCAGACATGGAGCAGCTTCATAAAACAGCTAATTATAGAGCATATGGAGAATATTTCCCTGAAAATTTCAAACTACCTTGGCTGAGCATTTCTTTCTTAAATAAACATATCCAGGTTCCTGTGGGGAAGTCAAATCTGAGAAAACTTTTCTAGCATTAAACGATTTAAGAATTAACTTCTTGTGTTTCACATTTTCAGTGTTTTGTTGTAAACTCTGAACAAGGGGAAAGACCAGGTTCTGTCAGGAGCTCGCCCTACACTCGAGTAGGACCCTGGTAGAGATACATGCCCGACTGGCATGTTCTCTCCCTCCTGGTCATTCGTTCAGGAGCTTCAAAAGCTTTCTTCAGCCTGAACATCACAACGATTGATGCTAACAGACATCGGCACACTTAGGGATCCGCAGAGTCTTCGCAGTTTGAGAACTCAGCAACTCAGCATTTTGGCTAATCTACTTTATTTACATATAAACACACACGGAGCACTGCAACATGGCTCCCTCTCTCTCTAGCATCAGACAGCAAAGAGAGAGAACAAACGACCATAGTCCCACTTCATGGAACACAGTAACACAAACATCCTGTCTCCGTCACTTCCCACTCTGTGGAGTCAAAACATACATTGTCATGTGATAGACAACAATCCCATGACTGCAATCACAGGGAATGAATTTTCAACAGGTTCATGGGTGATGGCTATCATTCGTACAGTACTATAGCAATCAGTCCAAAATGAATCAAATCAACATTTTATTGTTTAACCAAAAATTTGGCAGTTCTCTCCATTCTCACAATCCTGAAAGTGTATCAATAAGAATATACACCATTTTATAAAATACAGATGAAAGCAAAACCCGTGGGGGGGGGGAAATAAGATTTACCGCTAAATAAATTTGGGCCACAATCACACCTTGCATTTAAAACACTATTATAGTGCTTTTACAGTCATGGCTTCCCCCAAAGCATCCTGAGAACTGTAGCTCTGCGAGGCCAGCACTCTTAACTACATTTCCCATAATGCTTTGGTGGAAGTGATTACCATTAAAGTGCTTTAAATGTATGGTGTGTGGATGTGGCCTTAACATTCCCCCCTCTATTTCTGAGGTCCAGCTGAATGTGTCATTGCTTATGTAGCCAAAATGACAACACATGCAAGAGGAAGATATCAGCAGGTTTGGGGAAGGAACCCCAAGATTTGAAGAAGTACTAAAAACCTTTAGACAACAAAAAGGAGAGGGACACCGCCATTATTCCTGCCCAGCCCTGGGGAAAAACTAAGCCTGATGAGCCTTAGAATGCCCATTGGCCACAGAATGCTGACTGGTGGTTGTGTGTGTGATTTGAAAAACCAAATTCAAGAATGTGAGACTTAAGGTCAGAGAATAGTCATGGGCTACAGTTTCTTAGCAAATGGTTACCAGTTTGTTATCATGGGAAACAGGTACCTATCGTGAAGTTTATTCTTCTGAATTAAGACTGTGGCATTTTTATTCCTTTGCCTGAGAACCAACCACTGGATTCCATTTCCATTGCCAGAAGTTTAAAAGGAGGTAATATAATACAGTCCTTTCCTTACTGTCTGAACTCATATCTGTTACAAAAATCTTGCTGTATGTTTTTCCAGGTGCTACTATCTGGGAAACAAGGCACAAGGGGACCAGAAATGTGTTTCAAGGCTTAACATAGATGCCTACAATTAGTTAATAAAAATAGGGATTTTGAGTTATCGCAAGCTGTTTTCGAGCTAAACCCTGTACTCATTTATGTGCTTTCATGTGCCAGGCATGCTTCCACAGCAGAAGCAATGTGTGTTCACCTACCCTCCAACATTTCTCTGATGAAAATAGGGACGCCCCATTCCATAATGATAATTTTACTATTTATACCCCACACATCTTACTGGGTTGTCGCAGCCACTCTGGGCAGCTTCCAACATATATAAAAACAAAATGAAACATTAAACATTTTTAAAAAAACCCTTCCCTATGCAAGATTGCCTTCAGATGACTCGGGGGTAGGATAACTCCATATCCTCCAACATTTCTCCAATGAAAACAGGGACGTGTTAAGGAAAAGTGGGACATTCCAGGATCAAATCAGAAACCAGGACGACTTCTCTAGATCAGGGATGCCCCGGGAAACTAGGGACACTTGGAGGGTCTGTGTTCCCAACAAAACAAAATGTAACCTTCAGCCATCTGTATTCATTTGTATAATCTGCAAACACACAAGTTCCCAAAGAGGGGGAATCTGATGACTGGTACTGAATTGTACATACTGAGAATCTCAGGGCTCATCCAAACTTCCTCTGGTGCTGTCACTTTCTGCTTAGGTCCAAGAGTGTTTTCTGCTAGTGGAAGGTTCCTTCCATTTGTGCAAAGGCACCCCCCCTTAATTCTTCTAGTTTCTCCAACTCATTCAGCCACCTGAGCTCCCATCCCATCCCATTCCAGATGGGATCCCACCATTCTTGAGGGATGAGAGATGCAGTGGGTTGGAGGAGCCAGGAAAGCCCCACTCTGTAAACCGAGTTCCAGTAATAGTTCTCTGGATGCTTAAAGGACTTTGTGATGCAGAGATTCAGAGCATGAAATAGCAGCACTTCAGAGAAATGCAGGCTAATATATTGGGTCACTTATCTTTAATGGGAATATGTTTTAAGAGGCAGCTATTGAGTTGATATTTCTTTATTCCTTTGAGGCCTAGTTCTTATAAACAGCAAATCAGGGGCTAAATTTGTTTCTCGAGTGTAGGCTAACATGATTGAATGTACCTCCATAACAAGAAAATCCCTACACATAAAAAAAAACAGGTGCCAGGGAGAGACTAGATAAGAAGCCTTCTCCCTCATAACTAAAACACATCCTAACCATACATTTGAACCATATGGATTCTCCCAAAGAATCCTGAAAGCTGTAGTTTGTTAAGGTGCTGGGAATTGTAGCTCCTTCATCCAGCAGCCCATAGATGTCTAAACATGCTGCAAACATTACCATAAAAAACAGGAGTTTTGCATTTACAGGGGTAGAATCTAACTCACTTAAATGTTTTATTTCATCTAACATCTTCATTCTGCCTTTCAGTGACCCTCAAGTTCCTCTCGCTAACTCCTCCTCCTTTCTTTCCTGCTCTTTTCTTTCCACCTCCCTGAAGTAAGACAAATGTACAGATGGGTCTCATAACTCTCACCCAAGGGTGACTTTGTGAGTGTCTGGACATCAGAAACAAGAAACTAAGCCAAATGCTTCTAACTTGCAAATACCCCAGAGGCACATCTCTGACAGAGTTATGGTGATGCCCCAAACTAACCTTATAGAGATATTATTAATCAAGCACAAGTTTCCATATTGTAATCAAAGAGAAGCAAAAGATTAGGGAAATTCTTCAGGGTATACTAATGAATATGTTAGTGAATGGATGAAAGTTTCAGAGCATTTTACCAGTGGAAAATTCCTAACCTAGAACGCAAACCCGAGCACTCTTACATAATAACAGTCATAGGGAAAAAACAAGTCAGACTCATAAGAAACCATCTCTTGCCATAGAAAGACAGTCTAGAGTTTTTGGTAAACAGCTCCTGGGATAGGTTTACAATATTACGCAGTCTAGTCTATGATAGTTGTGGGGAAAAAGAGTGTAGACTCTTTTCCTCCCCGCCCCATCACCAGGCTCACATGTACATGTAGGGAGAATATATGTTTAATTATAAATGCATACAAACATGTGGCCTTCCACGAAATAACAGACCAAAAACTGGACTTACCAACCTGCCCCAGAAAAGGCTAAGATGCAATGGAACATGCATTTGATATGTTGTTTTCATTAATGTATGCATTTTATCTAGACTTTTTCCACACATTTGCATTCTGTGCACATTTATTTGCTTAGATAATAGTATTGCAAAATCTGGTAAATAAGAATTTTGAACGATCGTTGTATTTTGGTTTGCTCTATTTGAAGGATTACTGCATACTGTTTCAGGAAATTTGAATTAGGTAGGTTCAGAGCCGAAATGAATTTCTCCTCTTCCCTAATAAACAAAGCTTGATTTGTGTAATTACAGTTTTCTCGTGTATTCATATCTTCTTGTTCTTACTTCTTGCTGCTGCCTGCTATCAGTGAGCTTTATGGCTGAGTGGGGATTTGAACTCCGGTCTCCCAGGTCCTAGTTGAATACTTTAACCACTTTGCCACACTGGCATGAAAGGAGTTTGCTTGAAATGTTTGCGTCTACAGTTCCCTTTTGTATAACAGTCAGGCTGACCACCTTCGTTATGCTGCCTCCCTCTTCAAATCTCCACGTACAACCCCTTTCCATGAAGTCTTGGCTAAACCAAGCTTATACAATTTCACCGCATGTGTATTGCGTGGACAGGCAGAGTCCCCAGATCCCGAACAGTCCCCCCCCGTCATGTGGAATAACGACTCAAGACAACGTGCTATGGGATTAAATTGGCCACAACTTTATTAAATTTAAAATGTGGGTAGACCTTGGCTCAGGCATTGGGCATTCTCCCTCCCCAGTCCCCAGCCGGGGACCTAGGGAGCTTCAGGGTTATCCAGTGTGTGTGGGGGGGGGATGGGCTGGCTCTGGAGAACATATGTTCAAGCAGAGATAGCCGCCCCCGTTACGCCGCCGCCACAGGGGAGAGCAATGACGACCTTTTGGCGTACGGTCAAAGCCTCCCTTCAGAAACCCCTTTAACGGGGAACCCTGGTATCGCCGCCGCAAAGAGGAAGATGGACTAAAGGATTCCGCCCAAGGCCTGATACCGCCAAAGTTGTGACGTTTTGCTACGGGAAAGGCAAAACCTGCCAATGCAGGGAAATTCCTTTCCGGCCCTTTAACGGCGACCTTAACGTAGCAGCGCCCGCATACCTGTGAAGAAAAGTTACCTGTAAAACCAATGAAGAAAAGTTAACCTGCAAAAGAAGACATTAACTGAGGGTGGGTAGGGTGGGAGAAGCTCTGGAGCCAAGTGAGGATTCCCAGGTAAGATCCTCCCTCTATTGTGTGGGCAGGTAATCCCTCCCCTACCTGGCCTGGTCTCCTTGGCAACGCTTCCCCCAGGTGGGATTTGACAATTGACTGAGGTAGGCGGAGACCTCCAGGTATCCCACCTGAGGGAAGGCAAAGCCAAGCCTATGCTGATGGGGCCACTCCAGATCTAGGGCTGCGTGCGTCCACGCAAAGGGTGCCCCCCATTTTAAGCAGGGAGCGGTCATTCTCCCCCTAACTACCATCATGTCCATCTTTCCCGCTTTTCCCCCCACTCCCATTTTTAGTTAATATATTGTGTCAAATTTTACAGTTGTGCCATTTCTCCCATTCTACCAGATTGGAGTATCGGAACACAACCTTTGCTGAAGGCTCTCCTAATATGGACTAGGGTTTTGCCAATGGTAATGATTAAGCAGTATATACATAAATGTATTGAATAAGAGCGTAAGAAAATAAGTATAATCTGCTGGTTCAGGCCAGCAGCCCATCTACTCCAACATCTTGTTCTCACAGCGGCCAGTCAGATGCCTGTGGAAAACCTGCAAGCAGGACCCAAGATAAGTAATAATAAAATAAAATAATGTATGACCTTTACAATAAAGAATTATTCTATGAGCATTTGGTTTCTGTATTTAAGCAGGTATTCCTTGGAACAGTCTTTCTTTTATGCCCCACTTTAAAACCAAATTAACACTGACAGCACAAGGTTAAAACTGTCTTGTTCTTACTTTAATCATATTAATAAAAAGGAAACAATATATTTTCTCAAAATATCCCTTTGAAGTTCTGCTGCTTGATTATCTCACAGTGTTGTTATCTTCCTACTGCTCCCTGCCAAACCTGTGATTCATTCTCCCTATCAGTTAGAAGACATCGTTCATCATACACAAGCATGAGCTAGGTTCTCTTTCAGTGGCTATGAATTTCCTGGCCATTTATGAAAGCTGTGTAAGACTTCTCCTTTTCTACCAATTTGCCACAGATAATAAATCTTTAATTAATATCATAATTTGTTTTGGCATTTAAATAGAACCTACGCCATGGCTTGTGTTCCTGAGGAATGCATCCCATAACTTACCGTCAGCTTCAACTGAGCAGTACTAAAATAAATGCTCTTGCCAGGGGGAGATGCATTTGGACCACAGATATTTCAAAAGAAACCGGAAGTGCATGCATAAGCAAATGGTGTTCTAATGTTATATGTTCACGTATGCTGCAGTTGTTTTCATTAACCGGCACAGTTGACTTTACCATGAAGCAAGAACACCATACCAGATGTTGCGGACTTACAAGACAAAAGAGCTATTGACCCCACGCCCTGCTTATAAACTTCCCTGAAGCATCTTCAAGGACACCAATGGAACCAGGATATTGGACTAAGAAGGAGCCATGCACTGATCCAGCAGAACTTGTCTTATGTCCTTAAAGTGAAGCAGGACTGTTAGTCCAGTAGCTCAGTCAGCAGAGCATGGTGCTCTTAATCTCAGGGTTGTGGGTTCAAGCCCCACATTGGCCAAAAGATTCCTGCATTGCAGGGGGTTGGACTAGATGACCCTTGTGGTCACTTCCAATTCTATGAACTGAAGAATGTGCCTCTATGAATTCTATGAATGGAAGGTGCTTTAGGAAGGAAAATGATGCCAAAAACAATTCTCCGTTCTCTCTCATTATGCACTTCCATTATGCAACCCCTTGCAATAAACATGCAAGTGAGGGACCCTCGTTCCAAATTTTCCATCTCAGCTTCTGTGTTAATTGTGGTGAAACCTGTTCATCAAAGAAAAAGAAAGTCCCTTTTCCATTCACAACTGAGACTGCAGATGTGTTTTTGCCATTCAGACTCAGGTACTTTTGAACCCAGAATTAGAAAGTAAAGTGAAATTTATGGATTTATGTTTGAGGTAGTAGTGGGTCTAATATAAATGAGCATTAAAAAAAAACCCCACAATAATTTTAAATTTCATTGAACCTGCTATTGCCCTGCCCCTAACCACATTCCCTTCTGTGTATACCCAATTAAAACCGCTCTGTTTATTCTGTCCCACTTGCCTCTCAGAACTCTTTCCCATGGTCCACATCTTTGATGGCACATCAGGAGATTGGGACTAAGATACTTGGAGCCACTACCAAGAAACACAGCCTGGCAGTCCCTTCCCACTTAGAAAAAAGCTTCTTGGTTCATTTTCCTGTATCATGAAGGAGCTATTGCCCTTCTCTGGTGCCACAGAGTGAAGCTGCTGCACCCTTGTATTGGCCAGTTCCCAGTTTCTCCTCCTGTTGCAAAGCACAAGACAAATAGGTTTTCTGGATTATACAGGTTTAAACCACATGCACAGGTGAAAAAATGTGATTGTGAATGATATGCTGACAGTCTTGAGTCTGCAGTTGTATTCATCCTGAAGAGTACTATTACATCTGTTATGCATTTTTAAAACCTTTTTACTTGAATTTCTGGAGATATTTGAGTGGTATACCTACGTTTCCATATGTTAAAAAGAGCTATAGTGGAAAAATCAGAATGCCAATATGACCTTCCAGGCCACTTATAAGTGGGACAGGGAAAATTAAGAAGGTATCAGTTCAGACTCCGGAGCTTTCAACATTCTTTTATCTGTTTTTTGGTAGTTGAATATTAGCAAAATACTAACTTTAAATATTAAACGTTTGAGGGGAAACAGGCATTTGACAAGAAGTAACAGTACCAATCATAACTCTCTGTGCCAAGATCCACACCTGCTAAAACATCTCAAGTTGAAGATGCTTTCAGGTGCCCTAATTATTTATTATAATTATCATTATTGCTAGAAGGTCAAAGAAGGATACTACAGCCCTCAGCAATCTTTTCCTATGCCAAGTGCCAAAATTAAGGGCTGTACTACACATTTAAACGTATTAAATATATTTAAGTGTGTCATTGCATTTAACATGTAGATTTTAAAAATGCAGATAACATTGGCTGGCATGGCTGATAATAATCAGTATTGTAGCAAGCAGGGAAGGAGAATTTCACTCTCCTCTCCCCTCATGCTGTCCAGAGGGAAAGCCCTGTTCTGAAGCTCTTATTTGCACTGGAAGTCCCCCAATGACATCACATCTAAGCATTTAGGCAAGGAAGAAGTAAGATAAAAATGGATGTCTGGAATACTCCCCAGTGGATTATAATGAGAGCTGCATTTAAAATTCCACTGGTTCCACACTGCTGAACTAATGGATAGCCTATGATTGCTTAGTGCAACCAATTGCAAATAGATAGTATGCATGCCTTATCTCATGGACTACCATTATGGCTGTCCTCTGCAAGCAGGACAATGCACCAGAGTACTGTCCCTTCGTGCAGTTTCCAGAAAATGGTATTCAAAAACATCACTGCCATTGGTCTCATCTAGCAGTCTCTTCTTCTATTATTATGTTCTTATGATATATGTGTGCGAACCTTGCACAATTCAGGAAGCTGTTGGTGGCTATGAAAATGAGTAATAGGTGAAGTGGGAGGCAGAATCCTACAGCAGAATAAGGTTACGATTGCAAATAATTCAATGTCACAAAACAAGCTTGGCGCACAACTGTTCACATTTCCACAAACTGCCGGGATGTTTGATGCAGAGAATGGAAAAGGTGTAATTCCTTGGGGCATTATCAAAGTCAAAAGGCTGTGAAATTCCACTGATTTAAATGGGAAAGTTAAGCACATGCTTGGTTCATCTCACTGAAATATAGATGGACCAGGCCCACTGTCATCTTGTAAATAAAACAAAGGTGGCAGAAAGTTCTCAAATGTATTTCATTACAGTCATACCTCATGTTACATCTGCTTCATGTTACGTTCTTTCAGGCTATGTCCCGCGGCGACCCGGAAGTACTGGAAAGGGTTACTTTCAGGTTTCGCTGCTCGCGCATGCGCAGAAGCACAAAATGATATCATGCGCAGAAGCGGCGAATCGCAACCGTGCATGCGCAGACGCGCCACTGCGGGTTGCTTTCTTTTCATGTTCCGAACGGGCCTCCGGAACAGATCCCATTCGCAACCAGAGGTACCACTGTAGTCTCCTTTTTTTCAGGGAAAGCTTTACAAATATCCAGTTTTCATATTTTTCCAGTTGGCATGAGCTGTCTCAAGCTGTGGTGGCCTATGCATGCACCAAATACCAGTTTTCTAAGTCAGCAACGGTAATGACCGCTCCCCACTTAAAACGGGGGGCGCCCTTTGCGTGGACGCGCGCAGCCCTGGATCTGGAGTGGCCCCATCAGCATAGGCTTTGCCTTCCCTCAGGTGGGATACCTGGAGGTCCCCGCCTACCCCAGTGAGTTGTCCAATGCCACCTGGGGGAAGCATTGCCAGGGAAACCAGGCTAGGTAGGGGGAGGGATTACTTGCCCACACAATAGAGGGTGGTAAATGTCCTCATCACTTTGATACCCCCATAAGTAGAGTGGCCACAGCTCTTACTATTGGGTCATGGATCCTCTATTTGAAGACACCTGTTTGATGGACTGCCCAGTCCAAGTCCAGTTTGCAGATAAGAACCGTAAGGAGAGATTGAGCCCATCAGCAATTAACATATAGGTGGTGGAGTTGAGCAGGCACACCGGTGACCTAGTCATAGCCTTCTCCCAGTAAGGTGAGATATACAGCAATTCTATTTAAATTATAGTAATTATTTCTAAATTACTAAATTGCATTTATAAATATAAACCAGTATATGCAAATTTTATGCAAATCTCTATTTTGTCCTCTTTTTCTAGATTATGTTTAAGTGGCAACCCATATTACCCATGAGTGACTGAATAAGGCCCAAGCAGCCTTAATTATACCTATATTTAATATAGAATAATTACAAAAGTGCGCGTTGAGATTCTGTTCCCTTGGTGTGGGAAACTTTATTACTTTTTTTTTAAGCCCTTAATATTTTGGTTTCTAGCCATACAGTGTGTTTATAGGCCCCAGGCTCTGAACTAAAATAGGATTGGGTTTCCTTCAGGTAAGCATTTCCAGACACTTTATCTGCTATATCATTACAACTATACTCTATTTGTTACTGTACAGTGAAACACAATCCTTGCATTATATTCCACACGAATAGCAGTTTCTGCAGCATCTTGTCATCATTTCATGAACGTGGCTTTGAAGCCGTTTTGGATTCTAAAGTCAGTGAATAACAGCAAAGGCTTAAGTGCACAACACCGTATTATTTACTCAGATGGGGTTAATTGTGGAATAAAAGAAAGGCTCCTTTCAGTTTACCTTTGTACAATCTCTCTCGCGCTGGATATGGAAGACTGGGAAGTCAATGATAAATATCAAACTTGCTAATCAGGAGCGAGGCCAGCCTTATTTGAAATCTTGAACTTAATCCAGAATCAGGAAATGCGGCCACTTGTATTACTGTTGCTGAAAGGAGAAAATGACCTTTTTATTGTAGCTTAACTTTACCATTGTATTTGTGAGCATGTGGCTTGGGGTAGGTAGGGGGGAGAGAAAGGATAAACGTGAAAGGATCGGCTAGATTTTCTTTTAACTAGAACACAGGGTGCAATAGAAATATAGATACCCACAGAAAGAATGGGATGGTCTTTGCCAGGTGTTTGGCAGAGACCGAACCTCAACAAAATGTTTTTTCCTTGAGCTTGTACACCCTGTTTATGTTTTTCTTTATCTCCCACTTAATAATAATAATAATAATAATAATAATAATAATAATAATAATATTTTTATTGTCATTGCCCCCTCTCAGGGACAACGAAAATTACTTGGCTGCTCCATCCACCCAGGTAGGGCACTCCACATAAAATCAGAACAACTATAAAAACACTAATTAAAACAATACAGTATAATACAGCAAGGAAGATTAGATGACTTTCAAAGTCCAGGTTTCCCATTCAGGGCCGAGATTGCTCTGGAGAAGAAGCTGTTCTTGAGACGGCTCGTTCTTGTCTTCATCGTCCTGTATCTCCGTCCCGACGGCAGGAGCTCGAAGAGACAGTGACCAGGATGCGATGGATCTTTTACTATGTCCAGTGCCTTCCTATGGCACCTTGTGGCATAAATCTGCTCTAAGGTGGAGAGTGGGCAGCCAACAATGCTCTCTGCTGCCTTCACAACTCTGCACAACCCCATCCTGTCCTGGGGAGTACAGCTTCCGTACCACACACATAAGCCATAAGTGAGCACGCTCTCAATGGCACAGTGATAGAAGGCAGATTTAAACTAAAATCTGAGAGGATGTTGCCATTGGAAGGGAGCATCTTATAAAAAGAGAAAGGAAGGTAGACATGTTGAGGAAGTCCACTATACATAGCATATTTTCAAGATGTGCTCAGATGATAAAGCGTAGAAATTTGGATGGGAAGGAGATTGACTAGGGCAGAAGAGACAATAAGTGTTATCTACCTCATAGTGCACAAAATGTAGGATTTTGGCAAAACACCAACACAAAAAGAACACAAAACTCTGGGGATCATCACATAGTTAACACTCCTGAAGAGGGCCTCTGATAAGGATCACTACAACCGCCTATAACCCTACTGGTCGTTATGCTGTAATGATAAAAAACTGTAGTCTGAATATTTATCTGGTGACTGAAAATATTTGCATTAGTATATCATTTTACACTTTCTGTATACCCAGGACTATTTGTATTTCCATTCCTCTCTTTTGCTCTCCACCGCACGCAAATCTAAAATTTACCCAGTATTCAGTCCTTCATTATTTATGTAAGATGCCTAATTGTGAAGACAAAATGAAGCCTTTGCTTCCTTTATAAATATTTGTGCCATGACCCATAACTACTGGCTAGTGTGCCTGCCAAGGCTCCATTAGCTGTCATTCCATTTCGCTTTAGCTATTATCATTTGATAACTTCTTGGAGTGCTCACAGGACTACTTCATTAGAGAACTATGTTTTCTGTGAGAATTACAGCAGTAAAAAGACACCTTCGTCAGATATTTTGGTCTCCTTAAAATATAGAGGCTTGGCAGGAATCATCCCTACTCATTTGTAAAGTCTCCTGGAAACTGTGTTAATTCAGATGGGTCTTTGACACATGAGCTTCTTTCCCCCAACCAGTTTTTATTGGCCTTATTGTAATTGCCGTGCTGTACTTTTAATGAAAAGTGTAGTCTATATTTAAATAGATAAATGAAATCAATGAAGAGCCCTGAGCTGGGTTAAATCTTCAGTGGAGGCAAGTCAATTGAGTCTAAACAATACTGAAGTAATGGCTGTTGATAGGGAATTGGACAATAGTTATTGATGGGGTTCATGGTTGCTGACATCCAGTGCCTTGGGGTTCCCCTGAATCTAGCATGGTTATAGCTGTAGGCACTGTAATATATACTGCATGAGGTGGGGGACCTGTGATGCTTTTTTTAAAAAAAGTAGTAGTTTAGAATTAGACTAAAAATAAAAAATTCAACTCAGTAAAAAATCACACAGAATGTTATGAAAACTCAACTCAGTCTCATCACACTTCCATCATAACTGTTTCACCTAGAAAGTCTTTCCAAAAGTGATCCTGAATTGCTGGTAGATGGAACTGCTGTTGAGAGTTGTGATGCTTTTTAACCGAGTCCATAATTAGCAACAAGTGGAGACACGAGGCTAGACAACTGCAACACAGTCAACATTAGCTTGCCCTTTATGGTTGTACAGAGGTTTCTTCTGATACAGAATGTAGCTGCTCTCCACCTAATAGACACATGAGATCCTGCCTTGGCAAGTAGGTAGGTTCAATCACCCTTGCTTATAAGCACAAATATTGTGCATCCTACAATAGGCTGCGCTTCAAAAGCTCTTAACAAATTTGAACTTGTATATATTGTTCAAATTTCTGTTTTGACACTGTTGCAGTATAATTTTTCACAGGTTTTCATGGGCTTTGGAAAGTGTTCTCCATTGACTACAAATGGTCACATATACAGATGAAAGATTAGAAGGCCTTCTATTACATCAGAACAGGTAAACCAATGGTAGCCTAATATAGTACAGCCTATACTAGGCTGTTGTTCCCACCCCATTGCAAATCTAGAGCCAAGATTGCTTTCAAGGTTATTTCTATGTTGGTTGATCAGCCCACACTGAAATACAGCCAAGGCTAAGCTGTGTGCCCTTATTTCAAAATAAGCAAATTGGGAATCAGTTTTGTTTATATTATAGTGCTTCTGTTGTGATTTTCTAAAAAATGCTATTAATATAATTCAAAAGGCTTTGCCTGAGAGAACCAGAAATCTAGTGGCATAAATATCCCAATTCTCAAAACATGGTTGACTAGGAAGCAGTTTTTCTAGCAACACAAGCCATGAGAAAATTATTGCGGTGGATTAACAAAACCGTTCCCCCCCTTTTTTTCCACAGCAAGACAATATTTTGCATTCTGTATGTATTTCATCTAATCCTGGTCTATATGCGTCTAATGGTCCTCTGCCCAGGTCTTGATGGTCACACTTAAATTGTGATAATTTCTCATGAGGACTTTCCCCCCTTGTAAAAAATAAATCTGCAAACTGATGTGTAACCAAACTCAGGACTGAAAAAAAGAGAAGCCAAAATTGACATATTCACCCATCCTTACGTTTAAGTGGCTCAATTCAGGTCTGTGGGTGAGCAGCTACCCAAATCCAGCATCCATGAACCTGCAACTTAGGAGTTTGTGCCATCCATCATTAAAATTCAGATTGGGGTCTTGCTGTTTTTAAAAGCTGGTGCAATTTAGCTTCCTACAGGCATCAGTGTAATCTGTGTGGATTAGAGTAGTTGGGAAGACTAATAACTATCTCCTCCCCCCCCCCCGAACTTGGCTATTTACAATACCTTTGGAAAGTGAGAACTGAGATTCCACCATATACAGATATCTTGGGAACTCTGAAAACTGTTGATGGAGGGCACCTCCCAGAGAGATCACCTTTCCCTTATTTCAAAGCCTGGTTTCTCTAATTTTCCTGATGCTGAGAGATATGGCTCGTTATGTAGTTATATGCACCTTCCTCCTCGGCTAACAACGGGAGAAAGAATAGCATGAAATTACAAAAGCCAACCTCTCCATATGCATTTCAACCAATGACAAACTATTCTGTTGGGAGGAGGAGTTGAAACAAACCCTTTTCAAGCAGGAAAAATGTCCACGGTTCTTGGACAGTGACACTTTATGAGAGCCACTCTTTCTTTTCTTTTTTCTTTGCTTGTCCAGCCTACTAAAATTGCCCTGTATAAATATGAGTAGTCCGTGTTCTTCAACTCTTGACATATTTCCTTTAAGCAAATCAATAGTGGTACTTTAATGTGAAGTGAACACTTAGGAAAGGTGCCAAACATAGAACTGAACTAGTTGTTGGGGGGGTGATGTCCCCAGCATAGGAAACAGTCTCATAGTTTGTACATTGTAAAGCAGGGGTCAGCAACCTTTTTCAGCTGTGGGCCGGTCCACTGTCCCTCAGACCATGTGGTGGGCCGGACTATTTTTTTTGGGGGGGGGGAATGAACCAATTCCTATGCCCCACAAATAACCCAGAGATGCATTTTAAATAAAAGCACACATTCTACTCATGTAAAAACACCAGGCAGGCCCCACAAATAACCCAGAGATGCATTTTAAATAAAAGG
Organism: Podarcis erhardii; assembly: GCF_964252035.2. Taxonomy (NCBI): domain Eukaryota; kingdom Metazoa; phylum Chordata; class Lepidosauria; order Squamata; family Lacertidae; genus Podarcis; species Podarcis erhardii. The sequence continues at coordinate 25,599,474 of NC_138499.1, forward strand.
ACACATTCTACTCATATAAAAATATGCTGATTCCTGGACCATTCGTGGGCTGGATTAAGAAGGTGATTGGGCCGTATCCGGACCCCGGACCTTAGGTTGCCTACCCCTGCTATAGAGTTTAGGGGGAGACAACACCACAGGGAGTTCCACTCTGGGTTCCTGTAGGTTGTAAATGGTGCTGGGAAACGTAGCTCTGTGAGGGGTCTGCAGTTCCCAGGATCCTTTGGGGGAAGCCATAAGTGTTGTGGTGTGCTTTAAATGCATGGTGTTGCTATAGCATTCTGTTTCCTATCCCTTTTACCATGTACAGAAAACAGCACTTTTGGAGGCCAATGGCTGGTTGATGGTATTTCCAACAAGGTCCAGGGAATGGCAAGGAATCTTAGATAACAGATGTTCAAATACGGAAGCCACGCTGAACTAACTTTGTGAGGTAAAAAGTAAAGTATTCATGAAAACAAGAGTCAGCAAAGATCACCCTGATGGATGGGACACCATCCTACAATGATTGGTGTTTGGGAGACCATGTGGAACTCCCCACATGTCCTGAAGCCCTAATGCTGCTTGGTGCACCAATTCAAGAATGACCAGCTGCACAATGATTTGTGGGGGGGGGGGTTGTTTTTGTTTTAGAAGCTCACCGGCTAAGTGTGCAGTCACCATCTCCTTGCCGTTGCTGACATGAGTTAATAGGGGCGGGAGCCAGGAAACAAAGCAGGAATAACAGTCTCTGGATCCAAAAGGGAATATGAGACATAAACGAGGAGTGAGCAGGCGAGCAAAGGAGGTGGCAGTCTGAGGCAGTGAGATGTGTCTGTTGAGACAGTGCAGCAGGCCCAAGCACAGCTGCATCCACCCCAGATATACTCTGTAATGACTCGGTGGAGACCATGCCAAGGTGTTTGCCCACTCCCACAACCTTGGAGGGTTAGGAGCTAGTGAGCTAAGCCTGTGAAAGCTGTTGGGACCGAGCCAGTGATGAATTTGGCACCTCCTGTCAGTACCCTTGTCTTGGAAAGCCAGTTGTTCATCAAGAAGTGATAAAGAGCTGAAAGAGTGTTAAAGCAAAGGAGGTCTTGCCTCTCGGAAGAACTTTTGAGTCTAGTATTACTCATCTCTGGAGTTCCAGCTGTGTGTTTTGTTCGTCCAAATGTTTGGTGAGAAGCCAAGGACTATTAATTATCCTTAACTGAAGAGGCACAATGGACACATCTCTCTCAAGGAAGATTCCAAGATCTGATCAGTCCAATGGAAACCGGGATAAGGAATTATCACTAGGTATTGTGATCAAAGGTAAAAAGTCAGTTTTGAGCTAATAAAGCTCAGATTCTGCAGATATGCATGCTTTATTTTGGAACAATATTTTCTGTAGACATCATGGTAAATTTGGGGAAAGGGTTGTTTGCTTGTTAGATTTTTTTTTAAAGAAATGAGATGGTGGAAATGTGTGAGCCAATAATTCATGGATGTTATTAAAATAAAAGGGAAGAGAACATGGCTGTTCAACACAGAAACTCCATGGATGAGTATTAATGCCTATTTCTGCCCCCCCCATATACAGCCTTTTAATTATGTGGGCTAGAACTTTCCTATTTTTAAAACAAATGTGGAATTCTTAGGGATTTGTTCAGTTTGCATGTTAATGCAAACCTGCCAAATTTACAGGTTCCAGACAACGACACAAACAAATACACAGCTCTCCTTTGAAATTTGCACTTCTCTGAATTTTGTGACGCAGTTCACAAAATTCCAACCAAAGAATATGCACGTGTATATTAGTGGAAAATGCATTCAAAAATTCAGAGAAAATAAGGTAGATAGATGATAGATGATAGATAGATAGATAGATAGATAGATAGATAGATAGATAGATAGATGATAGATGATAGATAGATAGATAGATAGATAGATAGATAGATAGATAGACAGATAGATGATAGATAGATAGATGATAGATAGATAGATAGATAGATGATAGATAGATAGATAGATAGATAGATAGATAGATAGATAGATAGATAGATAGATATAGATGATAGACAAAAAACATTCATAAATGATTCTGGGTTCTGAGCAGGCTTCTAAAAAACTACAATAATGCTGACGAGACACTTTTGTCATGTGATATCAGAACACATCAGATAAAAGAAGATACTTCCTTAATATAAACCTAGAGTTAAATATGGATTTCAAAAAAATTATTTGATTAAGAGACTCCATGACCATATGAAAAGCCCAGTATCCAAACAAAAAAATGCTCATGGACCTTGGCATTTGTATTTTAAGATTTGCCCCATCAGCTATTGATCTAAAAGAATCCCTAAACCAATGCCATAAAGAGAAGCAGGGCACACAGAGGAGTTAAGATCAAGGGTAGGGTGCAAAGGCAAGTAGATCATCTCAGATTTGTCGCAGTGAAATCCTGCTCACATAGTCATCTAAGAACATAGCAAGCTGCCTTATACGGAGTTAGACCTATTGGCACTTTCCAGAGGGGGAAATGAAGACATTTTTGTTCTGACAAGTTTTCCCAGGTGGTTTAGTAAGTCTCTGCCATGGGTGTCTGTTTTGTATTGTTCTAAAATTTATCTGCTGTTACCTTCTGTGTTTTTTATTTTATTTTGTACATTGCTGTGAGATGGATCTGAATAATAATTGTGTGTTCATTGTCCAGGTTAAGAGATGGCAACTTGAGTTTCAACACAACCCCATCACAACTCTGAGCATGACCACCTTAGGACCTCAGCACATGCCCTATGATACTTTGCTCATGAAACACTTGAACCCATACGCCTGTGGTAGTTGTTGGTCCTCTGCCCATCTAGGTTAACAGCTCTTGACAACAGCAAATCTTCTCAAGAAACAAAATGATTGCCAGACCCCTTCTGTGGGTCTCTTCTGACAGAAAATTGTACCAAGTAGCCATTTTCTTTTACCTTTGAGATATTTTCCTTTCTATCTTAATTTGTGACATTAACATCTGAAGGCAAAATATTCACATCTACTATCCAATTCTGCACGAGGGAGTAGCAGTTCCTTTACTGGAAAGAGCCATACATTTCTAAGTTATACTATAGCTCCAGCTTTCAGGAATGCATATTATTATGCCAAATTACTTTCGGGCTGAGATTTTCTCATGCTTCTTTGCTTTCCAAAGGTGACTTTCTTGAGAGTCGTTTAAAGATTAATTTACATTTGAGAATTATTAGATCACACAGGGAATATATGTTTTCAAAGTTTGAGGCTTGGATAATATAAGAGTATCTTATAAATCTGGTAATCTGACATAATTATTTTTTTAATGAAACCAGAAAATCATGGCGGTTCTCTGAAATAGGATGATGATTCAAAGATAAGGCATGTTATTGTGTATATGGAAAATTACACTACTGCACCTGTATTCTGATGTTGAAGTATAGGATTGCCACTGGGAATCTTGGTGTGTGCTTTGAAAAGATTAGGAAATGTGATGAGATTATTGTTTTTGTCTCCATTAGTAACATATTATCATTAGGGTTTCCTAATGCCAGAAACTTCGCCTGTTCATCTCACAGTTTTACCACAGATTTGGCACCAGATATTTTGTTCAATAAGCCAGTAGGTTGGTAGGTGGAAAGATAGCTATATTGGCTCCACAATTTGCTTCCATGGGATGGGCATAGCAGAACAGAAATGCCTGCCACATCTTCAAGAGAGAGAGAAAAGAGCTAGGTGCACAATGCACTCCCATCAATTGCCCTATCAATGTGGGGGAAAGAGCCACTCAGAATGGTCGGGAAGGTGGGTTCCAGACTTGGCACCCAGTTTAATGTGGACATGTTTAAGGAGATGTATACAATGTAGGAGAGGCTGAGCCAGGGCTATCAGAAACTGAACATGAAAAGCATTGTGTGTCAGGGGATATTTACTGTCAAAACAAGAGGGATTCTTCTCTTGTGGCACCCAGAATCTGGAATGATCTCCCCAAAAAGGTGAGCTTTATTTTTATTTTTAGTTGAGATCTTTTGAGATTTGTTGTTTTTATTTCTTTATCTCTTCCACATTGTTTTGCTGTTACGTTATTTCATTATATTACTTCTCCACCACCACCTTTATTGCTAGGAGACTGGGCCCATGACAGGGGGTGGCAGGATTAGTCACTTGCCAAGGCTTGCACCACTGCAAGGGCACAACTATCACAAGCCCTCGGGAGCAAGCCATTTCCCCTTCTCACCATCAACACCTTCCTCTCTTGTATTATGTCTCCCTTTGGCCTAGACAGGGTGAGCAAGAGAACGCTGACATGAATAAGGAGAGGTGTTGCAACCTCCTGCTGGCTGGTTGGCTCTTTGTCTGGAAGAAAGCGGGTGGTCGGCAGTGGCATGGAAAAGGAACATCAGTAGGTTGTATTGCAGGGGGCTGGACTAGATGACTCTATGGGTCCCTTCCAACACTACACTTCCTGTGATTCTAAGGTGGAGCTCTCAGATATTGAGCCACAGTAAAATGAAAGGGCATACCAAAATGCACACTTAAACAGCCCAAGTAAATACATATTTAATTGCTTCCATGTCTGGAAGCAATTCAACTACAGGGAATAGATCAGGAACACACAGGTTGAAATGTCCAAGGTGATCCAAAAATTGTGCCAGGGAAAAGATAAAGTGGCCATCAATGGAATGTTGAGGTAGAGCCAATACCAAAAGGAAGATTTGCTGTGGGGTAGGGGTTTTGTTGTTGTTTAGTCATTTAGTCGTGTCCGACTCTTCATGACCCCATGGACCAGAACACGCCAGGCACTCCTGTCTTCCACTGCCTCCCGCAGCTTGGTCAGACTCATGTTGGCCGCTTTGAGAACACTGTCCAACCATCTCATCCTCTGTGTCCCCTTCTCCTTGTGTCCTCCATCTTTCCCAACATCAGAGTCTTTTCCAGGGAGTCTTCTCTTCTTTATGGTCCAGCTCTCACTTCCATACATCACTACTGGGAAAACCATAGCTTTAACTATACGGACCTTTGTTGGCAAGGTGATGTCTTTGCTTTTTAAGATGCTGTCTAGGTTTGTCATTGCTTTTCTCCCAAGAAGCAGTCGTCTTTTAATTATGTGACTGTTGTCACCTTTTGCAGTGATCATGGAACCCAAGAAAGTAAAATCTCTCACTGCCTCCATTTCTTCCCCTTCTATTTGCCAGGAAGTGATGGGACCAGTGGCCATGATCTTAGTTTTTTTGATGTTGAGCTATGCTAATTACAGAAAACACATAGCAGTGAAAGAGCAAAAGGATTTCAGAGTACAATAACTGGGTTGCTCCAAGAACAATAAAACAAACCAGTCTGGAAAATACAATCAATTTTTACAGTTACTAGAGAGACTTGGATAACAATGATGCATGTGGCATGTTTTGTTCTGCCTGGAACTATTGCCCCCTATTTCATATACCCATACCAACATGAAAGCTGCTGTCTGTAGGCACTCTGGGCCATTATTTATCTGATCATTTTCCCTCTGCTTGGATTGAGGTTTGGAATGTAGATCGTTCGCAGGGTGAAGGCTGCAGCATGGAGTTTCCTGACAACCAATGGAGTCAGTGATAAAAAATTTCTGTATAAAAAAGGGGGAGAGGGAAGATTTCCTGGCGAAAGTGGAAGCAAATCAGAATTGCCTGGTTAGAGATGTGTGAGAATAGTTTTTCACTGTTTAAGACTAGACTGATAGCAAGGGAGATAAAATTCCTAAAGTCATAGTCAGATGTGTTTTCAGACAAGTTTAGAAAAGACAAGAATTTCCTTTAAAAATAACTGTTTCTAAAATCTATAGTTGGTGACAAATGGACATAAAACTCTTTTCTGCTTTAAACAGTTGATCCTCATGGGGAATAGGAAAGCTAGTACTTCTGATGTCTTAAATTTTTATTTTGGCAGCTATACCTTCTTCCCTTGATAGCCTGAAAGGATGTTTCCAAATATCAAATTATCAGTAAATCTAGCTCTTTTTATGTCTTCTCCATTCTCCATTCCAAAGACATTCAAATCACTGAAAGATCCCATGTACCTGGGAGTTTGAGAAACAGAATATACTTGGTGGCATTTCAAGCCTAACATAATACCCAAATATGCCTTTTACAATCCAGTTGATTGTTTAACAGAAACCAGGTATGCAGGTCAACGAAGCTGATCAACTATGAAGTTACTGAAAGAAACCAAGTTCACAGATTAAAACAAAACCAACTACCCTCACCCCCCCTCCCAATAAACCACATGATTGGGTTTCCAGCTTTAAATTGGTTTCACAATAAAGTGATCCGATAAAACAGCATCAGGGGTTGGTGGGGGAATAGCACAGAAGCAATCTAAAACCTGGGTGGTAATAACCGTGGGACTTTAAGGATGATGGCTATATTCTTGGCCAGAGGCAGTATGCCACTGAATATCAGTTCTGGGGGGGGGTGGACAAGAAAAAGAGGGAGGCCTCTGCTTTCAAGGCCTGCTTGGGGGTTTTGCAGAAACATCTGGTTGGCCACAATCAGAAACAGGACAGTGGACTGGATAGTCTGATCTGGCAGGGTCCTTCCTATGCTCTCATGTCCATGCGACCTTTGAAAAGAGATAGTAATTAGTAGTAGTAGTAGTAGTAGTAGTGGTGGTGGTGGTGGTGGTGGTAGTATCCTGCCCATCTGGCTGGGTTTCCAACAAAGATTAAAAATATATCAAAATGTCACACATTAAAAACTTCCCGGAACAGGGCTGCCTTCAGATGTCTTCTAAATGTCAAGTAGTTGTTTATCTCTTTGACATCTGATGGGAGGGCGTTCCACAGGGCAGGCGCCACGACCGAGAAGGCCCTCTGTCTGGTTCCTTGTAACTTTGCTTCTTGCAGTGAGGGAACCGCCAGAAGGCCCTCAGCACTGGACCTCAGAGTCCGGGCAGAACAGTGGGGGTGGAGACGTTCCTTCAGGTATACTGAAGAAGGAATGCAGATTTAAAACTCTATAGCAAGTGCCCAGGTGTCTGCTTATGGCTCTCTTTGACACTGAAAACACACTTTCCCCAGATATGGGTACACAGACCCTCCAAGTGCCCCTGTTTTCCAGGGATGGTCCTGGATTTACAAAAAACCATCCCGCTTTCTGATTTGATCCTGGAATGTCCAGCTTTCCCTTAAGACTTCCCTATTTTCATGGGAGAAATGTTGGTGGGTATGGAGTTATACATCCTGGATCCAAGGAGATAAGTAACTTTACAACTTTAGAAGACACCTGAAGGCAGACCTGTATAGGGAAGGTTTTTTTTTTAATGTTTAATGTTTCATTATGTTTTTATATATGTTGGAAGCTGCCCAGAGTTGCTGGGGCAACCTGGTCAGATGGGTGAGGTATTATTGTTGTTGTTGTTGTTGTTGTTGTTGTTGTTGTTGTTGAATAGGATGTGCCTATTTTCATCGGAGAAATGTTGGAAGGTTTGGGGTATGACTAAAAGTGGTTTCATTTGTTAAATGGGGCATCTGAGTACGAGGAGATGCACAGTTCCCTGTTTTGCAGCTACAAAGTCTGTTTGCCTGAGAAGTCACAGCTTAGGAACAAAGGAATCTGCCCTGTAGTGAATCAGACCATTGGTCCATTTCACACAAGATTGTCTATAGTAGCAATCTGGGGGTTCTGAGGGGGTACCAGGTGCGCAGCCTGGGAGTCATTTTGGACTCACAGCTGTCCATGGAGGCACAGGTCAATTCTGTATCCAGGGCAGCTGTCTACCAACTCCACCTGGTATGCAGGCTGAGACCCTACCAGCCCGTGGACTGTCTCGCCAGAGTGGTGCATGCTCTAGTTATCTCCCGCTTGGACTACTGCAATGCGCTCTGCGTGGGGCTACCTTTGAAGGTGACTCGGAAACTACAACTAATCCAGAATGCGGCAGCTAGACTGGTGACTGGGGGTGGCCGCTGAGACCACATAACACCGGTCTTGAAAGACCTACATTGGCTCCCAGTACGTTTCCGAGCACAATTCAAAGTGCTGGTGTTGACCTTTAAAGCCCTAAACGGCCTCAGCCCAGTATATCTGAAGGAGTGTCTCCACCCCCATCGTTCTGCCCGGACGCTGAGTTCCAGTGCCGAGGGCCTTCTGGCGGTTCCCTCATTGCGAGAAGCAAAGCTCAGTGGCGTAGCATGGGGGGTGCAGGGGGGGCCGGCCACACCGGGCGCAACATCTGGGGTTAGAGCAAATCCACGGGTTAGGGGGCGCAAATCCACGGGTTAGGGGGCGCAAATTACTTGCCTTGCCCCGGGTGCTGACAACCCACGCTACGCCACTGGCAAAGCTACAGGGAACCAGGCAGAGGGCCTTCTCGGTAGTGGCGCCCGCCCTGTGGAACGCCCTCCCATCAGATGTCAAAGCGATAAACAACTACCTGACATTCAGAAGACATCTTAAGGCAGCCTTGTTCAGGGAAGTTTTTAATGTGTGATATTTTAGTGTATTTTGGGTTTCTATGGAAGCCGCCCAGAGTGGCTGGGGAAACCCAGCCAGATGGGCGGGGTACAAATAATAAATTATTATTATTATTATTATTATTATTATTATTATTATTATTATTATTCTCTCAGCTCCAACTGGAGTTGCCAGGGTTTGAACCTGGAACTTTCTTTGTGTAAAGCAGATGCCCAACCACTGAGCTGTGGTATTTCACTGGCACCTCCATTTAAACCAGGGGTCAGCAAACTTTTTCAGCAGGGGGCCAGTCCACTGTCCCTCAGACCTTGTGGGGGGCCAGACTATATTTGGGGGGGGGGAGAAAAGAAGAAGAATGAACTCCTATGCCCCACAAATAACCCAGAGATGCATTTTAAAGAAAAGGACACATTCTACGCCTGTAAAAACACGCTGATTCCCGGACCATCCACGGGCCGGATTTAGAAGGCGATTGGGCCGGATCTGGACCCCGGGCCTTAGTTTGCCTACTCATGATTTAAATGATCTGATAGAGAAAGACCTCTACCAGAGGCCTGGGAAGGATGCTGGCAGTCAGAATAGACAATATTAATCTAGATTGCACAACAGGTTGGCGTTAGATAAGGCAGCTTTATATTAGCATGAAAGCAGAAAGTCTGTATTTACACTTATTGGTACAAAACATAGGGTGTCTGGACAATTGCTGTGAAGTATTAGGAGCAGGTCACAGTGTGCATGTTACCATTCAGCTGTCTGTATCAACCAGCCAATTGGCATCTACCGTTAAAAGGCTCAGGTGACACGTGATGGGAAAGACTCTCCTCTGCTGAGACCCTGGAGAGCTGTTACCAGTCGGAGTAGACAATATCAGACTGCATGAACAAATAATTTAACCCAGATAAGGCAGCTTCATGTGAAACAGAAAGCAAAAACTGTGCTTTGGGAAAGAAGAATTTGCAGGAGGAATCTGCACTGCCTCTGCCTTCGCCACCCAGCTTCATGGCCCAGTTGTATAGACTGCATATTAGAAGATGGAGACGTCAGCTGTGCATTCAAGACAGTAATGTGGCCGCAAGACAGGAGTCAGGTTTCCCTTATACAACCAACAGCAACAGCTATTTCTTCTATGTGCTGTTATCAAACCTTCTGTGGCCAGAGACCATACCCATAAACAGAGCAAAGCGAACTGTACCAAATCCAGAGAATCGTGTCTGTTTGCAGAGCAAAAATATTTTCCATAATACTACTGAGAAAACATCTGTTGCTAATACATTCTTTTAGAAGACAGACTAGTAGCCGTGTCCCTTAGGAAACAGGCTGATTTAACAAGCAATGGGCTTGTTTTAAGAACTAAATCTTCACCAATGCCTCAAATCCTCTCCCTGCACGCTGAAGCCCCAAACTAAGAATGCAGTGGATAAAAATACTAGCAGCCAGTTCAATATAATCTTAAAGGGGGCAAGGAGAAGCACTGTTATTTGTATATATTGTATTTATTTAGAAAGATTATAAATTGCCTTTCCACCAAGGACACAAATAAGGCACTGAGAATCTTTTTTAAAAAAAAAACCACACGAAATTGCTCTGATAGTTCTGCCCTTGTTCACAATTAAAATTGGTACTAGATCAACAGGATTTTCCTTCTTCTCCCTGCCGTGTGTGCCCCATGTCATTCACAAATCTGCTCTGGAGGGCTTGGGGGGAACCCCAGAACAGATTCAGGGGGTGCATGGCAGAGGAGAGGGGGAGAATGTTGCATTGCACAAGGAGAATTCCTTGCACTGGTGGGATGTTCTGCTTAGCACCAAGCAGAATACAACTCAGCATTTTAAAAACTATATTGCTCTCTTTTCTTGGCAAGCAAAACTATCCCAAACATATCCATTGTAAATGCAGAGGGATAAGTTAACCCTTTAACCCACGAAGAACCAGGTGACAGGATCATGCTACAACTTCTGGCTTCCCAGAGGTTCAGAGCAAACCTCTGCAGCAGGGCCGGCAGTACCCATGGAGACTCCCCACAAGATCTATAACCCTGCATGATCAGCAGCAAGGGATCAAAAGCAGTAACCTGAGGGAATCTGATGGCCCTGAGACTTGAACTTCTCACCTTGAAAATAGATTCTGAAGCCTGAGACCTGGCAACTCTATCTGTATCAGCCTCCTCCCTGCTTTCTAAGATGAGTTGTTGAGGGTTCCTCATCCCTGTGAAAATATAGCACTGGGTTACAAAAAAGGGACCTATCTCTGTGATCATGGAACAGCTATGGAACTTTCTCCCCAAAGAGATCCATGAGGTGCCATCAGTGTTGACTTTTAGATGGCTTGCACAGACACTTCTTGTCTTTCTTTGCCATGATTCTGTCCTTGCAGTTTACTATGAATGCATGGTAGTGGTGGCCCAACTCAATCACACATGTTCGTATCAATTCCATAACCCCTTGCAACTTGGAATTGTAAGTTAGATCAGCTATAATGGGAATGGATGTGTTCCTGACTCTTGCCCCAGCATGGGTTTCTGGCTCATGAGATTGCCAAGATGCAGCTGTCATGTCCCATGCTAAATATGTATGTGTTTGTGCAGTTAGGCTTCCATTCAATATCAGAATGGGGATAAATATTCCACCCCACTAAAGGGCTCAACATCATGCCAAGACTATCATTCTATCAGTGGAAGCATTTCTGCTTGCCAGACAGAATGATCTCACCTCTCCTCCACCCACACACCTTTTGGGGGGTTCTCCTGACCCTCCAGAGCACATTGGGCGGAGCTGCAGGAGGAGGAAAGGCGGGGAAGCCCCATTGCACCGGCAGGAGTCCTTGTGCTGGCTACCTTCTAGTGCACCAGGTTAGATGAATCTGGCCCAGCATTGCAAATCTATTGAAATTAATGGACCTAACATAATCTGAATGGGTCTACTCTGCATGAAACGTATCTGCTCAGAAGTACCATTAAGTTCAATGGGGACTTACTGCCACAGTATATTGTTGTTGTTGTTTAGTTGTGTCTGACTCTTCGTGACCCCATGGACCAGAGCACGCCAGGCACTCCTGTCTTCCACTGCCTCCTGCAGTTGGGTCAAACTCATGCTTGTAGCTTCGAGAACACTGTCCAACCATCTTGTCCTCTGTCGTCCCCTTCTCCTTGTGCCCTCCATCTTTCCCAACATCAGGGTCTTTTCCAGGGAGTCTTCTCTTCTCATGAGGTGGCCAGAGTATTGGAGCCTCAGCTTCAGGATCTGTCCTTCCAGTGAGCACTCAGGACTGATTTCCTTTAGAATGGATAGGTTTGATCTTCTTGCAGTCCATGGGACTCTCAAGAGTCTCCTCCAGCACCATAATTCAAAAGCATCAATTCTTCAGCGATCAACCTTCTTTATGGTCCAGCTCTCACTTCTATACATCACTACTGGGAAAACCATAGCTTTAACTATACGGACCTTGCCAGAGTATATAAAGCTGTATAAAGCTGTGGCCTTGGGAGGACTGAGCCAGCTCAACTCCAAGCACTCTGTCTTAGTGTGTGCTTGGAGCAAACAGCTTATTTGAGGAGCAAAATTTAGCAGGGGATGTGAATCTTTAAAAAGCTTCAACTGTTGGGGGGGGTCCCATATTTAATCAATGGATCTCCTTTGTAAATCCATTATTTTAGGCATGCATTCAGTTGATTTCAGGGGAGCTTGTTGTCAACTAGACATGCTTATGATCTCAGCCTAATCCAATCTTTTATGCGTGAACCAAGCTGGTTACAACTGGGGAACTTTGGACTCCCCCCCCCTTCCTAGGGAGATAATGAAACTATCCCACTTTTAAATTATTTCCCTCCCCATCTCTGTCTGCTTTCTGGCACTCAGTGCTTTCTCACTCCTAATTCCTCCAGTCCAGTGTCAGCACAGTCTTCTGGCATCAAACAATGGAGAGTGGGAAGGAGCCATCGGGCCTCCCACCCTATATCTGCAGGCTTTGCTGCCACCAGATGGGAAGTAAGGGAACTGCATTCCCATCATTCAAACTGTCCTTAACCTTTCGAAATGTAAGTTTTAATTGCTCAAATCAAAAATGTGTTTTGTGAAATCCTGGGCAATCCTGAGAAATAGTCTGTGTGGGGGTAGTTGATGCCAATTATTTAGAGGAACTGTATATGATGTAAATGTCCCAGTTGGATTACCAAGTTTTATTTACTATATATACAGTGGTACCTCGGGTTACATACATACACTTCAGGTTACATACGCTTCAGGTTACAGACTCCTCTAACCCAGAAATAGTATCTCAGGTTAAGAAATTTGCTTCAGAATGAGAACAGAAATCGTGCGGTGGCAGGGCGGTGGCAGCGAGAGGCCCCATTAGCTAAAGTGGTGCTTCAGGTTAAGAACAGTTTCAAGTTAAGAACAGACCTCCGGAACGAATTAAATACTTAACCTGAGGTACCACTGTAATGTCAATTTCTAACTCAGGTTGGTAATTGAATTCCATCTAATAAATCTATTATTGAATATTTATGGATTTGAAATAATAATAATTCCGAATTCACTGTCAGTGGTTACCAGGTATGCCTCTGATAATTCTGGTTTTAATTCTGATCTGTTTCACGCATGAGCAGCAATGTTGAGTGGGTGTTTGTCCGTTTCCCCACAACGTTTCATTGCATTTCACTCACGCTTTGTCGGAATATCAGGTGACTCTTATACCCTCTCACAGATATAGTATTAAGAGCAAAGAGCGTGGATCGTTTGATGAGATAAGTAGGCCCAGCCCAAGACAATTTGGTGCCTGTGATGAAGGGCAAAATAGCACTCCGTATCTTTCCAAGTAGAGAAATTGACTGGACTGGAAGCTGAATCTCAATTCAATACTGCTAACTGGACAGCATCTCTTCCTTAGCTTAGGGGTAGGTTCTATGGCATGTGGGGCCCTGAACTCCACTGCTGTTTCCTGTCTCTAGTATCTACCACTTAAGTTGGCTACCATATGAGGTTCTCTGAAGGAAGCAGGGCGCTTCGGACCTGAGCCAAAACTGACTTTCCTAAGAGATCTGTCTGGGGGAAGATTGGCCATGGTTCTTCCCCTTTTCACTCAGCAATGCAATAAATTTTAAATAATTAATTGTGCCTTGACCTTGCAAGAAGAACTGTGAGCAAGTGTTTGCCGTATCTTGTCTAAACGTTGACTGGATCACTAGGAATCAAATAAAGTTAGCCATCCTTGCGCTGAGGGGATTGGCTGAACCAGGTAGAATAATCTGCTACTCTCTGAAACTATTACTACCAACAGCCCTAGCAGTTTAATATCATTGTGGCTGTTTTAGTTCTGCGTTGTGCGCGCTATTTTTTTGTGCTGCTGTTGTATGGGTTTTCTTTGCTGGTTCATCTTCAGCCCATTGTGATTTTTAATGGTAGCAGGGTATCATTGTTATGGCTTTATTCTTCTTTGGTACAGTGCCTCGAAAAATTGTTTTATGAGTTCTCTCAGAAACACAGAAAATAAATAAATCAGAATATCAGATATTCTCCTCCTGGTCTTTCAAATATAGTGATTGATCAGCTTCTTTCCACCTGTGAGCACCATCATAAACCTAAAGGCAAGTAAGAATTATTTTCCATTAGCTTTATTCTCCCTTCGCTTTTAGCTCCCTATAGTGTGCTTTAGCAATCCACTTTTCACTTTTGTCCTCCTGTGTCTTTTTGATTTGTGCTTTGCTTTTATTTTGTCAGGCCCAGCTGAATAGCATGTGTGACCCAGGGAATGGAGCATTGCTCCATCTCTGGGTCTTGCAATGCAATGCTCCATCTCTGGGTCTTAGCATTTACAAACTCTTGCTAAGGAAAGGAATGGCATTATGTAATGAATAAGCCAGTCCCCGCTCCATGTCTGTGGAATCTGCTGCTGGGTGTTTTCACCGTGTGAATGTTGCAGTCCGCATGCAAGGAACTCACTAAGGAGGGTTTTATTTTGTTTCTATTTTGCGGGGTATGGCAGCAAACACATGGCAGGGGGGGTGCATGATGTCTCTCCCCATCCCTCTCAGTTTTAAGGAGTTTCATTTTTCAAAAAGATCTCAGCAGAAACAATTGCAATCAACAAAGAGGTAATAATTTAAAAATAATAATACAGTGGTACCTCGGGTTACATACGCTTCAGGTTACATACGCTTCAGGTTACAGACTCCGCTAACCTAGAAATAGTACCTTGGGTTAAGAACTTTGCTTCAGGATGAGAACAGAAATCGTGTTCCGGCGGCATGGCAGCAGCAGGAGGCCCCATTAGCTAAAGTGGTGCTTCAGGTTAAGAACAGTTTCAGGTTAAGAACAGACCTCTGGAACGAATTAAGTACTTAAACTGAGGTACCACTGTACTTGTACCCCGCCCATCTTACTGGGTTGCCCCAGCCACTCTGGGCAGCTTTCAACAAATATAAGAACATAATGAAACGTTAAACTTTAAAAACTTCACTGTACAGGTCTGCCTTCAGATGTCTTTTAAAAGTTGTATAGTTATTTATCACCTTAGAAGAGGATGCACTTACAAACATCCATGGCATAGCTTCATAAAAATGCAGGGAACCTGTTTGTAAAAGCTGACTTGAGTTTTGCCACTCCAAATAATAGTTTGTATCATGAGCTTTAGTACAGTGGACGCTCGGGTTGCGAACGTGATCTGTGCGGGAGACATGTTCGCAACCTGCAGTATTCACAACCTGCAGCGCTGCATCTGCGCATGGGCGGGTTGCGATTCGACACTTCTGCACATGCGCAAAGCACCAAAACCCGGAAGTAACCCATTCCGGTGCACAACCCAAAACGCATAACCTGAAGCATCTGTAACCCGAGGTATGACTGTATTACGTCATGACACTGACCAATGAGGTAGAGTAGGGGTGGTGAACCTGTGGCCCTCCAGAGGTTGTTGGAGCATCTCCCATCAGCTTCGGCCTACATGGCCAATGGACAGGCTGAGCAACAACATCTGAAGAGCCACAGTCTACCCATCTCTGAAGCAGAAGCATTCCAAACTGCTGTTTAGCAAGCCATTGCAATCTCTCATCCCACCCAGTCTTGTCCTATAAAAGTCCTTTGTAATGAAGCACATGGTAAGAAGGGCAACGGATCTAGTACTTCCAACTGTCAATGTTTTACTAGCCCCTGCTCTGGGATTGGTCCCTGAAGGACCGCAAGAAGTTTTTGCCTCCCCCTCCTAATGAAAGTAGACTTCTACATGCATATTCATTTGTTGATAGCTGCAGAATCAACCTGATGAGTGCCATGTGTAAATGGACCATCTCACACACAGCCTTCCCATCAGTCAATGTCACCTCAAATGCAACACTTTTCAAGGGATACAGTTCATACACGCAGGTGTCAGGCTGGAAACATTGAGTAATCGAGTGATGTACATCTGTGAGACAGGGCTAAGACCCTTTCACCAAAGAGATTCCAAGCTTGGGATAATGGAAATTTCAGCAGTTTCTTTGGTTGCCATGATTGTTCCTGGATGTTTGCTGTGGACAACCATGGGCTGATGTCATATCAAAACATTCAGGGTAGCAGCAGGAGAAAAGCACCATCTAGCATGAAGGGAAAGCACGATCTGAAGTCCACATTTCCTTTGGAACACTCCTATTAACTGGAACTTAAAAATGTGGGGGGCAGATTGGCAAAGAGAGGCATGGCTTTGCAGCTGGTTAGAACAACGGAGGGGGTACAATGAGTTTAATTTCATCCTTTAGTTTACAGACGAGATTGGAAGGGGAAACTGCAGCTGGATGCAGGAGAACATTTGGAGAAGATAACTGATCCTTGGGATAAATCTATTCAATCCTTCATTCACATGGCAGGAAACTGGGCTGGGCACTGTGTAGTGGGAAAAGTGAGGACAAGGGCAGCTCAGCCATTTGATAAATAAATAGGAATATAAAATGGGAAACACTGTAAGATTTTTGCAGCTGGAAGTGGGAAAGAGCAGGTTTGTTGACCTGCCTCTTTCAAATAGTCTCATTCTCAAAAGAAACCTTGGGGGCAAGAGTCTTTCCAGGCTTGCTAAGCTGGAGATGTGTGTGTGCTTTTTTAATTTTTAGAAGAGTGAGGTGGACAGCTTGTTCACCTGCTGGTAATTTTTTTCCTCCTAAACTCTCACAGCTCTATTACAAAATTACTCCATAAACTTACGCAACTGGATGCGTGCCAGGAGAATGTCATTATTAATTCTGCTATATAAAGTGCCAACAGAACTGAAATGCTCTTGGGGAGATATAGCGAAAAACATACAAAAACGAGACCTTAAGAGAATCAGAAGAAGCAGGACTCCTCCATATGGATCCCATCTGCGTTCAGGGGGGCTTTATTATGGTGGTGATTATTCCTTTAAACAGAATTTGGGCCAGGCGTGAGTTAGACTGACCAGTGCCAGCTCTTCCACCTTTGAGACACTGATTTAAATGAAACAGAAGACCTTCTTTCATCAATGTCAATTGTAGAGGAATTTGTTTATTACAAGGATGTGAAAGACTTACAGTATTTCAGGGAGCATACAATTGTAGGAATGAAAAAGTAATGCTGTGCATCTGTTCATCACAGCAGATCAATTGACCATAACATATTTTATGACATCAGACCTCAGAGCCTTTGAACAAACTTGGCTCATTGAATGGGCAAGTCCGGGAACCAAGGGTGTGCATGGTGGGGTAGTGAATGAGTGCTGTTATTTTCACTTATTTATGAAAGTGAATGGGAACTCAACCCAACAAGCTCTGAATGACTTTTCCTTTCATAATTCATTCATTTAGTTCGGAACTCATTGGGTTGAACTGGAGCTCCAGAACAGCCTGTATGGGTCATAGTAAGGTTATATAGGGAGTGAGGAAGAGAGAGAGAGCAGTGAAACTGACAGATTCAAAAACTGGATTGCCAGTGAGCAGCAGTTATAGAAATGATTGAACTAGGACCAAATCAGTAAGGAAACAAATGTAATTAACATATGGGTAACAAAATGAGTAGAATCCCAAAATTGTTGGGTTTTTTCCTTGTATCAGTCTTATGTACCTACTAGGATAAGAAGGCTTCGCCATGCTTCCGAGACTTCTCCAATCACTGCAACTCCTTGGTTAACGAAGTTGCCGTCTTGATATCCCCTCCCACACATGATGAAGGACTATAATGACTCCTGCAGCTTGTCCTTAAAATGAGCAGTGAACAGCCAGCCATTTATATAAGATAATGGGGAACATATTTTGTGCAGATGTGCAGCAACCCCGTGCTTGTTATGATGACCATAGAGCTATATGCTGAAAATTCCTCCTCTGCTGAAAAAATTCCAGGATTTTAGTTCTGAAGAAGCAATGCTCAAAATTATTGTAGAATGGAGTCCCCCCTCCCAATTGATTGGTGTTGATCCTGAATAAGCACACCCTATGAAACGAAGACATGCCCAACAGCCTGCTTTGATGTGCGTGTTGTGTATGTATGACATCACAATGAAAATAGGGTGATATTTCTTGCTAGTAAAGGGATTGTGCATCCATATCTTGTTCAGAAAGTGAACCAATATATTGACAAAGAACACTTTCCATTGGCTAATGCTAAATATTTTTCTGCACTGGATATATAACTGGTTTGGGGCAAATTCTGCTAGGTGAAGAGAGCACACACTGCTAGGTGAAGAGAGCATCGTTGGCTGCCCACTCTCCACCTTAGAGCAGATTTATGCCACAAGGTGCCATAGGAAGGCACTGGACATAGTAAAAGATCCATCGCATCCTGGTCACTGTCTCTTCGAGCTCCTGCCGTTGGGACGGAGATACAGGACGATGAAGACAAGAACGAGCCGTCTCAAGAACAGCTTCTTCTCCAGAGCGATCTCGGCCCTGAATGGGAAACCTGGACTTTGAAAGTCATCTAATCTTCCTTGCTGTATTATACTATATTGTTTTAATTAGTGTTTTTATAGTTGTTCTGATTTTGAGTGGAGTGCCCTACCTGGGTGGATGGAGCAGCCAAGTAATTTCGTTGTCCCCGAGAGGGGGCAATGACAATAAAGATATTATTACTATTATTATTATTATTATTATTATTATTATTATTATTATTAAAGACACTGCTTTGGAATGTTGCCTTTTGGGTTAAAATCAGCAGCAATGCATTTTCATACTCAAATACAACAATTTTTGAAGATATTCAAAAGCACCAAAATCTATAGTGGAAGTCCTGGAACAACAGGCTTGAAGCTCAACAAACAGAAATTAAAAATAAGAGTTCAGGAAACTACAAACTTATGGAAAAGGCTAAGTAACAATGGAGTACAGATAGATAGCAGAAGAGTACAGGCCAAAATAAGAAGACTGCAACAGTGATTGAGGAGTGTGGATTTTGTGGAGAAATTCATGACATAAATAACAGCTCCCACCACTGACACACTGAAAATACAGGGGAGGAGTTATCAGATTCAAATCAAGACAAGGAAATTGGACAACGAAAGCAATTAACTAAAACACTCCTGCATTACACTATATTGCTAACAAAAGACAAATTGTCAATTAATGGCTCTGAAGAAGGAACAAGAGCAATCTGTTGTAGGGATACAATCATTCTTGGAGACCACTGTCGTTTGCTTCTATGGCCCTTGCAGAATCCAGGTGCCAATGTACACAGAAAGAAAGAAAGATCTGGCTTCAGTTTATGGTTGTTAAAACATTTCATGTGTTCATCTGTTGAACTGAATATAATCTCTGGAAGGAAAGAGATGGCAGTACCCACAGACTTTCCCCCCTCAACTTCAGCTTTTTGTTTTAACTATTGAATATAAGCCAGGATAATATCTGGTACTGGCACATACATTATGTAGAGCTTTTGATAGTACCAACAGTGGAAATTGGAAAAAAAATCCATGTTCAATGATAAAGAAAAGATTCCTAGTATCAGAAGAAATAAAGGAATTTGCAGAAGCCATAACAAATTTGCATGAAATTATGCTTCAGGGAGTAATCAAAGATGTCACCATCCACTAGTCAAATCAACTGAACAATATTTTCATTTTAAAGAAGAAGTATCTGTAATTTATGGGATAAGGTATTGTTTGGAGACCATACCTTTATATTGTTCAAAGTAACACAAAATGATTTTTTTAGAAAGTATATACAGAGTATTTCTGTGTTGTAAAATATGAAATGAAAGCTGAAGATTTCTCTATTGTCTTTAGATAAATTTGCATACTGAGTAATTGGCTTTAAAAAAATGACATATAAAAAAAAACCCCAGCCTGGGCAATAGAAAGAGTTCATGTGGATAAACAGTTACTGAAGTCCAAGAATGGTGCAAAGTGGAAGCTAACATATTTACATACTCTTCTACAATTGACCTGCTTGTTTAAGAATCTACAACATAGATTATTAATTTCACTCTCCCAAAATAGCCACATTAGAAAATCTGACACCACATGTGATCATGCATTTGAAATCCATCTTTTTTGAGGCCTGGCATACCGTATGTGTTCTTGTCTGATAATGGTACTTGGTTTGCTGGATTTCTATTGAATTTCTGTCCCCAAGAACTATGACTTTCAATAAATCATATCAACCCCAAATAATTTGCAATCAAATGGTCTTGTAGAAAATGAGGCCAGGAGGAGAATCAAAAGGATGGTGGGTTTTGGCTTTTTCTTTTCTTTCTTCTTTTGAAGAAATAATTCAGGTCATTGCTTTTGGCCAGTGGGAAGTATCTGGCTGCAACCATGTTTCACAGAAAAATAAGAATGCAGGCTTCAAAACTTTGTGGGTTTTGCCCAGGAAAAGGACTTGAAAACATATCAGAAATGGGGGGAAAATAAGGGGAAAAAATGTTGGGACAATTCTATGTCACAATGTAGCATTGTACTGGTGTTTGAGGATGGGTGTCTGTCACCAGAAATTACACCCCTACTGTTTCCTATGGTGGTAGCAAAAACAGATTTTTTAAAACCCCCATAAAACATCAAATTAAGAAGCTGCCACTACCATAATTATGCAGAAGGGTCCCTTGCTTTGTAGGGGGCCCAGGACAAACTTCCCTGATTGCGCTCCCCCTGGGCCAAGTATACACTGCATACAAATGGTCCCAGGTTCATTCTCTGACTTCTATAGTGGAAACAGTCAGGAAATTGGTTCCTGTGACACCCCAGAAAGTCTCTGTTTGAATCCCTGGAGAGCCACAGCCTCTCAGAGAATATTGGGCTCAATGGACCAATACATGGTATAAGGGAGCTTCCTATGTTCCAAGTATTTTTACTCTGGCAAGAGTCAGAAGAAGCTCTTGGACAAGTGGCCTTCTATAAGCTCATGAATTCATGTAGGATTGTGATGGGCTCATTATCTTTGCAATGCTGGACTTTCAGTCAAGCACCACCAACTACAGATAACATTTCTTCCATGTTTCCGAGTCTCACCTTCTCCGTAGCCAGAGTCTCTCCTAAATGCCTGTGTTAGATCCTCAAGGATTCCTTTAAATAGTGTGGGAGCCCAAGGTGTTTCAAGAAAGGACTATCTCAAATGATAACTGCTTTTCATGTGAGAGCCCTGAGAAAACCCTGAGAGGGTTTTCAGATTGTTAATTTTTCAAAAATTAATATAACTAGGCCTGCATCATTGTCTCATGGCTAACCATGACAGTTGCCTTTTGTGTCCTTTGGGTGACAAAATCACTTGCAATAATAGGATGAGTAATTATGAAAGGAAGCCTGTTTGCCTATTTCCTTGCCAACAGAAAGATTGTTTCCTGCCCTTCCTCATGTCTTGTCAAATCTATCTGGAGCAATGGGACAATTCATTTTCTTCCCCGGGAAATTACTCCAAAACTGTAACAATCTCAGCATTTACCATACTTTCTGGTGTTCTGTATTTATCTTCTACCGCTATGCTGAAAATTCTTCTACATTTTCTTTTTACCTTTCTCCATCAATTAATGCAAAAAGACACTGCATTAAAAAATGATTCACAGGGAGAGAACATTTCGGTGAAATCCTCCTGGGTGGGGTGTGAGGTTTCTGTTGCATCTTACATTCAAGAAGGAAGAGAGATTTTGTGAATGTCCTTTTTTTTCCATTCTAAAGTCATCTCCTTCATGGTCTGCAGCCTTCCTGGGTGTGCATGCTTCCTGAAGACCCCATGACATCCTTGGCTGGGCTTTCATGTAAGTGTGGGAAGATGGGGAGGGTGCTTACCATGCTGCCAGAGCATGTCCATACCTGCTTTGCAGAGTGCATCTCAGGTGATCCTTGCTCGTCGCTTGGGATGGAGCTGAAATCTAATTCAGTTTGCATTTAAAGATATTTTCCAAAACAACACACACACACACCCTTCAAAATTTACACTTTTCTGAATTTTGCAAAGCAAAGGAATGCAGTTCTCCAGCCAAGGAATGTATAACAAAATGCATATACTAAAGTAAGGCGTGCATTGAAATGCATGTATTAGTGACAACAACATTTGAAATGCATTATATTAAGGGAAATAGCTTTGCAAAAACAGGTTTACTAAAGGAAATTACAGACAAACTTGCATATATAAGGGGTTTTTTAAAAAAATCTGATGTGAAAATGTGGAGAACTGAATTTATGGAAAAATGAGAAATTGAGAGAAAACAACATAGACCAATTCGCCCATCTCTGTTTGTTGCTGCTGCCTGGCTGAATGCCTTTACAGCATTATAGTTGATGCTGGCAACCAAAGTGCTGCACCAACAAGGACAAAACAACCCCTCTGTAGCGCCACATATCCAACTCAATGGTGTGACATTGGAAAATGTCGGTCACTTCTCCTACCTGGGCAGTTATCTTTCCTCAAGGGCAGACATTGATGCCGAAATCCGGCATCGCCTGAGCTCTGCAAGTGCAGAGTGTTTGAGGAACGGGACATGCGCTGGGAAAAGAGATTCAAAGACTCTCAAGGCAAATCTTTTAAAATGTAGTATAAGCACCGACAACTGGGAAACACTGGCCTGTGAGAGCTGTAATTGGAGAACAGCCTTTACCAAAGATGTTATGGGCTTTGAAGACACTTGAACTCAGGACAAAAGGGAGAAACAAGCTAAGAGGAAGGCATGCTTGGCAAATCCTCACTGTACTCAACTCCCGCTCGGAAACCTATGTCCCCACTGTGGAAGGACGTGTGGATCCAGAATTAGCCTCCACAGTCACTTACGGACTCACTGTTAAAACCGTGTTTATGGAAGACAGTCTTACTACTTGGCTATGAGTGATCGCCAAAGAAAGTACCGTAGCTTCCAGGGGTGCTGTGAATGTGTCTGTCACTTCTACATCATATCTATGTTTTCTGGTTGTAGACATGTATTGGATATGGTGACTATTCCACTGACATAGCAGGTGGCATTTCTTTGGTCTCAAGTGCACTGCAGGTATGGGATTGCTCTGCCTATGTAAGAGTTAATTATGCCTCCCAAGCAATAATAAAGGCTGATTTAGATTGGAACCTTGCTTGCTGCATGCGGAGTTGATTAAAAACCCAACCTTGCACATTGTGACTACAATACAGAAGACTCTGTATACACACGGACTCCATCTGGAGTCTATGGAACAACAAAAACTCCACTCCCACACAGCTGAGTTTTCATTTCACATAGCAGGCAATGGAAACACCCTCCTGGAACAAAGTTAGCAAGTTAGGATTACATTTTTTAATGCACATCAGCAGAGCAAAATAATTTCATCCACTATGTATTTCCCTCCACCTCTTTCCATCCCAGATTCCCAAATCTCTTATCACTAGGTTAAATTGAACAGGTGTGTGTAATGAAGGTGTGGTTATAAAGATACGAATGTTGGATAATTTTAATAAACTATTAATAAACTTGTTATCGTTCCTGAGCATTGCCCTCTGGAACAACAGAGAATGAATTTGCAGGTGATTTGTTACCTCATTTCAAGACACATGTGCTGAAATTCCCTTTACAGCAATTAAAGGTGAAATCCCCAAGGCTATGAGGATGCTGCAAATCTATAGCAGGAGCACAAACAAGTACAGTATATGGTCTTGGCCAGAGGATTCAGACTCCTGAAAACCTCAGGTTCTTCCCCTCTCTCTCTCTCTCTCTCTCTCTCTTTAAGCCAACTGCACAATTGTGAATATTGGTTTGAAACTGACTGAGGAATGTCTGGTGACATCTCAGGTGCCAGAGGTTTCCAATGGCAGGAGTTAGGCTTGCATCCAATGTTGTTGTTGTTTAGTCATTTAGTCATGTCCAACTCTTCATGACCCCATGGACCAGAGCACGCCAGGCACTCCTGTCTTCCACTGCCTCCCGCAGTTTGGTCAAACTCATGTTGGTAGCTTTGAGAACACTGTTCCAACCATCTCATCCTCTGTCGTCCCCTTCTCCTTGTGCCCTCAAACTTTCCCAACATCAGGGTCTTTTCCAGGGAGTCTTCTCTTCTCATGAGGTGGCCAAAGTATTGGAGCCTTAGCTTCAAGATCTGTCCTTCCAGTTAGCACTCAGGGCTGATTTCCTTAAGAATGGGTAGGTTTGATCTTCTTGCAGTCCATGGAACTCTCAAGAGTCTCCTCCAGCACTATATGTATCCAATGTAGCACTATGTAAACATCCCATCAACACAAAGATTTACACTTGCCCAACAGAACTACCGCACCCCACTCCTCCACTTGTGTGCACCCCACAACCTCCCCAAATATTCTCTGGAGAGTTGGGGTGACCCGGAACATGCCTTTGGGGAAAGTCCTGATGTGAAAGCATAAATTATTGCACTGTTGAGAGAGTTACAGCATTTTTCCATCTATAAGATGCCCCCATGTATAAGATGACCCCTATTTTTGGGGATACAGATTTAAGAAAATGAGGGAAGATGTATCTGTGTATAAGACACCTCCTAATTTTTGACATTACTTTTTAGGGGGGGAAACCTAGTCTTATACATGGAAAAATACAGTATTTTGTGCTCTATTGGGTACTATTGGGCCTAAGTCTTCAATGTGCCATGCTGTTTCTGTCAGATAGTAGATTTATTGCTCAGATAAATCCTGGCGTCCAGCCCGCTTCGGCTGCTGGATCCTCTTGAGAAGAGAGGACGTGTTTTCAGTTTCTTGGTTCTAACCATGACTATCAGAAGCAGAATAAATTGTGCAGAATGTGAGGAGGGGGAATGCATAATTTATTCAGGTGGGGAAACCCAAAATTCTCCTTTACGGAGACAAACAGTAATCCTTTAAATGTTCTTGTCTTCTATTGCAGCTGGTCAACCTTGACCTTAACGGTGGTTCTCTTGTGTTATACAGTTGAGAATGAAAGCAGAAACAGAGTGCTATGTCTGTGATCAAGAGACTGTGATCAAGAGACTGTGAATTATTGTGTGCAGGTCTGCATTCCTAGTGTGGAGGAGCTGTGGCCCTTCAGACTTCAATTCCCATCAGCCCCAGCC
Organism: Podarcis erhardii; assembly: GCF_964252035.2. Taxonomy (NCBI): domain Eukaryota; kingdom Metazoa; phylum Chordata; class Lepidosauria; order Squamata; family Lacertidae; genus Podarcis; species Podarcis erhardii. The sequence continues at coordinate 25,624,313 of NC_138499.1, forward strand.
AGCATGGTCAATGGTCAGGGATGGTGGGGTTTGTAGTCTAGCAACATCTGGAAGGTTGCTGCTTTCCCAAGCCGTCTTAAAGAGCATACATCTCATCAGATTTCCTCAAGAAATCCCCTAATGTCTTACATTCCTCTTGGATTTAAAAAATGCATTTGGATTTTAGGGAGGTGGGTGTTTCAAGGAAAACTGTCCCTGGTGCTCCTTGATTGCTGTTTTGGATCATGGCCTAGAAGTCTATTTCTGTCCATCTGCCATCCATCCCAAAGTATATGCTACACAGCCCAGTATCTTGATTACTACAGCAATGGTTGTGTGTGTATAAACTAGCTAATTTTTTTACTTGGCAGAGTCCTAGATAGCAGAAGCAAGTGCATATGTCCATATTTTACTCTGCAATTATACAACTGGATGAAATATACAAAAGCAAGTTATATTTAAGTCTTTGTGTGGGGAGGTTAATAGCCAATGCAAATATTATTCTCTGGAAATTCCAGGCAGATTTAAGGGCAAGGCAGGAATTTATGCTCTGAGCATCAAGTGCTGACTCACTGTTCTTCCGCCACTATGGTTTCCTACACATACACAATGAAAACATGATTAAAAGAACATTGCATATCCTTCTCTGACAGCTGTGATATTGGGACATAAAGCATAAGCAACATCCATGTGGTGGCCCATATAAATTGCACCAGATGGGGGGGGGGGGAATGCTTGTCTGTTGTGATTACCATATGGAAAAGTTTGCATTCACCACACTTCTGAATACCCACATCTAAGCAACACTGGCTTAGTGGTAACGTTACACTTCTTCATGTGGTATATTGCAACAGATAGCTTGCCACATGTAGAGTGTCTAACTCTTGGGGGTGAGGCAGGCCTGCATGCGCTAAGCCAATGCAACCAGCTACAGCATGCGCTTACACATTTCCTGCCGCCAAGCTAGACTAGGGTTACCAGACGTCCACGGTTCCCGGGGACAGTCCCCGGATTTGCAAATCTGTCCCCGGCCAAATTCCTTCCCTGGAATGTCCCCAGATTTGCAAATCTGTCCCCGGGAAATGTGGCAGCGGCAGCCTCAGCAGCCCAGAGCCAACCTGGTAGCACAACACATCATATGGGGACTTCCGGAGAGGAAAAATGGCAGGCACCACAGCAGCGAGCAGCTCCTGAAGCCAGCCAGAGCCAACTGTGCTCCCAGGCTGGCTCCAGGCTGCTGACTGCCACTGCTGCCACCACTGCCAAAGGAGAACTGGGGACATCCAGCAGTACAGATCTTCTGCCCCCTCCCCCCTTTGTTTTGAGTGATGGGGGAGGCTCAGGAGTTGCGGGCAGGCATTGCCCAGTTTTTAAAAAACTGCGCATTTATGTTTCACAGGGTGCGAAAGAAGGGCTTTGCACCTTTATACAATATGCATGTGTGCTTGGGCCCAGGGTCTTTTGCCTCACCCCCCCCCTACTGACTCTCTGTTACTACTCAGCTTCAAAAAAAGAAAAAAAAAAGTGTCCCCGCATTCATTGAAAAAAATCTGGTAACCATAAACTAGACCATGCACACTTGATATCCCACAACATAATCCAAGCTGCAATCGGAAAGCATTGGGGAAAACCCACGTGCTGATCAGATCACAGAGAATAGCTGTGAACAGCCCTGATATTCTGTGAACTGCCCTGAGACCCCCAGGTATAGGGCGGAATATAAATTCAATAAAGAATAATAAGAATGCTGTCCCATACACCCATTATACCCATTACATGGTGAAAGACTTAAGCGTCTGGAAACAATTTCCCCATTTTACAGATGGGAAACACTGAGACTAGTCCCAAGAACAATGAATAAGATCACACAAGGACCTCAGACCAAGCACATGCATGCATCATATTGCGAAGAAATTAAGAATGTAGACAACAGGGGATCCAGAACTCTTGTTATCTTTCTAACACTCTCCCAACTGTCCTCCCAAAAACATGACCTGGCTATTTCTTCCTGCCACTGGGTTAGCAATGGCTACCATATTACTCTCCACCACCACTGCTCAGGCTCATCCTTGATGCCAGGCTGGTGCCACACCAGATGGGTTGGCTGATGGGCATGTCAGGCTGAGTCATCTCAGGCAGGAGCCAAGGTGGGCTGGCAGCTGTGGAGACTTATTTGGGTGTAAGCCCAATTGAACTGTGTGGATCTTGCTGTTGAGTAGACAGTTGCAGGATTCTGCTGTCAGTATTCCAAAATAAGGGAGAGCTGGCTAGCCAGGCAGGCAAGAGGATTATGAGCTGAGGAGTAAACGTCAGCATTTTGCATAGCAAGTGAATGCCTGCTTGGTGAAAAATGCCCCTTTCCCAGTTGGTTACTAGGAATGGGTGATTCTGTCGATTTTAGTTTCTCTCGGTTTCTAGTTCTTCCAGTTTTACATTCATTTCTCCACATTTCAACATCAGTTTGCTTTTTTAAAAAAGTCCTCATCAAAATTCACTTTACTTTCTCCTAGCACGCACATTTTTGTTTGAAATTTTCCCAGTATGCACACTTTTGCAAAGCGGTTTTCCCTTTTCCCTAACAGAATGCATCGCTGCCGTGGCACCCACCATTTTTCCTCTCCAGAAGTCCCCATGTTGCATGTTACTTTCACACATTATGTATTTTTATGCTCACTGTATGCTACCATGCGCATATTTGTATGTATATATATATATATATTGCTTGCCTGGGAAACTGCATTGCAAAATTCAGAAAAGTGCAAATTTTGAAGAGTGGCAGTTTTTGGGTTGGTGCATCACTTCAGAAAGCAGAAACTGAGTAGGGGCATCTTTAACTGTGAACCGGATTTAATTCCTCCCCATCCTTAGTGGTTGCAAGAGGCAAATTGTGAATCCCTGGAGGTCACGGATTTCTCCTGCGATTGGCAAAAGTGCTTGCAATCCTGAAATAAGTCATGAGCGGTGTGTATGTGTGTATGAAATTGCAAGTACACTTGAGCCCTGTGTTAAAGACAGCACCAAATCCATATTGCCCTTTGAAGGTTTATGGAAAGTCAGTGCATGTGCAATTGCGGTGTTGTTTTTCCTCCAGCACAGGAGTTCCCGGGATAACACAGATGTCATATGCAATTAAATTAATGTTGTGGGCACAGCTGCTTTGTCAAATAAAGTAAGATAAAAGGAAACAATTACCTAATTGAAGAGAATATTTTATTTACCTTGTTGGACAACTTACAGCATGTTGACTCATCCAGTGCCAACGGGATTTTTTCCTCTCCCCCTCCTTATGTGTAAAGCCAGGTTTTGCTTATACACATGAACTGCTGGGAAGCATTATCTAAAATGATGAAGTGAAGGAAGTGAGGCAGACAAGAACATTTTGCAAAGAAAACATTGCATGTCCCACCCCCCCTCCCCACTTCTCTTCCTCACCTTCTTCATAGCTTTCGTTTGATTGTTCTCAAGCTATTAAATGGAATTCGGGAAATTCAAACAGTCTTCTCTACTGTTCAGCTTGAATACCATAAACCATATCGCTTGGTAAAGAAAGCCATACTTCAGGACCCCACAATGAGGTATCTATTACCAGGAGCTGGAAGAAAATGTTCTTTTAATTGGCTACATTTATCTTTAATCCCTGTTTTGACAGAAAGTCTAGCATAACCATATATTAACCATATATTACAAATACAAGTCCCTCTCAAACGCTGGTTCATTTTTATGTTTGACAGAGTCATTTAGAAAAAAGAGAGAGAACGTTGACCTTTTTGGAACCTGGAACGGGGGTTTGGGGCGAAGGAGAGAGAAATATCTGAATGTGATGTCATTGCAAGGGAGTGTTTTTTTTTAAAAAAAGACACAACGGTGGCATCTGTGCGCAAAGTACAAAACAATTCTTAAAATGGCTCCTTGAAAGTGGCAATAAAACACTAATAAGACCTTTGGGCTTTTTGCTGAGGCAGCTGCAAAAATCACGTTAAGTAATTTCTATAACTACTACAGTCATTATAAAACTGATTAAAGTTTACCTACATTTAATTCCTAGAGTGTTTGGAATGAGAACTGAGGAGCCAGATGCCTATGGATCTTGCATGATGGATATATTCCATCAAGCATAGCTGTTGTCATGGAAACAACAGGATAAACACGATCTTTAGTGTCTTATTTCTTCACAAAACAGTTCATTTATTTGTCGCTGCCAATCTAAGCAACGTTCACAGGAATATTCCTTTAAAGGTCATTTTCTCCTCACCCAGAACTCAAGTGTTTTGAACTCAGTGCAGCATTTTAAGAACAATTTAGCTTTATAGCTTGTCTTTAGATTGATGTAACAGCCAATCTCCCTTCTCCACCTCCGCCTCCACCCAAAAGAGTCCTGCTGGAGCTTGTAATCGTTCCGTTTCAATCAGATTGGCTTGCTCCTTCCTATCACACCGAAACAATAAACTGCAGTGGAATTTATGTAAATAAATAGAAGAACCAAGGCTCATTTCTCTCCCTCCTTGACGATGGAATGATGATGGGAAAGATATAGAAGAGAGAAGATCATTATAAAAGCTGTGCATAAATCATAGACCTCATCAGAAATTACTGGACTTCTTATATATGGGGGCATGTGTTCATTTTGCCCCAAATAAAAGCGGACATTGTAAACAGTAGCCAAGAGTAGCTGCCAATATTTCCAAAGGGCTATTAGATTATCTGCCATTCAAGGACCTACATTCGACAAGCATGACAACATGGGGTGTGCAGTGCATCACACAGTTCAGAGCAAAATCTACACAGGTTTAAAGGGCTCATTTAACAGAAGATGACTACAGCATTCACTGGATGACATGGTGCTTCTGGGTTCTGAAATGAGTCCTTAAATCAGGCCAGCCATTGACTGGCCTCAAAGAGCAACAAAGGTTTCTAGATTCAGGTAGGTAGCCGTGTTGGTCTGACGCAGTCGAAATAAATTTTTAAAAATTAAAAAATTGTCCAGTAGCACCTTAGAGACCAACGAAGTTTGTTCTGGATATAAGCTTTCGTGTGCATGCACACCTCTTCAGATACACTGAAACAGAAGTCACCAGACCCCTATATATAGTGGGAGGGTGGGGTGGGTTTTTTCTAGAAGGGTGGTAAGAAAACTATGGAGAGACCTCCATGGATTCTTGTCTCATTAAATATGCTAAAGCTATTTCCGGTCATCTGCATACTATCCCTTGCTTTTTCCTGTAGGACTAATTGCAGTTGTTAAGAGTCGTCAACAGGTTTACCGTACCCATTGAGTCAATCACCCATCTCCTACCACCCTTCTGGGGGAAAACCCCACCCTCCCACTATATATAAGGGTCTGGTGACTTCTGCTTCAGTGTATCTGAAGAAGTGTGCATGCACACGAAGGCTTATACCCAGAACATACTCAGTTGGTCTCTAAGGTGCTACTGGACAAAGGTTTCTAGGTCAGGCTGGAATACTGCAGGGTGACAAGAAGTCTCTGCTGACTCATGAGTCTTAGCTCTCACTCATGATTTCTGACCCTCGTTTTATGGCTGCCTGTAGCCCAGCAATGGCAAGACATGGGTGAAGAGGGCCAGCACCTTCCATTTCCCCCAGAATATAACAGGCTGCCATTTCCAGTTGCCAGAGCACCAGCATAATGCCCTCTCTGCAACCCTAACCAGCTGGTCCTGCACCAGCTGAAGTGTCTGGGAAATCACCAAGCAGGGCATGTCACAGAGCACAGGGCAGATATATATTTTTAAACCATCTGTGCCTGGAAATATATGCAAGGAAATGATGATTTATTTCCATTTTGTGAGCTTTGATTCTGTTGGCAAGGGGACCCAATGGCAGTGTTAGAAAGGGACTTGTTCTTGCGATTTGTCATTCGCAGGAATCAAACTAGAGTGAGAATTCTTGCACTCCCCTTACTTTGTGATTTATACACACACATCAGTCACTTAGACATTATTGCATGGCACAATAAACCTGCTATTCTCTCTGACATTGACCTCACGCAGTGACATCATGCTATGTTCATATCCCAACAGGTTGCAGGAACTCCTAGCTAATACCGCTGTTTTGAGCCACTGGACTAGAACAGCAATTCCAGCAGAGCTTTAGGGCATCTTGGACAAAGTGAACTCTGGCTAAGGATGGACAAATCCAGTCATTTCAACTTCTCTCCCTTTCTCATTTTCCCGATCTTAAGTTCAGTCCATGTCATTGTAAAGCATTTTGCACCAGAAAAAGTGGCCATGAAAATTCATATACATTTTCACACACATTTTCATATATTATTATTATTAGTTATTAAATTTCTATACCATCCCTCATCCGAGGATCATGGGGAATTTATAATATAGAAAAACAAAAAACACATAGCATAGATTTTTAAATTATAAACGCACACAAACACACACAATTTTGCCTACTATAAACATTACTGCAAACAATCGCAGCTTAATAGAATGCATTTTTGTATGTAATTTCCCCTAATATACACATCTTTGTGTGCATTCTTTGGTTGGAGAACTGCATCACAAAATTCAGAGAAGAGAGAATTTCAAAGGAGAATCGTATTTCAATCTGCATATTGGTTCTGGAAGTGCTAATTTAGGGAAGCTCATGACAAAATGCTAACTAATGAATTTCTCCTCCATCTGAAACTCTGGAGATCTGCCTTCCACTGGTGTGCCCTAGAGCAGTGTTTCCCAACCTTGTGCCTCCAGCTGTTTTTGGACTACAATTCCCATCATCCCTTGCCACTGGTCTTGCTAGTCAGGGATGATGGGAGTTGTAGTTCAAAAACAGCTGGAGGCACAAGGTTGGGAAACACTGCCCTAGAGGACTTACATTGCAGTGTGAGCAACAATGGGAAGCAGCAGTTATTGTGAACTGCCCTGATATCTACAGATGAAGAGCAGTATACACATTTAATAAATAAAAATAATAATAATAATATTCTGAACTGAGTCAGTCAGTTGGGTCTTGCCACCATTTGATTTTCAAAACAACAACAAACAAACCTATGGTCACGTAAAGCATACTCAATAAACACACGAGATGTAACTGGCTGTGTTTTTAGATAAATAACGTATACTATTCATGTATCAAATCATAAATTTCAATGAAAGTACAGTGGTACCTCGAAAGACGAATGCCTCGAAAGACGAAAAACTCGCAAAACAAAAGAGTTTTTCGTTTTTTGAGTTGCTTCACAAGACGGATTTCCCTATGGGCTTGCTTCGCAAGACGAAAACGTCTTGCAAGTTTGTTTCCTTTGTCTTGCAAGTTTGTTTCCTTTTTCTTAAAACCGTCCATTCACTTCGAGGAGCAACTCATAGCACGCTAGCCTTTTTTGAGGTTTTTGAAGACTTTGGTGATTTTTGAAGCTTTTCCAAAGTCCGTGCTTCGCAAGACGAAAAAATCGCAAGACGAAAAAACTCGCGGAACGAATTAATTTCGTCTTGCGAGGCACCACTGTACCAGTAACTCATAAAGTTCAACAAACGAACAAAGCAGAAGACCCAGTGGATCAGATCATTCTCTACTCAGTTCATGCATAAGGTCCATCCATGTATTTGTGTCTATTCCACCTGTCTGTTCATAAGGTCCAAACAATCCACATGAAAGCTTGTAGCAGTTCCACAGAATCCTTTCACAGAGTCTAAGACAAGGATTTCCAGAATATTGGCCTTGTTTCACCATCCTGGGCTTCATCAGCAGTTAAAGCTCTAAGCAATACAAATAAACACAATATCGTGATCTCACACATTTTACAGCAAAAATAATATAAAACCATAAATAACTGTACATACCATATGTGATATTACAGGACAGTGGATCTTATGGCATAGTAGTAGTAGTAAAGGTAAAGGTAAAGGGACCCTGACCATTAGGTCCAGTCATGGCCGACTCTGGGGTTGCAGCCCTCATCTTGCTTTATTGGCCGAGGGAGCCGGCGTACAGCTTCCAGGTCATGTGGTCAGCATGACTAAGCCGCTTCTGGTGAACCATAGCAGCGCACAGAAGCACCGTTTACCTTCCCGCCAGAACAGTACCTATTTATTTACTTGCACTTTGACGTGCTTTCGAACTGCTAGGTGGGCAGGAGCAGGGACTGAGCAACGGGAGCTCACCCCGTTGCTCCGCAGACCTTCTGATTGTCAAGTCCTAGGCTCTGTGGTTTAACCCACAGTGCCACCCGCGTCCCTTCCAGTAGTAGTAGTAGTGATTTGATTTTCCGCAATATGATGGGTGAGGGAGGGAATTGAAGGGGCAGCAGATGATGCCTGCATCATCTCTTGGGCCTTACATACGTCCAGCAGCTGCTGAGGGATGGCAACACCTGTTCCTCTTGCATGTTTAGCTGGCTGGTGGGCATGTCAGCAAGATCATGATGCCCACATGTGACATCATCTGCAGACACCAGAGCTCACAGCTCTCCTGAAGAGAAGATTCAAAGGAGTCACAGCCAGAGCACTGAATCCTACAGAGATCCAGAAGGCAGCTTCTCTGCCCTGCATAGCAGGTATGTTGGGCCAACGCAGGATCTTTTAATTACATAAGTAATTATCTTCTCATGGCCCCACTGGCAGTTCTCTCTCAATATACTGATGTGACTCAGCACGCTCTTAGGGAATTAATACTCCAGCACGTGGCAGCTTGGGAGAGCTGTGATTTCACTTTGGGGTGGTTAATATAGAAAACAATTAACTGCTTTTGCTTTCCAGCAACAGTAAACTGAATTCCTCCTGACGGCTAGCAGAAATGCCGTAGGCAGAATCAAGTTGATTATTTGAGATTTAAATGCTTTCTTTGCAACATTTTAACATTGCATACATTCTGTTAGATCTAAGCTTATAAAGGCAGACTACTGCTGTTTACAAAAGCAATTCTTAAAAAAAAAACAAAAAACCAACCCACAAGTTTCCCTGTGCCAAAGTATGTAAAGAGCTGAGTCGCTACTACAAAGAATAGAAACAACGGGCTGCTCTTCTTCTTCTTCTTCTTCTTCTTCTTCTTCTTCTTCTTCTTCTTCTCTGAAGCAATTTTATCTTTTAAGAATGGTTTTCTCCCACTCTCTTCTCCAAATTTGCTATGAATTGAAATTCTCCAGGTGTTCTGTGAGCAATATAAATATTGAGAGAAGTTATTTCCTACCTGTAGTGCCGATGAAATTCTTTATTTTTAAACCAAACATGCCCGCTTTTGAAGAAAGAGGCAGCCACTCTCTACTTCTTCAACAGGATATCAACATGAGCAAGGGAATGAAAACAGAGGTCAAAGCCGTTTCCAGAAAAGGGGGTCCATTTCTCCTGAAACATAAACATTTAATGCTGAAGGATGTCAAGAAGCTAATAAGAACTGGTGTGGTCCAGCCAATAGTGTGTGTACGAGATTTGGGGCAATTTTTGCCATGGACATTTAAGAGTCGTTCCCCCCCCCCCCCCCCCCGGAATAAATGACTGCTCTTCAAAGTCTCTTCCCCCCTCCCCTGCCGGCAATTTGGATTATAAATGCAAGAACTTCCAGTACCATTTTAAGCAACAGTTGTGCCTATGCCCTTGGGGGACTATGTTCAAATCCGTTTTTTGGTGGTGCAAACCGCATCAGAAAGTATTTTGCAATTCATATATATATAATTTTTATTAAATTTTCTGTTTTACAATTTAAAATACTCATTTTACATCCTTAAGCTATCAGTGACCCCCTTCTTCTCTTTCCATGGTTCATTTTACATATCATAAATCCCTGCACATTTTACAAAAGCTATATCATTCAGTATTCCATGATTGCATTCATCAAAACTTGTTTAGACTGTTGAATTTATCTTAATGCTGCCAGCATTTTCAGCTGTATACAATTATTTCCCATATATTCAATAAACGTTTTCCAATCTTCTTCAAATGTTTGCTCTTCTTGTTTTTTTATTCTATATGTTAAGTCTGCAAGCTGCGCATATTCTCTCAACTTGACTTGCCATTCTTCTTTGGTTGGGACCTCGCTTGTTTTCCATTTTGGGGCTAACAAAACACAGGCCACAGTAGTAGCATACATAAAGAACCTTTTTTGACACCTGGGAATTTCAGTCTGAATTATCCCCAACAGAAAGGACTCTGGGGTTTTTTGGGAAAGTACTTTTAATCATTTTTTTTATTCATTATGGATCATTGCCCAATACTATTTTACCCTTTTACAAGTCTACCACATATGAAAGAACATTTCCTCCACCTCTTTGCCTCTCCAATTCAAATAAATGCAAAGAAGCCCTGTGGTTTTTGATTACTATAAATCTAGCTCATAAGAACATAAGGAGAGCTCTGTTGGATCAGGCCAAAGGCCCTTTTGGTCCAGGATCCTGTACTTACAGTGGCCAACCAGATGCCTATGGAAATCCCACAAGCAGGACATGAGAGCCACAGTATTTTCCTCTCTTGTGCTCCTCAGAAACTGGTATTTAGATGCATGACGCCTCTGATTCTGGAGTGATTTAATCCAACCACTGAATCAAATCAGCATGACCGAGAGTGTTTTTCAGCTTGCTCAAGGTGTGCGTGTGATCTCTATGTCCTCATCTGCACTACACATTTAAAACAGGATCAGACCACATAGAGTCATGGCTTTACCTCAACAAATACTAGGGACTGTAGTTAGATGAGGGTGCGGAGCCCTCAGAGGGCTACATTTCCCAGAATTCCCTGGGAAGAGGGATTGAAACCACTCTGGGAACTACAACTCTGTGGAAAGAATAAGGGGGAGTCTGCTGGTTTTGTGTGTCTTTTTAAACTCAGGTGTGAATTTGTTTATTTTTCTCTCAGCCTGTTTCACTCACTCAAGCACAGTATCAGATTAAAGGCGGTGAGGGCTGTTCCCCTGCACAGGGTGCCAAGCCAAGGGGGTGCAAAATTGGGAAGATCCATAATTGAGAAGATCCATTTGGAGGCACTAAATTTTGGTCTCACACAGAGCTCCATGTTATGAAAGACATATGTGTGCCCATGGTGGGCTGGCAAACCATGTGGTGCCCCAGGCCCTGAGACTACCAGTGTGTCCAGTAACAGCCATGGCAGAAGTATTGGCACCAGCAGGAGAGGGGAAAGCCATCCCATCTTCTGATTTGATCCTGGAATGTCCCTATTTTCCCCGCCAGTGCTGTCTCTGCCAAGTTTAGGGAGCAGGATAAGCCAGCGCTTGTCTTGAGGTGGGTTATTGTTAATATTGTTATGAGGTGGGTTGTTGTTAATATTTCCATTTTACAAAAGGCTGAAGGAGAGCAGCTTGCCTGAGGTAATCATTCCTCTATTGTGGCCTCTGAAATATTTGAAAGGCGTTGTTTTTTTCACTTGAAGACTGTGGTACACAGACTGCACTGGGAAGAATTTGAGGCAGAGAGCAAATTCATTCTCCCCATGGTTACACTCATTTAGCTTCCTGTCAGATTTAACTGTCAGATTACATAAACTCCCCCCAAAGTCTGTTTAGTTAATTCCTTTTCCAGCAATTTACACTACACAACACATGTGTAGAGGCAGGAATTACACCTGGAGAATATATGAGAAAATGACTTCTTTTTTAAATAATTGGTCTGCTGAGAAATTTCTTGTTGATGTGTCAGCAGCAGTACGAAATATGGCAACATCTGATGAAATCCAACATAACGGTCCAATTGCAATCAATGCATTCTTGGGCAAACTGAATTAATTGACCGGGAGAGAATTGTATGATTGCCTCAACCCCCAAATGCTTCCTTAACGTTTCTTGACCTTGAACCGAAGGGAAAAGTTACGGCGAAGTTTTCAGTTTGTGTTTCTTCGAGGCGAGGGTTTCTGTAACCCAAACATGGTTTTGGAATGGAAAGCGAAAGAGCTTGCTGATAAATGTTTCAACACCACCCTTTATTAAAACAAGTTATTTCGGTTGTTTACTGTGTGGTTGGGCCATGATGAAAAGCAGAGCTTCACCAATACATTTTTGGGCAAATTCTTTACCTTTCTGTTTACAAAAGAAAGTGAAGTACCTCCCCGTGGTCTTTGTCACACAGCACTAGCAGCCAACAATGCTCACTGTCAACTGCTTAAGGTTTCACTTCCTAATTAACTTTTCCAGGGAGCATAAGAGCTGTCTAAAAACACAACGTTCTCACATTTAACCTCCTGCCATTCCGTTCTATTCATCCGCAGTCACATGACAGTGAGCAGGGACTGGGGGGGGGGGAATACCAAAGCCCTGGACTAGGGTCTCTGCAATCCAAAGAATAAAAGGTGTAATCTGAGAAGGCTTACTATATGACAAATTGGTCATCTCCTTCATTTAAAGGGCTTTTAAAAGGATGCCCTCTTTGTGGTAACTGTGCTAACAAAAAATCCACCCCAAAGAAACAGAAATATATATGGATGCTGAAATTATGCTGAAAAAGAAACTTTTTTTTTTTTGCTAGATTATTAACTCCTTAAAAGATACAGCAAGTTATGAAATGATCTCTCTGACTCCCTCTCTTCATATACATTGTTGAGTCACTATCCTTACAGGCATGTAAGGTAGGCCAGTATTAATATTCTCATGTTGCAAATGGAAGGGTCAGTCAGCAAAGGCACCACACACCATTTATATGCGTATCTCCTCAATCAGCTAGGTTTAAAATTCACCTACAAAAGCTTGATCACCTCTGTGTCTTTCTCGGAGCTGTATAAAAGCTTGAGGGGGTGTCTACAGGTATTTTAAAGCGTGCCTTGAAGATTTGAGATCACTCCCACTTGAAAAATAAATAATTTTTGAGGCAATCCAGGGCCCTCGCCTGGGTGGACCATGGATCATGGCCGCAAATGGAGTTGACTGGTGGGGCAATAGCAGTGCTACAGAAAGAAACCAAACTCGCTATCAGAGACTTCCACAATTTGAATGACAGCCCCCGTGATCCTGGCAGGAAATGATGTTTCTGACCATGCTCAGACTCGTTTTCTGCCCAAATCTGGGAGTTGCATGCCTTGAGATCCCATGGAGCCTGAGGCCTTTAAGTAGTTATTTCTGTTTCCTCCATCTTCCATGTGATGTTTGAAGATGGCTATCATATTTCCTCTCAGTCTCCTCTTTCCTGGCCTGGGAGGGCAGGGCCTTGACTGACTCAGAAACAGAGTGTCTTGCATGCAGAAGGTTCCAGGTTCAAACCCTGGTATCTCCAGAAAGGGCAAAGAGAAACCCTCTATCTGAAAACCTGAAGATTCACTGTTAGTCAGTGTAGACAATATTGAGCTAGATGAACGAATGTATACACTCTCTGTGTTCCTATGACTCCAGCGAAAAACACTGTTCAGGGTGTCTAGAGATCATCATGGTGCAATATGGTTGTAGGGCTTCTGCTGGGGCAAGATTTCATTTTGGAGAATCCCCCCCCCCCCCGTTTACCTGGGTTAAGTTATTGTATTTTTGTTGTTATTTTTATTGTTACAAATTACCACTGGGTTGTTTCATTTTATTGCATATTTGCCAATATGAGAAGTTTACATCAGTTCATTGTGTATATCAGTGGTGATGATCCTTTTAGAGACCAAGTGCCCAAATTGCAACCCAAAACCCACTTGTTTATCGCAAAGTGACAACACGGCAATTTAATCTGAATCCTGAGGCTTCAGCTTAGAAAAAACAACTCATACATTAACATATTTTGTCTTAAAAGAAAAACACAATAACAGAGCTTTCATTGATACAACCAACTTTTTACTGAATGGCAAAAGTTTGCATTTGGCATGCTTTTGAACCATTAATGAGAAGCCTCAACCTTGTAGCACCAGGAGGGGGAAGGCAGCTACTTGGAACTCTTGGTGGCCCATCAAGGCGGCAGTGCGCCTCTGAGCATGTGCAGAGCACTGTGCCCTCCCCACCCACAGCAGAGGCTCCTACAGGGAAAACGTGCGCCCTGGGGGTTGTGGCTCCATTTTGCACCCCCCAATGCCTCATCCGAGGCACTTCTACTCGGACACAAGTCCCAGGATCCATGCCTAGCCTCTGAAAACAATGTGAGCGCCTACTTGGGGATAGCATCATGTATCCAAATGGGACCAATGCACCACCCAGCCCTTCCCTTTGCACCTCCCTGGCCACAAGGGCACCTTCTCAGTCTGGGCATCCTGCGCGGAGCAGCTGAACAAAAGGAGCCCTAAAGGCGCTGCAGCAGACAGGCCAATTTGGAGATTTCGGCTCTTTACTGTCCTGCTTGTGCAGCCAAAGAACTCAGGCCAAAGAATAGCTTCAACCCCCGTTTAGGAGAGAGTTGGCGCCCTGACGGGCATCACATCCCGCTCCTGCTGCGCAGTTTCCTGCACTGATCCGCCGCGCACATGGCGCTCCAGCTGCCCAAGTTGAGCTGACGATTTGATGCGCCACCCTTGCCTTCTGCCAGCTCCATGCTGGGGTGATGGCACACATGCCCACAGAGAGGACTCTGAGTGCCCCCTTTGGCACACGTGCCATAGCTTCACCACCACTGGTATATATGGCTATTTACATTTTGTTGTTTGGTGACTGTTAAATGAATGGTGTAAAATATTTTGATGCTGTGAACCGCCTTGAGCATGGTTTACTTTGGGAAGGCGATGTACAAACAGATGACAGTGGTGGTGACAGATGTTTATTTAAAGTGGATGTTCCAATGCTATGGCGACCTGGAAATAAATTGTAAAGTAAAGCCATGTTTGCTGCCAGCACTAACAAAGACATGATAAAAAAAATTTTAAAAAGGAATCAGAAATGAATGCTAAACGGTTGTGCGACTTACAGAACCATGTTTGGATTAGTCGGTAACTTCTTGCAAATATAATACCTGCTGTTTTTGTAAACCACTTTGGGGTTTCTTTTTACAATCGTGCATAGAATATACATTTTATGAGATGAAATGAATAAACACCCCAGCCTTTATTTCCCCGAGTGGTAGGGATGGTCATGGTTTTTGCCATTAAAAATCCTTAGAAGAGAAGGTAAAAAGTTCAGAACTGGGCATGTCTCCAACGTAGCACACACAGCTGAAAAGAAATTGACACTCCAGGGTGTTGAATGATGTCCGCTGACTTCTTCCTGCCACCCAGGTCAAACAGAACACCCAGACAGGAATTCCAGCAGGGCTTATCACAATCAGATCTGCTCCAGCTTAGGAGGGAGAATGTCCACCTTTGCAAGGCAAGGCTCTGCCAGTAGCCAGGATTAGCGCACAAAGCCATTTGCTGGGAAAGGCAGTTCATTAGTGTTTACTAACAATCATCCATGATCCCTTTCAACCAGGGAAATGAGGGACAAAAGTGAAATTAGGTCACTCGGATAACAAGAGGGTCTTGCTATTGAAGTTAAATCACATTCTGGAGGGATTTTCTTCCTGTTATTGCTCGAAAAGAGTCGCTCAAGCCTGGTGACATCTAGCTGGCTGCTCCCAACATCAGCACTGGTTTAAAGAAGAGGCAATGACATTAAGAACTGGCAACCGTTAATCTTCCTGGAGGTTTTCTGGTCCCCTTGCCAGGTCATCTGTAACTGACAGTGACGGTAAAAGAATAAAATGTCCAGTGATTATGAACAACCCTCCATGCATTACATTGCAGGACACAACTGTGTTCTAAGGAAACAGGGGAGAGGAAGGAAAAGAACCCTGTAGGAAACAGGATGAAGGCATTATTATCTCTGCACAATGTCTTCTTCTGCACTTTGAACAGCTGAAGAGATGAAGCCAAATAATCTGCCCTCAGACGAAGCAGCCTGCTGCAACTCTTCACGAGTCCCCGCCCTGAGCTTTCTGTTGTGGCTTGAAGAGTCTTCTTGGTATAACGCTGCACTGATTTTATTTATTTATTTTTTAATAGAAGACATAATGCAAAGTTGGGCTCTTTTAACTTGGTGAAATGTGAAAGCGGTTAACTTTGGCTGGGCCGTACAGACCCTACGTATCTCCACTGTGTAAGCACGGTAAAATCCTAAGCTCTACTTATTTCCATGGATGAGTTCAGCACAAGCGAGGGATGTCAGAGAATTCTGATGGGAATGGGAGCAGAAATTCCTGCTGCTCACTTATCTGTTCCACGTCTGGACCAGAAATCAATCCAAAAAATACAATTGGTATTTGTTATTGTTTTCAGGTGGCAAACAGTACAATTAATGAGTCCCCACCCCCACATGTGAATTATGTTTCCTTTGCATTGAGATGAATGGTGGGGAATAACAGCTGTAATTGCATAATTAATTATGTAAAATTCCATCACTGTGAATGATGCCATTTTTGCCAGAAGCCAGACTGCTGTGGAACGGAAACATGGCTGCAGGCGACAAATATGGGTTGGAATGGAAATGAATGCCTTCTTACATCCTGAGCACATGATAAACTCTTTCCCTGAGTTTAAAGGCTGCCATCCTATACCCATTTATGTGGGAGTGGACTCCATTGACCTCAATGGAACTTACTTCTAAACTGACATGTGTAGGAGCTTTTAAGTCCCATTGATTAAAACCCAGTGGAGCAGCTTAGTATGTCTTTGTGTCCCAAGACATCTGCATCCTCTGCTGTTTGAAAATTTTGCTTAAATCCACTTCATGTGCTTTGCCATCTCTGCTTCCATCACAGCAAAGCAATTACGGTACCAGTGCTGCATAAAAGCAGCAAGGAACTAGCCAAAGACATGTTCTCTGCACCACCACCACCATCCCAGCTTTTGCCAGTTTATTCCTTGTTCTTTATGAGATCCTCGTACTGTGAAGTCAGACATGGCAATCTCCTTATGCGTCCTAATTTGTGTTCTGGTTTTGGTGATGCAGAAGTGCTTTCATCTAAGTAAAGGTAAAGGGACCCCTGACCATTAGGTCCAGTCATGACCGGCTCTGGAGTTGCGGCACTCATCTTGCTTTATTGGCCAAGGGAGCCGGTGTACAGCTTCCAGGTCATGTGGCCAGCATGACTAAGCTGCTTCTGGCGAACCAGAGCAGCGCACAGAAATGCAGTTTACCTTCCCGCCAGAGTGGTACCTATTTATCTACTTGCACTTGACGTGCTTTCGGACTGCTAGGTGGGCAGGAGCTGGGGCAGAGCAACAGGAGCTCACCCCGTCGCGGGGATTCAAACCACCAACCTTCTGATCGGCAAGTCCTAGGCTCTGTGGTTTAACCCACAGAGCCACCCGCATCCCTGCTTTCATCTATCAAGTGGCAAAAAAAAATAAAAAAGGAAGCAAGGGGACTGCTATTGCAACTGATGAGGAGTGCAGCCCAAAAGAAGACCCAACTCTTACAGGCAAACCCCAAGTCTTGCTGCCACCCAAGAAGAGGGGGCAGGTGCAATGATTGCTCCTTCTCCTTAAAGACAGTAGGTCAGGGGCCCATGCTGAGCCTGTCTTGGGCACTGAGACCTTGGAAGCTTCCCAAGGATCCCAACTGCTAGACTTGACAGTTATTGCCCAGAAGATTAGTCTAATTACTTGTCCTCTAAAAATTCATTGGTTTTCATTCTTCTCCAGAGAGAATGGAAATTGTAGTCTCCTCCGTGCATTTATTTCCAGGAAGCCTCAAAGACCACATTGCAACAAGCTATTCCGAAGAAGTGTCTGTGGCTTTTGCTAACTCTTGATTATTCCACCATTCTTTTTTGGGATGTAAACTGGCGAATTTGTGAGGAAGCAAGGCAATTGGAAGCATTAAGGCGATGGTGTTGTGGACAACTCTAATTATGCCTTTGCTCCCACAAATTGAATTCCATGCCAAAAAAAGAAAGCCAGTGCCTTTGCATATTTACTGAGATGATGGTCTCCAGCACAAACCTAGCATTAGCCAATTTCAGAGTCTAGTAATTACTGTGTTTTTAAGATTAGTGTTGAATGAAATAAAGTTAAGTATGATCCCTCAATATTAATTGTTCAGTAGCGTAATTTGGCATCCTTTAGGAACAGAAAAGCCAAAAAAAGAATCAATAGTTTTTAAAATGCAATACAGTAATTAAGCTTCTTCATTTCAGCAAATATTTCCCATTTTGGAAGATGGAACTATTTCTGCATCTTTCTTTTTTTTAAACTACATTCATGGCGCCTTGAAAAGAGATGATGCATTCCTGATGCATTGATCTCCATCGCTTTGCAACTTGAATAACTGGTTTCTTTCAGGTACCTAACACTGGAATGCTCACATCAAGTGCAGTGCTTTTAAGATGCTTCAGTGGATGCAGAACACAGCTCTGATCTGCAAAACAAAATAGGACTATAAAAACACATGTAGTCTGCAACAAAATGTTGCAATATGGACTGCTCCTGTTCAGGCTTCCACTTACAGGATGATCCTTTCCATTATAGCCAGCACACCTGCAGCCTGCTGGTACCTCCTTCTTGGGCACAGATGATGCTGTTTGGCTGCATGTGAATCCACACATGATTCCACACAGGAACAACCACTTGGAGGAGTGCAGAAAGAAGGAACGCCATGGTGCACCTGCAGCAACACAACTTAACACCTTCATCTGCCTCTAGCTGCAACACAACGTGCCACTCCTGATCCGTCTCTACAGCCACAGCAGGAGCTGTAACTCTGCTATGGTTTGACTTCATCCCCAAAGGCGCACTCTTCCATTGTCTCCTGACAGATGCCAACCAACCAACCAACCAACCAACCAACCAACCAACCAACCAACCAACGGAGAATCCACACTTGAAGAACTGACTTTGCTGTTTATATATGTGATGTGATGCAATAGCTGCAGTAGGGAACACTGAAAGGGCACTGCGCTTTTAGGGAACAACTCTTGGGCTCTGTACACAGTCCCATTTTCTCTGCACCCAGTGCAAACTCCCAACATTGGTTTGGGAAGCACATGGCATTAACCACAATCCATATCTATCCTGTATCAATCCTGCCATTTCCTAAGAGATACTGAGTTATCTGCATCCCCCTGCCCCAAATCAGCTGTGATCTGAACTGAGAAAAAGAAGAACCCAGCTGCATTTTAAGCCAGTAATGCACAAACAGCCTTTGAGTAGGGATTACCTCTTACCTGTATGGCACCTCTGGAATCCAAGGTGGACCGTCTGTTGAAGGAGATGATTTGATGCTTGTTGGTACATTAAATGAAGTTCTCTATGACCTGCAGATTTTCTCTGCACAGGCCAATAGGTTCTGATACACAAAGTTTTGAACTTTCCATAAATGTTGTTAAGACAAACAGGAATAACCAAGACTAGTTTGTTAAGGGTGCTGGGAATTGTAGCTCTAGGGAGTAAACTACGGTTTCCATTATTCTTTTGGGAAGCAATGCTTGTTAACATGCTGTGAGTGTGCTTTAAGTGTATGGTTTGGATGTGACAGGATAGATACAGTGAGTTTCTGGAATTTATGTGTAGAATATTTTTATAAGGCAACAATAACCTTTAATGCTTTATTGTTGTTGTAAGCTGCCCACTAAAATTAAAATGTATTTTCAAATGTGCATCAAGTTATGAATTAATAGGATGCCCAAGAATAAGCAATGTAGGAAAGAAAATAGATAGTTTGCATTTTTTAAGCCTAATGGTAAAATGTCTATTTTAGTAATATTTTTTTGTAAAAGAGACAGAGAGAGACCCACAAAGCTTTCTTGTGACCACAAACTTGTCATAATTTATAGAAAACAAAGCTCTAAAATTTAATTTTAACAGATGCGGGTTCTGACTATGCCACACAGAGCACCTGCCGAATAGGGGAAGGAAAATACATTTTAATGGTTTTAAAAGGAAGGAGTACATTCCATTTTAATACTGAAGTAGTAACAGGAAGAGGAAGAAGCACAAAAATAAAATTAATATAATATACCAATATATTTATTGGCAGTGGCAATAACTTGGTGTTACAAGATCATTTCGCAAAAAAAATAAAGTGTATTTTGTGGTTGAACAGAAGTGGTTTCTGTTGCATAGCATGCCTAAACACAGAAGCTAAGAGCAAGCAAAATTGCCCTTTTTAGAAGAATCCCTTAGCTCATTGAAAATCCTCAGCCCTTTTAGCACTCTTACCTCAGGAATGCAGATTACAAGCAGCAAACGGAAAGTAATCCACAAATAGCTTTGGAATTATGTTCAAAAAATTGTCCTTTCAAGTTTTTGGTGTTTTGTTTGTGTTTTAAGTCTCAGAGTCAGGAGAGTGTGCGTTTGGATACAAAATAGCTTAAGAAACACTTTGCAATTGGAACTAAACAGTATGAAAGGGGGGAGGCTGCACCCATTAATTTTACAACCATCCATCAGCTTCTTCTAGAATGAAAGCTGGTCACAAAAACGGACTTCTCTCTGACAGGTCTGGCCACCTAAGATTAAAAGAAAAAGATGGCCTAATTCCTATAGCAGTGGACGGGTCAGTGCGGGTGGGTCTCCATCAGGCCCTGTCTTCCTAACACTGCAGGCCACTGCCAACTTTTTTTTTTTAATAAGATATTTATTGAAGTTTTCAAAAATAATACAATATAGAACAAAAAGAAAAAGAAACAACAAAAATACAGAAATACAGAAATAAAAACAATTAAAAACACATAGAATTTCCATTTACTTATTTTCATTTAATTTATTTTCCAGACCTCCTCATACCTCCCTTTCTTATATTCCAATTCAAATTATTAGTTCAGCAAATCCTCACCATTAGTTTTTACTTATTTCAAAACCTTATTTTCCATGTCTCTTAAGCATTACAGCTGGAAACCACTTAATTTCTATCCAACATCATTCTAACATTCTTTAATTTTACAATATTTCTGTAAATAGTCTTTAAACTTCTTCCAATTTTCTTCCGCCGACTCTTCTCCCTGGTCTCGGATTCTGCCGGTCATTTCTGCCAATCCCATATAGTCCATCATCTTCATCTGCCATTCTTCCAGAGAGGGTAGATCTTGTGTCTTCCAATATTTTGCGATAAGTATTCTTGCTGCTGTTGTCGCATACATAAAAAAAGTTCTATCCTTCTTTGACACCAATTGGCCAACCATGCCTAGGAGGAAGGCCTCTGGTTTCTTCAAGAAGGTATATTTAAATACCTTTTTCATTTCATTATAAATCATTTCCCAGAAAGCCTTAATCCTTGGGCACGTCCACCAAAGGTGAAAGAATGTACCTTCAGTCTCTTTACATTTCCAACATTTATTATCGGGCAAATGATAAATTTTTGCAAGCTTGACTGGGGTCATGTACCACCTGTAAATCATTTTCATAATATTCTCTCTTAAGACATTACATGCCGTAAATTTTATACCGGTGGTCCATAACTGTTCCCAGTCAGCAAACATAATATTATGTCCAACATCCTGTGCCCATTTAATCATAACAGACTTCACCGTTTCATCCTGAATGTTCCATTTCAGCAGCAAGTTATACATCTTTGACAAAATCTTAGTTTTGGGTTCCAGGCCACTGCCAATTACTGAGAGCAGTAGGGAACTCGGCATGTGGCAGTGCATGGCTATCCAGCCAATCCCCCCCCCCATGCTGCTGCAACAGAGCTCCACCAGCCACTACTGACTGATTCAGATGCAACAGCAAAACCACTTCCGAACTCAAGAGGAGGTGGAGTTACGGGCTTCACACCCTCTCCACATGCGCGGGGGCTGGCTCTCAGCCTCCGCGTGATTGAGGGGATCCCTGGCTGCGTCATCCCCTGGCCGTCGATCGGCTTGCACGATATCATCCTGGCGCGGCCAGGGATCTCCCTCTTTTGCAGCCTCAGCTCATCGGGTTTCCCACCCTCCCACCCTTTAGGTTTTCCTTTTGACCTTGCTATGGACCTCGGTTGGTCGCCGTTAAGGGGCCTGGTAGGAATTTTTTCCACTTGGCAAATTGGCACCAGCCACTTGGTTATTTGCCTACCTCATAGCAAATCGTCACAACTTCCTCGGCATTGGCGGTTAGGCATTGGTGGAGTATTGTCATGTAGATGAAGGGGGAAGGAAGTGCCATCACCTCCCCCGAATATCGAAGGGTAGTCCAGTTAAGGATTCCGGGGGGCGTGGCCCTGTCCGAAGCCTATGAAGGTGAGGGCCTAAGGCACGCCCCGAGTGGTGACTCCGGGGGAGTTCCTAGTTCATGTGCATCAGCAGGACTCCCCCTACTGGTGGTTAACCCTTCCCGGTCTTCAAGCAATTGGGCTGAAGCCGGATAGTCGGTTAGGACCAATGCCTAAGCCAATACCGCTCATTCCTGTAACAATAAAGTTGTGTCCATTTTTTGCCCATTAACCTAAATATTTGTGTCATATGTCTTTATTTCCACGGGGGGGCGGGGCAGGAACTCGCCACACAAACCATAGTTTTCTGTTATGTGTAGAATTCCCATTCATGGGTTGGCTTGGCCTAGTAGATGGGAGTCACTTGGTGGAAAGCTAGAAGGATGGAGCTAAGCTTTGATCTGCTGAGGAAACTTAATAATATTTATGTGGTCATTGCTTGGTTCATTAGCAAAGGGATGTGTATTAGCATCTTGTGGAAGACAGTTGTTCTCCTGAGGAGATTTAGGTCATGTGCAACAATGCTCCTTGCATGCCTAGAGATCCTGTGAGGCCTGAGGCCGTTAAGTAGTTATGTCTGTTTCCTATGTATTTATTCCATACTATAATAGTTTCGTATGTCCAGCTATGCTGAGACAGCACTAGGTGGGGATGGTAACCTTCTAGATAAAGTTCTGTGAGGAGTTCCGTGGTGACTCGCATTGCAGGGAGTTTCCACTAGTCTTAGACTGCTTATCACACATTAAATTGAACTTCATTTTGGTGGGAATGCATAAATAACCCAAACACCAGATGTGACATAAATACTAGGTGTGGCTTATGTAGCCCCAAAACTATGTAAGTCCCAAGAACAGGGGTCCATTCATTGTCAATTAAGAGGTTCTCCAGCAACCAGAAAAGACATAAGAGAATTGCAATGCTTTGTAGCTTTCTTTGAGCTATTTAATGAAATATTTAGCATTCACTCCATTTTGTGTTCATTGTGTTCCAAATCCAAAAAGAACATTTGCCCCTTGGCAAAACAGGTATTTTACATGTGTTTAATGGTTTTTAAGATGTTTTTAATAGTATTGTGTTGTTGTTTTGTTTTAGTAGAACAAAATCATCATAGAAAACAAGTATGAAATATTTGAAGTTGCATTTGCAT
This sequence comes from Podarcis erhardii, assembly GCF_964252035.2. Lineage (NCBI taxonomy): Eukaryota > Metazoa > Chordata > Lepidosauria > Squamata > Lacertidae > Podarcis > Podarcis erhardii. Next base: position 25,647,402 of record NC_138499.1, read on the forward strand.
GTTGCCGTACACACCAGAGAGGGAAAAGCGTATCTTCTCCCAGTGCACATTTCCTGATTTGTTACTTAACTGGTTCCTATCTGACTGTATCCCTGGCTCAGTAAAGTCCTTGTTCCAAGCACAGGGGTTTATCTGACCTCAATGCCTGATTAGTAAAATACTTTTCCCAGACGCAGGAGAACTAAGATTCCAACCTAGGGCACTCCTAAGTAACCTGTGACCTTCACTATAGATGTTACTCCTATAGATAGCAATCGCTTTGATACCACAAACAGCTAAATCCCTTTATTACTTTTCTCTTCTTCCATAGAATTTGCAGGATAATTCTAAAATTACGTGCTTTAAGGAGCAAAGGAGAAAATACAGCTGCTGATGCTACTGACTTTTTGAAGAACAGAATCAAAATTAGCAAGGTGTATCTGAATATGGATTCAGTTTAAGAAATCTGTTTTTATAGGCATACAAGTAAACATTTAAAATTTGATGTTATGCCTTTTTCTACTCCACTTCTCCTTTTAAAGGATAAATTAATTCAATGATACAATAGGAAGGTTTCCTTTTTGGCCAATGTGAGATTTTTCTACTTAAGGGTATTTAGGACTTGGGAAGAGCAACATAAACCCAGTGTTCTAGTTCACCACACAATGGAAAATATATGCTAGGAAAATTAAGGCTGTAGTTCCAATGCCATGATCTACTATGGTTTTCACTGCATATTTACTTGTTTTTCACACCATGGTTCTTCCACATAGGCTTCTGAAGGGGTTCTAGAAGCCTTGATATTTCCGAAGATGGATGGCTTGTGGTCTCGTTGATGTGGCTCCAAAGAAGTTGCAGTCATTTGTTGCTTTTCCTGAAAACTTAAGAACCGCAAGCAACTGGATCATTCTGTATTTGTATCTGGGAAGTACTAAACCACATCCCTGATTTTTATCCAATCCACTTTTACAGTAATTGAAACCCACAGTAAAAATGTGGTGTTCATTAGAGTCTTGACTGAACCTGCAGTTTTCCACTAATTAAGTGAAACGTATTCCTTCGCTTTCTCTGTCTCTTAAGCGGCTCTAGTATAGAAAAGCTCCAACAATCTTCTTGTCTTCAAAAATGTTTCTTAAAACCAGATACGGACACAGAAACAATGTCATTTGTGGCCTCCGTGAGCAGCAGGAACCATTTCTGCTGCAACTATTATAAGTTTCCTACAGTCAAATCACAAACTCTCTGTGTTAGGGCAGATTCACTGAATGCGATGCAACTCACATCATTCCTGATGATTGGCCATGCTGGCTGTAGTTGGAGTCCATCCCCATCTGGAAAGCATCATTTCTGAATTCTATGTTAGGACGTAGGTATTACCCAAATGACATGGAAGCTTTTCTCCCCAACTCCTTCTCCTTGGCAGAGGAAACACCTGTAGGCGTGTCTCTGTAGGCAAAGCTTGTGTGTATGTCTCAATACAGCCACAGGAAAATAAGAAGCTGCCATAGACTAGGTCAGACTGTTTCACCTATCTAGTCAAGTATTTTCTTCTGGCAGTGGCCTTTTGCATTGCCTAGTGCACTATCTAACCCCTTCCTAAGTGAATACACCAGGCATTGACTCTGAGACCTTCTGTATGCAATGCATGTGCTCAGCCACCAGAGCTGGCTGTGCCATGAGCCCAACTGAGGTGGATCGCTTCAGCGGCAGATTTCAGAGGGATAGCAGATTGGGGTCCTAGAGCTCACCTGGTTTCACCCTTTCTGATTTGCTACCTCCTTGGTGTTTAGCTGTGTTTTATATTATGTTGGAAGCCGCTCAGAGTGGCTGGGGCAACCCAGTCAGATGGGTGGGGTATAAACAAACATTATTATTATTATTATTATTATTATTATTATTATTATTATTATTATATTTTCTGTGATGGGAAAACGCACTGGATAGGAAGGGATAAAACCCACTTGGATGCAGCATCGAAGCCCCCTAAAAACAAACCAGAATGTATGCTCATTAAATGGTCAATGTTGTCTAATCTTTCATTATTGTAGCTTATTGATTTATTTTATTTTATGCATATTATGGTGAGCATTTTAGGTTGTTTTTACTCTTGCTTTTACTGTATATTTGTTCTTAATGTTAGTTTTCATAAGCTGTTCTGAGTTTACCTTTTGATGAGCAGGGGGCATGCAACCAAAACAGGATAAATGATAAATAAACAGCTTGTCCAGAAGTCCCCAGTGGGTTAATAATATGGAGCTAGATGGACCAACAGGATTATCAACAGACAGCAACTACCGAGAGTTCCAGACAGCTAGTATAGTGATGGGCAACTCTGTCACTCTTAGTTTCTCATTTTTCCAATCTAAAGTTCAGATCTCCACATTTACACTTCGGTCTGCAAGTCCACATGAAATTTCACCAGCATTTTAGTGCAAACTTCTAATATACACATTTGTGTGCAATTTTGCCTAATGGGCACATTTCTGCAAAACAATTTCCCCCTAACACAATTTTGTCTGATATTTTTGCAAATGTGTGCATTCTTATGTGCACATTACCCTGGTATGCGCATCCTTGCACACAATATTTGGCTGGAGGAGTGCACTGCAAAATTCAGAGAAGTGCAGATTTCACAGGATGGCTGAGTTTTGCTTCTCGTATTGTGTTGGAAAGTGTAGCTTCACCTTTAACTACAAATCGAATGGAATTTCTCCCCCACTTCTAGTAGCGTTGCTACTGAACTCCACAAACTTGTCTAGAGACCCATTTTAGAATGCCCTGACTCTGAGATGGGTGAGATGTAAGAACATCTCAGGCCTTCTCTGAGGCTTCTTTATCCCTTCCTATGCCTGGTGACATCAGTGGCCATACAACAGTCCTTTGTGTTATCTGTGTCCCCCTCAAGAGTGGATCTGAGCCCTCTCCTTCTTGGGTGACTCTTGGTGTGAGTTGGGAGGCTTATTTAGCACCAAAGCCTTCAGTGTTACCCTAACCATTGGATAGTTCGTCTTGTCTACAGGGATGAGGGATTTCACCTATGGTTTTCAGGATTTATGTGGACTCTGCAACCCCTTCCAAGGAAATCAGTGCAATGAAGGATGGACTCTAACCCTATACTAGTTCAGTGTGCTATATTGTTGTTCTTAGTCTGCGACTGGGTTCTGTTTTATGTTTTTCAAAGATGCATATACATCATCAGGCAATACATTCCATGCCATTCATTTCTCCGCTCAAACGCTGAGCCTAAAAGCAACCAGAGAGAGAAACACCTTTCAATCCATCATCAGACTTAACTTAAACAAGGCCAAGCACAAGCCTTCACTTGGCATTTCGATGGCACCAAAACTTTGAGAAATGTTATATACCTGAGATTTCATATGCAGAATTATGACCTCACTTTTTAAAAAGAATCGTTGGCAATATTTCTGGAATGAATTCAGAAAACGCTGTTTTCTGTAGGAAACACATTTCCAGAAAACTGTTTCCTACATGGAGAAGCACTGAATAAGTGGAATGACAAATGTTCTCCTTCGGAGGAAAATAAGGGTGGTGGTTGGGAAAACCTTTTCATCTAAAGTTGTTCATATTGGCAGCGCCATGGATTTGTGAAGGTTCCAAATACTCATTCCTGCATCATTTGAGTTGTTCATTAAAGCCTGATTGGAGTAAAGCACTCACCCAACAAGCTGATCTGATTCAGCAGTGTTTCAACATGATGTGTCTCACTCAGTGAAGTGAATTCAGACCTGTTTTAGAGTCAAGACAACTGGCTTTCTTTCTACCAAACAAGAAGGGCTGAGTTAGCAATATCCATGCTTTGCATCATTTGGAGCAGGTTCACAGAAGTTGGTGAGACTATTCTTGAGCCAATGATTTGAGGCAAGGATCACCAATTCCTTGGGCCTGTGGGCGTATTTGCAAAGTAGAGCACCATGGGCATCACACATGTGCCATAATATCGCATGCCCCGCAACCATGCATGTGTGCACATGCAGGCACAATGAAAAGCCTTGGCAGGTGCCAAGCATTGCCTAACCCTGCCACTGGCTCTTCCCGAAATCACCCAAACTCTCTGTCATCCTTCTCTGGAACAAAACCACCTGCCTCAGATATAAAATATTGTTTCTCCTTAGCCTGGTCCTCCTGCTTCTTTACTTCACAGTCAGGGGCCCAATCAACAAAGCAATTCCTCTTGCAAAAGCTCCCATTCATTTCAGTTGAGCTTCAGTGGAGTTCATGAAATCCTCCCAACACACATGCTCACTTAGCGATACTTCCATCAACACAGTTTTTTAGGAATATACACACAAGCAATTTCCATGTCAAGAATTAAAGCACTGGAAAGACTTATGCCCATATTTACTTACTTATGAATCAGACAAGGGTAAGTCAAGAGACCTGGAAGCACAGAAGCAGGACCGTGTTTGACTTGAGAATCACACCCATGTGTGATTTCCATCACAGTACTTGTGGATAACCTTCCACAAGTGGGGGGAAGGGGGAGAAGGAGTGACAATAATAATGGTCTGCCTTGTAACTTATTTATTTCAACAACAACCTGTTAAAAGTAAAGGTAAAGGAACTCCTGACCATTAGGTCCAGTCATGGACGACTCTGGGGTTGCGGTGCTCATCTCGCTTTACTGGCCGAGGGAGCCGGCGTACAACTTCTGGGTCATGTGGCCAGCATGACTAAGCCGCTTCTGGCGAAACCAAAGCAGCACACAGAAATGCCGTTTACCTTCCCGCCAGAGCGGTACCTATTTATCTATTTGCACTTTGATGTGCTTTCGAACTACTAGGTGGGCAGGAGCTGGGACCGAGCAATGGGAGCTCACTCCGTCGCAGGGATTCAAACTGCCAACCTTCTAATTGGCAAGCCCTAGGCTCTTTAGCAACCAGTTAGGGGTGATTTTTTTCCTTGATTAAGTACTCTGGTCCCCATAAAGGCAGAAATCAGAGAGTTTTTTAATTCAGAAACTCAAGAACCTTTTAGCTAAGGCTGTTAACAGGCTTCTGTAGCCAAAGGGGCATGACCTCTGCCTTGGCTAGTAGGGTCTTGGGTCTGTAGATAAAAAGTGGTGTGAAAGGTTACAGAAAGGAGCTGAATCAAAAGAGCAGTACCTTTCAGCACCCAAAAACTTTCATATCATCTCCCATTGACCCTCGAAAGCTCTTAACTCCCAGTTCCTACTAGAACTTTCCCCTTTCAAGACAATTTATGCACACTGACACAAACTGGTTAATGGGGCCATTCTACCACAAACATTGAGACAAGTTGATCTTCATTGACCTAATATCTTGTATTAAAGCTTAGTAAGGTTTCTGTCAGGTCACAGGATGCGTCCATGAAACTCCACGGGTTCTCTACCACAAAATGGCCCTGAGGTAACATTCAGAATTTGATGGATTCCGCTGTGTGTACAGTTCATCCACCACAGAACCATTCACTGTACCCGACCGTAATGTTTCTACTCAACAAGCTAATTAAAATTTCCTCTATTATATACAACATTAATGGTGAGGTAATAGTTCATCACATAAATGTCTGACGTTTTTGGCATGAGGGAGCCTGCTCTTTTTGGAGGTTGAAATGACAGAGGTTACATAAATGCCAGTTATTCATTTTACATCTGTAGAAGATCAACATTAAAATGAGAAACCAATCCGCCAAGTCCTAAGAACTCCGAACAAGAGTAGCTAGCAATCAAGCCCCCATGAATATAAATGAGATGTTTTATGATGACTAAAGCTTACATAAGAAGTTGTTAGCTGAACTGGTCTACTCTTGGGCTTTTTGTTTCTCTGATTATGGGCCACATTCAATTATTAGTTGTACTGACTTCAAAAAAAGGCTGGTGCCCTTCAACTTAAGTGCTGCCTTTGGTTATGAATTCAATCATGGGAGCGAGTTGCTAAGGGCATATTTTATTACCAGTATTTGTGCATCCATGCTGGCTTCATAAAGCTTTACAGGGACAATTCAATGTGTTTATGTTGACCTTTAAATCCAATGTCAAAGGGTCAGTCTACTCCAATATAATCTTCATAATCATCATAATCTTACAGCTATCCAGAAGGGCTATAGCTCAATGATAGAGCATCTTATTTGCATTTAGAACAGTGTGGTCCAACGTTTGGCCCGAAGGCCACTTGTGGCCCTCTGGGCTTCTTTCTTTCTTTCTTTCTTTCTTTCTTTCTTTCTTTCTTTCTTTCTTTCTTTTTTGGCAGCCTGGAGAAATATTTGATGCCCACCACCCCAGCCCTTACACAGCCTTCCCAAAACTGGGTAAGAAAGGCACTGGGCTTTGGGAAGGAGACATGCTCTGACAGGGTCCTAGACTCTTCCTGACTCTTTCTCAAAGCTTAGTTAGCACTTTTCCAGCTTTGGGAAGAAGGTGGGAGGTTTCTAGAACCATTGTGCCTCCTTCTCAAAGCGCTGTACCTCCTCACTTAGCCAGCTTTGGGAAGGTAGTGTGAAGGCTCCATGTTGAAGTACTCTTGGGGCTCACTGATTTAGAAGATCTCAGGTTCAATCCCCAGGTAGGGTTGGGATAGAGAGACACTCATGCCATCCGAAACCCTGGTGAGCCACTGCCAGTTGACATTGGTAGTCCTGAGCTGGATGAACCAATGGTCTAACTCTGTGTAAGGCAGCTTCCTATCCGAGAACGCCCCCTTCCAGTTATGGCCACCTACATTTATAACAAAATTATCAGCTTACAGTTATACGGACAATACAAATGCACATAGATGGGCCTTGTCTACAGCCAACCTACAAGTCAAGGGCACCTTTTCTATAGAGATTTGTGAAACGCCTATGCTTGAGCTTCATTCATAAACATGGTGTGGTTTTATTTGAACTAGGCCTTGGTGACGGTGTGAATTATTGCAAATAAATAAACATGCAGCAGAGTCCTCTGCATATTTCCTCAGAAACTGTCCAAAAGTAACAACTGATTAATGCTTTTATTCAGTGCTTTTTTCTGGGAGGGGGGATGCATGGCTACGCATACCCCTAAACATTTTTTTTGAAAAAAACACTCATTTTATTAAGCCCATGAGACATTTTAGTTAGTGCCAATAAAGGTATAGCTGTTACTTTTGTTTTTCTCAAGGGCTCATCATGTCTACTTACCTTTAACTATAATTTTTTTTAATCCACTAAATTCATTTGGGCTTATTCCTATGCATTTGTGCATTGAATTGCAACCAATTCATTTTAATAATATTAATAATAATAAACCTGTCTTTGTTACAACTTTATGTTTTCTTCCAGTGCAGTCTATACCTGGCTATGTAGAATTACATGCTATTACGTTCAATGTCCTTTACTCTCCAGTAAGTGCATTTAGGAGTGCAGCCTAATGCAATGCCTTTGCATCCTCTACTTCAGTATCGTGTCCTGTTATTCATATCCAAAGAGCTGCTGCTGACAGTTCATTCTGAACACTTTTCAAAAACAGCCAGACAATAACAGCACAGGTCTAATCCTTCATTGCTTCTGATATTAAGCCAACCCTGGCAATGCCATCTCAGTTTTGGTCCTATTAACACTGAGTGAATAGGAGAGTTTGCTATGGAGATGGGTTAAAAATGTAACCATAAATAGAAGAGCCAATCTTTCAATAATATCAGTTTAAGAAAACAAGAGGTGACTGACTGTTGCACTGTTGTAATGAAATTACCCATGTATGGCAGTTTCGGTGAGGTTTTGTTTGTTTTTCCATGGGATCTGAGGGCATCATGCACACAGACTTTACCCGAGGAATGTATCTGAATGAATGATTTCATTTGTTCCTTCTTAAAAATGGATAAAGTCATTGCCTTCTGCTTAGTGTACCAAACAGCTTAAAAGCAAAGTGACGGTTGTTTTCCTATTAACACTAAACGGTCATTAACCCAAAGATCAAACGGAGGTGAGTCAAGTAGCCCCTCGTTCCTCAGAGACTCTCTCCCGATGCTTATCCCAAAAGGATTAGAGACCAGCCCTAATGCCTGGCCAGAGAGCAGTGGAGCTGAAGAGAGAGGATGGAGCCACTGCTTCACCAAGTCTAGGGTAGAATGTGGGAGACAGGGGTTTTTTGACCCTTCGTTTTTGCTGCACCAGCTCCAGGATGGCACAGCAAAAAGGCCCAGAGTGAGCTCCTCTCCTGCTACTGCAACAGTTTATGTGATTAGGGAAGGCGAGGGGGGGTTCAGTTTAGTTTGCATTTAAAGGCAAGCTTACCTAAGCAGTTTCTGAAGCAGTAATGTGAACCAAAGCACAGCCATCCTTCGGAATTCACATTTCTCCGAGTTTTGTAATGCGGTTCTCCGGCAACCTAATGTGTACCAGTTTGTTATCTTTAACTTTTGACAGTTTTCTGTTAATATTACTTTTATGTATGTGTCAAACTCTGAAGATTTATATTTGGAATAAAAGAAGATACATACAGGGAGAAGATGGACAGACGAAGAAGGGATTTGTGTCGGAGACAGGTTAGAGTGGTTTTCCTCAGGATGAGAGGCTGAGAAAGGTGGAGGCTATCCCAGGTGAGAGCTGGGGAAACTCATATCTCAGTATGTGAATTGAGGATTAAGATAAAAGGGTGATAGGGAGCTTTATATGTATAATCTCTTCTCGTTCTCTTTCTCTCTCCTTTTTTATTTTATTTTTCCTTTTTACTCTTTGGATTGTCTGTTCATATTAGATCTGTTTGGTTTGGTTTTTTAGTGTATTATATGTTGAAAATGTTTAATAAAACTGAAGGGAGGGAGGAAAAAATAGCTAGCTAGCTAGCTAACTAACTAACTAACTAACTAACATGTATCAAAACACATATACTTGGGTAAAGTGTGTTTATAAATGCAGATATTAGTGGGACATTTGCAAGCACAGGTAGTTTAACAGGTAATGTCTATAAACCATGACATCCATTATGGCAGCATACACCAGCTTCCCTGGAATGAAGCATCAGTCAGCATTTCCATTACAATGACTTATTCTGAAAGCTTAAAATTAGACTGTGAAAAATATCTGCTCCTACATGATCGTGCCACCTTGTGAATACTGGCGTATCACCTAGCTCTTTGCAATCACAAAAACTACAACAAAAATAATCTGAAGAAGTGTGCATGCACACGGAAGCTTATACCCAGAACAAACTTACTTGGTCTCTAAGGTGCTACTGGACAATTTTTTTATTTCAACAAAAATAATGTTCACCATCAAATTTTGTGAAAAAGTGAAACTGTCCAATCTTCCAGATTAAAACATTTCATATGTGAATAAACTTGAGAATTCCCTCTCCTACCACACACAATATTCCTGCCCACTATTGAGAACGTTGCTTCTGTGCAGTACGTATGTCCCTGCTAGTTGACCTTGCAAAACAATGATAGCATTGAACTGATGACAAAAATTATTTATATAGCAGTGGATGAGGAGTGAGGTTTTGATTACATTGAGGTCAGTGGCAGAGAGCCAACCACCAGGATGGCTTTTCAGACTTCAGCCGCATGCACAGCCTCATGTGAAACAGTCACTGTCTCCTGTGTTTGGGATTCTCATAACCACAGAGACAAACTAAACATGCCATTAATTGTGTGGATGCAATTAACATACACATTACACTGACAAGAGAATCCTACACTTGGAAACAAGTCCCACTGTGTTCAATGAGATTTACTCTCTTGTAAGTGTAGCCTAAGTCTGAAATCCTATACCCACTTACCTGAAAGTAAGTCCCATTGAACTAAATGGTGCTTTTTTTAAGTAGACATATTGTGTTATGGCTACACTCATTCGTGAAAAAGTCTTTGGGAGTAAACCCAGAGGAAAAATCTATACCCGCTCCCTTGCAGGATAAATTGCAGCAGAAGAAAAGGCTAAGGAGTAAACCCTACACCAGGCACCCCCAAACTCTGCCCTCCAGATGTTTTGGGACGACAACTCCCATCATCCCTAGCTAACAGGACCAGTGGTCAGGGATGATGGGAACTGTAGTCCCAAAACATCTGGAGGGCTGAGTTTGGGGATGCCTGCCCTACACAAATCCAGGGTCCCTTATATATAGTTTTGTACATTCCTCATTTCTGCCTATTTCTAGACATAGGCATAGGATGATAATTTCTAGGCATAGGATGATCATGAAATTCACCAGTTAAAACTTCCCCAGCTACCAGTGATTTAAATCTCCAGATAACAAGGCAGAGGGTACTTTAGTTTTATCAGAATCAAATTTCAAGAGGGGAACAGTACAACCACAATGTAGGGTTTTTTATTTATTTTAATCTTCTTAGTCAACGAACTGTGAAATTTTAGAATACTGGATATCCTTTTAAATAAATCACATTTGGCAAGCCCATTCCTGCAACTTCAGTGTTTTGCAAGAACAAGAGTCCAAAATCAATAATCATTCTACTGCTGAAGGACCTAGATCTGGTGCAACTGATACAGGAATCACATATGGAGATGGAATGAACCATTAGTTAAGATCCATAGCAGTTGTCTTCTTGTTTCAAAGAACAAGCTCAGCAAGGATGGGGCAAGGCATCCATAGCACCTTGGACAGCACCATGCAGAGTTCAGGCTGGAGACTCCGTAAGTGCAGGGTGCAAATGTTGCTTCAGCAACAGTCTAAGCCTTAAATAGGAAGTTCAACTCTATCTCAGCTGCTAGTTGCACCTTTGGTAAGATAAGCCTCTTCACAGGTTCCAACATGCTTTAGCAATTGTTGGCTTTTCCAGAGCAGGAGAGACTGCGGACTCACTAAGGCTTCTGAACTAGAGTTCTCAGAGTCAGAGGAGGGCAACACAACATCTTCAGGATGGAGAGACACAGGCACATTGGGCTATTGTGCAATAGCTTGAGGGCAATTCTTTCTTCTACTTCTCCTGATCAGATGTGGAAGAGTAGTGGAGACCACCTGGCCAGGAATCCTCCAGGGAAAGTGCAGGAGAGGAAAGTTTGGACCCAGGTTTGTGGTGGTGGGAGACAAGACACACCCCAGGAAAAGAGAAGAACTGGGAAATATTGAAGGATGGGGAACAGGGGCAAGGAATAATAATAATAATAATAATAATAATAATAAATTATTTTATTTATATCCCGCCCTCCCCAGCCGAAGCCAGCCTCAGGGCGGCTAACAACAATAAAATAGTACAACATTCTAAAATCATTTCATTATAAAATTAATTCAATTCAAATTGATGGCAACCATTAGGCTAAAGTTCTGTGAAGATTGCCAAAGGAGGGAGTCAGGCTGCGCCCTGACCAAAGGCTTGGTGGAACAGCTCTGTCTTGCAGGCCCTGTGGAAAGTTGTCAAGTCCCGCAGGGCCCTAATCTCTTGTGACAGAGCGTTCCACCAGATCGGAGCCACAGCTGAAAAAGCCCTGGCTCTAGTTGAGGCCAGCCTAACCTCTCTGTGACCTGGGACCTCCAAGATGTTTTTGTTTGAAGACCGTAAGTTCCTCTGTGGGACATACGGAAGGAAGCAGATGTGCCAGTCCCTTGGGAGTCACCATAGGCAAAGGGAGGGATCTGACAAATAGAAAACAAACTAGAGGGAGGAGGGGCACTCTGGGCAACACATCCTGGATCTCTGTGTTTGTTTTTATGCTAACAAAGAAGCTATTAGCTGAAGTGAGCTGTGTGCCTCATTTCTCTCTGCTCTTCACCAAGTGTGCTTGCTGTCCACTCCCCCATGACATCTCCTGAAGAAAGGAGTCTTGTTAGACTCCAAATGGCAGCTGTTTGTTAAGCACTTACTCTTGGACTTCTTTTGCAGTTGCTACCCAGTTAGTGTTGATTTTTTTTTCTGGGGGAAATAGCTGTCCTGCTCAACCTGAAGAGTGGTTCTGATGGGTGTCAAGCACCCTGTACTAGTGGTCTGCTGGACTGTGTAAGTTGTTTTTATTTTATTTTATTTTATTTTATTTTATTGTCTTCAACTTTTTGTGTTTGTGGAGACTGCCAAAGCCCTCTTCTCTGTTTTCTGCCTGTTTGTGTTTCTGTGTGAATCAATGTGTTTTCTGGATCTTTTTTGCCAGCTGCTCTGGTCCTGTGTTGGTTTGCTCAGAAAATAGACTGAGTGGGGACAGGAAATAGTAGCATACTCCTCGACTCTGAACATTTCCTGCCTTGGATGCTAGGTGACAATATCAACCCATGGAACCCATTCATGGAAAACATGTAGCACTAAGCCAGACCCTGACCTAGAATGTAGACACTGTCAAACAGAGCCTTTCAGGAGGCCCATAGCTCAGTGGTAGAGTATCTGCTTTGCATGCAGAAGATGCAGGGTTCAATAACCACATCTCCAGGTAAGGCTGAGGAAAACTCCTTGTCTGAAACCCTACAGCTAATACTGAGATAGATGGACCAATAGTCTGACTCAGTATAAGGCAGCTTTTCATGTTCATATGTTTCACTCAGTAGCACGTTCTAAGAAACAAGTCCGGAGTACTAGAAGCAATGCCAAGCACCTAGGAGAGCTCCCAGGGAAGATCAATGTTGATCAAAGTTCAATCAAGCTTTGTCGGTTCTCCTGACCACACAATCCTTGTTTGGGGTCTGAGTCAGAAGACTTGCCAAAAATAGGCTCCACGACTCAAGTCACAACAGCAAGAAGACTGAGTTGAAGTAGTTGCATCCCACTGTGTTATAGATTAAGGCTATATCAAGACTGCAATCCTAGAAACATTTACCAGTAAGTAAATCTCATTATTCTCAGTGGGACTTACATCTGAGTAGACATGTATGGGATGGCACTATAAGTAAGGCACTTTCAAGTTGTAACTGTTTGATCCAAAGAGTATTTCAGTTTACATCAGAGGGCCATTCACCATGAGAAGATATGACATCATTACCTTCCAAGTTGAAGTTCTCATGCAATCTTATCCAGGTGGACTTAGCTTCTTAATCCTCTTTTCAATTGTTTTTCTTTATCTAAACCAGGTGTTCAGACTTCGTCTCAGAAACCTCCCGAAGTCAATGGGAAAAACTGTTAGAGTTGAAGAGTAGAGCAATTCAGCAATGCTGATTTTACTAATTTTAAGCAGACCAGGGAAGAAATCAGGGAGGAGGTCCTCGGAGATGTATTGGATGCTTTATGAACCATGTTAGAGGGAGCTAGGGAAGCAAACACACACACCTAAAACTAATAATTCCTTGAAACATGGAGATTGTCCCATTGACCTCTAACAAGAATATGCACACACAAGCTCTGAGACTTGCAATCTTCTGACCCAATCCACTCAAAGAAGGAAGTCTCAGAAATAGGAAGGAATGCGGAAGAATATATGCCTTCCCCAGCACCTGCCTGCCTGAAATTCTTTAATGAAGTATGTTCCACATTCTGTCATCTATTGTTATAAAAGAAGTGTGCTCAGGGTCAGCCCTACCATTAGGGGAGAGTGAAACAGCCACCTCAGCAATTTTGGATATTGTGAAAGGGCAGCTAATGTTTAGTTATTTAATTTGTTGCTGGGGTTTTTACTGACAAGAACAGGGAGAGACCTCAGGTGCCAAAATAATAAACTAATCTTGGGTCCTATGTGCCATGATGGGAGATGGAGCATTAGCTATTCTGCTTCAAGCAGCAAAATGTTTTTGACCAGTCCTGAGCATGGGAATTTGAAGAAATGTTACCATTTTGGGTTCAGAATGTGGGATTACATTGCCAGGAACTCCAGGGCTTACGGTAAATTAGGAGCCACAAGGTCTGTTGTCTGGGCCTACTTTTGGTGAGCTTTCAGTGACACTATGTCTGCCCAGTCCTTGCTACCCCATATTGCTGCTTGCAGAGTGTTGCTATTTTGCAAAGAGATTCAGTTGCACAGTGGTAAATTCAGGTTGCAAAATTAAAGTGGATTTGGTGCTGATGTTCAACAAATCTTCTTCAAAGCAAAACAAAAAACTTTTTGAGGTAAGGAAAACGATAGAGAAATGCTGTGAAAAGTGTAGGATGACCTCCCCACAAACAAATCAGAATGATCAATAAACATTCAACATTGTGTAACCTCCCCTAAACCTTTGCACAGACAAATCAGGATGAATCTTCAGTAAACAGGTCATCTACAAGCTGCTGGGAAGGTTGGAGAGAGGGAATTTGTGCTATTTGGCAGAATGAGAGACCTATAAACTGAAGGCATAGAAGGGCATCTTCCAGTTTCTTCTTTGCCCAAATATCACACAGAATAATGCCATACTTCTGAAATAATCTAGTTTACACCAATTGCTGTAACTGGAATCCTGAAAATCACCCCTAGTTTGGAGTCTCCCACGTGACAGCACAGAACCTTATATCCCAGCAACTGAGAATGGGCCTTGAGTGTATCATTCCTTTTATAATAACTTGGCCAGAGCTGAGGAATGAGTCGAAATAAATCCAGTGTTATTGCAACTTAATGCACAAAGCCTTCTTTAAGGGGCTGTGTCAATATGAATAAATTTGGACTCTTTGGGGTATAGATATAAAGCTGTTCAGTATCCATAAATTAAGCCTCTACAATAAAAGCAATGTGTTGTAGTAGAAAATGACATGGAGCCATATTCGGGATTGCCGAAATTAATTCATGCTGTCCGTCCCAAGACCTGCCAGGGAGGCTGTAATTCAGCTGACAGTGTTCTCAACAGATGTTGCCTGACTGTCAGAATAATAAAATAAGATATCTGGGTTTAGCTCCAATAGAGATGTGAAATGGAAATAAATATTAAGCATTTTGCCATCTGTTACATCGCTGAGTCACTGGAGAATATCATCCCCAAAATGCACATACTTGTAGATTAATTGGTCTAGAATTGTCTGGCAGCTCCAAGATTAAAATATTCTGCAACTCAGTCATTCCACTGAGTTATAAAAGATGTATGGAGATTGGTATCAGGAGTAACATTAGATGTAAGGGCAAAAAAAAAGTCTGGTCAGGAATGCTTACACCTTTTTCTCGTGCGTCAATTATGAGAGCCATTCCAATCCTGAAATTAGTAGCGTATTTAACCACCAGCAATCCTGAGAGTATTTCACACCATTGGCCCAATCTGGATAAACTTTTAGGACAATAATGTCAATGCAACTCAAAACAGTGCCCTTCCATCTGTATTACAATGTGGGTAAAAATATTTGGAAAACTGTCTCCAATCACTACCTGCAGACCATCTCGGATATTGAGATCAGCAGAGGGCATCCTCTTGGTAATTCCCCTGAGTAGGGGAATTTAATAGCTGAGTAGCTATTAAACACCTGCATATTAGATGTGAATGCATCTAATTTGCATCTGGTCTGACCCTTACTAGGCCCCGATTCAATTCCTCAAGGCAATCATTCTTACGATGGAGATTTCAACATGTTTACTGTTGTTTTTAAGCTGTTCACAAAAAGACGTGGAAGTTAAGCAGAGCGCCTGTTTGGAGGCTAAATGAAATCCCAAATAATTATTTCTTGGGTTAATTTTTCCGCCTACAGAAAGCTGGTGCCAACTTAAATGTACTGATATTTACGTTATGTTCTTTCTTATTTCAGAGAAAGTGTGAGAAGAGAGCAGCAGTTAACGCAGAGCAAGTGCATATGTCCCCGACAGCTGACTCCAAGCCAGAACAACCTTGCGGTGATGAAAAGCCATCCCGTGGACATTAAAAAAAAACAACCATGTGGAGCAACCCTACACATATGGCGCGGAGCCCAAGAATGAAAACTGAGGAGATCTGGATTGTTTGCTTTGCTTCACTGGCGAAATGGTCGTTTGTTTTCCAAGTACTCCCTCAGCTTGTATCTTTAACAGCCATTACTCTGCTGTGTTAGCACACCACTAAGATCCTTGCATTTCCCTTAAATTGCTTGGGAGGGCTGCTGGAATTCATTAAAAGGCCGAAAAGAGAGGAGAAACCAGAGCATCAATTCACCACAGAGCTGCGCAGAACAAAAAACAACCCAGTTGATGTAAGCTGTTTAGACATGTGTTACTTTATGCAGGGCTGTGGTCTGTTGCCCTGATCCAGGGAGTTATATATTTGTTACATATTTATTACATTTATAGCCCACCTGTTCCTACAAGGTGCTCAACCTACATTTATTGTATTTATCAGGATCTATACAGGATATTGTTTTTAAAAATATCAGCTGCTTATGGCCAAATGACATAGAGAGGGAGGGAGAATTCATTTACTTCCTTTCACTTACGAATTGCTTTCTATGAAATATTTCAAAGCAATTCAACCATTTAAAAATCAACAGAAGCATATATAAGCTGATTTCATATATTTAAAAAATTTAAGCAAATTTACATTCTTTCAAAAGTATTTTTTAAAAATCCAATCCAATCCAAATATGGGCTGGGATAAAAAACCTCCAGTTAAAAGGGAGTTACAGTCATTCCTTGGTTTTTGAACAGCTTAGTTCTCGAACATTTTGACTCCTGAACACTGCAAAGATGAAAGTGACTGTTCCAGTTTGCGAACTGGAGTTTCCTGCAGCCAATCAGAAGCCACGCTTTGGTTTCCGAACATTTTGGAAGTCGAACGGACTTCCAGAACAGATTCCGTTCGACTTCCAATGTATGACTGTATTAAAGACAACGCGTTTGAGAATATATATATATATATATATATGAATGAGAGGAAACTTCCAAGAAGAGGCACCACCACACTAAAGGCCCAGTTTCAACACCATACAAAACACACTTAATTTTTATTTGTTTCATTTCTATGCCACTCTTCATATGAGGATCACAGGGCAGTTTACCTCATGATAAGATGGTATCTGCAGGTGGCCATCTCCTCCCTGTTCCCTACCAATTTTATCCTCACAACAACTTAGGTTGGCCAGTGATGCACTGCCAGAAAGGGGGGCACACACCACCAAAAGAGAGAATGAAAGAGGACAGCAATTTCATAAAATTTCCATTGAAGTTTAAAAATAATTCCTATAACTTAATTAACACTTAAATTATTTTGCACCCCACACCAGATGGCTCAAACCACTTCTTGTTCAATTAATTTACAAAGTTAATTTACCTCACAGATGATCCAGATCCTGCTGCAAAATCCATTTCCCTTCAACCAACTACCGCTATTCAATTATGCAGAGGCAGCCATTTCTTTTCCCACACAATTTCCAACAGCATCACTGCCTTTTCCAGGGGTCGGGCATTGAGGTTTCAATTCATGCAGCATTAAGGCAGCAGCAAGAGCTCAGCTGCCGCCTTGCATTCAGTAAAGAAGAGAGAATTTAAGAGATATCAACCATTGTCTCAACCAGGATGTCAAACACTGGACATAGAGAAAATGAGCATCTTCCTAGGAATCTCTTTAAATTGGGGAAAGAAGGCACTTGGTCACCATATATCAACCTTGTGAGGTTGGTTAGACTGAGAAATAGCAGGTGGCCCAAGTTTACCCAATGATCTTCACAGCTGAGTAGGAATTTAAACAGGTGTCTTCCCAGTCCTCATCTGAGATTCTAACCACTACACCACAGAGACTCCCGTGTGAACGTGTAGCTGTGACAGAGATGATGGGAACTGTTTTTCCCCCTCCCCATTCCTGGTATATATGATTCTAAAAAAGCAAAGGCCCACCACCACTTTGCTACTCAGGGGGACCTTTCAGGAAACCAATTCATTCCGCAGCCTCCTTCTCAACTTGATGGCCTCATGCCATATGAGATCCATAGCATTTGAGAAGTTCTTACTGATAGGCGATGCCCACATTACTACAGAACAGCCTTCCCCAAGCTGGTGCCTTCCAGATGTTTTGGATTGCAAACTCCCATCAACTTCAGCCAGCATGGCAAGTGGACCAAAACATCAGGAGGACAGGGAAGGCTGTGAGAGAGTTAGAGCATCCCTGAGCAGTCTTGGTAGCTCTGGGGCCCCCAAATAGTATCTGCAGTACAGAGCCAACCCTCACAATCAAGGCATAGTCTCTCCCTTCAAAATGACATCATGTGGAAATCACTCTCCTAAAATACTGCCTGGCTTATTTATCATCTTGAGTGTAAGAATTATCCTTTGATAAAGCACAATTACCTGGGAAATGGAATAGTTTAAGCAGAAAAAGTGGTAATGAAAAAGAGATGACTATGACTTGTACTAAGCAACATATGATATTTAACTTTAAAGTTGTTGGTTTTTTTCCAAAATAAAGATCAGTGCGGTAATGCTGTGCGAAAACATTGAAAATGCTGCAATCAGTTTTAGAAATTTGATATGCAAAAAAGATGAACTTCATACTGGGCACAAGTGACTCCCATGATATCCCTATACACGTAAAGTGAAATAATTAGACCTTGGATGAAAAATGTTGACAGTACAAAGAAAGAGCATGATCTAATATCAGAACAAAGTTAACAGATGTCATTAAGGGAGATGATTAGCTGATGACGGAAGGTCACACCCAGTTTACTTCTCACAGTTGAAAGATCAAAGTTATTCGTTCACTTAGAGAAAGGGTCTGAAACAGTTACTCTAGGAAAATCCTTTCACATAACATTAAGTCTCCTCTCTGTCTTGTGTTTCTAAAATATAAATTGTCAGAGAAAAGGCTATACAATGCGCTGTAAATCAAGTGGGGGCGGGAATACCCAGGATAATTATCTAATTGGGGGAAAATCTAACAATTATCAATGAAATACAGTACATGAGAAATGCTGGTAAATTATTTGAAGTACCCATATATTTGTGCATTTGTGGCTCTGTGAGTATATAGGCTTTTACACTTTTACCTGTACTAGAAGTGATGCTACAGGACTAATTCAAACCTGGTATAAACCATAGATGACACCTTCAGAGTCGATGGACTAAGTCAATGAACTGCTTAAGCTATTTATACCTTAGCATGACACAAACCATAGGTCAGACACAACCACTAACTTGGAACAGAAATTTCCAGTGAACAGAAATGAACAGTTGTGGGATGTGTTTTTTATGCATGGAATATCTTTTCAGCTAAAAAGCATGGCTAATTTGCACCATAAATACATATTTGTTGTGAAATGGTTACCATTCTTAAAATGTGCATGCTCCTCTAAAATATTCTGTAAAAAGCCAACAAGACTGAACCCTATGATTATCTAGTTAAGTCACATTCAGGGGCAAGCGCAAAAGATTGTATATCTTGAGGCAGCGGCAGCAGCCATCACACACACCTTCTCTCCCCACACCACCACCCACACTCACTTTTTAATTGTTTTTGTACCGCTAATGCAATGGCAGCATGAGTTGTCTCTCCATCTCCCCCTCCTCTCTGCCTCGCTCTGGACAAGCTCACCAAGAATGCCTTAAGTTGAGGAAGAACCCCCTTCCTCAGAACAAAGCTGGAGCAGGCAGTACACTGCATAGCCACCTTTTAACTATTTTAGGGTAAGAAACATCAAGAAGCAAACTCTGCTCTTTGAAATTACAACACTAATGCATTTTGGAGTTTTAGTTGGCCTAATAAAGGCACTGCCCTAATAGGGATTATGCAGGAAAGTGAATAGCTTTTACTTTTCCCACAGAAAGCTACTGCACCAATTTGTCTGCAGTTTGGTAGACTTAATCTACTCTGAAGGGGTTTCTGTGCCTGTAAATTTGATCCACTTTGGCCAAATGGAGGAAAGTTCTAGCTGTTTTTAATTTCCCTGTTATAGAGAATAGGAAACACTGTGCTTTATTTTATACAGAGTAGCACAAAAAATGACTTGTGGATCCACAGAGAACACAGAGCAGCTTAGAAACCAATCGGCATTTTAGAAATGCGCAGGTAGAGATACAAGGGCAAATCTGGGGTACAAACTCCTATTGAGTCCAAAACCCACTGTTATTAAACAAAGGAAATAAATATAAAGCCTGTCTCATCTTTATAGGCTTCTGAGCACCCATAAATATTGAATTGGATGCAAAGTCACTTTTCCATGAGCACCCTTGCCTCTTTTGCACGTAGAAGAGCTTTCTTCTGTCTTGGCCCAAGATCCTTGCATAAGAAAAAACTAAAACACAGAGGTATGTTCTTCCGTATCTGCAAGGCATTGCCCAACACATGTGCTAGCCACAATGCACTACTAAAATCCCTTCCAGAACATCCAACAAGACCTTCCACTTGCTCTTGCATGGCACTTCATGGAACAGGACCACTGCCAGAATTTCTTCTACTAGGACATCTATGGATCCCTCCAGCTCAATTACTCCTACAAAACTGCATTCATTCATGTTCTGGGGAGCGTGCCTTTTTAAAACTAAGCTAATAACAATGATCATTACTGGTGATCTCTACTTGACAAAAATGCTTTTAACATTCCAAAAATGCATATTTCCTTAATGATTAAAAAAAACAACCAAGGTTCTGTACATAAATCAATGTTTGCTGAGAAATGACATTTCAAAACATAATCCGATACTTTAAATAAAGTTCCATGTGAAGTTCTCATTTGGAACAGATAAGCTTCAGGGACAATTTGTTTGCCCTGTACTCAATAAAATATCTGAGAGAGCTGCAACAGTTCAGCTATTACATAAAATCACTTGCCAGCTGAAATTGCTGTTTGGATGAGGACTTTAAAGGACGCTTTCAAATGGAGAAATGTTATGCTAACCACAGCCCGATGTGAGTGAAAGAATTTGTACCTCGCCAAGCCTGCTGTGGGATGAGAATCAATATGCTGGTGGCCTGCCAGAGAAGGGGAGCTGTGGTTTGTTGCTTTCTCATGTAGCACAGCTATCAGAATCTTTCATCACAGAAGCCCACAATGGATTATCAAAACTATTCACAGCACAATCTTCAGGAATTTTTCAGGAAAAGTATGGGGACCAGGGAACGAAGCTCACACATATGAAAAAGAAAGAAAGACAGGGCTTAACCTTTGTCCTCAGGGTGATAAACGGCAATCACATGGCTGGAGATCAGCCTAACCTTTTTCGAACATGTGATGCAGATGACAATCACTTTAGTATCAACTTTTAAAGGGTGGCGTTTGGCTTTCCAGATTCTTAGCTATATTGTCTGAATTTTGTTTTCAGAAGAGACATGTGAAAGATGCATTATTTATCATCGATCTATCTATCCACTTACATATGTTATTTACTTAGAAGCTGCAAGCATACGCACATACACCCAATAAGAGTATTTGCATTCAGATCATCAAGACCGCTTGCCAAATGCTGCCTTTAAAAGCAACAACTTTTTTTTAATCAAATGGTACCCAGCAGCACCAAATCCTCCCTTTGGACGTGACATAAAAGACTGGCATGTCTCGAAGAAGTTGCTTTTACTGCAATAAAGGACCAGCAAAATCAGGAATGTGGAACCTGTTGCTCTCCAAATGTTGTTTGTCTACAGCACCCAGAATCTCTGACCATTGACCATGCTGGTGGGGGCTGATGGGAATTCAAAAACACCTGAAGAGACTGAAGGAGACACACAGAGAGAGAGCGACGGGGGGGGGGGAGAGAGAGAATTGCTAAAAGGGGTGGTAAATTGCTTTATTTGCTTTGGGGGGGATCCATTACTGCATGGATTAACGCTATAGTGTAACCTAAAACTTAAGAAAGTTGATTGAAAACACAAAAGAGGGAAATAAAATCAATAAATCACTCATTTAAAGTAAGCATTTTTTATTAAAAAAAAAAGTATGTTACATTCAGAATGCCTTTGCTTTTGTATTTATAAAGCTACTACTATTAAGTATTGCTGCCTTAACCACACACACAAACAAAAAATATCATGTAATGGAGAGCTATATAGATTAAAGATACAGGATAAGAAACATAACAATGGCTGTTAATAGCTACCATCATCACCTCAATAAAACAGAGTCCAATGGAATATACATTTCAGCAAATCTGATCTGATGGTAATTCCAAAACAATGACAACAAACAGAGTAGTTAGCATAACAAAAATAAATCATCATTTCTCCAGGGTTCAAAATACTGTCATTAATGTTGTTGTTGTTGTTTGGGGGGGCATTATTAATCAAGACTGTATGAAAATTGACCGGTTCACTTAGTAAGCAAATGAGCAAGATGTTGCTGAGCTCGGTACCAAGCTTAGAATCATAGAATCATAGAATCATAGAGTTGGAAGAGACCACAAGGGCCATCGAGTCCAACCCCCTGCCAAGCAGGAAACACCATCAGAGCACTCCTGACATATGGTTGTCAAGCCTCTGCTTAAAGACCTCCAAAGAAGGAGACTCCACCACACTCCTTGGCAGCAAATTCCACTGTTGAACAGCTCTTACTGTCAGGAAGTTCTTCCTAATGTTTAGGTGGAATCTTTTTTCTTGTAGTTTGGAACCATTGCTCCGTGTCCGCTTCTCTGGAGCAGCAGAAAACAACCTTTCTCCCTCCTCTATGTGACATCCTTTTATATATTTGAACATGGCTATCATATCACCCCTTAACCTCCTCTTCTCCAGGCTAAACATGCCCAGCTCCCTTAGCCGTTCTTCATAAGGCATCGTTTCCAGGCCTTTGACCATTTTGGTTGCCCTCCTCTGGACACGTTCCAGTTTGTCAGTGTCCTTCTTGAACTGTGGTGCCCAGAACTGGACACAGTACTCCAGGTGAGGTCTGACCAGAGCAGAATACAGTGGCACTATTACTTCCCTTGATCTAGATGCTATACTCCTATTGATGCAGCCCAGAATTGCATTGGCTTTTTTAGCTGCTGCGTCACACTGTTGGCTCATGTCAAGTTTGTGGTCAACCAAGACTCCTAGATCCTTTTCACATGTACTGCTCTCAAGCCAGGTGTCATCCATCTTGTATTTGTGCCTCTCATTTTTTTTGCCCAAGTGCAATACTTTACATTTCTCCTGGTTAAAATTCATCTTGTTTGTTTTGGCCCAGTTCTCTAATCTGTCAAGGTCGTTTTGAAGTGTGATCCTGTCCTCTGGGGTGTTAGCCACCCCTCCCAGTTTGGTGTCATCTGCAAATTTGATCAGGATGCCCTTGAGTCCATCATCCAAGTCGTTGATAAAGATGTTGAATAAGACTGGGCCCAAGACAGAACCCTGTGGCACCCCACTAGTCACTCTTCTCCAGGATGAAGAGGAACCATTGATGAGCACCCTTTGGGTTTGGTCAGTCAGCCAGTTACAAATCCACTGAGTGGTAGCATAGTCAAGACCGCATTTTACCAGCTTCTTTACAAGAATATCATGGGGCACCTTGTCAAATGCCTTCTGAAATCAAGGTAGGCTACATCCACTGCGTTCCCTTCATCTACCAGGCTTGTAATTCTGTCAAAAAATGAGATCAGGTTAGTCTGACATGACTTATTTTTCAGAAATCCATGCTGACTATTGGTGATCACAGTATTCCTTTCTAGGTGCTCACAGACTGTTTGCTTAATGATCCGCTCCAGAATCTTCCCTGGTATTGATGTCAGACTGACTGGGCGGTAATTATTTGGGTCCTCTCTTTTCCCCTTTTTGAAAGCTTGATTATTGAGAAATTCTCCACCATCTTTTCTTTCTGAGGCAGAAGAAAAACTTTTCTCTGTCCACTTTCCCCAACCTATGCAGAATTCTATGCATCTCTACCATATCTCCTCTTACCGTATTAGCCCAAATATAAGCTGCACCCGAATATAAGCCACACCTGTAAAATTTGGGAGGGAGAGAAAAAAAGGCAATACCCGAATATAAACTGCTCCCTTAAAATTCCACAGGCACTCACACCCGCCCTGTTTTACCGTATGGCTGTTTCAGCAGCGATTCGTATAAGCCAATTTTTGTAAGGTCACAAATTTAAGCCACACTTTAACCTTTAACGGTCGGAATTTGGAAGAAGAAAAAAGTGAGGCTTTTTTTTTTTTTAAATAAAATATTTATTAGGGTTTTTTATAAAAGAAATACAAAGATAATAAACAGCATTGCTTTGTTATAACAAAATTTCATAACTTCTTTGGACTTCCTCACGTCTCCCGCTCCCACTTACATCGTTAATAATTTTTTTCAAGCAAATTATCATCTTATTTGCAAATTTATAACCACTCAATTCAATATAGTGTAACAATTCTCCAACAAATTTTTGTTTCTCTTAATCTCATTTATCATCAATTTCCGATCCAATTTAGTGATGGCCAATTATTTATAACCAAGCATCCTTATTAACATTCCTCTAAATCACAATATTTTTGTAGATAAATCTTAAATTTCTTCCAATCTTCTTCAATCCTTTCTTCTCCCAGGTCTCGAATTCTGCCAGGAAAAAAGTGAGGCTTATATTCAGGCCAATACGGTACAGTGGTGCCTCGCAAGACGAAATTAATCCGTTCCGTGAGGCTCTTCGTATAGCAGTTTTTTCGTCTTGCGAAGCAAGCCCATTGACAGCTTAGCGGATTAGCGCTATAAGCGGTTTAGCGGCTTTTAGCGATCAGCTGTTAAGCGGCTTATCAGCTGTTTTGTACGTAACAAAAATGAGACATTTTTCACCTCAGTTTTTAATATGTGGGATATCTTTCCTGCCTTTGTTCATGGGTGTGAATTTTTTAATTGCTCTACTGAAACTCATTTACTTTTGAGTTTTAATGTATATTTATGATTCAACAGCGGGGGGAAACCCGCAGGAACTCGCAAGACGTTTTTGTCTTGCGAAGCAAGCCCATAGGGAAATTCGTTTTGCGAAGCGCCTCCAAAACGGAAAACCCTTTCGTCTAGCGGGTTTTCCGTCTTGCGAGGCGTTTGTCTTGCGGGGCACCACTGTATTTGCCTTTTCTCTGAACCTTGGCTGGATCTAGACACATGATAAAAACATTTCAGGAAAACGTGTTGTAAACTTCATAAAGGGAAATCACGCTGGCAAAAGATGGGACTCCACAGCGCCATCTGGTGTCACACTGTTTAAATGCATATAAAGCACTTTTTCTCTACTAATGTAGCTGAGTCCCTTGTCATTCTTCCTCATAGGGGAGTTTCTCCATCCCCTTGATCATTTTGGTTGCCCTGTTCTGGATCTTTTTCAGCTCTACAACATTCCCTTTCAAGTGATACAGCCAGAATTGTTCACAGCATTCCAAGTGTGGTGAAACCACAGGCGTGTATAATAATGGCATTGCGGTAGTGGCAGTTTTATTTTCTGTTCCTTTCCTAATAATCCTTAACATGGAGCATCCCAGTTTCCATCCCCAGCTTTCCCAATAAAGCTGGAATCAAGGGTGCCAACCTGAATAACATATTGGGGGTGGGGGCAGGTAATCCCCACCCTGTATAATTGATCACACGACACATCATCATACAGTGTTGAAAAAATGTAGAATTAATATTGGCCCCTAGTTGAATGATGTTAGCACTGTCAGCTTGAGTTCCCTTTTGCCAATAAAAGTAGAGGGGATTGTCCAACTAGTCATTTGCTACTATGGGCAGGTTTTCGAAAGTGACCTATTTAGTGTTGTAGACATACCTCCTGAAAAGAGTTGTACAATTTAGAAAGAAAACAGGCCTTGACCGTACGTGTCTGCTGCTGTAGTGTTGGATACACACACATACTAAGAGCGCAATTCCATGTGGTTGTGGTGTGAGAGTGGATAACAGATCAATGTTGTGATCATCACATGGATCTACCCATCCAATGGGCAATGTGGCCCCAGTCACATAGATCTTTTCCACCCAATCACCGTCTTCCCTCTAAACTGGACAGCAATTAGATGAGGGAGATCCATACAGATTGTCCGACTCATATAGTTGCTTCGTACACACACACACACACACACACACACACAAACACCAGCATCAAGAAGTGTTTCCCATATCACTGGGTGTGAAGGGGCCATTTGCCTCTGGGTCAAGGTGCTGATGTGATGGAAGTTTTCATTATTCCATAATTTGCTGCTCTGATTCTGAACCCAGCATTTTCCCTTTATGACACAGGATAAAAATGTTATCAGCCTATAAATTAGCTAAAAATGAAACGAGCTTTAATGCCTCAGACCCACACAAAAACAATATGAAAATATTGCAAGGGGTGTAATTTTAAACCCTCAAAAGCAGGAGATTTTAAAATTAAGCAAGAAATTCCAGCCTGGCGTTCAGACCTATGAACGTACCGTCTTTTGCATTTCAAGTCACTCTGTTCTATCACGTAAATGCGCTTTGATGATATTTGCAAAACACATAGTGGTAACTCTGGCTTATTTCATTCCCATCAAGAGGTTTCACCACAGTAATATGAGGCTGAGCCATAAACCATCATTTCCAGAGACATCATCACTGGCCAATGCTGAAACGTTAAACTGATTGTTTTCCCTTTCTTTCAATAAAGAAAGTGCTTCTCAAGCCTGAGACATTAAGAGCACGTTTGTTTCACAATAAGGGAGTGGAGCGTTTTTCATGCAATACTCAGAAATCATCGTTCGCCAACTTAGTGCCCTCCAGGAGTTTTGGACTCCCTTCAACCAATTCATTGAGGGAAGCTGCTCAGACCCTCCAAATGTGTCCCTATTTTTCAGGGAAGTTCCTGATATAGTCCTGGTTTCTGATTTGATCCTGGAATGTCCCACTTTTCCTTGTTGTTGTTGTTTAGTAATTTAGTCGTGTTCAACTCTTTGTGAACCCATGGACCAGAGCACACCAGGCACTCCCGTCTTCCACTGCCTCCCGCAATTTGGTCAAACTCATGCTGGTAGCTTCGAGAACACTGTCCAACCATCTCGTCCTCTGTCGTCCCCTTCTCCTTCTTTCCCAACATCAGGGTCTTTTCCAGGGAGTCTTCTCTTCTCATGAGGTGGCCAAAGTATTGGAGTCTCAGCTTCATGATCTGTCCTTCCAGTGAGCACTCAGGGCTGATTTCCTTAAGAATGGATAGGTTTGATCTTCTTGCAGTCCATGGGACTCTCAAGAGTCTCCTCCAGCACCATAATTCAAAAGCATCAATTCTTCGGCGATCAGCCTGCTTTATGGTCCAGCTCTCACTTCCATACATCACTACTGGGAAAACCATAGCTTTAATTATACGGACCTTTGTCGGCAAGGTGATGTTTCTGCTTTTTAAGATGCTGTCTAGATTTGTCATTGCTTTTCTCCCAAGAAGCAGGCGTCTTTTAATTTTCCTTAGAATGTCCCTATTTTTATTTGAGAAATGTTGGAGGGTATGGGAGTCTAGGGAGGATGTTTGCCCAAGGGCTGCCCAAAATCTGGAGCAGATACTGACCCTAACTAACTGAGGAAGACCAAGGTCTAATCAATGCCAGGGAGCACCAACCACCACATCCTGACTGATCCATCAAAGGTCTGAGAGAACTGTTGGGGTAGGCCTCTCCCTTCCATGGGGCTATTTAGCACCTGTCTCCTGGAGGGAGGGCAGAAGCCAGGAAGCTGAGGCCATCAATTCTCAATAAGAGCAACCAATGGCTTGAGAGAGAACTGCAGGGACAGCTGCTTCCCCATCTGCTTAAGAAATACCATTGTGACCTGAGGGAAGGAAGAAGCAAGGGAGGCCAGACCATGGAGCTTGTGGTTCTTAGCTCCAGTCAATCTGAGAGGACTCTGTCACTCTACATTTTATAACTTTTTTGTCTGTTTCAGTATAGTCGTACCTTGGATCCTGAACGCCTTGGTACTCGGACATTTTGGCTCCCAAACGTAACCAACCTGGATGTGAGTGTTCCGGTTTGCAAACTTTCTTTGGAACCCGAATGTTCAACAGGGCTTCCAATTGGCTGCAGGAGCTTCCTGCAACCAATCAGAAGCCACTCTTTGGTTCCCAAACGTTTTGGAAGTCGAACAGACTTCCGCAACGGATTCCATTCGACTTCCAAGGTATGACTGTATTTTAAAATTGTAAACCACCTTGGATGCCTTGGCAATAAAACAATAAGTAAGTAAATAAAGTAATCCACACCCTTCGTTCCTCTCATTCTCTCTCCCCATTCAACTTCTAGCTCCCAAAGAGAGGTGAACAACCTGAACACAAGCCCACTTAGGGCTAGTTTAGGTGGACAGGAAAATATATTGGCCTAAGCAATCTGCTTCCTACCCCAGCCATTCTCAGAGTTTGAGCATCTGGATCAAGTTGATACACCAGTCATGCTCAATTTCTGTTCTGTCCATGTCGGAAACAGGACATTATGTATGCTGCTTGCACATTTTCTAGCTCTGTTTGGCAGCCCCCTTTATGAAGAGTCGGGTTCTTCGTTTTCCTATTTGATGTTCAGACCATGATGCTTTCTGTTTATTTTTAAACTCCTTTATTAATAATAATAATAATAATAATAATAATTTATTATTTATACCCCGCCCATCTGGCTGAGTTTCCCCAGCCACTCTGTGTGGCTCCCAATCAAGTGTTAAAAGCAGTACAGCATTAAATATTAAAAACTTCCCTAAACAGGGCTGCCGTAAGATGTCTTTTAAAGATATGAAGGAAATAAGCAGCTATCCTATCTGAAGAGAAGGTGTTCCACAGGGTGGGCGCCACTACCGAGAAGGCCCTCTGTCTAGTTCCCTGTAACCTCACTTTTCGCAATGAGGGAACCTCCAGAAGGCCCTCGGCGCTGGATCTCAGTGTCCAGGCTGAACGATGGGGGTGGAGATGCTCCTTCAGGTATACTGGGCCTTTGATTTTTTTTTTTTTTTAATATTTTTATTAGTTTTACAGAATAATAAAGAACAAAGAATAAAATACAAAAGTTTCATAAATCATATTTCTTTTACAGAATCTTTTGGACTTCCCCACATCTTCCCGAATCTGCATTATTTATAATACTAACTTCAGCATTTTGTTATCTTATTTCGTCGCTTATTGTATCTTTCATTTTGTCATATTACCCATTTCAATATATTTGTAACCCAATATTCATAATACAAAGTCTTCAGCTATTTATTATCTTATTTCATTACTTATTGTATCTTTCAGTTCATTATTGTATCTTTCAATTCATTACTTATTGTATCTTTCAATTTCATGTTACCAAAGTCAAAGTTATTGTAACCATGGTCTTATATATTATAATTAAAACATAATGCAATAAATTTTTTTCTTAATTTCACCTCTCTTTTCTTGTGCCTTAATTTTCATTTCACCTAATTACCATTGCTGGGGCTAATATTTCCTAAAAAGTGCATTTTCTTAACATTCATACAGCTTATAATATTTTTGTAAATAGTCCTTAAATTTTTTCCAGTCCTCTTCCATTTTTTCTTCTCCCAAGTCTCGGATTCTGCCAGTCATTTCCGCCAGTTCCATATAGTCCATCAACTGCGTCTGCCATTCCTCCAGTGTGGGTAAATCTTGTGTCTTCCAACACTTTGCGATGAGAATTCTTGCTGCTGTTGTAGCATACATAAAAAAAGTTCTATCCTTCTTTAACACATTCTGGTCTACAATGCCCAGAAGGAAGGCCTCCGGTTTCTTAGGCAAGGTATATCTAAATACCTTTTTTAACTCATTATAGATCATTTCCCAAAAGGCCTTCACTTTCGGACATGTCCACCAGAGATGAAAGAACGTCCCTTCCGCCTCTTTACACTTCCAGCATTTATTATCAGACAGGTGATATATCTTAACCAGCTTGACTGGGGTCATGTACCACCGGTATATCATTTTCATAATATTTTCTTTCAGGGCACTACATGCCGTGAATTTCAATCCGGTGGTCCATAACCTTTCCCAGTCCTCAAACATAATGTTATGTCCAATATCCTGTGCCCACTTTATCATGGCGGATTTGACTGTCTCATCCTGTGTATTCCATTTAAGCAGCAAGTTATACATTCTTGATAGTAATTTGTCTTTAGGTTCTAACAATTCTGTCTCTAATTTCGATTTTTCCACCTGAAACCCAACCTTTTTATCTGTTTTGAAAACTTCCCGAATTTGAGCATAATGCAACCAATCTCGCACCTTGCTTTTTACATTTTCAAAACTCTGCAGCTTCCAATTGTCACCATCTTTTTCAATTAATTCCCAATATTTTGGCCAGTAGGCCTCCATGTTAAGTCTCTTACGTGCCTTGGCCTCTGCCGGTGAAAGCCACCTTGGTGTTTTGCTCTCCAATAAGTCTTTATATTTTGTCCAGACCATAAAAATTGCTCTTCTAACAATATGATTTTTGAACATTTTATGAACTTTAACCTTGTCGTACCACAAATACGCATGCCACCCAAAAGCGTTATCAAACCCTTCCAGATCTAGGACATCAGTGTTCTCTAACAAAAGCCAATCTTTCATCCAGCAGAAGGCTGTAGATTCATAATATAACCTCAAGTCTGGCAGGGCAAATCCCCCCCTTTCTTTCGCATCTGTTAGTATTTTAAACTTAATTCGGGGCTTTTTGCCCTGCCAAACGAACTTAGAGATATCCTTCTGCCACTTTCCAAAACATACCACTTTGTCCACAATCTGCAGGGTCTGAAACAAGAATAACATTTTCGGCAAAACATTCATCTTTATAGCTGCTATTCGGCCTAACAAGGAAAGTTTTAGTCTTGTCCAAGTTTCCAAATCCCTTTTGATTTCTGACCAACATTTCTCATAGTTGTCCTTAAACAAATTCAAGTTTTTAGAAGTCAGGTACACCCCTAGGTATTTTACCTTTTTAACCACATTTAATCCTGTCTCTTTCAAAAACTCATCTGCTTCTGTAGACGTTAGGTTCTTTGCTAAGACCTTAGTCTTTTGCTTGTTCAACTTAAATCCCGCCACCCGACCATAATCGGAAATTAAATCCAAAACTCTTTTTGTACTAGAAACTGGCTCCTGTAATGTTAATACCAAATCATCTGCAAACGCTTTCAGTTTGTATTGTTTCACTCCGACCTCAATGCCCCGAACTGACCGGTCCCTTCTGATCATATTCAAAAGCACCTCCAGGACCGAGATAAACAATAATGGGGATAGAGGGCACCCTTGTCGTGTCCCTTTTTCAATATTGAATTCCTCCGTCACCACATTGTTTACTATCAATTTAGCTTTTTGATCTGAATATATTGCATCTATACCATTTTCAAACCCCCGTCCCACTCCCATCCCTTCCAAATTTTTCTTCATGAACATCCAAGAAATATTGTCAAAGGCTTTCTCCGCATCAATAAAAATTAGAACCGCTCTAGTATTAATATTTGTTTGTAAGAGTTCCAAAATGTCAATAATGTTTCTCGTATTGTCAAACAAATGCCTACCCGGGAGAAAGCCTGCTTGATCTTTGTGAATCACCTCGTTCAGTACTTTTTTAAATCTATTTGCCAAAATATCTGCAAAAATTTTGTAATCCACATTTAGGAGTGAGATGGGACGGTAGTTCTTAAGTTGAGTCTTTTCAGTTTCTGTTTTAGGAATCAATGTGATGAAGGCTTCTTTCCACGTTTCTGGTGCCTTCTTACCCTCCATGATCTGGTTACATACCTCCATCAAGGGTTGTATCAAATAGTCTTTCAAAACCTTATAATATTTGGAGGTAAGTCCGTCAGGGCCTGGAGATTTGCCTAATTGGAGATTCTGTATGGCACTCTCGATTTCCTGCTGTGAAACTTTAACATTCAGGGTTGTTCTCATTTCCTGGGAAATTTTTTGTAATCCGTTAGTTTGGATAAATTGATCTATCTCAGATTCTTTCTGCGGCCCTTGTGCATAAAGATCTTTGAAATATCTCTGGAAACATTTCCTAATTTCTTCAGGCTTCTGAACCATTCTTCCTTCAATCTCTAGATTTGTAACTGTATTTAGTTTTTGTCTTTTTTTCAACTGCCATGCTAGCAGTTTCCCACACTTGTTTGCTGACTCGAAAGATCTTTGTCTCATTTGTTTAATTTTCCACTCCACTTCTTGGTTTATCAATTTCATATATTGGGCCTGGAAAAATTTCACTTCTCTCAGCACTTCCTTAGACTTGGGCCTGGATCTTAATTTCCTTTCACCCTCACTTATTCTCTCCAATATCTTCTGCTTCTTTTCATTCCAGAGTCTTTTCTTTACAGTGTTTTGTTGTATGAGAAACCCTCTCATCACCGCTTTACTTGCGTCCCAGATTGTTCTTTTTTCCACCGTAGTGTTTAAGTTTATCTCAAAATAATCTTTTAAAGTTTTTTGGGCCTTCTTCACAATCTCCTGATCTCTGAATAAAGTGTCATTCATTTTCCATCGGAAGGATCCGGTTATGTTTAGTCTCAATTCCATTTTCAAAGCATTATGGTCAGAGCAAGTTTTTGGGCAGATTTCCACTTTTCTAGTTTTAGGTGCCAGTCCTTTAGTTATCCATATTTGGTCGATTCGTGTCCATGACTGATGAGCTTCAGAGAAGAAAGTTCCTTCTTTTCCTAGGGGGTTCTTGACTCTCCATATATCAATCAAATCCATATTGTCTGTCATTTCAAAAAAAGTTTTAGGTA
The DNA here is from genome assembly GCF_964252035.2 of Podarcis erhardii. Taxonomy (NCBI): domain Eukaryota; kingdom Metazoa; phylum Chordata; class Lepidosauria; order Squamata; family Lacertidae; genus Podarcis; species Podarcis erhardii. Next base: position 25,679,662 of record NC_138499.1, read on the forward strand.
GTCTGCCTTCTTTTGTTATATTTACACTCTGCGACTTATCCATATTTACAGAGACAACCCCATTCATATCTCCCAACATAATGATGTTGTTATAGTCTAGATAGTCCAGTAAAGTCTCATGCAGCTTCTTAAAGAATTCCGATTTTCCATCATTTGGTGCATAGATTCCTAATATCAAAAATTTTTCTCCATGTGTATAAATTTCAATAGCCAAAATTCTGCCTTGTTCATCTTTAAATAGAAATTTCGGTGACAGGCTCTCCTTTGCATAAATCACTACTCCTCTTTTCTTAACTCTGTCCGAAGAAATAAATTCTTGGCCTAACCTTTTATTAATTAGCACTTTCCGATGAAGCCTTGTCACATGTGTTTCTTGCAGGCAGATAATGTCCAATTGTTCTTTCTTCAATATATGAAATACTTTCCTTCTTTTTTCTGGAGAATTTCCGCCATTTATATTCCAACTAAGAAGTTGCAGAGACATCCTGAATCAATTTATGGGCCTTACAATGGGGTGTCTAGATCACCCGTTCCCGGCGGTGGCAGTGATGGTCCAGCTCCAGGCTGTTTGGTTTCTGGTGGTGGGGGTGGCCAAGTCGCAACTGCTCCTTTCTGGAGGTCTTCCCCGTTGTCGTAAAGAAACTTCTGCTGGTCCTCTGGTGTTCTGATTCTTATTTTCCTTCCTTTATAGCTGAATGATAGTCCTTGCGGGAACTCCCACCTATAAGGGATTGTGTTGTTTCTCAACAGCTTTGCCAATTCTAAGTATGAGGCTCTAAGATCCAATAACAATTTGGGTATGTCTCTGTAAATTTCAGCCTTTTTACCTTCTATCTCTAGGGATTTTTTGAAATGTAGGCCTAGTATCTTGTCTCTTTCTTCTCTTGATCTCAAAATAACCAAACAGTCTCTGGACTTGTCTTTCTTCACCGATCTGCCCAATCTAAATGCAGTCACAATTTTAAAGTCTTTATCTTCTTCTATTCCCCAAAATTTGGAGAATAAAAGTGTCAAAAATCCCTCCAAATTACCTTCCTCCAATTCTGGGACAGCTCTCAACCTAAGGTTATTCTCCTTGTTTCTCAATTCCACCATCGACAGGTAAGCCTGTTGTTCCCCTACCTGTCTTTGCAGGGGCTTGATTTCACCTTTAATCTCATCAACTTTTTTGCTTGCTTGCTCCGCTTTTTGATAGGCTTCCACAGCTAATTTATGGTTTTCAGCTGTAGCTCCTTGTAGATTCTCAATTGCCTGTGTATTCTGGGAGACCTTTTCAGATAATGCACCAATAGTAGTTGTTGCTTGGTCTATTTTTAGTGATTGATTGTCCACTTTTTGATTTAAAATTGCTAATTGTTCTAAAATTTGTTTCAAAACTGTGTCAGATCCTCCTGTTGCCATGTCCTCTTCAGCAGGCTGTTCAGCCTCCACCTCCTGTGCTGTCAGGACGGTTGGAACAGATGATCTGCGATGATGAGCTAAAGTTGTTTGGACAAGTTGCACAGGCTTCCTTTCTTTTTCTTTCTCTTTTTCTCTTTCTTTAGCTTTGGCTGCTCTTGTTTTCCCTGTGCCACTCATTCCACACCTGCCTCTTGTTCAAGGTCAAATTTTCCTTTATTCCATGAGAAAGCAAGTCCAGAGTACAAACAATTAAACCACAGAAATTCCAAACAAAGTATGTTTCCCAGGCCTCTGTAACTCCACAATCCTCTAGGGGGAGTATCTTAAAGTTTCAGGGAAGGAGAGGATTTTTCCGCCATTTAAAGTTTCTATAATCTCTTTTTTTTAATTTGTAATTCCAAGACAATAAGGAAGGTTCGCAGAGTCCTCTACTTTTTAGGCTAAAACCGCTAGGAGCCAGATTGGTAATTGCAACAGTGTTTTAAAGTCTCAATATATGTAGCAGCTTAAAATCTTGTTACTATAGTCCGCAGTTTGACAGCTCAGTTACGACTGACAGCCCGACGACTTGCGTTCTTGAAACAAAGTCCCAAATACAAGTCCCATAGGCAGAAATAAAGTCTCTCTTGGTCTTTTAAATAAGAAGACTGCAAATTCTGTAAATGCACAATAGTTCCACTTTACAAAGCTCCCATTAAGCGCCTCAGCGCTCCTCTGTGCCTTTGCTTTGATCTTGTAAGCAGTATCGGGAGACGGACTTCCTTTTACTCGTCACCCGTTTTCAAACCCGAGAAAAGATATTTTAAGTCCAAATTGTAGTTCACTTTACTCACGGGTATGTTACTTGCCAAATTGATGTTCACAGGAAGAAAGGTCGGCGCTCATCAGCAGCAGCTGCGCGGCTTCGCCTCCCGCAGAAAGAGCGATGAACTCACAGCGCCGCTCCCCCTTTCGCGCTCCGGAGCCCCTTACGGGGTCCCTTCCACACTTCTGGGGGAGTTCCTGGCGCCCGCCGAGTCCCACGGCCACGGGCTCCCTCTGCCCGTGGTTTTTTCTAACGGGTCGTCGCTATGCCGCAGCGAACGACCCTTTCCTGCGGAGCCCCTCTTCAGACAGTGAAGAGGACCGCCATCGCCGTTTCGCGCCGCCTCCGGAAGGTATACTGGGCCTTTGAGGCCATTTAGGGCTTTAAAGGTCAGCACCAACACTTTGAATTGTGCTCGGAAACATACTGGGAGCCAATGCAGATCTCTCAGAACCGGTGTTATGTGGTCCTGGCGGCCACTCCCAGTCACCAGTCTAGCTGCCACATTCTGGATTAATTGCAGTTTCCGGGTCACCTTCAAAGGTAGCCCCACGTAGAGCGCATTGCAGTAGTCCAAGCGGGAGATAACTAGAGCATGCACCACTCTGGCGAGACAGTCTGCGGGCAGGTAGGGTCTTAGCCCAGGTTGAGCTGGTAGACAGCCGCCCTGGACACAGAATTAACCTGCGCCTCCATGGACAGCTGTGAGTCCAAAATGACTCCCAGGCTGCGCACCTGGTCCTTCAGGGGCAGTTACCCCATTCAGGACCAGGGAATCCCCCACACCCACCCGCCCCCTGTCCCCCAAAAACAGTACTTCTGTCTTGTCAGGATTCAACCTCAATCTGTTAGCCGCCATCCATCCTCCAACTTATGGTGTTTATCCATGGGAATTAAGATTTGACGCCATACTGTACGAAAGGGAGCACCTAGATTGCTTAGTTTCCTGCTCCTTTGGATGGATCTTCATGCCCAAATCAACCTAGGACGGTGGAGAGGAATCCTTTTCAGCCCTGGGACAACACTGAAAGGGAATGAGAATTTTCCTGTGGCCACACACCAATGATGATGCAAAAGTGAGAGTCACAACAAATGTAAATTTTACCTTTGTAGGCTAGTTTCTACACAGACTCTCACCCTCGTCACTATCTTCCACAGAGGTATAGGAATTCAATGACACATTCCAGCTGAGTGAAAACATTCAGGATACATAGCAAGGTCAGTGGGGTGCCTGGCCTGGGGAAATGGGGGGGGGGTGGCCCACAGAGAGTTGCAAGGCCACATTTGGCACCCAGGCCAGATGTTCCCTAACCTAGGAGAACTTAGAACCCAGACAGGGGCAGACACATGTGGCTCAGGCCCTAACAAAGTCCTTTTCAATACCTCTTGTTTGTTTCAAGCTTTCAGAGAAACAGACTCCAGGTTTGCTTATGTGCACCATGTAGCTAAACATTGGGTGGTGGCAGCTGAAGTTAAAATAGCTCCTGCTATCTTATGGGCTTGGACTGACCAAGAGAACTGGTTTTGAGGCTACGATGGCAAGAGACCTCCACATAAGCAAAAGCAGTTTATTTAGCACCTACTATTGCGTTACTGCTTCTCAGGATACATAATGTTGGCTCATTTCTATAAACTTCACCATGGATTAAAATAGACATGAACTGTGTTCTAACAGTTCTCTGCTTTTTCATTTGAAATGTCCTTTAAGCTAAAAGCAGGATCATTTTAGTAGTTAAAAGGAATGTTGAAAATGGACCACAGTGAGCAATTAAAAATGCTGTTTTGAGCCCTGGTTTTCATTAGCTATATCCATGTGACCTTTCGTACTGATTAAGGGCTGCCCATAAACTTACTGAGGAGGGGCTATGGTATCCCGAAGGCGCCACAGCCGTGTGGAACTCACGGTCTCCATGGCTTTGTGGCAGCCTGGCTACCCTTTCTCCTGCTCTGGCTGCTCTTTTACAAGTTGAGAAGTTTTGGTTCAGATCTGCACACAAAAACTGGGATGCTTATGCAAACAACTTGGACTTACAAAATGGGAGATGGAAATCTCATGTTAAAAAACGATTTATTGGAAGATTTCTAATACTTCCTGCTTCTGTTTGGCCTGGAAGTGCCACAAGAACAATATTTCTTGTGGTGTTTGCAAATTCCGAACCTGGATGGAACAAAAAAAGAAGTTGCGTACACTAATGGAAACTAAATTTTGGAACAACGCAGTTTGGGGGGCTCCACAAAATTTTTGTTCTGCATCCAGTCCAATCTGAGTCAATGGTGAAGATACACACACACACACACACACACACACACACAGTATGACTCTTTTGTCAAAGAATGTAACCATTAACCATTCAAAGTGCAATCCTACACATGTCTACCTAGATGTTTACCAATTAACAGCGCAATACAAACCCTGTCTATCCAGAGGTAAGTCTGACTGAATTCAGTCAGTTAGGATTGCAGTCAGGATTGCAGCCTGAGTTCCATGGGATTCACTTCCAGGTAAGTCAGTACAGTGGTACCTCAGGTTACATATGCTTCAGGTTACATACGCTTCAGGTTACAGACTCCGCTAACCCAGAAATAGTGCTTCAGGTTAAGAACTTTGCTTCAGGATGAGAACAGAATTCGTGTTCCGGCGGTGCGGCAGCAGCAGGAGGCCCCATTAGCTAAAGTGGTGCTTCAGGTTAAGAAGAGTTTCAGGTTAAGTACGAACCTCCGGAACGAATTAAGTACTTAACCTGAGGTACCACTGTATAAGATTCTATAGTACAGCAGGCATGAACAATCTTTGACCCTCCAAATGCTGCTGAACTACAGCTCCCATCATCCCTGATCACTGACCATGCTGACTGGGACTTATGGGAGTTGGAGTCCAACAGCATACAGATGGCCACAGAGGTTCCCCACTCCTGACATAATGTCCTTCTGTGCATACTTCAATGAAATGAATGGGAGTAACAGAATACCTTAGCTGTGCCCTTGCACAAGTCCCACACATTTCAGTGAGCATTGTACTGGAGACATTCCTGATGGATTGCACCCAGAGATTCCAGGCTGCAGCTAAAATCTAACAGAGTACATATTTAACATAAACTTACAATGAGGGGGTATAAATAAAATACAACACAACAAACTGGGAGCAATTATTTTGAGAATTTACTGCTTTTAATCCCCAAACAATACTTAGAAGCCAACAAAACGAATAGGGAAGGTTTAGAAGAGAAAATGAAAGGTCAATTATAGGGGTGAAAAGTTCTTCTGAAAAGGTTGTTTTTATTAATTTTTAGGTTTAAGATGACTAGGAATGCAGCATAATGAAGAAATCATTGGGATCGTAAAAACATTTTCCCCCTCATGGGAGATTTTTCATGGGGTTCATTTTTCTGCTGTCAAAAATGGGGGAGGCAAAAAAGAAAAGAAAAGAAATTATGCGTGTTTTGGATTTAAATAGAAATAGTTCTCCACATTTTGCCTATCTTCTTTTCCTGCCTTAAAAAAAAATATGTGGTGCAAATAAATATCCATTTCAAATTGTCCTTTATTTACACCAGTGTTTCCCAACCGGTGTTCCGCGGCACACTAGTCCGGCGGCGAGAGGCGGGGCGAAAACGAGCTTAGGGCTGCAGCCTTCAGTTGGTGTATATATCCCTACTTCCCACAGAAGTGTCCAGGGCTGACCCCCAGGAACATAGGAAGCTGGCTTATACCGAGTCAGACCATTGGTCCATCTAGCTCAGTAATGTCTACACTGACTGGCAGCAGCTCTCCAAGATTTAAGACTGAGGTTTCTTCCAGCCCTGCCTGGAGATGCCAGGGACTGGATCTTGGGCCTTCTGCATGAGTAGCAGATGCACAAATCACCGCACTACAGCTCTTTGCTGCTACTCACCCAGCACTGTACTGCCCTCCCCAATTTGCAATGCTATATATTGCGCCCAGAGAAAGAAGGTTGGGTGGGGTCATGAGAAGAGGGTTGGTCTGCTGCACTGTTTCCATGAACACCCATGCGCCTACAATAAGAGAGAGGTGGAAATTCTTGTGCGCTTATGCCAAACTTTGTTGATGCCAAGTCTTTTTAAAATTGCATCTTCCTGCATCACCTGTTGTTAAATGTGGACAGGGGGAATTAAAACATGATCTAGAACAAATTCTTCCTGTTAAAAGTATCCCCGCCCCCCCCCCAAAAAAAATGTTCACCTGTACAGTGGAACCTCAGGTTAAGTACTTAATTCGTTCTGGAGGTCTGTACTTAACCTGAAACTGTTCTTAACCTAAAGCACCACTTTAGCTAATGGGGCCTCCTGCTGCTGCCGCACCACCAGAGCACGATTTCTGTTCTCATTCTGAAGCAAAGTTCTTAACCTGAAGCACTATTTCTGGGTTAGCGGAGTCTGTAACCTGAAGCGTATGTAACCCGAGGTACCACTGTATACACTTGAAAGTGATTATTTTGTTGTGCACAAGCTACCACAGCATAAAACAGAATGGAAAAGGGTGGCCTTTGAATGAACAACACACACACACGGCATGTGCTTGCTGAGAAAAGAAGGCAGGGTGAGCTGCAAATTCTCTCTCACTTTCTGGTTCCAACCTTGCTCTTTTGTCCATTACCACATCCCCCCTTGAACTCAAATGAACTTCCACAGCGAATGATGCCAAATGGGCAGTCAAAGGATTCTGTGGCTACGGCCGTACATTTGTCCAAGCTCTTGCCTTTGAATGCCCAATACTCCTTTTTCTTTTGCTTGTCACTGAAACCATCTTAACTTTTAGGGACGCTTAGATGGTAGACATATGTAATAAAATCCTGAATTTCATTTTTAAAAAAAATGAAAAGCAACCTTGGAAGGCTGCAAGTTTGAATGCAGTGGGGAGCATGAGGAGCTTAATCCATTCCCCACAACCCTTTAGCCCCTGGCTCAGAATTACCTCTTCCCCACATTGCTTGCCATCTCTCTATGGAGTCCTAGAGTCATTGGCTTGGGTGAGGGCATACTGCCATTTCCCCTTTGCTTTTGCTGGAAGGAGAGAGCTGATAGCAACTAGGCCCTTTGGAAGCATGAATCCAGGCACCACCATTTCTGCTGCCAAATTTGTCTACCAGTTCTAGAAGAAAGCCTGTAGCAGATTGATTTTAAGGGGGGTGGAGAATCAGGGAACTTGAGTAGTGGCAGTGTTAGAAACTCAGATATATATACTAGGAGCCAAGTGGCTCCTCAGACCAGGGTTACAGTCACCAAAACAGAATGCCTAGTTGCCATTTTTAGGCCAGACAGCTCGGAAGTAGTATTTTTCAGTACAACCTTTTGGTTCCTGAAATTCATTCTGATGGTGCAGATAAAATATAATCGATAGGATTCTACAGGATGGGGTATTAGTGTGTGAAAACAGTCCAGATCCAAGGATCCCCAGGCATGCACCTCCAGATGGTGGAGAGGTCAGGCATCATCCTGGTGCCCAGGCATCTTCACCTGGAGAATTTTGAACGCTGAGCAGAGGTCCCCAACCTTTTTGGCTCCACTAGCATATTTGCAAACCAGAGAAACTGTTGTGGCCACCAGACACATACCACAACCTATGTTACTGACCCTCCATAATGGTCAAGGTGCTCCTAATGCTCTCCTCTTCCAAATTTCTCCTTGGATTGTGGCATTCTCTGAGCTACCTGTTCTCAGCTGCTTCCAGACTGGAACCATATAGGACTGCAGTGGCATTGCTTTCCCTTAATCCGGAGGTGGGGAACCTGTGGTTTTCCAGATGCACCTGGACAGCATCAGCCCCAGCCAACATGGCCAATGGTCAGCAATGAGTGGAATAGTAGCTCAACAGCATGCCGATTCCCCTGTGATAGCTCTTGTCCTAATTTCCTAAAACCATGAAATTGACTGTCATCTACAGTGGTACCTCAGATTAAGAACTTAATTCGTTCTGGAGGTCTGTTCTTAACCTGAAACTGTGTTCTTGAGGTACCACTTTAGCTAATGGGGACTCCTGCTGCCGCCACACTGCGGCGGTGCGATTTCTGTTCTCATCCTGAAGCAAATTTCTTAACCTGAGGTACTATTTCTGGGTTGGTGGAGTCTGTAACCTGAAGCGTCTGTAACCCGAGGTACCACTGTATTTACTTGTTCCATCTGATAACTTTCACAACTGTACCGGCTGGTATGGGACTCCAGAAATCAGCTTTAATTAAGAACTAGGAAGAGAGCTTTCCCAAGTGCCTGCAAGTGAGACTCCCTGCTTGCTCCCTCCATTGCATTTGCACAGCCAGCAAGCAAGCCACGTTCACTGGATCACAGCCTGTCCCCCTGCGACAGCAGAAATTTGATCTCGCTGCTATAGGCGGAAATGTTCATCTGTGCAGCAAGACAAGAGGTCCTCCTGACAACCCAATTAGTTGATGGGATCAGGCAGCCCAAATTTGAAGAAACCTCCTCAAATGTTTTTGGCTCCTTGGGTTGTTGTTTTTTTCTTTGGCTCTGAATCACTCACTAGTTTTTAAAAAGAGAAGGATAAGTCCATGTTCTCTCTTGGGTCTTACATACCGTGTTTTGTATCAACTTACTTTCTCATCCCTACCAACCACAGTGGAGAAAAGTAGCTTCATCTAATTGGAGACATACTCTTTGCTCATTAGCCAAATGTCCTGGTAGATATAGGCCTACCACAAAGACTGAACCAATTAAAATTATTTTAAAGAGAAATCCTGGCTTGCTGCTAGTAACTGAAATGCAAGCCAAGCACTGAAGGTGACTCTATACATACGGGGAGAGAGAGAGATACATGTAAAATAATATAAGGTTACTGGGACTGCTAGAAAGCCAGGCCAAAGTATTGTCATTGCTCTGGCTCTCTAATACTGGAAACGGACAAAGAAGCCAAAACTAGGCACACCACTCCAGCCTTCACCCACTTTGCTTTCCTCTTGTCTGCCTCTCAGGTTTGCTCAGTGCAAAACAGCCCACTGGATCTCAGTCCACTCTAGTCTGCTCCTTTGCCATGCAAAGGTTTGTTGATCCCCAGCTCAGGGACAGGGAACGTTTTTCAGCTCATGGGCTGCATTCCTTCATAAGCCATCTTCCATAGGGTGCATGCCAGTGGTGCATGGGGCCACAACCAAAAGTGGGCGGGGAAACAGAGTCATAGAATCATAGAATTGCAGAGTTAGAAGAGACCCAGAGGGTCATCTCATCCAACCGCCTGCAATGCAGGAATCTCAACTAAAGAGCCAGTGTGGTGTAATGGTTAAAAGCGGTAGTCTCGTAATCTGGTGAACTGGGTTCGCATCTCCGCTCCTCCACATGCAGCTGCTGGGTGACCTTGGGCCAGTCACACTTCTTTGAAGTCTCTCAGCCTCACTCACCTCACAGAGTGTTTGTTGTGGGGGAGGAAGGGAAAGGAGATTGTTAGCCACTTTGAGACTCCTTCGGGTAGTGATAAAGCGGGATATCAAATCCAAACACTTCCTCTTCTCTTCTAAAGCATCTATGACAGGCGGTCATCCAAGCTCTGCTTGAAAATCTCCAATGAAGGAAAGTCCACAACCTCCAGAGGGAATCTATTCCATTGTTGGACAGATCTTACTTCTGTTGTTGCTGTTGATATTGTTATTTGCAAAAAGACTCTAGGAGACTTACAATTTAAACAGAATGCAATTTACAGCAAACTCAAAAATACCTAACTCTAAAAGAGTGTTTGTTTATTAAGTTTATGTTCAATAAATGTTTCTCTTACCTGTGCACAATAGGCAGTGTTCCACGCATGCAAAAGTCAGAGATTTCTACACACAACACACAAACATAGCAATCTTCTATCCAGGCAAGCAAGAGGCATTATCTCAGTACAACCAGGTCCAGCCACCAGGCATCTTGGTATTCATTTGGTATGGTGCCAAACAAGTAAGAAGTGGAAGAAGTAAGTAGTATGAGAGATGGGGGACAAATTTGATTCAGTTCACATTTAAAAGTGAGCCTAGCTGATCTGCACATTCTGGAAAAAAATGTGCAAACTAAAACACAGCCATTCTTCAAAATTCATACTTCTCTGAATTTTGCAATGCAGTTCCCCGGCCAAGTCTTGCATATTTTTGTAACATGTATATAAAAATATGTGTACTCGGAGAAATTACATTTGAACACTTGTTATATTACATATGTTGCAAACATGTGGATCTAAGACAAATCTGCAATCAAACCTGTGTATACCAGTTGCAATTTGTGCTAAAACATTGGTTAATTTTCATTAGGTCTTTTTTTAATTTATTTTTTAAGGCAAAGTGATGTGGAAATGTGGAGAACTGAAGACTGGAAAAGTGAGAAGCTTAAATTGGCAGGTTTGTTCTTCCCTTGGTAGCACAACTTCCAACCTGGTCAGACCTTCCACCAAATGGCTGAGTTGTAATGGCTTGTTTCAAGGGGAGACTTCTGTAGCATACACATAAACAAGGCTTGACAGCTCAGCTTGCTTGTTGTTCTGTGTGACCAAAAGCTATTTACCATTAGCTAAGACTGAACAGAGAGTGGAAAATCCATTCAGAAAAACATGACCCTCATAAAGTGGCAAGTTGATCAGCATCTAAAAGTCTCTTTCTTCCAAAACACCCATAGCCAGGATATGCAACAATTATATTCTGGTTTACTCAGTTGAAATCCATTGTACTCATAAAATTCAAGGTTGTAACCACATTTGTTTTTATCACTGAGAAGCTATTATTAAATATTTAGGGAGGGGAAGTGTTTTTGTTTCTCCCCGCTCATGGGAACACCCAAGAGCATCTTTTTTTCATAACTTTAAATCTTGATTAGTGCCCAAAGCCAACAAAACCACTAATCCCACTATTGAAAGGAAATTGGACATCATAAAGAGGACTTGCTATGTATTGGAGATGGATGATGAATTACTACTTCCATCCTGCAGACTCTTAGTGGCTTTTTTATGCCAAAATAAGAACATTAGGGGTTTGATGGAAAAATCAGGTGTGGTTTTGGTTTTTCAAAACCTCATACTTTTGAGGCTTGGCTTTGTCGGTGCCAAGCCAGGGCTGTTTTGGATGTAAGTTTCATTTTCTTTCACATCCTTAAAAATAAAAATCAGAATAAGGATGAGGGTGGTGAAGATGGGGGCTGCCAGCTTTCTTTCTGGCAGGGCTTCTTTGAACAGCTGAGCTTCAGGTAGAAATTGAAAGCCTTAGCTCTGTGAAAAAAGAGACAAGCAATTGTGTGGCAGAGAGAGAAACATCTTGGGGACGTCTGCTGGAGAGCCTGAGTTCCGAGTCATAAACATGATTGTGTAAGGTAAAGGTAAAGGGACCCCTGACCATTAGGTCCAGTCGTGACAGACTCTGCGGTTGCGGCCCTCATCTCGCTTTATTGGCTGACGGAGCCGGCGTACAGCTTCTGGGTCATGTGGCCAGCATAACTAAGCCACTTCTGGTGAACCAGAGCAGCGCACAGAAATGCCGTTTACCTTCCCGCCAGAGCGGTACCTATTTATCTACTTGCACTTTGAGGTGCTTTCAAACTGCTAGGTTGGCAGGAGCAGGGACCAAGCAACAGGAGCTCACCCCATCACGGGGATTTGAACCGTCGACCTTCTGATCGGCAAGTCCTAGGCTCTGTGGTTTAACCCACAGGGCCACCCGTGTCCCTTAGAAGCTGACTTATATTAAATTGGACCATTAAGCCATGACTGGCAGTGACTCTCCTGGACTTCAAACACAGTTCTCTCCCAGCCCTACCTGGAAGTGCCAGGGACTGAACCAGACAGCTTTTGTATGCAAGAAAGAGGCTCTACCACTGAGCCATGGTCCCTTGCCTAGGACCTGAGTGCAAGAGCATTTTCCTGAGTGCCATTTCCAGCAACAGGCATGGTGCCTCCAACACTGGAAGTAAAGGTAAAAAAGGTAAAGGACCCCTGGATGGTTAAGTCCAGTCAAAGGCGACTATGGGGTTGCGGGGCTCATCTCGCTTTCAGGCCGAGAAAGCCAGCATTTGTCCACAGACAGCTTTCCAGGTCATGTGGCCAGCATGACTAAACTGCTTCTGGTGCAGCAGAACATCATGATGGAAACTAGAGCGCATGGAAACGCCATTTACCTTCCCACCGCAGCAATAACTATTTATCTACTTGCGTGCTTTCGAACTGCTAGGTTGGCAGGAGCTGGGACAGAGCAACAGGAGCTCACCCCATTGAGGGGATTTGAACCACTGACCTTCTGATCGGGAAGCCCAAGAGGCTCTGTGGTTTAGACCAGTGTTTCCCAACCTTGGGCCTCCAGCTGTTTTTGGACTACAATTCCCATCATCCCTTGCCACTGGTCTTGCTAGTCAGGGATGATGGGAGTTGTAGTTCAAAAGCAGCTGGAGGCCCAAGGTTGGGAAACACTGGTTTAGACCACAGTGCCACCCATAGCCATCATGGTTAGTAGCCATTGGGAATCTTATCCTCCATGACCAGCTCCTGCACTTCAAAACTTACCACTGGGCACAAAATAACTTAAGTGTTTTTCGGTTCTTGACAAGAAATGGTGCCTGTTCAGAAACAGGAAGCAACCACTTTATGTTGCCCTCCAGCTGCAGGCCACACTTTCCAGTCACTTGGCCACAGGTGGAGGGGGAAGGAAAAGTAGGTAAGAGAGCCAACAGAATGAGCTGCATGCAGCAGCTGCAGCCTATTTCACTACCTCAAACATTTAAAGGCAGAAGGACCCTGTATTCCTAGGAGACCTAGAGACTGTAGCAATAGCAGAGAAAAAATTGATGGGCAGACCATTTTAGTGCAGAAGTGATGTAGCACAGACATGCTCAATTATCTGATAAACAGCTCGTTACTGGAACTTGTTTTGTTATGTACATAGAGAAGGACATCTAGTGGAGAAAAGATAGACTATGGGATTTGCTCCATAAATGTAATGATGACACCAACTTGGACGGCTTTATTAAAAGAGAATTGGACCAATTCATGGAGGATAAGGCTATCAATGACAACAAGCCATGATGACTATGTTCTTTCTCCAGTGCTGGAGGTGGTGTGCCTCTCAATACCTGCTGCTAGATATCACTAGCAGGGAGAGTGCTTCTGTGTTTATGTCCTGCTTGCCAGCTTTCCATAGGTTTCTGGTTGGCCACTGTGCGAACAAGATGCTGGACTAGATGGCACTTTGCTGTTATTTTGCTCCCGGCAACTGGTTTCACAAGAAATATTTCCCTTTGCTTTCTTGGCATGAGTCTGGCTCACAGGATAATGTTTAAAAGGAAAGACATTCAAGCATAATAAAAGGAAGATCCATGATCCCAATAGTTATAGGAGCTGAAGTTACTGCTGCTTGTTTTGATGGATGGTATTGCAAGAAGAATTGTGGCCAAGAAAGGCATTGCTGGCTACACTTTCGCATCTGTTTGTAAACATATGCAGACTTCTCTGGACAGGTGTGCTGCCAGAGGCCTTCCTTCCCAGGTGCAAGGATGAACAACAGTTTCCAGGGACCAGTCAAATAATGGTGCCTGAGGCTACCCTTTGAGTTAATCTGGCATTGCTTCACATTGATCTTGCTGAAGTCTTCCAAATGTTGATTACATGGGAACTCCTAACTATACTGGTTCTCTGGAAACTCATGTCAACACAACAGGAGATCCACCTTGACATCTTGTTGCTCTGGGGCAGGGTGGGGAGCCTGCAGTCCTCCAGGTGTTGTTAGACTGCAACTCCCATCAGCTCCAGGTTATGGAAGATAGGATTTGCAGGCCATCAACACTTTGAGGGCCACAGGCTCCCCATCAGAGATGCAGTAGTCTGGGGTTGTGGTGGGTCGAAGTCCCATTCCTATTTCTGCAGCAGGGTCCCTGCTTCCAACACCCTACAGCTGCTTAAAGGGGAGGGAGTTTTTAGCCACTGAGAATAAGTCTTCTCACTCTTGGTCCTGGTTGGAGCCAATCAGAGTGAAAGCAGGTGAGTCAGCCCCTGAGGATTGGCTCCTAGGGTCACTCTGGGAAGAACACTGAGGAGAAGTTGTTCTGTGTACTCCAAAGCTAAGCATTTTGGAACACTGATAACACAAAGTGCTTCAGTTTCAAGAGAATGGCATGCAAGTCCTGGAACATGCAATAGAACATCAATGAAAATACAACATAAGTCACTCTGAAATAAGATATTGGGCCACTCCAAATCATTTACCCATGTGCTTTCACAAAAAAATAGTAGATCTAGGTGAGAGACAGCACATGGAGATCTGCATTGATCATTCCAACACAATGTTTTTATTATTGTATAATTATAAGATTATTGCATCATTTCAAAGGTTGTATAACCTTAAAGGAACATAGCATGATGGGGTATGGCTGTGAGGGCTTGGCTATTACTATCATCAATGAATCCCACTCTTCTGAATGTAGTCCCTATCCCTGCTCAAGAGAAAGGGTAATCAATTTGGTGCCCTCCAGATGGTGTTGGACCACCTGACTGGAACCCCACGCTGGCTGGGGCTGATGGAAGTTGTAGCCCAAAAATCTCTCGAGGGCACCATACTGCCTATTCTTGCTTTAAGGCTTTTAATAATGGGACAGGATAATGGGGGAAGCCATGTGCTTTAAATGTTTGGTATCAGCTCAAAAGGCTTAGGGGGAGGGAAAGCTGGACGCCCCAATGGTGTAGTAGTTACATAAGACTAGAAGCAGACCAGGTAACCACTTACATCGGACTGAAAAAGAAGACTGCATAAAAAAAATTGCATTTGCTAGCATATATATATATATATATATATATATATATATATATATATATGCTTTCGTAGATTTTCACGGGTACAGGAATGCAGGTTTTGGTGTCCTCGGGTGTCTTCGTCAAAAAAGAAGAAAAAACTTCCTCTCTTTTCCAACACATGAAAGAAACAGGACACGAAATTAATTTTGCAGATTCCAAATTGCTCTTTAACACGGAACATCACCACAAGAGAATAATCATGGAAGCCATCGAGATAGAGAAACACCCTCACAACATGAACAAGCGTGACGACACATCCCGCTTGCCAGACATCTGGAAATTAGCCCTCCCCACAAAAACTGACACCAGATCCAGAGGCACACAGAACGCCAACACCAATCAACCACACCAGACCCAAACCCAGACCCTCTCCACAGATGAATTACAGACACCATCCAGTAGCCAATCCATGGTGGCACCTCCGGATGCTGCACCCCCCTGCAATCCCTACACAGATCTGGCTGACACAAGCCACAAAACCACAGCTCGCCCCTATACACGAAGCCAAGCCAGAGCACAACTAAGTACAGTACAGCCATCTTCTCAGGAAAACTCTTCACAAAGTTCAAGAGGTCAAGACACAAAGACTTTAACAACTAATCCACACCTAATGACCCACCTAAGTGGTACTCAGGATATCACTCAAGAAATCACTCAAGATATCTCTCAAGTAATTAAGGAACAAAAGAAGAAAAGGCACACTAGCCTGGGAACTTCCTCTCTGCCCAGAACATTGGAGGCTATACACCACACCCCCTCTACAGTATTTATAGGAACTCAAACACTGAGATCCTGCTCTGTTCCAGTAACAAGAAGCCGAAAGCACCAGCCTGAAGATGACGAGTGAGACCTCGTCGAAACGTCGCCTAGACACCCCAACTTTTACACGGGAAGACACCCGAGGACACCAAAACCTGCATATATATATATATATATATATGTGGGTGAAAATTTCAAAACATTTACTAATACACCTCACCATAGTGGGGAAGACTGTGGCAGGTGACCCAGATGCCTGCTCAGTCTGCTGTCAACACTCTAATTGTGGGTGGGAGCCTTCAAGGCCCCTGCTGCTCTCCCTTTGTGTGAGTCTTTATCTCCAAAGCAGACTTTGACAAAACAGCCTTTCAAATAGAGAACCCCTCCAACTAGAGGACTGCCCTCTACCAGCCCTTGCAGGGCACAGCAGCAACTGTGCTTTGCAGAAACATCCTGCAAATAACAAGCTGGAAAGTGGCATAATACAAGTACAGTAATGAACCATATATTAATTTTTAGCACTCCAGTTTGGGGAGAATAGAGTTTTTCAAAGGCTCCCATCCCCTGAAAGTACCTGTTTCCTTTGTTCACACCTGGCAGCTTCTCCTGAGCTGGTAGATAACAGAGGTTTTGTTTATAAGGACGGCAGCCAGAACAAGTTCCCAAACAGCCTTTGCTTCTCATAGGAGTGGAGTTTTCAAAGACTTTAAAACGCATCAAGAGAAACCAAAGAAGAAGAAGAAGAAGCTTATTCACCAGGTTTTGAAAAAGTACAGTTCCCTAGACATCTTGGTTCCCCTCCAAAGCCCAGCAGCTTCAAAGAGACATCTGAAAGTCTGTGCAGTCCATCACAGCTTCCCCTTCGCCAGTGCTTTCCAAAGCCTCTGCGAAGCATTTTCCCTGTGTCCCCCACACTTCATCCTGCTCGTGACCAAAGGACATGATGTGCCTGATTGATCCGTTCTCTGGAAAATGCGGATCTGAATGATGCTTACAGCCAGGAATAGGTCCTTTCCTTCCATTTGCTTCTGTTGTGCTTAGGGGCAATCTACAGATGAGCCAGACGGCAAACGTTAATCTAAGGGAAATTACATCTACATAGCATATGTATGAAGAAATGACTTGTCAGGATGAAAGCTGGTTTCTTTCCCAAGTTGGGCTTTTCCCCCCCCCTCCTATTTTTGGGATGTGTACTCTAGAAAGGTGGTGAAATCTAAGAACATAAGAAAAGCCTGCTGGACCAGACCAATGGCCCATCTAGTCCAGCATCCTGTTCTCACAGTGGCTAACCAGATGTCTTTGGGAAACCATCACGCACAGGAGCACTCTCCCCTCATGCGGTTTCAGCAACTGTCATTCAAAAGCACGGCTGTCTCCCTAATGTTGAGGTAGAGCATAACCATCATGACTTTGATAGCCCTCTTCTCCATGAATCTAGGTCACATTGACTTGCCCACATGATCCAAACTAGCCGTTGTGAGTAGGAATGTAGGAGAATTCCATCAAAGTGGGAAATGGCATCAGAAATTGAGTGGGTTCACTTGTCCACCTGCAAACAGGATTGAGATTCAGGCAGTGAATTGTCTGCAGTGCTTTTCAGTACATTGTTGATGATGTACTGAATCACATAACTATAGTGTAGTTAATTCTGTTGACAATAATGTAATTAATTGCCTTACTAAATTTGGTTGCAACAAACAGTGAGCAAAATAATGTTTTTTGTGGAACCTGAACTACAGCAGAATGGGAACAGGGCTGCGTGCAACAGATACAGAGCAGAACAGAAAACTATGCCTTTTTTCACCCCTAGTCTTGAGGGACATGCATCCTTTCTCCTCTGGTATTCTTATAACCAAAAGTAGCTTCGGGAGGCTGAGTTCAAATGGAGATAAAGCAGAGGGAAGGGACTACTTAATCCTTTCCTCACTCAAAATCACCACCACCAGATCTTGATTTTCCCCATGTCTGAAGAAATGAAGCTTGGGGTATGCTTTCAAGTTGGGAGTAAAGCTGGAGAGGGAAAGGATTGAGCAGTCCCTTCACCCACCATCCCTCTGCTCAAACTTCAACCTCCTAAATCTGCTTTTGGTTTTAAAAAGAAATCAGTGCAGAGACCTGTTACTGCATGTCACATCTGGTTCAGACCTGTTTCTGTTTCGTATGTATGTTTAGGACAAAAGCAGAAAAAGCATTCATCATGATCTCCGTTTTCACCCTATGTGTACATATGAAAGAAAGCAATGATGAACAGACGATCATGACAGTAGGGATGGAGAAGAAATTACTGCTCACTCATCGAAGCAGTGGGCGGGGTTTGCAACCCGACAGGGATTTCCTGTGCCAGGGTGACACCCCCTTTGGTTGCTGGCTGTTGCTCCGCCCCCTCCCTGGCTAATTCAGCTCACGGTTCATTGCAAAACTACCTAATTTGATGCATGTCATGGAGCCAGGATGGGCTATTGACCCCTGTCAAGGCTACATCTGTTGGCAAACCCTGTTTTTTGTGATGTGCCAAGTGCATGTGAAATGACCCGTTGTCTGAAGTTGAGTCTGGTAAGATTGAGAGAGCCAAAGGTGAGAGCCATCTTAAAATGGTCATTGCTGCATTTCAATTAGCCATCCTAGTTTGACATGTTATTCTGGGTCCTTCTCCATCATGAACCTTGGCCCTTGGTAAAGGCACTCACCTTCTGCCACTTTCAGCTGATCCTTTTTTTCCATGGCTTTTGCTTTCTGTCTCCCAGCCAGATGTAAACTACTCATGACAGCCTTTCACGTCTTGGTCCATGACTGGTTTCCTTAAGAGTCTCTGGTGAGGCATATTTGTCAAAGACTTAAAGAAAAGGGGAGGGGAAGGCTTTGGTGATCTTCTTCTGAACTTGGGAGCATGATTTCATTTCAAAAACCTAATAATTCCCCCCCTTCACACACACACACACACACACACACACACACACCCTCTGCCACAAATCAGCTGAAGCAGGAAGAGGAGAAGGGTTTGGGCGGCCATTATTTGTACCCTGACTGGCATCAACCCATCCACACTGATAATGCTTTCCATGGAAATTCTGGCAACATCTACTTTGGCAGAAGCTTGGGAACTATTTTTGGAACATTAAAAAAACCTCCAAGGAGTGACTTAGACGTTAATTCGCATAAAGGGTCTCTACTTAAGATTTATTAGAAACATGGCTTCTGCTTAACTTCAAATCAACCTTCAAAGAACATAACAAATATGAATGGCAAAGCTAACAGCCAGGTGAGGGCCTTTCCTGAATGCATTTCTGTGACAGGACATGAGGCAGGCCTTTGACGCCAAATTGGCAGGAGGACAAAGAGAGAGAGAATAACAGTGCTTCAGTGAGACTAGGATTACACCCTAAACCTAGAGCTAGGATGTACTTGGTGAAAGTGAGGAGATGGATGTTGTTATCTTTCATGGGCCTACTCTAACATGAACAGAAAATGCTATAACAGCTTACTATTTTCTTTTCTGGTTTTCAGATGCTTGAAAATATCATTATTGGGTGGGTTGGCCTTGATGTTTTGTATCCATATGATGGGATTGTGCAGAAATAGAGGCTGCTAAAGTGGTCAAACGATTCTCTTAGTTGACTTAGTGCCTCGATTAGAAGTCTGTTAAGTACCGGTATCTCTTTACATGACTAAAGAGCTAGTGCTACTAGCTGGAGATACTTGCAGATGTGGGTGGGGGAAAGCCAGTGTGGTGTAGTGGTTAAGAGCGGTAGTCTCGTAATCTGGTGAACCGGGTTCGCTTCCCCGCTCCTCCACATGCAGCTGCTGGGTGACCTTGGGCCAGTCACACTTCTTTGAAGTCTCTCAGCCCCACTCACCTCACAGAGTGTTTGTTGTGGGGGAGGAAGGGAAAGGAGATTGTTAGCCGCTTTGAGACTCCTGAAGGGGAGTGAAAGGCGGGATATCAAATCCAAACTCTTCTTCTTCTTCTTCTCCCCTTCTTCAGTTGCAGGTGATATCATTGGTGAATGTGAGAAAGTCTCATCTTTAACTTGACCTAGGAGAAGGCACAAAGATTTAAGTTGCTCTGTGCTGAATCCAGAAGTAT
The DNA here is from genome assembly GCF_964252035.2 of Podarcis erhardii. Classification (NCBI taxonomy): domain Eukaryota; kingdom Metazoa; phylum Chordata; class Lepidosauria; order Squamata; family Lacertidae; genus Podarcis; species Podarcis erhardii. The sequence goes on from NC_138499.1 coordinate 25,699,470, forward strand.
GACTTGTGGGGACAGGGGCTTGGATGCCTAATAGGGACCAATATCTGTTGGAGTATTATGCTCAGCCTACACACACACACACACACACACACACACACTCCATATATCACAAAAACACCACCTCCTCTAAAAGCACACATAGGTAGAATCACACAGGTGCTACCTAATTCATAGCTCCAGAACCAGCATGCAAACAAAACCTGAGTTCTTCTTTGAAATGTAGAACTCTCCAGATTTTTACGTTGCAGTTCTCCAACCCAACAATGTGTATAAAAATGCAAAGATTAGGGGAAAGTGCATACAAAACACTACATTCATGAAAATATATGTTAAATGATGCATTGTATCAGGAGAAATTGCTTGCAGAAATGCATATATTGGGCAGAATTGTGCACAAAACGCATATCTTAGGGGAAATCACACAAAATGTGCAAATTCTTGTGTGGATGTCTTTAAAAACAACAACCATAAACTGTTTTAGAAATGGGGGGAACAGACTGGAAAAACGAGAAACTAATAGAAACCAGCACTGACAGATTTGTCCATTCCTATTACGGAGAAGACCGCTTAAGGGTTGCCTTTTTCCCAGAGATCCTGGAGATCTGTATTTACATAGCTCAGACTTCACTGTCTCCCTCACTGATGAATAGAACCAGAAGAACAGAGGCGCCTTGGTCAAAGGGTGGTCCTGTATCACTAATCTCTTCTTGGAAAGAGATGGGCAACAGGAGACTTCTGTCTGAAACACATTGTTGCCACAGATACTTGAAGACAGAACAGCAATAATATGGGGCAGAGGGGAAAAATGGATGTCTGTGTCCTGAGGTACATGTTTTCACATCAAAGCACTGTGAAATGAATAGGATTTCATGTGACATCGATGTCTGGGTATGCGTTTGTTTCTTTTTAAGAAAGTGGCCCACACATCTGAAGCAATATATAGGCACATATGATGAAGGAAGGGTTGCCATGGCAAATGACATGCATCATTTTGGTTGAGTAGCAGGATAAATAAGTTTGCAAGCGCTACCTCAGATGCCTCTGTGGAGATGCAATAATGTATGCCCTGCTGTTTGAATGTTTCTCTTGAGCTTCTTCTCCTCCCCCTTTCCATTATTCATTAACAGTACAATATTCTCTTATAATAAGAGTTTAAAAGGGCAACTTGCTGCTCATTTACATCACAGATTTACCCTCCTGAATTTAAGACTTCTGCAGAGCCTGAGGGTTAAAAAAAAAGAATAACACAACAAACGTGCATCAAAATATACAGAGAGAAACATCATCACCTACAGTCTACCGACTAAGGCAAAATGCAAGATAACTTCTGTTCAGGCCTTCTTGGTTCCATGTTGGTCATCGTCAGAATGGTGAACGCTTGCAAACAAAGGCATTGTTGAACACCTGACAGGTTCTGCAGACCTCCTAGATAATATACTTTCTATTGCACTGAGCTGCCAAAACATTTTAAACCTTTGTTCAGTCAAACTTTGGTTGTCAACCGTAATCCGTTCCGGAAGTATGTTTGGCTTCCAAAATGTTCGAAAACCAAGGTACAGTTTCTGATTGGTTGCAGGAGCTTCCTGCACTCAAGCGGAAGCTGCATCAGATGTTCGTCTTCCAAAAAACGTTCAAAAACCAGAGCATTTACTTCCGGGTTTTCAGCGTTCAGGAACCAGAACATTCCAAAACAGAGGCGTTCAGGATCTGAGGTTTGGCTGTAACTGTGTAATTGTAATTGTGGGCTCATCCACACTGCTATTTGCCCCACCATTTTCTCCTGGGGAGATCCATGATTTTGCTGCTGAATCAGACCAAATGACAATCAGGTTTTCTGCCAATTGCCATTTGTTCCGACTCAGCAGTGAAGAGCATGTTTTCCAGGGAAAAGTTGTAGCTTAAATGCAAAACCACACGAACCCTTGCCTAGAAATAATGGGACGAGCAGAAGTGTGGACGAACTCTGCAGTTTGATTTACAGCAATTAATAGAACTTAAGGAGGAGAAGTGCCCATAACCCGATGGAAGAGCACATGCTTTACATGCAGAACATCGCAGGTTCAATGCTTTGGCTTCTCCAGTTTGGGCTGGGAAAGATGTTTCCTTTCTGAAACATTGGATTGCTGCTGATTGATACTCAGTGACTGTAGACAACACTGTGCAAAATGAACCAATGGTTTGACTTTGTTTGTAAGAGCTCTCCATGCCTCAGCTGTAGATAATCATGCTGCAAATAAAATATATATCAGCAGGTCCTTTGCTTTAACATTTTGGTTTTGTCCTTCAGATAGCATTGATAAAGATAACTGAAGTGTAGATTCAGTTGTCAATAAGATGGTCCTTCATACCTTTCACTGGAGATGGATGGAGGAAGGCACAGGATCACACCCATTGACCCTGCCCCCTACACACAGTTTGGATGCAACACTAAACAAGGGATGGAAAACCTGTGGTCCTTCAGACGCTGTTGGACTTCAGCTCCCATCACCCCCAGTAGGCATGGCTAATGGTTGCGGATGATGAGTGTTACAGTCCAACAACATCTGGAGGGCATCACTGGTCTAAAGCAGTGCTTTCCAAACTTGGGTCTCCAACTGTTTTTGGACTACAACTCTCATCATCCCTAGCTAGCAGTACCAGTGTTCAGGAATGATGTGAATTATAGTCCTAAAACAGCAGTAGACTCAAGTTTCGGAAACGCTGGTCTAAAGGGTTTTCCTCCCTTCTGAATAGCAAGATATCGTTGCATGTAAGAATGGGGGGGGTTCATTTAGTTCACATTTAATTTTTTCCTAAATGATATGCAAACCGAGCACAGCTATCCTTTAAAATTTGCACTCCTCCAAATTTCATAATGTAGTTCTCCAACCAAAGGAGGCAGACAAAAAGCATGTATTAGGAGTAAACATGCACAAGAATGCATGTGTTCATGAAAATTGCATATACTAGGCAAGATTGTGTACAAAAATGGGTATCATGAGAGAGCTGCACATGAGAATGTTCGCGCATTGTTGTGTACAGGGGTGTTTTTATAAAGAAAATTGCAAACTGATACAGTAGTGAGGGGGTCTGAACTTAAGACTGAGAAAATTAAGAGCTGAGAAAAACCAGCACCGGCATATTTGTCCATTGCTAGCTTGCACACAATACAGTCATAACAACATCTGTATATAAAAAATAAACAACTTCAGAAGTTATTTAGAATGGAAAAATATTAAGAGACCTTCAGCACATGATGAGTTAGTACAGCCAAAAGAGATCCAACTCCGTGGAGAATCATATTCCAGATGTAATGTGGTAGAAATACTACCCTTTAAATGTAAGCTACTTCTCATTATATAACTGAAGTGATGCAAAACGATTCGTGTAAACATTTTGCTCCTTCTGTGCAAAAAAATAAAAAATAAAAAATGGGGCAATGGAGCGGGTGCTTGATTTAGTGCCGATGAGCAAAGCCTCCCCCCCCCTTCTTCTTCTTTTACGCGCCTTTGGTTTGTGATCCATAGAAAATGATTGATGTGCAGCATTTCACATTGATCCTGGCTCGCTAAATTGTTCCAGCTGAAAAAGCAACATTAAAAACTAACAATTTCCCTAGCTGGAAAAATAACAGATGACTTTATATGTTGGGTGAGAAGCTGTCTTCTGTCGTTAGTGTATTAGAAAAATCACCTGTATGAGCAAGCATGCATGAGCATAGTTTGAATGTCTGAGCTAACAGTAGGAGCATACCAAGGCTTAGGAAGAATGGATCTGGGCTGTCTTCTCTTGCCAGGGACACTGGGCTCCTTTGCACATATTTTTAAAAGCCAAGGAGCCCTCTGCTGTTTTCCGGCCTTACCATTTTTTTTATTGGCCAGATGGGAACAGGAGACAGTCAAGGGCCACTCCAGTCAAAGTACATACAATCTTGAGAACTGTAGTTTGTTAAGGGTTCTGGGAATTACAGCTCTGTGAGGGAGAAACTACACTTCTCAGGATTCTTTGTGCTTTAAATATGCATTGAATATACCTTAAATGCACAGTGTGGATCTGCCCTCAGTCAGCAGGTCTCCCCCCCCCCCAAGATGGCCATTTGAAGAGGGTAATGTGGATGGCAGGTCAAAGGCTCAACCCTGAATACTCAAAGAGGCCGCCAACTAATTCTACTGGTCAACAGCTCAGTGACAGAACATCTGTTTTGCCTGTAGAAGAACCCAAGGTCAATCTCCAGGGAAAGAACCATGTCTGAAACCAAGTCTGTCAGTGTAGACAATACTGAGCCAGATGGACCCATGACCTGAAGTTTCAGGCCGCTTCCTATGTTCCCATAGAAACTTCCTTCCTGTTGCCTTTGTGCTTCCCAGTTGACAACTGAGGGCCAGAGAACATCCCTCTGGTGGGGGCAGATTTAACGCAGGGGCTTCCAGTTCTGACTTCAACAGTAGATGGGCAAATGGAACTATCTTAGATGGCAACATAGAAAGCTGTCTGTCCCAGGTCAGACTGTCTGTTTGTCTAGCTCAGCACCATCAACTTTAACTGGCAGCAGCTCTCCATGAGATTAACAGAATCACAGAGCCAGAGGGTCTAGTAAACCATCTAGTCTAAACTTCTGCTCAAGCTAGGAAGTGAATGGCTGTCCATTTTTTCCCTCCAGTAAGAGTGCACCAGTTCTCTAGACAATTGGCCTCATTGTCAAACTATTCAGCTGAAATGTACCTTCATGCTACGTACATAAGCCTGTTCTATTTAGTCCTACCCTCTAGGACAGCTAAGGACAAGTCTTTCCCCTCTTCTATGGGGCCTTCCACGTGTACTTTTTATTGTACACTCATGATTCTATCAGGGCAGTCATACGTGATCCCCCTTTTCAAAGCCGTTTGTGCCTGAGGAAGTTTTGAGGCAGTCACACTGTTTTATTTCCAGTTATATCTGATAGCTTTCCGTGGAAATCCTGTAACGTTTTACACCATAAATGTTCTGGTTTATTTTATTTTTTTTGTCCCGCTTTTGTTACATTGTTGTCCCTCCAAACAGCAATAGCGTGGTAGCATTGGGGAAGCATCCCACAACAACTAGTAAAGGTAAAGGTACCCCTGACCATTAGGTCCAGTCGTGGCTGACTCTGGGGTTGTGGCGCTCATCTTGCTTTATTGGCCAAGGGAGCCAGTGTACAGCTTCCGTGTCATGTGGCCAGCATGACTAAGCCGCTTCTGGCGAACCAGAGTAGCACATGGAAATGCCATTTACCTTCCCGCTGGAGCGGTACCTATTTATCTATTTGCACTTTGACGTGCTTTCGAACTGCTAGGTGGACAGGAGCAGGGACCGAGCAATGGGAGCTCACCCCGTCGCGAGGATTTGAACCGCCGACCTTTTGATCGGCAAGTCCTAGGCTCTGTGGTTTAACCCACAGCGCCACCCATGTCCCTACAACAACTAGTAGAGCAGAATAAATCCACCACAAATGCGCTACTGTGTCAATAACAAGTTGAAGAATGCACCTGCAATAAAACATCGATCTGTACAGGCCCTGGTGCAGAATAAAGTGGAGCTATCATTTTTTGCGTCTTGGAAACAATGGTTCTGTGATGGAACCTAAAACCACATTTGCCTTCTATGAAGCCACGTCATTTTTCTGAATCATGTTTATTTTGTAATTGGCTGCTATCCCAAGATCCTTTTCACATGTACTGCTGCCAAACCAGGTGGTTCCAATCCCTTGCCTCTGCATTTGCTTTCTCTTCCCCGGTGCAAAACTATGCATCTGTCCCTGTTGAATTAAATTTTGTTACTTTCAATCCAGTTTCCCATTCCATCACAGCCATTTTGCATTTTATTCCTGTCTTCTCAGGTGTTATCTATTGTTTCCCTCCCCCCCCATTGTGTGTCATCTTTATATTGCATAGTGATTCCCCCCAGCCTTTCATCTAAGTTATTGATAACTTTTTAAAAACATTGAAGAGTGCTGAGCCCAGGACAGAGCCTTAGGAGGCTTCCTTCACCAATTAGTTTATCTAGCACTGGAATTCCACCTAGCGTTTCTGAGCTTATTAAAATCAGCTTTCCTGAAATCCAAGGCACATGTTTGACTACACACCCCATGAGCTTTCCATGAGATCAATAATTCCAGCATTATATGGTCACTTTCCCTCACAGTTTACACTACTTTGATCTCATCAACTACATCTGCCCTATAGGTCAGGTTCATCCAGGACAATTGATTCCCTCATTCCTTCTTCCACCACCAGAAAGAAGTTCTCAGCAAGGCATGTCAAGAATTCTACATTAGAGTTGTGCGGTGGAATCCCTGATCTGGACCGTCTTATATTTTTCACAACATTCATGTTCTGATGGGTTTTAATAAAGCCTTTAAGCAGTTTGCAAAAAAGAGTAAAATATGATAATTATATAAAAAAATTAGTCCTAGTCTGGCACTCCTACCCCTGCACCACATTGCTCTCCAGGGAATCAAACTCAGCTTGACCACACACACACACACACACACACACACACACACACACACATGGACTGCACCTTTCTTGTAGCCAGGAGCAGTCCAGTGGGGTGAGGTAGCCCCATGGAACTGCCTTTCCAACACCAGCATCACTGCAGCTTACCTGGACTGGTGTGGGGCAGGGCGGTTGTGAGGTTGGGGCTGTGTGTGGTGGGCCTGTGCAGCCCCAACCTCCCTGCAGTCCTGTTCAGGTAAGCTGGAGTCAGGACGGCAGCTCCATGGCTCTGCCCCACCATACTGGTAGCCAGTGGAGGCTGGTTCATAAAGGTTCACCAAAGTCAGTCGGCTTTCTTACTTTCAGCCAATCAGGGAATGGTTCCATCTGTCATTGGGAGTGGCTCCACCCACATCTGGTCTCACTGCTTTCCACCCCACCAGTCACAACAGGCACCAGCCACCCCTGGTACCATACCCTACTGTCTGCACTCCTGCACAAGAGCAGGCCCTAAACAAAAATATTAGAAAGTCTGTTTGAACTCAACCCAGGAAAGAACCTAAGCAGAAAAATCAGAAGACCATTGGGAATAAGTGCAAGAGTGAAGCTCCAGTTGCAATCCAGAGGAGGACTGTGTCCCATGTACCAAAAAGTCTAGGAAACACTGATTTATTGTATGATTAACCTCAGGACTGCAAAGATCAGAGAAGAAATCTTATCCCATAGGCTTGTAAAATCTGAAATATAGTAACCAGAAGCATGAAGATGCTTTGTGTTCTTCTGGAGCATATGAAGAACAGGTTATCTCTGTTTATTATATCTGCAATGCAATAAATGTAACTGGACATATGCAAGACTGAAAATAGAACAGGTCTGCAGTGGAACTTTACAAGGCGAGCTTTGCCATCCAAGATCACACTATATGTCTAAGTTTATTTCTTTGGCGGTTTATCACTGCATAGCTTCATGGGAGAAGAAAAACTCGTATATTAGACATTTTTTTCTCTCACACACAGCTGTACTATGAGGTCATCTATTCCATCACACTGTCAATGCGAGATTGTTCCCTACAGGGCAATTCTGAGTCTGCTGTCTAATCCACTTTTAAGAGTCTCAAGCAACAGGGTTCCACCACTTGCCTTGGGAATCTGTTCTGCACTCTGACATGCAAGTTACATTAAGTTTCACTCAGATTCAAGAGCAAAGAAGCGCTTTAGGTTGAACCTTAAAAACCTGCTATTTGACAAGTATGTACTAGGCTTTTAAAATTTTAAAAAGCATATCTCTTAATCAAACGATGGATCTGGAGGTAACCACCAGAGCATGACTTTAGGGAAGAGGTCCAGGGCCACTCTCAGCAGAATGAGCAGGAGGGCTCCCAGGTATAGCAAGGTGGACTTAGCCCATTTGGGAGTAAGCGAGGACGTCCAAAGGACCATCTACAGGGGCAACCCGATATTCGTTCAGAGTCACACTTTGAGCAGACTCACTGAAAGCAATGGACTTTATAGTCATAATTTAGTTAAGTGCATTTTGAATGTGTCGACCCTGAATATTACCACTCTTATTGTTTACATTTATGAGAAAACACCTGACCAGCCACAATCCCATAAGAGTATATTTGCACAGGAACATTTGATCATTTGAAAGAGTCCCATCCCCCCAGCAAGTCCCTTCAATCCAGTTTTGCAACGTACCAGAGGAACATCCTGCTTTCATATGAAAATGAATGAACTGCGATGGAAGGCTAAGCCATCACTGTTCACACTACAAATAAGAGTGTACAGCCAGTTCCCAAAATACAGTACTTGTATACACATGTACACAGGCAAAGGCATGTGAGTTTTGGGAAGGTTACACCTAGGGATGCTTCCTGGCAGCATTGTCCCTCCAGAGATTATTCTTCTGCAGCTGCTAACACATCTAAAGCTCTGGCCAGCTGCCCTTTGCCTCCAGGCACCTAAACTACCAAGCCTGGGACCTTCCACGAAGTGTTAGTGGAGTGAAGAGTGTGATCCAGTCAAAGAAATGCCCGTGCTGGCCATTAGAGCTGGAAGAGAGGGGACACAGGTGAACTGTAATCTTTGGTGTATTCAGTCAGGCACAAGTCTCTAAATTCCATGAGACTTCCTCCCTTGTCTTGGACATCTACTGCAGCTCTAGAAGGCATATTAAGGTGCAGCCAGCTTTTATGCCTCACCAGCTACCAGGGCGTGCATGCAGCCAATGCCCTTTCTGCCAGAGAGGCACACCCCCCAGAACAGGCCACACATTGGCCAATTTGAGATGCAGCAGCTGGTGGGAACTTGAGCCAGCTACCCATGCAGCCAGGGGGGAATTCCCTCAATGACCACCTGGCCATGGGCATTCTGTTCTAGCTGTCCAAGGATGGTGACCGAGCATGGGGATCCGCAACAACCGCCCACCCAGAGGAAGGGGTAAGCATCCACTCTGGAAGGAATATTTGCAATAGAAGGTTACATAATTTTATAGCAATTTGACTGCCACAACTCCTTCTCCCCCCTGAAATCCTGCGAACTGTAGTTTGCTGGGGCTGCTGAGCATTCTCTTGAAGACTCAAACCCTCTCACAGAACCACAATTACCACAGTTTCTCAGGAAAGTGAATGTCTATTAAACTAGGATAATTCTGTGTTGAGACTGGCATCCACTTGCACTATTCTTGGGCAGCTTCATTTGCCTCATCAGACCAAGGCTTCCTAGAAAGAGCGGCTGAGCCCATTAAGCTTGGGCTATGGTTTCCTTGAATAAAGATTTAACTGCACTGACCTCAGGTGATTGTTTTTGTTGCTGACTTATGCCTGACAGCATGGGAATTAAAATTATCCCTCCCCGAGTCTTGGGACCACAATATCCTTCTATGTTGAGTCATTCCAAGGCAATTGTTGTGCTGCCACTGCCAAGTAAGCACATGGCCCCAGAGGGTGGTACCTGCAGTCTACCTTGAGGCATGGAGTTTCATTATGGCCCCTCTGCAAGGTTAACCTTGGCTTACATTTTAAGCTTTAACACATCCCTGTTGTTCCTCTCTTGAAAACCTTCAGCTCCCTAGGCAATTTCTTGCACTGGTGAACTGCGCTAGTGGTCTTTCTTAAGGTGCCTTCATCCAGATGACCTATTCGTTGACCATTCATCCTGATTTGTTCACACCACAGTTGCAGGGAGGTTAGACAGTTGTTGTGTCAAGCAATTGTCATCCCACACTTTCCGGTGCATACCTTCCCTACTGCAAAAAGATTGATTTTGTGGGGGGGGGGGGATGCCAAGTTATTGTGCAAATCCACGCTAGTTGCTCAACCCAAATTTGCTGGTATGCCACTGAATCCCTCTTCCAAAATAACAGCAGCCTGGAAGCAGTCGAAGTTTTTGGTTCAGATCTCCTGTCTTTTAACCTCACTGTTTCTTTCACCGTCCTTCTGCTTTATGACACCCTTTTAAATATTTCAAAGCTGGAAACAGAGAATATCCATACCTATTTAAGAAATATTCCATTAGCTGCCCATATTTAACTCCCCTTTCTCCACCTGTTCTCCCTCACCCAAAACCTGCAGCTAACCAACCGCCGCTTATGAGGAAAAATGCTGACGACATCTTAAAAATCCCAGCCTCTTGCCTGCATGGAGACTGTCTCTCTCCAGCATGGCCTCCTGTAGTGCCTGCAGGTGTACGTCTTTAACCTTTCCCTCACTTGCCGAATCCATCTAGCCCCTTGCAGTGCTCAGCAATCCATAGCTCCAGCCTCCTCTTGTGTACACAGCTCAAATGTTGCAATTAACTTCTCCGCAAACCAACGGGGAATGGTTCTGAAACCACTGACCAGAGCTCCCTTCACATAATGATTGCAGAGTTTGTTTGTTTTTAATGCAACCATATTAAAGGGTGTTTCCAATTAAACTGAGCTTAAGCTCATTTAACTGCCATGGCTTAACTGTCATCTTGACACACACAAAGGGACACACTCTCCACCAAACACATTTGTGGAACGAGAATGAATAGGGAAATGAGTAGAACGCATTCAGATGTTGCTCATTTTTCATTGTTCATTCCAGTCACAGAATCTGGGTTTTCTGGTTGCAGAACTTGGAGGCTTCTAGTGCAGTCCTTGATCTCAGTCCTAGGGCAGGTGCCAGGGCCACAGCTCCCAAACAGGGTCCACAGCAGGCATCGTTTTAAAAAGGAAAAAAAAGGAACAGATCTTTGATGATCAGGGCCAGGTGTCTGGGAGCTGCTACTTAAGTTTCTCACAATGTGCATGAGCAATGCTATATTGGGGCACTTTTCTGCTGCCACCACCAGGGCTTGGTTTTAGCAGGGGACCACACCAGAAGTCACTTTGCTTAGGGACGTCTCATAGTTAAAACCATGTGGAAAGGTGATCACTTAAATCCTTCTTGCGTTTCCGAGCACAATTCAAAGTGTTGGTGCTGACCTTTAAACCTTAAATGGCCTCAGTCCAGTATGTCTGAAGGAGCGTCTCCACCCCCACAGTTCTACCCGGACACTGAGGTTCAGCGCCAAGGGCCTTCTGGCAGAGGGCCTTCTCAGTAGTGGCACCCGCCCTGTGGAACACCGTCCCACCAGATGTCAAAGAGAACAACAACTACCAGACTTTTAGAAGACATTTGAAGGCAGCTCTGTTTAGGGAAGCTTTTAATGTTTGATGCATTACTGTATTTTAATATTTTGTTGAACACCGCCCAGCCAGATGGACGGGGTATAAATAATAAATTATTATTGTTGCCGCTAAAGCACTACCCAGCCAAAATCAGGGTGACAATTTTGTGTAAAGAATCCATAATGCAACTGGCCATAAGAACATAGGAAGAGCCTGCTTGATCAGGCCAGTGGTCCATCTAGTCCAGCATCCTATTCTCACAGTGGCCAACCAGATGCCTGTGGAAAACCGGCAAGCAGGACCCAAACACAAGACCACTCTCCCCTCCAGCAACTGGTATTCAGAGGCACTGCTGCCTCCAACCGCAGAGGCAGACAGTATTGTAGTCTTGTTACTGAGTGACAACGTTCATAGCTCAGTGGAGTGGGAGGCCAGCCAGCCAACCAGAAGAGTCTCTGAGGTGTACTTGTCTGAGGGAAGAGTCAGCATCCACAGTCAGGTTCAGTCCTAGGGTCGGGCAAACAGGAATCCACATGCTCAGATGGTTCAGGGGTCAGGGAATCCAATGATTGTGGGGTCAAGGCTGAAGATAAGCAAGAAGCAGCAAGGTAAGGCCAGGAACTACAAGCATTGATACCAACATCTGACTCCTGATGGAAGCTCTGCTCAAGAAGGCTGAAGCCACCTGATTCCCAGCAGAGCCTTCTCCTCCATGCCCTTGAAGGCTGATCAGCTGCAGGTGGAGTCACTCAGCCCTCTCCCCATCCCCTCTGGCTGCTCTACAGCAAGCAAAGCTGACTCCTGGCCCATGACAGACAGGATCGGCCCAAGACATTTTGGCACCCCCACCCATCAGGAAAGAAGGAGTGAGGGAAGATCTACATCAGGAACAAGGAGGGGAAGAAAGATCTGCTGCCCCAGTGAATCCTGTCACCTGAGGCAACCACCTCACCTTCCCTCATGAGTGGACTGGTCCTGGAGGCAGAGCATAGCCATCGTGACAAGTAGCCAATGATAGTCTTATCCACAAATTTGCTGAATCCTCTTCTAAACCCATCCAAGTTGGTGCCCATCACCGGTTCCTGAGAGAGAGGATGCCATAGAAGCATGTGAAGAAGTAGATTCAGCTCTGTTGGAGGTTCATGGGTTCAAGTGTTCTGAGAGATGAAGAAGCACTTTTCTCCATCCACTTTCTTCATGCCATTCATAATTCCATCAACTCCTAACTTGCCACCTCTCACTTGCCTTTCCTCTAAACTAAAAAGTCCCTGTCCATGTGGCTGCAGGCCTTTAAACGTTATAGCAGCGTCATGGGGGGGACCCACAGGAAAAAAGGACTCCCATTGTTGTTGTTCTTGCCATCCATCTGTCTCAGGAGACTGCAGACTGCTGTGTTTGCAGGACTGAATTGACCTCCCCTTGTGCTAATGCAACATTTACAGGGGATTCAGGATGTCACCACAAAGGACTGAGTGATTTTCCTGCATCTACTGAAGCAACAAGTGGCAGGCTGTGCCTAAGCATCCCTTTCTGATCAACACAATCCCAACAAGTTCAAAAACTACAGAGACACTCCCAGGTTCGTTCAAGTGCTTGAGGTATCCCTGCTAGAAAACAGTTGAGAATCCCAGTTCTGTTGTCTTTGGCAGAGCAACAGTTGCAGCAAACTCTCCTCAGGGAAACCTGGGGAGATATTGGATACCTTGCATTCTGCTGGTCATTTTCTATTACAGTTTCTGTCAAGTCCAGCAGAGCACGTGGACCGTCTTGAGGGAAATAAATCTATGGCACACTTGGAGGAACAAGTCCAACACTATATTACTGGCTGGGCTCCAAGCGCCTGCTTCACACTCGGTAACAGCTTGTGCACTTACTAATAACTGATCCTAGCAGCACTGCTGGGCTTCTCAGGTTACAGCCACAGACAGGTTTAAAGGGACAAAGCATAGCAGCCAGTTCTGCTCAAACTGGTGCCGAACCATCTGTCCTCAAAGTGTTCACAGGCTTTGAAAACACCTTTTTTGATGTGAAAGCACTGCAGTGCCTTACATGGCAGCCAAAGAGGGGAGCTTTAATGTATCTGATAGTTATCTCATGGTTAATATTCTTGTGCGCACCCCACCCAATCGTCGAGCAGCAAGAGACTCCAGGGGTGTGTGTGCTCACCCACTGCTCAGTATCCTTGGAGCAAATGTCCGTGGAGACTCTGGTGCCTTTGGGATATAGGGCTTAATTTGCACATATATGCCACCTGAGCATAGGATCGAGGGGCTCGCAGAATTAACATCCCAACAGAACTTGCTTCCCGCATTGTTTTCAGAGAAGCCACAGCTCTGGGTCCACCACAAAGCAAGACAAGCCTCTGTGTCTCCAGCTTCCAACATCTAATTTTGCAAACTAAAATAGATTTTCAAGCTGACGTGCAAATGTGGAGAAGTGAACATGAGACTGGAAAAATGAGAAACTGAAAGAATCTGATAGATTTGCCGTTCTTTTTAAACAGGTGTTATATACTCACCAGTCAAACTGTTGCATTCCACAGAAGCTGCAGCTGAATTCAAGGGCCACCCAAACTGAGCACCCAAACAAGGGCCACCCAAACAGAGCACGTAGCAGCAATCCAGCTGTGAAGTTACCAATGCATGGGCCATCATGCTTAAGTTGCCCTTGTCCAAGTAGTCCTTGCCATAGAGACTACCTGTGCCTTCATCAACTGTAGGAGTTGTCAAGGACCGTGAGGAGCCCAAAAAGTGGAGGGATGTGTGGGCAGAGGAGACAGGTAGGGAGAAGGATGATCCAGGAGAACAGGCCAGTGATTTATGGGGTCCTGTGCCACTCATGAGGCAACTGCTGGTGGTGGAGGAGGAGGGCACTGGGCAACTGGAGACAGGGGAGGAGACAAGAGAAGAGCCTCAGATTGTGGAGAGACTGCAGCATGTACAGAGAAAGTTATTGCTTTGGAAACCCCTGAGTCCCCTGCACACTCCATTGTCTCCATTCTGTAGGAGGGGCACCAGGATCAGCTCAAACTGCCATTGAAGAAGAGCCGATGGGTGCTTGAGCCAACCACATCTGACAAGGGAGTTTAAGAAGGGAGTGTTCTGTCCAAGACGGAACACAAGTCTGAAGTCTTGGGTGCCTAGACAGCTAGTTAGCAAGAACTGTTGATGTATTCACTTGCACATTAGGAGCTGATGTAACTGAGTGCTTTGCCAATAAAGAACTAAAAATCCAGTGGCTCACCCTCATTGGTTGGGGTGTGTTTGGACAGAAGTACACAGCGGGTGGGATCGTAAGGTCGGCAGTTCGAATCCCTGTGGCGGGGTGAGCTCCCATCATTCGGTCCCAGCTCCTGCCCACCTAGCAGTTCAAAAGCACCCCTAAGTGCAAGTAGATAAATAGGTACCGCTTTATAGCAGGAAGGTAAATAGCGTTTCCGTGTGCAGCGCTGGTGCTGGCTCACCAGCTGCAGCTTCGTCACGCTGGCCACGTGACCCGGAAGTATCTTTGGACGGCGCCGGCTCCTGGCCTCTTGAGCGAGATGAGCGCGCAACCCTAGAGTCAGACACGACTGGCCCGTACGGGCAGGGGTACCTTTACCTTTACCTTTACTCTCCTCCTTAGGGCGGTGTTTCTCAAACTTGGGTCTCCAGCTGTTGTTGGACTACAATTCCCACCATCCCTGATCACTGGTCCTGCTAGCTAGGAATGGTGGGAGTTATGTGTACCACGTCGTCTGCCTGAAGTGTGGTGGGAAATGCTGACCTGTCATCAGTGTTGAAGTAATATTCAACTGCCAATCTGTGTGGGATGTGACATCACAGAAAGCAGTCAAATACAACATTTCCTGTTTGCCCAGAGTGGACACGCAGGGGGATGTTACTCCAGCCTGGAGGACTTCCTCTCACACCTGTCTGGAGCATCCTCCCCCTGCATGTGACCAGGTAGATGGGCGTGGCCCTGGGAGACCCCATAAAAGGGCTGGTCACACAGCCATCTTCCCTTCTTGTTTGCTTTATTCCAGGCTTCCTCAAACTCAGCCCTCCAGATGTTTTTGGCCTACAACTCCCATGATCCCTAGCTAGCAGGACCAGTGGTCAGGGATGGTGGGAATTGTAGTCTCAAAACATCTGGAGGGCTGAGTTTGAGGAAGCCTGCTTTATTCCATCTGGATGTCCTTTGCTGTCTGCTAGCTCTCAGCCAGCAGTGCATGGGCTCAATCCCCATATGGGATAAACCCACACTCTCTTCTGTAACTACAAGCTAAAGCCTGCCTTCAGGATCATACTGTGAACTGAATGTAAGTAAACTTCTTATTACTTTGAATAGAAGACTGTTATGTCTTTATTCTTTTTAGGAGGGAACAAAGGGGGATTTACCAGGAACAAAACCAATCTGGATAAACCAGACTGGATTGCTTAATTTAAGAAATTCTAACAAATCTACCAACTAGCTTCCTGCAATGTACAGGGGAATGTACTCCACTACCAGCTCACTAGCATGAGTGGGGAAGGATAATATTTAATAAATATATCCTCTCCTACTATCCACAACATTCCCACAATCTGGACATCTGGACATGGATTAGGAGGAGGTACCATCATGTCCTTTTCATCAGGCAACAAAATGTCATGCATGTTTGTGCATCTATAATAGTGTATTTTGAGCCTGGTTCTGAAACAAAATGGTCTCCTGAAGCTGCTTGCAAATGAAAATCCAACACAGAACATACAGCAACGTGGACAAGTGCTGCAATATATATTTCTGCATTTGGCCTACATACCTGGCATTTAGATCCATTTAATTGTTTATAACAATAGAAAGTGTGTACTAAACCACTGTATTAGCCAGCAAAATAGATACTTCCAAATGAGTATCCCAGGTCATATGAAACATTAGGTTGGGCGCGGGGAGGCTATTCTGTGCCATCCCTAAATGGCTTTCTAAAACATTACTTTGACAAGTGAGGGGAAACTGCCCCATCATCTCCCACTGCCGCCTCAACTGGCAAAACTCATTACCTTCCTGGGTTATAGAATATCATGAAATATTACTGAAAAGTGAGTGTAACCAAATACACGACTGTGAGCTGGTGCCAGTTAATCCTGTATTAATATTTGTAAAAGCCGATCACCTGGGACCTAAATGTGTTCTATGAGCACCGGGAGGAAAGAAAGAGACAGTTAATGGGTTTTTCGCTGTGCTGTGCATATTGTTCCCATGTTGTTCAAGCTGAAAGTTGACTTGCTGCCAATATATATACAAGCAATAGTCAACAAGATTTACAGTTACTTTTGCACTAACACAGCAAGAGTGGAAAGGTTAAATGAATTATGTCATTTGAAGTTCAGCACTAACAACCGATAGGCCATAGACACATCCATCTGTGAGGTGCTATAATCTGTCACGGAGCAAAGGAAAAACCATAGAAGCCTTGAGGTGGAGGTGGAAGGTTTCTTCTCGGCCATCCAGTCCACCCCCACTGCTCAGTACAAAAAATACAGAGCTCAAGCATCCTCCGCAACAAATGGCTGTGCAGCCCCTGCATCTTTCTTGAAGCTAAGAGCCATAGGGCTGCATAAGTTCAAATGACATTTTCCCTGCAAAGAATCCTGGGAACTGTAGTTTGTTAAGAGTTCTGGGAATTGTTGATGACTGGCCATTACTACATCTTGTGGTTGTGAATTCCAGAGATAAATTATGTGCTTTGTGAAGAAGTACTTTCTTTTTGTGCCCATCCCAAATCTTCCAGCATTCAATGTCCAGGTTCGAGCATCTTGATAGAGGGAGAAAAATATCTCTCCGTTCACTTTCTTCAAATCAGGCAAAATTTTACGCACCTCTATCATGTTCCCCTTCACTCACCTTTTCCCTAAACTAAATGGCCCAAATGTTGTAATCTTTTGTCACAGACAGGGCTTTTTTTCAGTCAGAATTATCTTTAAAAAATAATTTTTATTAACCGACCAATCAAATCAAATCACATCACATAAATTCTGAATTACAAAGCTGAATTTTAAATTTTTGTTGAAGGGACCCATATTTCAAGTTCCAAAGGGGGATTCCGATCATCATCTTTCTGCTGCATTAATATCCACAAATCTGTCCAAATAATGTTCATAATTCTATCCAGTCTTATCTTGCTGTTTCCACATCTCGTCTTGTTCGTATATTTTTCTTTTTTTTCTTTTGGATCTCTTTTGATAATCTCCTTAAACTGGTAAACACCAATTGTAATCCTGTGTGAATTTCTCTGTTCGTCCAATCATCATATCAAGATGGTTTCCATATATCATCACTTTCATAAATAACAGCACTCTTTCCATCATTAATCTCGCAAATCTGTCACTCTTTAGTCCCATTGAGGAGGCTCACCCACAATATAAAAACAGCTCTGTTCCTCCTCCTAGACTTAAGTCCTCCGACAGAACTTGCCAAAATGGCGACGGTATTTTTTACTGCATCATTCCAAAGCTCTTATACTTTCCACGATCTTCTTGAAACATGCTTTGGTTAGAAAATTATCTCCACACAGCCTTAAATCCCCAGCTTAAGTCATTTAAACGGCATTTCTGACTTGTGACTTGTGGGGGGGGATTCTTATTTAATCACATAGAGAAAAGAAATGAAAGTTTTTTCCCCTCCCCCATCCAGTCCCGTTGCCGAAACATACCAAGCCTTGGTGTGTCTTCTCATGATTTATTCTTGTTCCTCCGACCCGTCTTATTTATCAGAGATCTCTTCAGTTAGCAGTCTTTACTACCCATTCTTCCTTGAAATATGTGCATTCGCTTCCTCCTAATTGTTTCTTTTGAAGTTGCTGCAGCTAGAGGCGCAGATCAGAGACAGCGTCCAGGAGCGCCGAGATCCACAGGAGGGCTTTCTGCCTAGTGCCCCCATCCCCACAAATTCGGGGGTGGTATAGGGCACAGCAGGCAAGGGCAGTCCCCCACACACGCTTGGGGGGGCAGGGAGGCTATTTACTCCCATCACAGCCTCCTAATTACCTCGTGTGGGTCGGAGAGATGTTATTGTCAGCCATCTTCCGATGCGCCCCTAGTGGCCCCCTTTTTCAGTCAGAACTCAACAGAACTCTTAGGTGGGCACCATTATGAGAGAACAAGGGAGGTGTTCATGGTGAGCTCTGGCACCTCTTTTTCTAGAAAAATAGAAATGGGTCATGGGTAAGGTGTATTCTAGGCAGCAGTGTCATCTGAAGCTGTCACTGACCATAAGTGACATCACAGGCACTATCCAATACGTGCCTGTGACTTTCATGTAATCAAATTCCAGGAAGCACTAAAAATCACAATGGCCCCACTAGCTGGGGAAAGCATTTCACATTTCACTTCCCCAAGAGTATATTGTTGATGGAGTGCTGGGAAAATACAACGTCCCGAGGAAAGAAGAGCTTCCTTAAAGGAAAAGGTGTGGTGGGATTTCACGTAACAAATGAGCAACAACTGCTTAATGAGGTGATAGGTATGGGTCAAGTTGATCTTTCTTCTAACCTACTCTGGCCAGATGGTGAGTTTACCAGCAATAATGACTTTTTGATCTTCCACAGATGGAAGCCTCTATGTATGAAAATGTAAAATGGATTACATTCAAATTTAACAAACATTGTGTACTCTACAAGTCGCAGCAAGCTGCCTCAACAGTAAAGGATTGTTCCTTAGCAAATATATGGCATGAATGCACAGCAATGGCTAAAAGCGAGGAGCGGCCAATTCTGCCCCCACCTGGATCCAAGCTGCAAATTTAGAACGTATATGATCTAGTCAATCTCAAAACGCTATTTGCTACAAACAAATTATGCCAGACAGATCGAGCTTCCGTCTTTGATATGGCAATGTAATAACGACAGAGATTAGGGTACATGAAAAGTAGATATGATATAGACTCCAACACTTCCTCTTTTAACCAACTCCCATAGGTTCATTGAAGAGTCTTGAGAAATAAGACTTAAAAACAGTGATTTTTTTTCAAGGCGGCTTGTGGATTTGGGTGTGAAGTCAGGATCTCCCCAAAAAAGGATTCTCAACTGTAAGGGCTTCACGTGTCTTCCCAGTAGTGTTTAAGGCTATGGCAAACAACTTTGTTGTAACTTTCATTTACCAGGAAATATCTGACGGTCACAACACCACCTTAATTCTAGTCCAGGATAAAGAGAGGGCATTCCTTCAGTGGGGCCTAAGATTGGAGTTGGGAAGGGTTGACCAGCAGTGTGGACAGTGGTGATTCTAAAGAAAGATGCTGATGGGACTAAGGGTATGTTTTAACAGTGCTTTCATTCCTTTGCTCTAAGGGTGAAGAAGGCTGCTCCCATCATGCACTCAGAGCTTCTGATTTTTCTGGACCTGCCTTCTGTCGCCACCTTCTGTTCCTGCCTTAAGGCTGGCAATTCTACTCCCAGTTCAACCCAAGAGGTGGTGGCTGCGCTCACACTATACCTTCAAAGTTCATTCAAAGCACGTTATTTTGCTTAAAGAAATCTGGGCACTGCAGTTTGTTAAGAGCTGCTGGGAATTGCAACTGTGAGCCTATATTTTGGCAAGCCCTGCCCTGTGGAACTCCCTACCGGCAGAAATTCTACAGGAATGTCTTTGCCATCCCTTCTAAGACTTCTGAAAGCTGTACTGTTTAAACTGGCCTATCGCAATATGAATTCCTGTTGTTTTATTGATGTTTCTGATTGTGATTTATGGATTGATTTTATTAAATTTTTTAATGTTTGTAAGCCACCTTGATATACTGTATACCTGAAGGAGCATCTCCACCCCCATCGTTCTGCCCGGACACTGAGGTCCAGCGCCAAGGGCCTTCTGGTGGTTCCCTCACTGCGAGAAGCGAAATCACAGGGAACCAGGCAGAGGGCCTTCTCAGTAGTGGCGCCCGCCCTGTGGAACGCATCGGATGTCAAAGAGATAAACAACTACCTGACATTTAGAAGACATCTGAAGGCAGCCCTGTTCCGGGAAGTTTTTAATGTGTGACATTTTAATGTATTTTTAATCTTTGTTGGAAGCCACCCAGAGTGTCTGGGGAAACAAATAATAAATTATTATTATAATTACTGTATGGAAGAGCAGTTTAAAAATACTTAAATAAATAAAACTATTGTTTAGTTCAGGGATGGGGAAACTGCAGTTCTTTAGATGATGGACCGCAGCTCCCATTCATGACCATTAGTCATGCTGGCTGGAGTTGACCAGAGCTTGAGTTCAAAAACACCTAGAGGACGTCAGGTTCCCCATCCCTAGTTTAGCATTGCATCCAACTGGCTGGTTAAGAGGATGAGTAACACTGAAGTGTAAAAAATAAAATAAAAAAAGAATATTCATCCAAGTAGCTATAAACCTTAACCCCTGGTTAATATGCCTCATGGAAAAAATGCCCGGACACTTCATTTAACTATTTATGTGTGAATATTGCCATATATTTGGTAAGTTGTCAAAGTATTATTTTCATTATTCCAATAAATACTATAAAAGTCAAAATAAAAATGCTACAAGTTCTGGAACATGTCCTATCTAAATCTATACGATCTGGAAATATTTGGCAAGGGAGTTCAGTAATACAAAACAGAAACAGAAAGGGTCCCGGGCTAAACTCGGGGGAAATGCCAAACTATTAATTACACATTAACTGAATGCTTTTTATTTTTCTGTTTAATAGCAACTACTCAGAGCCTGTGTTACAGTTTAACAGTACATTGATTTCCAATCTAAGTATGTAAGTTCAGACCATCTTGGTCCCGAGAGTGAAAATGACGAAATAAAAATGAATTGGCCATTTTAGATACAAGTTAGGGAATAAGAGACACAAATTCTGGTCCATTAACACATTATTTGGCAAAAATTAATGATAAATCAAAGCTGAGGGCTGGCAAATATTCTCACAATTGGAAGATTGGCCACTTACTTGCAAATTTATTTTCTTCCCAAAATTATTTCACCCCCCTTGAGAAATAATTTGATAAATTACCCAAGCCGTAAAATATTTGCATTGAGCTATATAACCAGCCAAACATTCAAATAAAGTTGTTCACTTCGGCCAGTGCAAGCAGGACTCAGCAAAAGGGTTAACCCATCTCAGAGATTGCAATGCACTTTTTGAGCCTCATCAAGAAAGAATATCATGTAAGGTAGCTCCATACTCATGGATTATGGGAAATGGCAGATCGGAGGAAGGCATCTAGCTCAGTGGTTGAGCATTCAAAAGGTTGCAGGTTCAGCTCCTGACAGCTGTCTTTAGGACCCCATGTTTCAGCAAAACCACCAGAAACTTCTACCCGAGGCCATAAAAAGACATTGCATGTACTGTGTGAAAAGTCCTAATTGCTCTGTAACTCAAAGAGAGGTACCACTCGGTTGTTGAGAATGCAAAGCTAAATCTTCAGCATTATTAAAACTGTCAGGGGAATATAAACAAAACATAAGTGACATGAGTTTCTAAAGTTTTCTCGACTCCCACTTTTTTTTAATGCTTTTTTATTAAATTTTCCACAAACAACAAATAAAACAATCTTTTACAATCAACATTTTGTGTCATCTTATTTACATTGTGTATCTTCACACTGCGACTTCCTTCCTTCCCTGCGTCGGTTTCTTAAAACATATCTTCTCTTGTAGATTCTTATTGACCTTCTATACACATCACAGGATTTATGTTAACCTGCCATAGTTTTTAAACTTCTACAGTTATTTCTTATATATACCACAAATTGACCCCACTCTTCTTCGAACTTTGTACCTTTTTGGTCTCGAATTCTATATGTCAATTTAGCTAATTCTGTGTACTCAAAAAATTTGGCCTGCCATTCTATTATTGTTGGGGTCTCCTGTAATTTCCATTTTTGGGCCACGAGTATTCTGGCTGCTGCAGTAGCATATTGAAATAATTTATGGTCTTCCTTTTTTACTTCCTTCTCTATTATCCCTAATAAAAAGATTTCCGGGGTTTTTTTGGAAATGTGTACTTGAAAAGTTTTTTCAATTCATTATATATTAGGTCCCAAAACTTTTTCATCTTTTCGCAATCCCACCACAAGTGGTAGAGATCCCCATCTTTTAATTTACATTTCCAACAGGCTTTATTGTTTAATTTATACATTTTGGCCAATTTGACCTGGGTAATATACCACCGGTACATCATTTTTCCCAAATGTTTTCTCGACTCCCGCTTCTGGGTTCTTGATCCTAGAAATTTGGCCAGTCTTTCTCATTTCAGCCAAATTCTTTCTCATTCAGCAAAGCCTTGGAACCATTAAAAGCAGATTCCATTGGTATCTTCAATTATCTGCCTTCTTTTGGAGCTGAAGGCTAATAAGCACTTAAGTTGCAGAAATGTAGAAGGAAGATGAATGAAGGACTTCCGGAGGCGGCGCGAACAGCAATGGCTGCCCTCTTCTAACTGGAGAGGGAGCTCCGTTGAGAACGGGTCGTCCGCTACGGCAAAGCGGAGACCCACATCGGAAAACCACAGGCAGCAGAAGCCTGTGGTCTCGGGACCCGGCGGGCGCCAGGAGCAACCCCCGAAACGTTGAAGGAACCCCGTAAGGGGCTCCGGATCGCGGAGGGGGGTAGCGGCGCTGTGGGTCGTTTCGCAATCAACGGAGCGAAGCCGCGCTGCTGCTGCCAGTGAGCGCTGACCTCTCTTCCTGATTCTTGATTCGGAAAGCAACAACCCGTGAGTAACAAGGATTTTACAAAATTTTGGGATCTAAAAACTCTGAATTTGGCTGAAAGCGGAGTGATGAAAAACAGGAAGTCCGTCTTCCGCTGCCATTGAACTTCAAAGTAAAGGGCTGGAGGAGTGGAGGCAAAGAGTGAACTTTTAACCTAACTGATCTGAGCACCCACTGAATTTCTCTTTAAGCAGAATAAGGACTTTAAGCATTGGATTTTATGACTTTTATCTGGACTGTGATACCCTTCTTCTATTGGGATTACAATTTAAGCAAGAAACCCAGGTGCTGGAACTGCCTGAGTAACTGAATAGTCAGCTTGCAGGTTTGGATACTTTGAACTTAAATTTTGAAACAATCTGAGGGAGTTTGGACTTGCTACTTTGAAGCATCATCTGGAATGCCAGCAAGCACTGTCTGAAACCTTGTGGTTTTTAAATACTGACTCTGCTAAAACTTATTTTATTGAAGGTTCCTGGACATTAAATTTGATTTCATTAATTTTATTGGAATTGATCTCTTCCCTAAAGACATTTTAAGCTCCCCCTAGAGGATTTGGGATTTATAGCAGTGACATTGTTTTACTTTCCTTTTCCCGGCCTCCTGTTTGACTGCTACCATCTGGGCCGTTGATTTCTCATGGGAACAACTCAGCTTGACCTTGACTTTTAGATAACTCTGGAATGAGTGGCACAAGAAAAAAGGGACCAAAAACCAGACAAACAACTTTAACAACCTTAACCGCAGCCTCTCAGGCACGTAGATCATCTGTGCCTACTTTGCCTTCTGAGGAAGAAGCTGCTTCTCTGCCAAGGGCAGGGGAGGGAGAAACAGAGGAATTACAATTGGAAGATATGGCCTCAGGAGCAACCGGCTCCATTTTAGAGAAAATCCTTGAAAAATTGGAATCTTTGGATAAAAAAGCTGACCAGCAAACAGCCAAAATCGATCAAAACACAGAATGTCTAAATAGATTAACTGGACAAGTAGCACAGAATGTACAAGCAATTGGAGAACTGAAGGAGGCTGCAGGTGAAAATCGGAAATTGGCTGAGGATACCAGCCAAAGACTTGGAAAGTTAGAAAAAGAGGTAAGACCACTCTGTAAACAAGTAGATGAACATCAGACCTATCTTTCTATGATAGAACTGCGGAACAGGGAGACTAACTTAAGGATAAGGTCGGTACCAGAAGCGGAAGAAGGCAACTTAGCTGAGTTTCTGACTAAAGAATTTTCCAAGTTTTGGAACTTAGAGGAAAAAGACTTTAAAATCGTATCAGCTTTTAGGCTTGGAAGACTTATAAAGAAAGAGAAGCCCAGAGACTGTCTGATAACATTGAGATCAAAGGAGGAAAGGGACAAGATTTTGGGCCTGCATTACGGAAAGTCACTGGACATCTCGGACAAAAGAATTGAAATTTACAAGGACATTCCTAAACAACTGTTGGACCTTAGATCTGACTATTTGGAACTAGTAAGATTGTTGAGGAGCAATTCAATCATCTTCAGGTGGGATTTCCCCCAAGGATTATCTTTCACTTTTAGAGGGAAGAAGATTAAAATCAGAACACTGGAAGACAGAGACAAGTTTCTGACTGCATACGGAGAGGACCTTCAAAAAGGACTTGATCTACCCTCGGGGCCTGAACCACCAGGGGTACCTGCACCCTTGGACCCTGAAGACCCGGAGAACAAAGTACCACCCCAAGGAAAATAACCAGATTTATTCAGGATGTCTCTGCAACTTTTGAGCTGGAATATAAATGGCTGTAACATCCCGGAAAAAAGGAGGAAAATTTTTCACATATTAAAAAAGGAACAATTGGACATTATTTGTTTACAAGAAACACATGTGATTAGGCTCCACAGAAAAGTGTTAATAAATAAAAGGCTTGGCCAGGAATTTATATCTTCGGATATAGTAAAGAAGAGAGCCGTGGTGATATATGCAAAAGAGAGCCTTTCACCTAAATTTTTATTCAAAGATGAACATGGAAGAATTTTGGCAATTGAAATACAACATCAAGGAGAGAAAATTCTGATATTAGGAATTTATGCCCCAAATGAAGGGAAATCGGGATTTTACAAGAAGTTGCATGAGATTATGCTGGACTATCTGGACTATAACAACATCATTATGATGGGAGATATGAATGGGGTTGTATCAACTAACATGGATAAGTCACAAAGCCAAAATGTCACAAAAGACGGAAGACTACCAAAGACCTTTTTTGAAATGACAGACAATATGGATTGGATTGATATCTGGAGAATGAAGAACCCCTTGGGAAGAGAAGGAACATTTTTCTCTGAAGCCCAGCTGACTTGGACAAGAATCGACCAAATATGGATAACTAGAGGTCTGGCACCCAAGGTCAGAAAGGTGGAAATCTGCCCAAAGACCTGCTCCGACCATAATGCACTGAAAATGGACATGACACTATTACCAACCGGCTCCTTTAGATGGAAGATGAATGACAATTTGCTTAGAGATCAGGAGATCATTAAGAAGGCCCAAAAAGCTTTGAAGGACTACTTTAAGATAAACATGAACACTACGGTGGAAAAAAGAACTATTTGGGATGCAAGCAAAGCCGTGATGAGGGGGTTCTTGATACAACAGAATGCTGTAAAGAAAAGAACACAAAATGAGAGGAAAGATAAGATCTTGGAGAAAATTAAAGAATTAGAGAAGAAGTTAAGATTAAATCCGAAGTCGCAGCCGATTCTGAGAGAAATCAAACTTCATCAAGCACAATATTCTAAACTGATAAATCAGGAAATAGAGTGGAAGATTAAACTAATGAAACAAAAAACCTTTGAATCGGCAAACAAATGTGGGAAACTGCTAGCTTGGCAGCTGAAGAAGAGACAAAAATTAAATACAGTTACAAATCTGGAAATTGAAGGAAGAAACATTCAGAACCCCGCGGAGATTAGAAAATGTTTTCAGAAATATTTTAAAAAATTATATACTCAAGGGCCGCAGGATGAGGCTGAGATTAAACAATTTTTGGGAAAAAATGGACTAAAAAAATTGTCACAAGAAAATAGATCACTCCTGAACAGCAAAATAACACGACAAGAGATTGAACAAGCCATTCAGAACATGCAACTGGGCAAATCTCCAGGGCCAGATGGGCTGACCTCCAAGTATTATAAGACATTAAAAGACTACTTGATACAACCACTGATGGAGGTCAGCAATGAAATTATGGAGGGGAAGAGGGCGCCGGAATCGTGGAAGGAAGCTTTCATCACATTGATACCTAAATCGGAGTCTGAAAAGACACAACTTAAGAACTATCGTCCCATCTCCCTTTTAAATGTGGATTACAAAATATTTGCAGGTGTTTTGGCAAGTAGATTTTAAAAAGTTCTAAATGAAGTAATTCATAAAGACCAGGCAGGCTTTCTCCCAGGTAGACATATGTTTGCTAATATAAGGAACATTATTGACATTTTGGAACTCTTGCAAACAGACATAAACACAAAAGCAGTGCTAATCTTTATAGACGCGGAGAAGGCCTTTGATAACATCTCTTGGAAATTTATGAAGGGAAATTTAAAAGAAATGGGAGTGGGACAGGGTTTTGAAAATGGGATTGAGGCAATATATTCAGAACAAAAGGCCAAATTGATAGTTAACAATGTGGTTACAGAAGAGTTCAAAATTGAAAAAGGAACACGACAAGGCTGCCCGATTTCCCCTTTGTTATTTATCTCGGTTCTGGAAGTGCTCTTAAATATGATTAGAGGGGACCGGTTGGTGGAAGGGATTCAGGTCGGAGCGAAACAATACAAACTTAAAGCCTTTGCAGATGACCTAGTTCTGACCCTGCAGGAGCCAGAATCTAGTACAAAAAGAGTATTACAATTGATTCAAGACTTTGGTCGGGTGGCGGGATTTAAACTAAATAAACAGAAAACTAAGGTGTTGGGGAAAAACTTGACGGATACAGAGTCAGAACGGTTTCAGAGAGAAACAGAACTAACTGTGGTTAAAAAAGTAAAGTACCTAGGGGTAAATATAACAGCAAAAAATCTGAGTCTATTTAAGGATAACTATGAAAAATGTTGGTCTGAAATTAAGAGAGACTTGGACAGTTGGACAAAATTGAAGCTTTCTTTGCTAGGCCGAATTGCTGCTATTAAGATGAATGTATTGCCAAAAATGTTGTTTTTGTTTCAAACATTGCAGATTGTGGACAAGACACAGTGCTTCCGGAAGTGGCAGAGAGATATCTCTAAATTTGTCTGGCAGGGCAAAAAGCCCAGAATTAAGTTTAAGATATTAACTGATGCGAAAGAAAGAGGGGGCTTTGCCCTGCCAGACCTAAAGCTGTACTATGAAGCCGCAGCTTTCTGCTGGCTAAAAGACTGGCTACTTCTGGAGGACACTGATATACTGGACCTGGAAGGCTTTAACAATGCTTTTGGTTGGCATGCATACTTATGGTATGACAAGGTTAAGATCAATAAGGCCTTTAAGAACCATATTGTCAGGAAAGCAGTATTTAATGTCTGGACAAAATACAAAGACTTATTGGAAAACAAAACTCCAAGGTGGCTTTCACCTCTGGAAGCTAAGGCCCGAAAAAGACCCAATATGGAGGCCAAAAGGCCAAAATATTGGGAAATATTAGAAAAAGATGGAGACAATTGGAAATTGCAGAGTTTGGAGAAAATGACGGATAAAGTGCGAGACTGGTTACATTATGCTCAGATTAAAGAAGTCTTTAAAAACGACAAAAAGTTAGGGTTCCAGGTGGAGAAATCGAAGTTGGAAACAGAATTGTTAGAACCAAAGACTAAGGTACTATCAAGAATGTATAATTTGCTGTTAAAATGGAATACACAAGACGAAATGGTTAAATCGGCTATGATAAAGTGGGCACAGGACATTGGGCATAACATTATGTTTGAGGACTGGGAAAGGTTGTGGACCACTGGGCTGAACTTCACTGCATGTAATGCTCTGAAGGAAAATGTAATGAAAATGATATATAGATGGTACATGACCCCAGTTAAACTTGCCAAAATATACCATTTGTCTGAAAATAAATGTTGGAAATGTAAAGAAAGTGAAGGAACATTCTTTCACCTCTGGTGGACTTGCCCTAAAGTGAAGGCCTTCTGGGAAATGATATATAATGAGTTGAAAAAGGTATTTAAGTATACCTTCACAAAGAAACCAGAGGCCTTCCTTCTGGGTATTGTCGGTCAGAAGGTGTTAAAGAAGGACCGAACATTTTTTATGTATGCAACAACGGCAGCAAGGATACTCATCGCTAAGAACTGGAAAACTCAAGATCTACCCACACTGGAAGAATGGCAGATGCAGCTGATGGACTATATGCAACTGGCCGAGATGACTGGCAGAATCCGAGACCTGGGAGAAGAGAGGGTTGAAGAAGACTGGAAGAAATTTAAGATTTATTTACAAAAATATTGTAATTTGGTTGAATGTTAAGAAGGATGCTAGATCATAAATAATTGTCCACCACTAAATTAGATTTGAATTCGATGATAAGTGAGACTAAGGAAAATATAAACCTTTTGGAGAATTGCTAGATTATACTTAAATGAGCGGATATAAGATTGTAAACAGGATGATAATTTGCTTGAAAAAACTTTTTAACGATGCAAGTGGGAGCGGGAGACGTGAGGGAGTCCAAAGAAGTGATGAAATTATGTTATGATATAAGTAATGTTGTTTATTATTTATGCATTTGTATTCAAAAATTTTAATAAATATCTATTTAAAAAAAAGGAAGATGAATGGAATAACATGTGCCCAAAACTTCATTCACCCCCCCCCCAGGGGCCCCAATCTCATCCTGCACATCCACAGAAACTGAGAGACAAAAATATAATACTACCCTACCTTAGAAGGCTTTGTAAGGATTAGTGACATGATATACGCAAAGCGCTTTGAGCACTCAGGGGAAGAATGCTACATAAATTCTGATCTTTCCCCATTTGAAAGGACAGCATTCAGATTTTGAGGACTCTCTATAATAATAATAATAATAATAATAATAATAATAATAATAATAATAATAATAATAATAAATTTTATTTATATCCCGCCCTCCCCAGCCGAAGCCGGGCTCAGGGCGGCTAACAACAATAAAACAGTACAACAGTACAACACAACACAACACTCTAAAATCATTCATTATAAAATTAATCCAAATCCAAATCTTAAGGGCTTAATAGAGCATTATTGCTTCCCCCTTCGCGTTTGGGACATGTGCAGAGAGTTGCACACCCAAGCAGTGTACTGGGGCATTCCAGGTAACAGGAGATTAGTGCATGGCTTCCATATCACAAACCAGCCTTTTCTATTGCTCTGTGCTGCAAGTTACTCAACACCAAGCGTAATTCTTCAATATATTTTTTAAAAAATAAACACTGGCAGAAAATCAAAGAATGTACTGAAAGCCCATGAAAGGCGTTTTCAAACTAAACATGGAAAGAATGCTAGAGATAGAAGTGGTTCTGTGGTATCAGATGATGTCCAGCTTTTGTAAGAGTAACATTCTTCCTTCATTATATGCTCCTTATAGAAAATGGAAATCTCTACATTCCCATATGCTCTGTGCCTTGGGTGTTATTCCTCAAACTTTTCTTTAAATTTCATCTCTCTCTCTGTCATGCACACATACTGTGCTGAAAAATGGACAGTGTAGCTGTAAATATTTTTCACTCTTTTAATAGGAAATCAGAATTCACATTTTTAACAGGTCTCTGCACACCTAACCAGTATACCTACCTTCTTCATAAGTATCTACAGGCACCACCACCCCAACTTACGTAGGGGTTACAGTTCCGGGCCCCTGCATGCACAAGTGAAATTTATTAAGTGGGGAGCACCCTCTAAACACCCTTTAAACATCCTCTCTGCCGCTCTTTCTTCAATCCATACCAAAAATACTGTATCCAAATATCCACAACTGTATCCAAAATATTGTATCCAAAATACTGTATCCAAAAATACTGTATCCAAATATCCACAACTAGAATTGAAGATCTGGGGCCAGCAGGAGGCAGGAGCAAGCGAGGGAAAGAGGCTGCGGCTTCTGCGGTACCCCACACGTCAGCTGTTAGATGGGGAGGCTGAGCAGCATAAATAAAGCCCCGCTGCACCTCTAGTCTCTTCAGGGCTTCATTCACCCTCAATGACATTCTCTTCGGGCTCTAGGGAGTGTCTCCTCATAAGCCACGTGGACTCCCCAGTTCTCTCCCGCCATTTCCGGGTTTGAATTGAATTATTTACATCCTACCAACTCAGGTATATGTGGTCACGTGTGAGTTGATTGTGCATAAGTTGCAGAATGCCTGTACTGTATTTTGGAGTGATCTCCAACTGCTGCAAAATCTATATAAAAAAAGAAAAGAAAGCCTGACATCATTCACCCGCAACCCAGCACCGGAGATCTGCAGTAGTTTTGCCAATGCTTATAGGCACATTCCCAATCCCCATTTTGATGATCGTCCAGATGTTTGTTGAATCATCCAAATATGTATTTTGGTGCAAATTGGAATGTATATCTGACACAGGGCCATAAGTTGTAACACATGGCTAGCCCACAGTTGCAGCTGCTTTGAGGTTTTTACTACAATCAAGCGTACAAGTGTTATTAAGTAAATAAATTTCAGGCACCAGCATTTTGTGTTATTCTCACGAATAAACACATTTAAGTGCAGAATTTACTCCACCATATACATTTTTCTACACGTTAGTCAAATGGACAACTGAATTGCAAATTTCAAAGGATGTCTGTGTCTTGATTCATATTTCATTTCAGGAAGGGCAGATTAGATAGGTTCACCTGTAAATGCAACCCAAAACAAATTTCTCCCATCCCTAACTGCAGCTCACCTGAATGGTGCTTTAGTTTCTGCCATTAGTGGATGTCCATATTATGTTTTTATATATGCTGTAAGCTACCTAGAGTGGCTGGGGAAACCCAGCCAGATTTGGGGGGGGGTATATATAATGAAATTATTATTATTATTATTATTATTATTATTATTAAGCTAACACACACATTATTGTCCTTTGTTCCATGCTCCTCAATGTACTTTTTCCTTGCTCTGTTTATCCTGCCACTGGCTGTCTTCTGCTTTCACACTTGTGTTCTTTCTTAATTCCACACCTCTTCATATTCTGTCATTCTTAGGTGTCCATACTGACTGCAGTGTGAGTACGGTATGTTCTTCGCTCTTGAGCCCCTAAACAGTATTTGCCTGAGTGTCTGTGAGGGGTGAACCTCTAGACCAGAGGTTCTCAACCTTTTTGGATCCACAGCTCACTTGACCAACTACATTCTTTCTGCAGCTTCCCTGTGGGGCTCAGGAGCCCAGTTATGTCACCCCTTGCCTGCGGAGCTGGCAGCCCCACACCCCTTTTCAAACCCTTGAAAACCCTTGCGGAGTGTTCCTTCAGCCTCCTCTCTTCTCCCCTCTCCTCGGGAGTTGTCTGGGCAGCCACAGCTGCCACCCCTAGTCTCTGAGCTGGCCCTCCTCCCCCAAAGAGAGGTGCCTCCTCACACTGCCCTACAGGGGCCTGAGAAGCACCCACTGGCCATCCCCAGAGGCAACCTGGGGAGCTTGTAGCTGGGACTGCTGCACCTGTGCAAGCCTTTGGGAAGCAGAGACGTGAGAGAGCATTAGAGGAAGGGTGGAAGGAAAGAAGAACAGAGGCCAGTGTTGCCCACGGCACCCCGGTTATCATTCAAGGCACCCCAGGGTGCCACGGCACACTGGTTGAAAACCACTGCTCCAGGCTGCTTACCTGACTCCTGTGTCAGCTTTCTTTACAGCGCAGGTGAACTGAAGTCCTTCTGCTGCTTCATCTGCCACTCCCTTACAGTTTGCAGGTTTGCGCAGGGCCTCACCTCAGTGGATCTAGTTGAGATATAAACAAATGAGAGTGTAGTTGGGCTTGATAATACGAAGGTCAAGATGTCAGCATTTCCCCTCTCTTTTGCTTTCAGTGGCTGCAGGCAGGGTTGAGTCATCTTGTATAATAAACGTCTTTTTTCAACTCCCGTCCCAGAGCATGGCAACATACTTATTACTCAAGGCCAGGGTTGGTTCCTATAGGAATTGTGATAAATAAGAGGAAGCCCATGATGTACACAGGAAAAATCTGCAAGAATCCATGATTCATGTTTTCTGTCACAGCGATAAAGAAAACATAGCCCTGCTGCAGGTGCAACTATGCTCCTTTCTCTGGAAAATAAGCACAGCTCATCACAATTTTTATAACTGTGTAGGATATTAAAAAAATCATTCTGCCCTTTGTCACTCCCTGTTAACCACTAGTTTTCCTGCAGTATATTCAGTGGTTTTTTTCCTAAAAAATACGTTTAGGGGGACTCTCATTTTCCTACTCATATTGAAATACTGCCCTTCAATGAGACCAAACTTATATTCACAAAATGTTTAGGGTATGCATACCCCTGCGTCCCACCCAGAAAAAAGCACTAAGTAGATTTAACCAAAACATTTATAAAATGCTCAATATCGAAACTGGATCATATCAAGCATATTTAGACTAGAGACAAAGAGCTGATGAAGGTATAATAGAGACATGGTTGCAAATAAAATCAGATTTGTAATCTTAGAACTTGGAATCATACAAAGAAATGCACTTCCATGCAATGCAATTCAGGACTGCCAAAAGGACACACTCCTTAATGAATGGAATTAGCTATCATAGCATGCAGCGGTGGTGAAAGGCTTAGATGACTTCTTTATTTTTTATCGAGATTTTTCAAGTAAATGAAGATCGCATTTGCATAATAGCAAACAAGACGCTTAAGACATAACGAGGAACTTAGTCCTGATGCTACTTGCGGATGCACAGGAATAAAGAGAAAACACACATAATCATGAAAAAAATATACAGACTGCAATATGGAAAGCCAACGATGATAGTTTGTAGATTTTAAGCTAAGGACCAAAATTGTTTAGGTTCATAATGGGCAATATAGATTTGTCTCAAAACAAATTCAGCAAACAGAGATTAAGGGCTTATTATCCAAATTTACCTTTCCTCCACTCTTTCCAAGCGTGGTCAGTGATTTAAAACAGCATGTTGGAGCACCTTTTTTTTTTTTTTCTCCAGAGCTTTCCTTGCAAAAGCCCACTCTTTAAAGCTCAATTGGAGCAAACGTCATTCTGTGGAAAACATGAATTGACGTTTGCTCTGATTAAGATTTAAAGAGTGGTTTTCACAGGTAAAGCTCAGGACAGATTTTTTAAAAATCCCTTTGGACACGGAACTTTAAAGTGCAGACCTCTGCCTGGCAAAAGAGGGACAAAAAAGTAAGTGTGGGTAAGACCCAAGTAACTGAGAAAGATTTTTTTAGATTTAACCTCTCTAAATTGTCTGTTAAAAGTGCCCCTTTTTTGCAGCTGGCCTTCTGATGTGTTAGTAGGGCTTCCTTGCAAGAACAAAAGTAATCCTGTATCTCTGCTGTTTCTGAAAGTTATCCTCTCACAATATAGATGAGTATCCATTATTAATCTAAGATGAGCTATCTGTAGACTGGAACCTTTGAAATGTAATATCTAATAATGGATATTGGCGCTGAATGCTGTTCTTTCCAAGCTTATCATCTGGGGCCCAGGACCTGCACATCTCTGAGGGATTTCTGGAGGCCAGATAGGTTTTTTAATATAAAAAAGGTATACACATTTGTTTAAATTCCATTGTGCATTACACATTTATGCAAGGCTCTTTGGTAGGCTAAGATAAAAGCACACCAAGAACTCTGGCCAATATAAGTTTCAACAGTGGGAGTGGTCCCTACTTGCAAATCAGTAGTCAATTGTAACAAAAACTAATCATTCAAAAGTATGTATTCTGACAAGGATTCCAAACTCTAATAGAGATTCCAAACTCAAACAGAGATTTCAAACTCAAACTCATAAGGATATGTATAACACAATAATTCGTTACAGTATTAGAGATAAGAGTTTATGAGTAGAGATAAGTTCATGTTAGTCCATAGTCAAATCTTGCGTGAAGATCTTAGTTTCAGTCATTGAGCAGAAGTCAGAAGTCAATTATGGATCAGAGACCAGGACAGGGCCCTGTGTCTTCCTGAACACGCAAACACTCAGATGGTGGACAACTTTGACGGCTGTAAAAAGAGGATTGGACAAATTCAATGGTACTCTGAGCCATGTTGACTCTTGCCCTCCTTCCACAGTCACAGACAGTCATGTTTCTGCATGACAGTTGCTAGAGACCACAGGAGGGAAGAGTGCTCTTGCACTCGGGTCCTGTTGAGAGTTTCCCACAGGCATCTGGGTTGTCACTGTGAAAACAGGATGTTGGACTAGCATGCTACGCAACTGTCCCATTTTAAGCATTACAGCCTAGCTTCTGATCCCAATCTCGGATGCCCTGTTTTGGCTGCCATGCTCTGACCACGCCAGAAGACAGGACCAAAAGATGCAGATTTTTTTCATCCTGCGCTGTGGAACATGTCAGTTGGAAGTAAAACATGCCTTGCCCCCTCCCCCACAAGCCCACATCACCAATCTTCTTCCTCCTTCCACCATGGCTTTCCAGCCAATGTACTTCCGGAAGCCATTACCGCTGCGTTTCAAATCTTAGGAAAATAAACTTTATACTGTTTCGCTGGAGCTAACCTAACATAAAATGTAACCAGCTCCCATAACCTTAATTTTATAGTAACAAACAATATTTCAAAGGACTTCTGCTTATCATGGGAATTCTGAGACTTCACTGCACGCTAGGTTTACAGATAAATGTGCCATGAAAATAAGATACTTTTTGACTGCTTTGAGGTGTTGTTTTTTCTACAATCAAGCAGTGTACGAAATAAAATTCATTTATAGCATTTTTTAAAAAAAGAAATCACCCTGCAAAACAAAATGCCTGTTTGATTAAATTCAGAGCTTAATCAAATAAGCCCAATATTTCCTCTCTATCAACTTCAGGCCTCTTCTTGCGTTTTTAAAGGCAAGGTTCACGGCTGTCTTCTCTCACAGTTTTCTCTTGGAGGTAAATTCATTAATTATAGCTGCATGTATCTTCAAACACAGGTGTGGCTTGTGAAACTGTACCCATAAGTAAAGATTTATTTCCTCACGTGTACGTTCTGTTTTCTTTTTTTTCCCATGACTGTGCTTGCACTGGCATTCTGCATCAGTTTGGGATATATATATATATATACATATATATATGCACACAATCAGCTCAATCTAATACTTCCTTGCAGGCACAGAACTTCCATCGCTCATACAAATCTTCTACCCACAAGCGTTTTCCCATACGCTTTAGTGGAGGGGGGCAGTTCTGTGCATACATCCCTTTGCTTTCCCACTACATCTCATTAACCTACTTACAGACCTGTTTTGCACCATGTCTTCTACTTCTACTTCTTTTCTCTCTCTCTCTCTCTCTCTCTCTCTCTCTCTCTCTCTCTCTCTCGTACTGCAAAACATACAACTGCAAAGAATAAAAATGTGGTCTACTATGAATGGTTTCACACAAAC
Organism: Podarcis erhardii; assembly: GCF_964252035.2. Taxonomy (NCBI): domain Eukaryota; kingdom Metazoa; phylum Chordata; class Lepidosauria; order Squamata; family Lacertidae; genus Podarcis; species Podarcis erhardii. Next base: position 25,734,775 of record NC_138499.1, read on the forward strand.
TATACCACTGGCGGGAAACCTGCAACCATCAAGATGCTGCTGGACCACAATTCCCGTAATCCTTGCCTACAAACAATGCTGGCTAGAGCTGATGGGAGAGTCGGGTGGCACCTGGAGAGCCACATTTCTAGAGTAAAGGGGAACTCCTGCATCTCGTGCAAGAGGGAAGTCGTGTGAAGATCTATGTATGCTCCCAGAGCAGAAGCCACTCATGTACCTCTCGGCAGGCAGAGCAGGCAAGTTGTCCCTTCGGCTGACATCACACTGGAAAGGGACAAGCTTTGCATGCAGATAAATGTTTGATCCCAGGCAATTCTTGTCAAAGGTGTCATGCAGAAGGTGGTGGCAAAGAACTCTGTCAAGCACCTGGAGAGCCACTTCCAGTGAGATTGGCAAGGCTAGGCTAGAGACGGAGAAATAGTTTGATGTGGTAGAATGAAGCTTCCTTTCGTAGAATCACAGAATTGTAGAGCTGGAAGGGGCCACAAGGGTCATTTAGTTCAACCCCCTGCGATGCAGGAATCTCAGCTAAAGCATCCATGATGTCCAACCTCTGTAATCCTTTGTTTACAAAGAGAACTGTTCATAAACCATCATCATCCCATGTGATGCTATGCACCACGTTTAACTATTAAACTCTCTCCTGTGTTAGATCTGTTTTCCATAGGAAACTGCCTTATGTCAGGGCAGTCTATTTGTCCACCTCAATCAGAACTGTCTGCTCTGAGTTCATTCTGTTCATATGTGTGTGTTTGTGTGTGTGTGTGTGTATTGTTTAGTTGTGTCCGACTTTTCGTGACCCCATGGACCAGAGCACGCCAGGCACTCCTGTCTTCCACTGCCTCCCGCAGTTTGGTCAAACTCATGTTAGTAGCTTCGAGAACACTGTCCAACCATCTCATCCTCTGTCATCCCCTTCTCCTTGTGCCCTCCATCTTTCCCAACATCAGGGTCTTTTCCAGGGAGTCTTCTCTTCTCATGAGGTGGCCAAAGTATTGGAGCTTCAACTTCAGGATCTGTCCTCCCAGTGAGCACTCAGGACTGATTTCCTTTAGAATGGATGGATGGATGGATGGATGGATGGATGGATGGATATATATATATATATATATATATATATATATATATATATATATATATATCACATTAAATATGGCCATGCTCAGATTCTGCTCAGTTTCCTGCCAATGCACCAAAATCTGAGAAGTTTCACCCAGAAATAGAAGTTATTTCCACAAATAATTGGTCAATTTCAAAGCTGTTAGGAAGATTGTTACCTAGCACCACTGGTGTATCCCCATAGTGAAGGGTGCTGCAGACATTACTTTATGAGCGCACTCCCTAAGAGATCCTGGGCAAAGCCTCAAAGGATACCAATGATTCAGAATAATTTATGCATGTGTGCCATTAACCGCTAAATTTGTCAGTGCCTTGCACGCTATAATGACTTAGCGATCTTTGCATGTTTTCTAATTACTGGAGCCCCTTCTTGCTCTTAAAATTATGCCTTCATGTTCTGTGTAATTACCCTAAAGGGGTGAGATCAGAAGTTGTGCGTCACCTGCAAGATTAAAAAACAAAAACATGGATTTCATTCTTTCTCCCTTTCATTCTCTACCTATATTGGCTAACTAATCATATCAATAAAAGTACTTGCAGGTGATAATTTGGGCATTTTCCAGAGACGGTTACTAAAGGTTGAACCTGTTTGTACTGAAATGATTGCTTCAAATGTAATTCCACTTGTATCTTGCTCCTTAAATGTCACACTGCAGTGCCCCCTGCTGGTGGAGATATCCTAAAGTTTGAACAAAATCATTGGAGTTGCTTGTGCTTTTTAGCGACGCTCTTCTCACAGCAAGAAACATAATATTTCGCAACAATCTTAATCTCATAGTTTTTCTTATCCCAGCACTTTGGGAAATCACACAATTTCTCTTCTTGAAAAAGACAAAATTGGTGCCTGTGCAGCAATGCTGTCTTGCCAGCCGTGAACTACATCCCAAATTGGAGCTCTGTTGCTTAAGCTTTTCATAGAATTGTAGAATTGCAGACTTGGATAGAGCCCTGAAGATCATTTAGCCCAACCCCTAGCAATGCAGGGATCTCATCTAAATCATCCATAACAGATGGCCATCCAGGCTCTCTAAGAAGAGGAGTTTGGATTTGATATCCTGCTTTATCACTCCCCTTAAGGAGTCTCAAAGCGGCTAACATTCTCCTTTCCCTTCCTCCCCCACAACAAACACTCTGTGAGGTGAGTGGGACTGAGAGACTTCAAAGAAGTGTGACTGGCCCAAGGTCACCCAGCAGCTGCATGTGGAGGAGCGGAGACGCGAACCCAGTTCACCAGATTACGAGTCCACCACTCTTAACCACCGCACCACACTGGCTTTCCAAGGAAGGAGATTCCAGGTCCTTTAATTGCAGGTGTCGAGGCCTGACCCTGGAATCATTTGTATGTGCTCTACTAGCAAACTGCAGTCTCTCCCCCCACCCCAAATGTTTGGAGGAGCCAGGTTCACCTCCCTCCCAGGAGTGGTTAAAAGCAGCTTCAGACCTCATACTTGTGAGATCCTCGATATCCAAACAAAACCAGTGGCAAGATTGCAATCCCCAGGCTACTTCTCTCACCTCTCACAGGCCTTTTGGTTCACCACATGACCCAGAAAAACTGCCTGTGGACAAACGTCGGCTCCCTCGGCCTATAGAGCGAGGTGAGCGCGCAACCCCAGAGTCGTCCGCAACTGGACCTAACGGTCAGGGGTATCTTTACCTTTTTATGCCTTCTGGACTTCTAGGTTGGCAGGCTTGTGTTTCTTCAGGTTATCTACGGTCCTGACACTTCTCTTTCTTTAGAAATGAAGTGCCGCTTGCTGAGCCTACAGGATCTGAAACAGCGTGCCAGAGAAAGCAGGTGTGGCATATTTATTTTTATTTTTTGATGGTGCACTTAATTATTGCTGATTTGGAAGTGGGAACTTTTTGATACACACCAGCATAAGCCAATGGTGCTTTTTTTCTGCCAGAAACTCTTTTACAATTGTTTGCTATACCTCATAGAGATCAAACAGGCATGGTTATGAGTGGAAATTTTGAAACTGTGCCAGATTCATTAAAAAGGATACTGGCTCATGAGTAGGGGTTGATTTTGGGTTCAGAGGGTGTTTTCTCTCTCCCTCCACCCCTTTTTTTTAATTTGCATTGCAACATTTATTTATTTAAAAACATTTTCCTGCTGTGTCTTGTACATGCAGAAACACCTGTGCTGTTACAGAGCTGACCTACTTATCCAAAAATAATTTTTCCTGTGTGGCTGTAACCACTTAAAAATATGTTATTCCTAGGCGAACTAAATTCATAGGGGAGATATTCCAGATCTTTTAATATACAGACATATTGGATGGCTTAAGAGACTGGCAACGGGTGGCAATATTTTTTAACCTTTTGTGTTGTCAGTTCAAATACAGTGCATTCAGCATACACTGTACAGATTTCCTCAGTCAAGCTGTGTATATGTTTGAAAGTGCTTAGCCAGTTTGGTCCATTGGAGAATGTATTAGATTTATGCCTAGGACAATGCTTGCCCCATTATGAACTCATTTGGTGTCTTTGGGTCAGTCAGCCTCAGCTATCCATCTGTAAAATTAAAGAATTATTTGCATGCTTCTTATCTACGCCGTGTAGGTGTGGGAAATCAGGACACATCTGCTGACAAGATACAAAAGGCACCAACTATCTGCACTTTCCAGAAACAAATTTAGTTCTGAAAGGCTTCCTCAGCTGGATAAATGGATCTTTGCCATGGATATCTTATTTTGTAGGGTTTTGGTTTTCTTTTAGATGTATATGCTGTTTTTGTGCTGTTTCTAAACTGTTTTTGCTGTGTTTATTGTACATCACCTTGAGACAATTGTATCAAAAATGAATAATAACATCATCAAATTGCTTACTGGACCCCACATAGAGCCTTAATAGCAAAAGGACTGACAGTTCAAACTAGGAGGGGGAGTCACTTGCCCAGGAACAAGGTCCACATTTAATCCAGATTCACATGGAGCAATTTTTTTTTTTAAAAAGGCAGCCCCTTCTAGGATTCACATAGCCATTGTTCAAAGTTCCAGCAAGGCTGACAGTCGCTTGCCTTGGTGAAATGCCACTTACATATTCATTTAGATACCCAGGTGTTATGTACAACCCTAGCTTGCACCCACATTCCTTTGCCTGGATTATCTGTTTCCAGCATCTTGTCAAGTTATAGACTTAAATAACACACAATTCTTTCCCACAACTATAAAGAATAATTTCACAGTCTCTTTTGCTGGCCTTGCATTTATTCAGACATGCAAGTTCCCTTTCCGTTTCTCCACAGCAAGATTGCTATCCATAATCTCTGATTCAAAAAATGCCTGCAGACTCTTGGAGGGATGGAACAAACACAGCCTCTGGAAAGAGGATCACTATGCATTTGGTGACTGAAACAAGATCATTCACATTGTCCCATTATTCCTCCAGCTAATGCATCTTTTCCTTTATTTCCCCCCATGTATTGTTGCATCTCAACCAAATGATCCTGTATTTCTTTGTTAGCTTCACTTGCACCTTTCAGATATTTGCACAGCTCCTGTATACCTTGACATAATGCTTTGCATTTTGTCTCCCATTCATCAGCAAAACTCTTGTATGAATTAGACAACTCAATATGGGTGTTTCGTTCATTGTGGGATCTCTCTTCCATACTAGCACGCTGCTGTACTTTTGCCTCCTTCACTTCTACTGAAAGATCTGCCACCTGTTTCTGTAGATTTTCATTTGATTTTTTTAGTTCACTGACTTCCTTTTCCATGCAGGACACTTCTTCTTTCTTGTTCTGCAGGTCATACTGAAGACCCACAATTTCACTTCTTTTTTCCCAAGCAAGAACCAGAAGTTCATCTGTTTTTGCCTTCAGTTCTGCAGCCAACCGAATGTTCTGATTATGCAAGAATTCTTTTTCATCCTCCCATTTTTTCTCAGAATACTTTATTGATCTCTGTAGCTCATCCAGCTTTAACTGTAGCTCTGCCTTTGCAGCATTGGCTACTGTGAGCTCTTCTTTCAGATGTTCTACATCTTCTTGAATGCGCTCCGACTCTTGAGCTGGCTTCCCCCCTATGGCTTTGGGCATCTTGGCCTTATCAGCCAATTCCAGGAAGACAGGCTCATCCCCTCCACCAGTGGGCACAATGCAGGCCTCAACTGGCCTCTTTGGACTACTAGTGGCATCTCCCACCTGAGCCACTTCTGGCATAAATTGGCTCTCAGGCAATCTTCGTTTCTCCAAGATAAACTGCTCTACCTTTGGAACATTCAATGCAAGGCCTGCTTGGGACACTCTCTGCACAGATCCTACCTCCTCATATTCTCTGGCAACCTGTTTCTCCTTTATTTCCCTTCTAAACATCGCTAATTCATACTTCTTCCTCTGTTCCCGTTCTATCTGTTTCTGATGCTCCATCTCTCTTTGGTTTCTTTTATTCTCCATCATTAATTCCAATTCTTTCTGGCTCTCTTTCGTTTTCTTCTTCTGTTCCACTTCCAGACGTGTCATCTCCAACACCTCCTTTATCCTCCAGTAGTCTATTGAGTCAAGATCCATAGCTTCATCCTTACAAGCCTCTTTTGACCTGGGTGCTTTGTTACACAGCATTCTTTAATTTCTCTCCTCAGACCCAAACAAAGTTGTTGCGCTTGTTCTGCAATCAAATTTTGAAGCATTTCAAGGTGACTCGCTGGTTTTATTACACTGTTTCAAAAATCCCACTAACGTGTATCTCACACATTCAAATCTTACAAATTCTCCTCTCAGATACATAACTCTTATATATTAATAACCCATAACTTCAAATCCCACACCGCTGAGGCCAAATTGTGAATCTGCTCTCAAAGATTTAGCTCCTATATATTAGGACCCTGCTCTGCTACTAAATTTTGATCCCACTCTCACAGTTTTAACTCCTATATAGCAATATCTCACAGCTTTGGATGCCACCAGGCTGCCAACAAATTGTGACATTTCCTGGGCAAATCTACAAGCTCCTGTCCCCAAGTTCTCACTAAAGTCAGTTCCTCAGCTACTCCTCTAAGTCCAGACTAAAAATACATGAAACTGCCTATTCTACCTTGAAGAACAACTGTCCTAACTCTGTTACATATACTTCAATTATGCCTCTCATCTTGTTCCCCCTTTCCCTCAGACTCTCACAGCCAAATCTCTCTCCTTTCAACTGTCATTTTCCAACCGACTCTCTCTACCTGTCATTCAACTTTAACTCCGCCCACCATTCCATTCCACTTCTCTGCTGTCTGTCCTTCTTGCACTCACTCTTCTGTCACAGTCAAGCGTATGTGGGGCTCATGATGTGTAGCGAGGCCCTAACCAGGAAGGTGCTGCTATCCTGCCATAGAATCCCAACCCCCAAAGTCTGAATCCCCACCTGAGTCATGCAGCAGTGCCTCCAGTGCTTTTTTTCCCCTTTAAAAAATGTTTAGGGGTACTTTCATTTTGACTCAAGAAAATCACCATTTTATAGTTCAAATCGGGGGAAATAAATGCAGTAAATGGACAAAAGTACAGTCGTACCTCGGGTTAAGAACTTAATTCATTCTGGAGGTCCTTTCTTAACCTGAAACTGTTCTTAACCTGAGGTACCACTTTAGCTAATGGGGCCTCCCGCTACCGCTGTGCGATTTCTGTTCTCATCCTGAAGCAAAGTTCTTAACCCGAGGTACTATTTCTGGGTTAGTGGAGTCTGTAACCTGAAGCGTCTGTAAACTGAAGCGTCTGTAATCCAAGGTACCACTGTACAAAGAACATGCTTCTATTGGAGATTCAGGAAACACTGGGAAAGGAAATGAAGCTGCCATCAGAGGTGGTAACAATGAAACTGACAAATCACCATGCTAGATTCCAACTCCTACTTCACACATTAAACGCCCGCTTCTGTCTGAGACTCAGGAAACATTGTAACAGGAAATGAGGCCGCCACCGGGGGTAGCAACAGAACTGACGACTCACCACACAATTCAACAGAACTAACAATTCACTGTGCTAAAGAAGAAAGTAAAAAAATTAAAAGTTTTAGTTTCTTCTCCCGTTAGATTCACAAAATGTTTAGGGGTATGTGTCCCCCCAGAAAAAAAGCACTGAGTGCCTATGAAGCAGCAGCAGTGGGTTCCAATTAGATTTCACTGAAAGCCACCACTTCCCCACCAGCAATAGAAGTTGCAAGGAAAGCAGGGGACCTGTGGGGGCACCACCTCTTGGGGTTCTGCCGCCTGAGGTGGCTGCCTCAGCCTGCCTCATGGCCAGGGCAGCCCTGGTCTCAACAAACAAAGGAATTGAGGAGGGGGTGAGATCCAAATGATGAGATATGGAACACTACTCTGCAATCATACCCTAGTTATATTTTAGCCCCCTGCCCAAGGGAGAGGTGGTTTTGGCAAGCAGGTGATGGTAGGCAGGGCTGGTGAGTAAAATGAGCAAGGACACAGCATAATAAATATATATATATACACTTCCATTTCCAAGAGTGTGAAGGGAAGATGGGGCGGTGCTGCTTTGTCTTTGAAGCTCAGACATCAAGCAACTGAAAATTGGTCAAAACCGTGTGAGCGATGTATTCATCACCAACATGGCTCATCCTCCGCCCCCCACACTTTCCCCATCACTTTGCTTACAGCAGAAAGTCTTATCTTACGGGGAAGAAACAGCTTTGTTACGCAAGAGCTCCAAATCAGCTTAAGTTGTGCAAGCTGAATTTGCCAGCATGGGATTGAATTCCCCTGAAAACAGTCTGAGAGCATACTCTATCCCTATCCGTTCTGATATTGCTGTCCATGTACACATGTACATGGGCACTTGCTAAAGCTGGTCGGGAACTGAGCCAAAAGGGAGAAGGTGCTATTTTGTATTGCAAATGTGTGCCGCTGCATTTCTGAGGGACACCTGAAAGGCTGCCAACAACGTATTTGACTTGTGCATTCCTTAAGCCCCTCGCACTGAAAGAACAAGTGCTCCCTTTCCACATGTGATGTATTTTGAGACAAAAGGTTTCTTTAAGATGTCCCCCCCCCCCCCGCAAGCCTTCAGGCTCCTCCTGATCCTTTTTCAAATTACAGAGATGATGGTATACCAGGGAGAATTGTGATTAGTCTAAACTCTCCACAGCTGCGAGGGATGGATGTAAAAATTCCACTTGAGGATCCACAACTTCTGGACTCAATTTACCTACATGACACCACGACCTAAACCAAGGGAGTGCTTGAAAAAGACTTGGAGAGGCATCAGGGCTATTCAGTTTCTTCCATAGCATCAGCCACTGAGGGGCTCACAACCGCCCTGCCCAACACGTCTGTCATTATAGGGCAGTGATATTATAGGAGCCTTGAGAGGTGGAGGAAGGGGAACGGAACAACAATATAAAAAGCTCCAAGTACAAGAGAATCTAAAGAGGGCTTGCAATTCATTACTTATGGTACCAAGAGGATTATAAAACACCTTGTAACTGAAAGGCTTCGCCTGTAGCTGTTAAGGACTGCAGGCTTTGCTTTTTCTTTTTAAAGAAAAAAAGAAAAAAAGGAGTCTGACGAATGTTGAGCGATCTTGGCAGGAGAAATCCAGCAATAGGTTTTCTGTCATTTTGCTTAGAAGAGACAATGATTCTTAGTTCAGAGAGGCTCTTCTGATTGTTTCCTTGGGTTACCAATCAAACACAACATAACAGAGCATTCCCCTTCTGTCACTTTTATGAATGAATAGAAAGAGACAATAGTGGCCACATGCCAAGGACTTTGAACACACGGCACACCAAACAGCATTTTATACCTATACACATTTGGAATATTTCATGGTACCTGTGCAGGCCCAAAGAATAAGTTATTATAAGGCTGATAAAATTCAAGAGAGGAGAATACACATGTTTCTTAATCACACTTCCTGCATAAAATGTGAAGCTGCACTGGTTTTCAAAGAGGATGGATAGATGGTAGGTAGGTAGATAGATAGATAGATAGATAGATAGATAGATGATAGATAGATAGATATGTAATATATATAACGAAAAATGGTAAGAGTAACAAACATGGAGGTAGTTTGAGCTGATTTGTTCCTCATAAACTATATGTTCCATCATCATAGCTTAATAAACAAATTAATTAAAGTGTAAAGAGAAATATGTGGCCTTACTATTCAATAGTTGACCACCTTTCTATAAATTTGTCATTAGTGTTGTATATTTTTAGTCCTGAAATGGAATATAAATTTTACTCAACAGGGCAACTATATGTCATTTGCCCTGCTAGCGAGGTAGGTGGTGCTGTTGCTTCCCTTCGTATATTTCATAGAATCATAAAATCGTAGAATTGTAGAGCTGGAAGGGATCCTAAGGATCATCTAGTCCAACCCCCTGCCGTGCAGGAATGAGAAAGAGCAGAGGAGGCCACTTTGAACCCACAACCGCTCAGCCACATTGTTTTATTTTCTATCAAAAAAGGAGTGCTCTTATTTTAAAAGAAGACATCACAGAGTTGCAAATGCGCAGGGATTAAAAAGCTGTGGCCTCCCAGATGTTGTCAGACTCCAAGTCCCTAATACCACTTCAGTGGCATTTGCAAATAGTTGTACCCCCATAGTTGATTGATACAAATAAAGACGGATTCACATCGAACCTGGGTTTGAAAGGCATACATATTACAGCCGTCTTAGTCCTATAGTAACTTCCAGGAGAAAATTCTATGCACCCTTGCAATCTTACACACCTGTCTACCCACATCCCACGGGCATCAGTGGGGCTTAGTCCCAGATAAGGTTGCATAGGGCTGCAGCCTTGGAAAGTAAGTTCCATTGAGTACAACGAGGCTCAGTGGCGTAGCGTGGGTTGTCAGCACCCGGGGCAAGGCAAGTAATTTGCGCCCCCTAACCCGTGGATTTGCGCCCCCTAACCCTAACCCCCAGATGTTGCGCCCGGTGCGGCCGGGCCCCCCTGCACCCCCCACGCTACGCCACTGACGAGGCTTACTTCCGAGTAAGCATTAGAAGATGCTCTGTGGTCCAAACAAGAGAAAGAAAACGTAGGAGACTGTCATATGACAGCAGGGTGAATAACTGCGATTCGGTACAGAATAAAAAAGGGGGTTGCGCTTGTCGTAAAACAAAAGACCAAACAAACATGTATCAATTCGAAAGAGCAATTTTTTTAAAAAAAATGCCCATTGTAAAGCTATTTAGGGAATAAATTTATAACTGCTCTTGTTGGAAAGCCAAACCCCAGTGCTCTCTGTTGCACGCTGCATCCTTATAGATGTCTGCCAAAATGTTTATAATGATATTTTAACTCTGCTTAATCTTGTTAAATCATTTTAGGCGGTTGTGGCGGCGAAGCAGCCTAACAGGAGACATTGCACAGGCAGACGTTGCATTCCAAAGTGAGCTCAGTTGTTGTGCAAGAGGCAACACGTATGTTCTGTAGTCGTGGCCGAGTGGTTAAGGCGATGGACTAGAAATCCATTGGGGTCTCCCCGCGCAGGTTCGAATCCTGCCGACTACGTGCGAGACAAAGAAAAATAATTTTGTCTACGTGCTTCGTGAATGTGCCGTTCTGCTTTTAACTTTCAATCCCAGACTTTAAGGAATAGGTTTTGTTAATTTATTTAACCATTCTCCGCGGCGGCTTAGACGTGGCGGCGGAGGAGGCGGGGCGCGCCTGTCCTCGCCCTTCTCCCCCCCCCCGCCGCTACCATGGCAACGAGGGGAAGGGGGGGTGAGAGACGTGAGGAGAGGCTAAGATGGCGGACGACCTGGATGAGCTGCTGGACGAGGTGGAGAACAAGTTCTGCCGCCTCTCGAGGCGAGACTGTTCGGAGCGAGGCCGGCCGGGCCAGGGGCGGAAAAGGAACCGCTTCCGCGAGGAGGAAGAAGAGGCCGAGGCCGAGGCCGCCGCTGCGGGGGAGAGGGCCAGGTGAGCACTGCGCATGCTCGCGCCTTCCTCCTCCTGCTCTCCCCCCGCCCCTCCGAGGTGCCCCTAAAGGGGAGCGCAGTTTCAAAGAGAAATATTAACGACACTTCCGATTCACTGTTAGCGTGTAGTGCAAACTTCAGAAAGCTCCGAAGCCTTTAAAACTAAAATCCCTCATTTTCTAAGCGTGTTTAGGTTGCACTCACCAAGCGAAGTTACTATGAAAGTAGCCCAATTGAATTAAGTGATACTTCCGAGTAAGCATGCAACCGTTTGCGCAACTCAGGCTTTTCCCACCTTCCACCCGCTCAGCCTTCGGGCAACCCATGCAGAGAAAAAGAAGAAAATACAGCAAGGGCACCAAAGAAGTGTTTCGGCGGAACATGCCTTTCCCTTGCCTTTCTTGCGTATGATGATACTCCTGGCCCGCACAGGAGCGTGTTCGAGCGGAAACCAGAAATGAGGGTTGTGCGCGCCTCTTCCGCGTGTTCTACCTCTGTGGGTGCCGCTTAGTCTCTCCGTTCTACTACTCCCTCCCTCGTTTCCAGGCGACGTGACGCGCGACCACCCAGCTGCTACTGCTGCCAGATTCTTAGCTTGCATGAACACACCAGCGTTTCCCAATTCCTTCAGACTATCCCCACCTCTGCATCTTTTTAACATTCTCCAACACCCCCTCTGGCTTATCTCCCAGACAGTTTACCCCTCTTCCCCTTCCACCAACTTCTCCACTGAATTATGTCAAACCCAGGGAAGATGCATCTCAAGCCACAGTTGCAGGCTACAGTCTGTGCATTTATTTATTTATTTATTTATTTATTTATTTATTTATTTATTTATTTAATTTCATAAAACTTAGGCACTGCAAACAAACAAACTAACAGCGGTTTACAGAAGATAAAACAGTAAAATAAAATATAAAAAATCACAACCCTGCTTTAAAACGTGCAAAAGTTAAAATACTAAAACACCTTAAAATTACCTCAGCTTTCTAAGCATCTGGGCAGGCTTGCATAAGTAGCAAGTATCACGGATGAACAATCTTTGCTTCCTGTCACCTTTGTGGGAAACTGTGTTTGGCCACTGTGCACGCTGCGGATTTTGTTGTCGTTTAGTCGTGTCCAACTCTTCGTGACCCCATGGACCAGAGCACGCCAGGCACTCCTGTTTTCCACTGCCTCCTGCAGTTTGATCAAACTCATGCTGGTAGCTTCGAGAACACTGTCCAACCAGAGAACACTGTCCAACCACCTCGTCCTCTGACGTCCCCTTCTCCTTGTGCCCTCAATCTTTCCCAACATCAGGGTCTTTTCCAGGGAGTCTTCTCTTCTCATGAGGTGGCCAAAGTACTGGAGCCTCAGCTTCACGATCTGTCCTTCCAGTGAGCACTCAGGGCTGATTTCCTTGAGAATGGATTGGTTTGACACTGTGGTTACTTGGAGACAAAATGTTTCATTTTCACGTGTGACAATTGCCACAGGAGTTTTAAGTGTTTGAAGCGGCTGTCCCCATACTTTGGTCAGCATCTTCTAAATAAACTTACCAAAGGATGCTCCTCTTCCGTTTCTTTCCAGATTTTCCAAAGTGTTGACAAAAGGTGCTAGTGAAGAAGAAGACATAGATGACATAATTAAAGATATCATCGACGAAAACAGCTATGCCAAAAATCTTGTGGTAGGTCAAGACAAAGCAACCTCTGAGGAAAGGGAAAGTTGTGGGGGGGAGTGTCAGTCAGAACCTTTGAAGAAGAAAGCCAGATGAAAAGGGAAAGTGGTGGAAGTCTAAAGTAAGAATAGACAACCTTTCCCTCAGGAGTAATCCGTCAGGGCCGCATGGTGGTGGTGGGTAGAACCAAAGCCAAGGAAGCAGAGAAAAAGTGTTCTAGATTCCCTAATCTGGAATAAAGCTAACACTGCTTCAGTTGTCACATCAGATTAAAATTTCTAGTCCTATGCATCAGCCAGAGCCATTTACTCCAGTCCAGAACCCAAAGTTCACATTAAGAGAATGGGTACATCCTTACTGGAGGAAGGAAAATACTGCCTGACTGATGGAGCAGTGTGGTTCCCCATGTATCTTTGCTGCAGCTGCCTGCAGAAATGGGAGCCATTTGTGAAGCCCTCATGTTGTTTGCTGCTTTTCTACCCTCTGTCTTCCTTCTTATTCGAGTAGACTTCTGGTCCTTGTTATTTGGAAACAAAAGCAGGAAACTTGGCCGTGCTGCTGGTTTGTGTTAAGAGGTCCCCATCTCTCTCTCTCTTTATTAGAAGCATAAATCTAAGTCACCTAGCCCTGCATCTGAAAATAGAACTACCTCCGTTCAAGCTCATGGTAAGAGGTAAGTAAAAATCACATGAGTGAGTAAAGGCTTTGAACAGTAAACAGCTAATTTCAACTTAACTCTATTGACAGTCGGTAAACGAAAGAATGCATGGGTTGGATCAAGAGTGACTTAGTTGCACTAAGACTGCAAGCCTGTACACATTTACCTGAGAGTAAGTCCTATTGAACTCAGTGGGATTTACTTTTTTGCTGTTAGTTCTCATTGAAATCAATTAGTTCTCATTGAAATCATTGAAATCAGTTATTTACATTGCATCATTGGGTAGGTCACTGCCCCAAAGAGCTTACAATCTAAAGTGCAGGATAAGCAAAACAACAGTGGAAGGGAAGGCAGGGGCAAATTGGAAGAATTGTATGGCTATTTCATTTACATGTGCATAGGTTTAGGCTGCAATCTAATGCCAGGTTATTGGAGACTAAACCCCATCGAACACAAGAGTACTTCCATATAGTTATTTCTAGGATATCACTGTTCATCAGAAGCTAACTGTGTATGTTTTCTCAGAAGTAAATTTGTCTATGTTCAACATGGAAACGAGAAAGTTCTGCCAAAAGATCCATATAGGGTATGTGTATTTTGAGGGTGGATTAGAGGGAAGAGTCTTACCCGGGATGCAGTTTCAAACTGCAGTGGTACCCTGGGTTACAGACGCTTCAGGTTACAGACTCCACTGACCCAGAAATACTACCTCAGGTTAAGAGCTTTGCTTCAGGATGAGAACAGAAATCTCATGGCAGTGGCAGCAGCGGGAGGCCCCATTAGCTAAAGTGGTACCTCAGGTTAAGAACAGTTTCAGGTTAAGAATGGACCTCCAGAACGAATTAAGTTCTTAACCTGAGGTACCACTGTACAGGACAGCAAAGAAGAAAGGGCAGATTCATTTGAATCATTGCTAACTTTTCACTTTGATTTCAATGACACCTAAGTGCAACTAGCATAGCATGGATCAAACCCTATGTCTTCAGTGGACAGAATTTTATTGCTTGTTGCATTATTGCTGGTTAGGGCGCCAGATGCAAAAGAGAACAGGCTCCTACATCTTTAATAGCTGTGCGGAAGATGGAATTTCAGCATGTGTGTTTGTCAAGCTATGCTCTACTCTTTAGCTTCTGGTCTCCCTAATGCTGACAGTTTTGTGAGTATGTGGGAGCACCAGTTGATGTTTATGAAGAAATGGTCACATCAGTTCTTCTTTTAACTATATAGAATATGACATGAAATGAGGATGGGGGAATTTTAATAGCTTTTCAGAACTTAAAGCTCCATGTTGATTATGATGTTTGCTTGATTTCTAGTCCCTGTTGTGTTTGGTAGAAATCCTGCAGGTTCTGGAGTACAGTGGTGCCTCGCAAGACGAAAAGAATCCGTTCCGCGATTCTCTTCGTCTAGCGGTTTTTTCGTCTTGCAAAGCAAGCCCATTGACGGCTTAGCGGTTTAGCGGCTTTTAGCGGCTTTTAGCGGCTTTTAGCGGCTTAGCGGATAAGCGGCTTAGCGGCTTAGAAAAAGGGGGGGAGGGGAAAAACCCCGCAGGAACTCGCAAGACATTTTCGTCTTATGAAGCAAGCCCATAGGAAATTCGTTTTGCGAAGCACCTCCAAAACGGAAAACTCTTTCGTCTAGCGAGTTTTCCGTCTTGCGAGGCATTCGTCTTGCGGGGCACCACTGTATTTCCCTTCCAGTTGGGTTTTTTGCCCCCAAGATACATATATCATGCAGATAATAATATTACCATTTCTTCTGAATTGTCCTGCCCTATAGTTCTACAAACAAAAGGTTTGTTGAAAAGGTACACATGCTCACTAGCGTAATGACACCTGAGAAATCAAATGATGCAAACTTTGCAGGCAAATGGTTTAAGGTGGGGTTTTTTCTTCTTCTTCACAACTATTTCAAGGCTTTCCGATTTATTTCTTGTAGATGTTGCCCTGTATATCTTGGTGGAAGCAGCGCGCCACATGGTATAGGAACAAATATTTCTCAGAGGTAGGCATTTAAAAATAAATAAATACTGGCAATTGCATTATGAGACCTTCATGTTTCTCTTACTGCTATATTAGGAAGGAACATACTGTAAGCTGCTGCTTTATACTGAATCAGACTGTTGGTCCATCTGGCATAGTATTGTCTACACGGACTGGCAGCAACCCTCTGGCGTTTCAGACAGAGGCATTTCTCAGTCCTTCTTGGAGATGGCTGGGACTGAACCTGGGAGCTTTTGCACCATCTATGACCCTCTCCACCCCCACCCAAGCTGCTGCACACAGTTATCTCAGCGTGTGGTCTGTAGCCACAAGGAGTCAGTCTGAGTTCACTATTCAGCTGCATCAGCCAGTGGCAAGGCAGGTGAGAAAAGCCCCCAGCACATGCAGGATTCAGCCTATGTTTGTTTAGATTTCTGTATACCACCAGCATTTGCGTGTACAGATCATGCTTACCCATGTTAAAGAAGCATATGAATCAGAAACACAGAGGATCTTGGATATATGTTCACATAGTTTCACAGACATGATCCTCTTGCAAGGAGGGAAGTGGTGAGAGATCAGCTGTGATGTGCCATAAAAGTCAGTTCCCATAAGGATTTTTCCTAGGCTAAATTCTTCCTGTAAAATGGAGGCACCCAAGCTTTTACCCATACATAGAAAAAAGGGTGAAAATTGAATTAGTAAATACCAGAGTTGCAGCCTTTAATCAACTGAGGTTTTATTTTATTGAATGGTAAGAACTGATTTTATTTAGTGGAGGTTAGTTTTAAACAGTGGCACTGAAAGCTTAGAGTGTAACCGTTCTGTTTAAAGGTTAGTCTAGTTCTGGTGAGTTAGGATAGGAAATGTGAAACAGAATATTCCTTTCCTTTTAACAGCTGTTTATTAAATTGTGAGTTTTTTTACACTTCTGTCAAGATTTAAGAAATGCACCTATTATGAGATTGGATAATATGAACAAGTTTAATAAGTTAAGAAATAAGTTGATTGAACTGTTCCATGTGTTTAATCTATAATGTTTGTAATCTTTTTTGGACAGAACCTGTGATCAGCTGCGGTGTACTGCATGTGACTTCCGCGTTTTGCAATACAATGACTTTCAGTGGGATCAGTCATGTGATTACCTCTTTTTCAGGTATGCTTTGCGGATAATATTGATAGGAATATTTGGTGTGATGTGACCTATATGGTATTGGGGTAACATATAAATGTTGTGGTCCGTAAATGTTCTGATATCAACTTTGCAGAATTGCAGGTATGGATATTTCAGTACATAGATTGGGGGGAAAGCCTATAGCAGAAATACCCAAAGGCTTTCATTTCAGTGACAAGGATAGAGTATCTTTGTCTTTGTTCCACTCTGTGGCTGTGTGGTTCTGAGGGAGTTGGTTTGTTGTTGTTGTTGTTGTTGTTGTTGTTGTTGTTGTTATCATCCCATCCATCTGTCTGGGTTGCCCCAGCCAGTCCAACAAATGTAAAAGCATAATAAAACAAGAACGCTGTTGAAATAGAATATTTTTGATTGGTAGGAATAACATGCCTGAATTCCGCAAGTTGAGGACGAAGATGCAAACCAAGAATGGATCGAGGGCCTATGCTTGTCAGTGCACTTGGAGATCAATAGATGAATTAACAGACCTCACTGTGGATCGACAGCTCCGCTGGGTTTGCAGCAAACACGTCGAATGAAGTTGTCTTTGTCATTCACATGCTCATTTCTGTATGAAGACCATCTGTTCACTGCTCGGCATCACGAGTGATGAATTGAGTGTGTTCCGTGTACACTTAGATCTTGATAATCCAAATACAAACTCTGGACTTTGCCTTGTCTGCAATTCCCTTGTGAACTAATGGAACTGGGGGGGACATAGTAAGCCGGAGACCTTCCTCGGCCTAGAGGACCAGGCTGGCAGAACTGTTGAGTACTTGCAGCACAGCAGGGAGTGAAGCTGAAAGGAAACAAGGCCCGGGTCCTAGAAGGCATCCCACAAATGTAGAAGCGAGAGATACACCTGAAAAGAAAGAGAAATCTGCCTAAGCTAATACTTGGGTTAGAACACTTTTTGAATATGCATGTGGGATATTTTGGCTTTGGCTTTTTACCTGCACATGTGTATGTAGTGAGCCAATCTCCAAATTAATATTATTTCAGAGTTGTTTTAGCAGGATGCTGAAGCTTGCTTTCAGAGCAAGAGCAGATAGCTTGGACAGTCCAGCGATGGGAAGGAAAATGACACGACAGCTCCAGCATTTTAATAAGCTCATTTCTAGTTGTGAGCCAGGTCCTTAGGCTGCAGTCTTCATGCATGTAATCCCAGGAATCAGCCCCACTGGACACAGTGGTACTTGCTTCTAAGTAAACATAACCAGAGTTGAGCTAGGGTGGCGCTTTTTCCACTCCCTTAAGTCTGCAATCCTGTTCACACTCACTTGGAACAAAGTCCCACTGAATTCAGTAGGACTTACTTCTGAGTAGAATGCATTGGATTGAGCCACTCAAAGCTGTTCGTGTAAATGATATTGTGACGGAGCCTAAACAATTTTTTTGCAATGATATTCAAAATCAATGTATTTCTTTGCGGGGGACAAGGGTAAACGTCCTATTAGGTGTAGGGTTATTCCACCTTCACTGGCACTCTGCAAGTTTTAAGTTATCAGAAAACTGTTGTTAGATGTCTATTTCAGTTGTCTTTTGAGACTGTCAGTGCATCCACATTCTATGTTTTAATCTTTGTATCGGAATACCAAATATAATCAAAGTGGTTGATTTTTGCATCCCCATTTCCATCATAAAAAAAGAATTGAGCCGATGGGTGATACCCAGTGTTAGTCAGACCCAGAGTGGACATATTGAAATGAACTGGACTTGCATAACTGAATTCCCTTGATTTCAGTGGGTCTGCTCAGAGGTTGACTTAGCAGGGTTGTATGATTTTGAGTTGTATGATTTAGCTGATCCTGAATTATTTTCTCAATCAACACGTGTAGCACTATTCCAGGAGTTTTTTCTGTAGCACTGAAAGTTTAAAAGCAAATTGAAGCATAAACAATTGTAGCAAGCAAGTAGTACTCAGAATGTGGGAAACAATAGCACATTTGGAAAAAAAATGTTGCTCATACGATCTTAAAACACATCATCCTATGCAAGGAATTTCAGTTGCTTTTTAGACCAGGTAATCTGTTTAGAATAAATAACTTGGATATACTTTCTTTTAAACCAAAATATGGAATCTAAAAGTCCACAAGGCAGAAATCGTTCCCTCTAATTTCTCTGTAATGCTAGAGTCATTAAAAGTTGTATTCTTGGCATATCTGAATAAGTTGGTTAAATTTCATGTATTAATTGCCTGTTGTATTTGTTCTTTTAGGCCCCCATGGTGTCTTGATAGCTAACACATGCATGAAATGTTAAACACATGCATAGTTTGGTATTTATGAAATATGGAATGTGAAACCCAGTGAATAATTAGTAAACAGCACTATATAAATACTGATTATTATTATCATCATCATCATTATTATTGAGAGATGGGGTTGGGAGTGAATATAAATATTGGTTACTGATGGGAGGCAGGGTTTGGTGTGACTGATCCTAGCCAGATATAGCTGGCTGAACCTAAGGTGTTTTTAGACCAGGAATGAGGAGTCCAAATGTTGGACTCCCAACTCCCATCAGTCTAGCCCACAGTCAGGAAAGTTAGGAGTTGTAGTCCAGCAACATCTGGGGGGCATCCCTGACTTAGACAGTGGTTGACACAGCAATCACCACTAGATTCTATCATCTTTAAGAGCTAGTTCTGTGCAGTGTAAGCCAGGAGGTTGCTCAGATACAAATTCACTAGGTGACCTTAGACAAAGTACTGGTCCTACACACATACCATCTGCAGTATGTGGAGAACAGCACAGGCCAGTCTTATCAGGTTACTGTTGGAATTACTGAACTATTGTGCTTGAAGAACTTCAAAAGCCTAAAAGGTGCTATATACACTGTTGACCTGTGCCTCAGTGTGTTACAAACAAGTACAGCAATTTGACTTCTTAAACAGGACTTCAACTCGGGGGGTGGGAGGGGGTTAAAGAAAAGGATCTGATCTGGACTTGGACTGTAGATGAAATAGAAACAGTAATTGGCAATTTAAAATATTTCAGACTATATCTGAAAGATTTTAAATATTACACATTTTACACAGCACAAGACATTAAGTATCATATGTTTAGGTGCCCATAAAGTGTTTGATCATTTTCATTGGTCCTTTTCATTTTGTGTCTTGGAAAGAATAAATTTTGGTAAATATTCTACACAGGTAATCAGAGTTCTGTATTGTCCAATAATGACAAGAGTCCACGTCAACTGATGTGGTTGACGGAGTTTTAAAACTCATAGGGGAACTGAACAGGGGTGTCCCCTTTTCCCTTTGTTATTGGTTCCTTCATTAAAACCATTAGCTGAAACCCTTCGTAAGAATACAAAAATGTTGAGTGTCATAATAAATGAGCAAGAACATAAAAGAAAGCAAAGCTAATTCACTTTGATAACTGAATCTGGGAGGGGTGGTATTCAAAGTAGGATATTATTTGCTTTTCATTTGACTTACCTGGTTGATCTTCTGTTACGCGCTCTGTGTGAGTCACTGACATATTATTCTTTCCTACCTGTATTACTTTCTGACAATGGAAGTTGTACTTGATGTTTTGTTTGGTTTTTAAAATTAAAACACACACTATAAATGCAAAGCACAGTATTATCCCCTGCAGTCCTGTAGTTTTCATTCTCTCGATAATGTTGGCAGCTCAGGTCTCTGAAACCTGCAGGATTTAGGGGCTAAGTGGGCATGGACAGAGTTGATTATTTGGTTCTGAGCCATCTGTTGGGAAAGCGGTTGACCTACATAGGCAGTCTGAAGGGAGGGCTTCACAATGCCACGTTTGAAGCCAAATAGGATTCTTTCCTCCCTCAGAGTTGCTGAAAGGGGGGCTTATTTATACTGTATGAACCCTTTGCTCATGGCGAATAAGATACCTGAACTGTTTGCCATGAGAAAACTCCATGAATGGGATTGCAAAATCTTCCAGCGACTATTCAGGGTTTAAGAGCATCCCACTGCAAGCAGGCCAAGTATATGAACTAGCCCCAGGATGATTCACAAAAATATCTTCCTTTTCCATGTTTTTCCCAGCGCATACTAGCTTTTGGTCAACCCGGCTTTGACTTGTACAAGTTGGTTTGCTGGATGCTTCAAATCAACATTCATACAGAGAGACCCCGATTGCACTTAGAAATTGATGGAACACATTGTTAGCAACGCTGGTCTGTGTCCACTCCTGCTGACTTTTATTTATTATTTTTATTTATTAAATTTCTGTACCACCCTTCACCTGAGGATCACAGGGGAGTTTCCAATATATGGAGAATGTATAAGGTAGTTCTATTCAAAATGGGAACCTTAGAGTGTGTTTATAATTTTAATGCCATCTGTGAGTCTCATACTTTTACAGAGTACAGTGGTACCTCAGCTTAAGTACTTAATTCGTTCCGGAGGTCCGTTCTTAACCTGAAACTGTTCTTAACCTGAAGCACCACTTTAGCTAATGGGGCCTCCTGCTGCTGCTGCGCCACTAGAACACGATTTCTGTTCTCATCCTGAAGCAAAGTTCTTAACCCGAGGTACTATTTCTGGGTTAGCGGAGTCTATAATGTGACCTGAAGCGTATGTAACCCGAGGTACCACTGTACAAGAGGACGGGTGTTTGCTCTGAGGAGCTTATAAAGGTCACATCTACACCATACATTTAAAGCTCATTTATACCACTTCTACAGTCATTGCTCCTCACCACTATCCCCCCAAAAATCCTGGGAATTGTAGTTTGTCCCCACAGAGCTACTGTTCCCAGCAGCCTTAGCAAACTACCATTCCCAGCCATGTGCTTTAAATGTAACAGGGGAAACAACAGAGGAAGGGAAAGCTGGTTGGTTTTTCATAGTTGACTGAAAAATCAATACTGGTTATGGGCAAATAGAACAAAATATATACGCAGAGATTTATGGATAATTGACAGTTGAGTGATCACCACCAACCTGTCAAAGTGGGCCTGCTTGCGGGGGGAGGGCGGTAAAAAGCTGTCTCAGTGGGGCAGAAAGGTTCTGCACCCCTCCTTCAGAAGTAAAAACACTGGATTTCCCCTGTTATGTCTACAGTGGTACCTCGGGTTACAGAAGCTTCAGGTTACAGACTCCGCTAACCCAGAAATAGTACCTTGGGTTAAGAACTTTGCTTCAGGATGAGAACAGAAATCACACAGCGGCAGTGGGAGGCCCCAATAGCTAAAGTGGTACCTCAGGTTAAGAACAGTTTCAGGTTAAGAACGGACCTCCAGAACGAATTAAGTACTTAACCCGAGGTACCACTGTACTTTAGTTCTTCTATTATGATGCTGCTCCTGCCCTGTGCTTTTAGCATTAGCCAGGCACCCAAAATTAAGCTGAACCAAATCAGCATTTTATTTCTATATGAGGAAAAGCCCTTTTAGCAGCTTATTTGGGAGCCTGTAACAGCCCGTTCTGCCTTCCATCTGGCTAAAAGCACACATGCTAGATTCTACATTCCAGTCCACGATTTTAACTTCTTAGAAGGTTTTTTTTTTTATGTTCTCAGATCACAAAAAGGAGGATTTCTTGTCCATGTAAAGTAAACATAGTATTCCTATTCAAAACTGCAGAGGGCAGACTTACACCAAGGTAGGTCTCTTGCATTTGTGTTTATTTGCACAGGAAGTCTTAAGCACTTCTTAAAAGCTGACCCACAGCTCCTTCAAACCACTCCTCTGGCTATAAACTGAGTAATATGAACCCAAGATATCAAAACCTAGTTTTCTGTATGTTGCATAATGCCTGATAAAAATATGTCAAAGAATAGTTCTCCCCTCCCCCCTTCTCTTTTTGACCTCAGATAGGGGTTCCCACCACCACCCACATCTTTACCTTGAGTAATTTATCAGTTACTGAAGCTGGATGTTGTCAGGAAAGACAAAAGAAAGTACATCTTCACACAGCACACTGTTTATCTCTGGAACTCACCACCACAAGATGTCATCAAACAGCAGGGTAGGCATAAATTAAATTATTATTATTTTCAAATGTAGTTTAAACGAACTGTATTAGAAATAGATGCTGCTCCCCAACCTCCCATGTTTTGAAAAAAAAAAAGTTTGTTTTCCCTCTGCCAGAATCAGGCAGAGCAGCAGCAGTAGCTCGGATGCAGAACAGGGTTTATGATCTGGTGTGGCTTTATGGTGGCTGAATTTAACACCAGATTCTTGTGCATAGGGTTGCTCCCCTGCGCTTTTTTTTTTTTTAAAAGGAGGGTGGATATAAATAAGGAGGTAAATTAAAAACAAAATTGTGTGTCACCAACACCTGCTAAATCAGATCTGAGTCAATTTTAGGGAAATTTGAAAACTTACATCCCTAAGTAGAATCAAGCTGAGAAGTTTGCACAGAGAGGAGTGAGAGGATCTTCATCTGCACATTGAATCATATGGGGGATTCATTTATATGGAGCCTTTGGACACAATCCAGCAGAGTCATACTGAAGACTGCAGTCCTAAACACACTTACTTGGAGTACAGCCCATTGGATTAAATGGGACTTCTGAGAAGACGTGCATAGAATTGTACTGCAAGTGTAGAATAAGCACTGAAGCATTTCCTTGTGCCATTCTATTTCTCCTTAAAACATAGTTACAGGAGAAACCTGTAATGCAACTTCCTCTGGTGTCATACTACAGAATTGTTTGGAATAAAGGGAATAAGGAAGCATCTGGCACATAACTGTAGGACTGTGGCATTTGTCTTCACTACTTGTGTTTCTTCTCTCTGGATTCCTCCTCTTTATTTGATTTGCTTGCAAAAAGCTTACATGGTGTTGTGTCCTGTCTTCAGTGATTAATTCTCATTTGCTCATGGGGTGGTTATATGACAATTAGCCTTCATCCTGATCTGCTTGGGAGCTGTTTACACAGCTTCCCATTTGTTCATCCTACACTTTTCAATGTATTTTTTCCTGTCACTTTCCAAACTGCAAAAGTCCCTTTTTTAAAAAGAAAAATGGTTTTGATGTGCCAGGACAACACTTAAATCCATTTCAACTGTGCAAGCCTAAATATCAGGCATGTGCTTGGGTCCCCCCTGCAAAATACTGTCATTCTGGAGGCCACACACACAATAACATGATCCTTTTCAGTACATTCAGGACTTCTCTTGCATCAAAGGAAACACTTGTTCATATTTGTTAGATCCTCTCCATCTTTGCTGCCTTCCCTAATTCTACACTATTTCTCTGTTTTAAGAGCACAGCACTTTCCAGGGACAGAAATTGTAGAAGGCATTGGTGGTTTTGCTGTAAGGGGTGGGTGCAGGGAACAACTGTGAGGTCTGTCATAATCCAGATGTGCAGGAAGTCACATCCATAAATCTCTGTGCACAATGAGAGGAGAATACAGAATGGATTAGAGCGTGTTTTAAATAATCTCCGCAGCGAGATTATTTACACACAATGAGAGGAGAATACAGAATGGATTAGAGCGTGTTTTAAATAATCTCCGCAGCTTAAAAAATAGCATGTTATGTAGACTATTGCTAGACCACCATTGGGGCAGACAGTACGTTTGTTAAAGTACGCAAAGGACTGATGAAATCACTTGTATTCCACCAGAGCCATTTTGTGAAATTTGGGCATCAAGCCAGAGAGAAGCTGCCACTTTGTCAAAAGCAAGGAGAGCTGCAGTGGTGCTAGTATGTGTGAGAGAGCTCAGGGCTACACACTGAAATAAGCCCAATATAATCCCATGGAATTAGTTTTAGTTTACATGAGTGTAACTGAGCACAGAATTTCACTTAAAACCCCATGACAAATCCTATTAACTTCAACAAAAATCCCGGTTAGGCTATGATACCTGTTAGACTTGGGAAGTTTAACAAAGGAGATCTCGTTCTGCAGACTGCAGATGCATGCTAAGTATTTAAAAGACTCAATAATACTCAATAATACTAATAATATTACAACCAGACTTAACACGGACACTGGCACCAGAGCCTGCAATAAACCCAGATGCCAACTTTGCTGCCACATACACCCGGACAACACCATTACTGGCCCCAACAACATCACACATACCATCTTGGGACTATTTAATTGCTCATCGTCTAACATTGTGTAGGCCATCAAATGCCAACAGTGTCCTTCAGCTCTCTATATTGAACAAACAGGCCAAACCTTACGCCAAAGGATAAACGGACATAAATCTGACATCAGGAATCACAAGACAGAGAAACCAGTAGGAGAACACTTCAGTCTCCCAGGACATTCTATACAAGATCTCAAAGTAGCTGTTCTATTACAAAGGAATTTCAGAAATAGACTGGAAAGAGAAGCTGCTGAATTGCAACTTATTACCAAACTTAAAACCATGGAGAGACCTGGTCTGAACAAAGACATTGGATTCTTATCTCATTATACATGACAAAGCCATTTTTCACCTTCTCACCCCTTGCTTTTTCCTGTAAGACCTATTGCAGTCATTAAGAGTCGTCAACAGGCTCATCACAGCTATCTGCCAATCACCCATTCCCACCACCCTTCTGAGTAATACCCCTCCCCACCTTCTCACTATATAGAAGGGTCTGGTGACTTCTGTTTCAGTGTATCTGAAGAAGTGTGCATGCACACGAAAGCTCATACCTAGAACTAACTTAGTTGGTGTCAGGGGCTCAGGAGCAGAGACACAGGGGAGAGAGGAAACGGAGAGCGAAGGGGAGGAATCTGAGGGCAGCGTAGGGGAGTATGACAGTGGCCCGAGAGTTTCCATGAGCTTCTCCAGCGATTCAGAAGATTCCCAGAGGGGGGCGCCGATGGCCAGGGCAAGGGGGGTCCCAGGGGGGACACACCAGAAGCAAGGGGCCAGCGGGGACTCCCAAAGCAGCAGCGGGAGATCAGGACCAGTTCCCCCACCAGAGCGGAGTGGGGGGGAAGAGTCCCATGTGTCAGGGCCAGCGTCTCCTCCAGTAGGGAGAGAGGATGAGTCAGGGCTGGCCACGCCTCTATCGCAGAGTGAGGGAACGGAGGGGAAGTCAAGTCCAGCTAGCACTCCCGAAGGGGGAAGCAGTGACAGGAGCAGTGTAACGGTCAGGAGAAAGGTTGCCGGCTGGGCGTGCGCACCAAGTTCAAATGTACAGGCGCGCGGGACAGCAGAAAGCCCGGATTGGGAACCAGGTCCTAAAGCCCGCCGGAGGCAGGGGGAAGAATCAGGGGACTCAGCGTCAGAAGAGTCCAGAAAGGGCAAGACCCCAGCGGACAAGCGGACCCAGAGGAGGAAAGAGCAGAGGAAGAGGTGGAGCAAGGCTAGAGTCTTGAACTGGTGTCTGGGGGGAGGAGATTCAGACGGAGCTTCAGCGGTCTAGAGTTCAAGACGTAGAGCTGCACGCCGCGACTTTGAAATGGAAACTGAACTTCAATAAAGACTTTTGTATATAACAAGAACTGGCGTTGGTCCTTTGTGAGCTGGGACCTCGGGCAGCTCTGACAGTTGGTCTTTAAGGTGCTACTGGAAGGAATTTTTTTATTTTGTTTTAAAAGACTCAAGGCATAGTCCATGACACAACTTTGCATAAAATTTGTTTGTGCTTGTTTATAGATGTAAATATATGGCAACTTTCAGAGGAGCAAAACAACAGTTCTTGCTTTTGCTCTCGGGGTGCCAGACTTTTGGGGCCAGAGGCGCATTTGTGGACACAACACACGTGCAGTCTCTCACGCACCACAACCTATTGGCTACAGCAGAATGCTTCTTTCAAGTCTGATTTAACTAAAAGAGGCAAGGTGAGTGACAGTGAATGCCTCTGTAGGTCATGTCCACCCACAGGCACCATGTTGGCAACCCCTGCTCTGAGTTATGGGTTGCCAACAGGACTTTATGGTCCCAGGACACTGTAAACAAATTGAGGTGGTAGGTGGAGGTCTTACCTGCATGGTGCTTTGCACTTCTTACAATCACTGCGTCTGTGGTCTTCCGTTTCCAGCACTCTGCTTCCAGCCCATGAACAGTGCAGGATAGCATCTCCCCACTGAAGCCATAACGTGGCACAGGATAAAGTGCACATTAATAGAACCTTGCAGTGCTGTGGCTGCATTGCTTGACATTTGATCCTACAATCCTCACCTGCACTTAGCCAGAGAAAGAAAAGGACCATAAACAGGGTTAAGTATGTAAACTAAGCCTATGGATTCCCTCTTCATAGAGCTGCAGCACACATATAATTGCTCCTGTTGTTCTTCAGAGGGACAGAACAATATGGATAAAAACCCTTTGCTGTCGGCAAAATTATTCCCCTCCCTTCTGTTATGCTACTGACTTTGAATGGAGGCTTGTGGGGCCATAATACAGAGGTTGAAAATATGTATTCACTAATTGTCTAGAGACACCCTGTGTTCACATTTCATAGAATCAGAGAATTGTAGAGTTGGGAGGGAACCTGAGGATCATCTTCCTTAACCTCGGGCTCTCCCAATGTTTTTCGGCCTACAACTCCCATGATCCCTTGCTAGCAGGACCAGTGGTCAGGGATGCTGGGAATTGTAGTCTAAAAAAATCTGGCGGGCCGAGGTTAAGGAAGCCTGATCTGGTCCAATGCACAAATATGCAACTGTCCCTTATGGGGATCAAACCTGCAACCTTGGCGTTATCAGCACTACGCTCAAACCAACTGAGCCATTCAGATTTGTCTTCCCTCTGCAATTTAAATCATATTGCATCAAACCGTAGCGTTGGTATTTATTCCCACTTCCCCAAATATGAGATGTTTAGGAGCAGCATTGCAGGGTTTCTTTTCTCTTGGATGATAGAGTGTGTTGGTAGCTTCCTAAATCGGTTGTTTACAAATAAATAAGCAGAGCCTATTGGGAGCAAGCAGACTCCTAAGGCAGCGCAATCACTAATCTTGCATGAGGGTCCCACAGAGCACCTGAACCTCAAAGATGCTTCAGCAGAACCAGTTCCATCTAAAAAAATGAACTGTCTTGTCTCTCACCCCAACAATCACACAGCCAGCTCCCTCCATTTTTCTCTCTCTTTCACACAGGCACACAGGATCTCTGTCTCAGATCTCAGCCGCAAGTAGATTTCCCATTCATCTCCTTGCCATATCCTACTGAGGAAGCAATCAATTCCTCACCATCAGTAAGCACTTAGCTTAACAAAGGAAAACCATCCTCTTGCCATCTTGCAGCATGACCTTCCTTGCCTAGATATTCTCCTTCACCATTATTCTCTGATTAAAGGGAATGGAATTTGGCCTTGGCCAATGCATGTAGGATCACGTTCTTGTGACCTTGCTGTTTACACACAGAACACTTGACTCTGAACACACCCAAGCTAAGCTATGCAAAATGAGCTTATAAACACATGACCAAAGTTAAGTCAGTTCACTGATTTAGGCCAGTGTTTCCCAGCTGAGTGCTCTCCAGATGTTTTGGACTACTGCTTGGAGCTTATGGAAGTTATACTCCAAAACATCTGGAAGACATTCAGTTGGGGCAAGAAACAAACCCACATTGGATCTCCAGCACTGTGAAATGTTGACTTGGGGTGTTTCAATGAGGTTTTTCAGATCATCCTTCTAATTTTCCTTTTTTCCCCCACCCCCCTCTGCCCTCTATGTATACAAACTGCTGTTATTTTTTGTTTGTTTCTTTACTGGAGAGGAGAAGAGAGGTGATTCTATTGCAGGAAGAGTTCAAAATTGCGCCTTTCAATTGGAACTCTGCAACAGTCATAATTACACTCTGAAAGCACACTTAATGACTAGGCTTTGGGCTCTCTTAAAACCAGACTGATGTCTGTACATGTTGGAAATCTACATAGCAAAAAAAGTGGGTGTGTTAGATCAAAAGAGTCTCTAGAGACAAGGGGCACAAACCAGCCCAATTTAGAAGTAACTAATTTCTGTAGAAATGGGATAAGGTTTGTTGATCTGATACTTTCAACGGGACTTTTGGTGGATCGTACCAGCCTAGTGGTTGGGCCAAAAGTGGTTTGTTTTATGGTTTAATGGAGGAAAAATCCATGCAACATCATTCCAGGCTTTAAATAAAGTGCTTTAACCCACTACTATCTTTCTCCTTTGAGATTCAATCCCTCATGGATGTCAAAGATTAATTTCTGGCAGTCCCCAGCAAGCAAATGCCACCTCTCCCATAGCTGTCCTTTATACAGGAGATCCAGTGCTAACCTTTCATTACAAAATGTAAGCTGTTTTCCAGCCCTCCCCTGTAATTTTATGGTTGACAAGATTAACAAAGCGATGCCTGGTTCCTATCTGGTCATAACAGTTCCATTAAACAAGCTGGTCTTGATCCAGTTGTACTTTGTAGTATATATGAACACCAACCCTGAGTTGAGGATGTTCTTTCCAGTCTGTTATCAAGATTATCATCCAACAGAAACTAAACCAACATAATGACATGCATCAGACCTGAATACATTCCCCTATATGTGCAGATATTCCTTGCTGGATCAAGAAAAGAATACTAATCAAATTAAGCGTGACAGGCAGCACAGAAATTTTGTGGGGTCTATTTTGTCTCCATAAATAGGAAACAATGACTTTTGGGATCATGGTTAGAGATTCAGACTGAATGGTGTACAGCAACCACAATATGATGACAGTAGAGCACATATAGGGGAATTTATTCAGGTCCGATGTAATTTTTGCACACATTTAAAATTCAGCAGCATTTTATAATTCAAAGATCTCATCTTGAATTTGCAAAGTTTGCTATGCAAATCTGTTGTGTTGAACATATTAAGCTGCTTTAGGTGAATCTGAACCATTTGGTCCTACTCTGTCTACTCTGACTGGCAGAGGCTCAGCAGGTATTCCTCTTGTACCCGAGATCTTTTAACTGGAGATGCTGTCAATTAAATCTAATGCAACTGCATATAAACACACACACACATACACACACCACTGCAAAGAGCAGCACAAGAACTAATTGGTAAGCGGGAAGAGTGACAGAGAGATGAGGGAGACATCGTATTTTTTTATTTAAAAAAAACTAAAGAAAAAAGAAACTGAAGGGATGATTACTACTGAAGTGTGACTAAAAATGCTTTAAGGTAAAAAAATAAAATAAAATCACCTGCACAGATTGTGCTGCATCATATTATAATGTTGCAAAGGTTAACATTTGTATGCTTGTATCCTGAGCCTCTCAAGTCAAAGCCCATGTACAAAAGCTGCAGGAGGCAGAATTGCAGACTGGTAGAAACACAAACAAATTGGAAAGTGGCAGAACATATTCAAGAAGCTCTAGGCTTGCTCCTGGCTTGAAATCCCAACCACATTTATTTTTTCCAGAAGGAGGCAGAAACTATATTGATTGCTGAGGAACTATACAAAGCAAGTAGCACACACTTCCCTTTTCATATTTGCTAACTGCAGGGAAATGAAACATATGTCAGCTTGTGCTAGTTTTTTTGCAGTCTGGGCTGTTTTGAGATTTTCCTCTTCAAGGAAAATCTGAAAATGAAACAGCTGAGAACAGGAGGATCCCCTTTCGTCCTGTGGCTGTATGTCGTCCAGAAATCCTCCCAAGATACTTGAGGATGTTAAACCAAGAAAACAAACCCACCCACCCTCCTCTCATCATCTCAGTTTTCCGCTAGGAAACGGTGGGACCCCAATTTGTCATTCTTACAGAAATGCAAGACAAAACAAAAACAAAACAAAAACAAGCCCAGCTTGCAAATCGCATTAAACATTGACGCAGATAACTGAAAATTTATTGCTATGGTTCCATGGCATTCAGGAATGTGGCTAATGTCTCAAAGTGCTTCAGACCCACAAAGAAAAACAACTTTGAATTCAATGGGCCAGAAAGAAGCAGCTTGTGACCACCCCCTGGATAGAATGGAACATTCCGACTTCCAATCTCCAAACTGTTTTGCTCCCTTTCATGTTCCCTTCTGTCTCTTAGAAAAATTCTCTTTTATAGTAAATACAGGCCAGAGCTACCTATCTATAGCCCTGAATTTATACACAGATGAACACAGCCTTGTTGCATGGCATGATTTGCATATAATGCTAAATGATGGTTTAATAAAAAGAGCAATCAGTAAAATACTAATGCAAAAATAACGAGCGTCCAGTGGATGAGCTTAAATGGTACCAAGTGTATAACAGGCCAGCACTCACTTTTGCATTTTGTGCTCTGGGAAGGATTTTCATTTCAAAAGGATGTTTCCAGTAATTGTGGGTGTTTTTAAATAAATAAAAGCCACGAAACTTGAGACGTGTATTAAAAGCCACCTGGGGAGAGCTGCCCTATCTTCGAAAAGCTATGATTCTCAGCACCAGTCCTGCCCCTGTTCTCATTTTCATCTTAGCAAAGTCTGATGCAAATCACTACTCTATTAACCACTTCACTTTCAGATGGAAACTTTGGAAAAACAAGAAGGCAAATGCTACACTGCAATTAACTGGAAATTACAGCCTGCAGGGAAGGGGAAGGGATCCTAATACTAGCCACTTAGCTGCACAGTGAAGAAAGAAGCATATGGCTTTAATAAGGAAAACCCTAACAGGATTTTCCATCAGTAGCTGGAGCCGTGCCTGGTACGCAGCACGAGACGTACAAACAGACCAGAAGACAGCACAGTCCTTCAATGGTGCTAGAAACCTCTTGGAACTACAGGAGCGGAAGATGGATTTAGTTTGTGTGTGTGTTTGTAGCACGCTTAATAATAAAGAAGAAATAGAAGAAATCTCTGCTAGCTACTCTTACATTATTTTAGTCAGGTGCAAGGCATCCCATTTTAACACAAGGTGGTGCTGGATGACTCAGGGTTTCTTATTCCATTTAGGAAATTAGTGAGATTTATTCGACTATCGCACCTAGAATAACCCAAAACAAAGCTTGTCAGGACGCATTTGCCTTAATTGTTACAGAAGGCATTTTAGCAGGCATAATTATAGATTGTTGTTGTTGTTAACTGGAGTTCTTAAACGCAATTCACTATGAGCTGGCAGGTGGCCACAATACAAAAATGCAAGATTAAAAATAGTTAAGTCAGGGCAGGCCCGAAAGATATACACCTATCAGGTGTCTTTAGGTAAAGGTAAAGGGAGCCCTGACCATTAGGTCCAGTCGCGGATGACTCTGGGGTTGCGGCTCTCATCTCGCTTTATTGGCCGAGGGAGCCGGCGTACAGCTTCTGGGTTATGTGGCCAGCATGACTAAGCCGCTTCTGGTGAACCAGAGCAGCGCACAGAAATACTGTTTTCCTTCCCGCCGGAATGGTACCTATTTATCTACTTGCACTTTGATGTGCTTTCAAACTGCTAGGTGGGCAGGAGCAGGGACTGAGCAATGTGAGCTCACCCCATCGCGGGGATTCGGTGTCTTTAGCACCTGATAAAAAAACTGTGCAACGAAGGTGTGGGGAGAGAGCTCTCCCATAATGCCATCACCTGACAGTGGGACTGCCAAGAGGCTTCCTTCTGTCTATGTGAACACCTGAGAGGGTCTGTAGGGAAGCAGTCTTTCAGATAGTTGGCTTTCACCTTCCAAACATGGGAAGTGGCACCCGCCAAAATCCCCTCACATAAGAGCAGGGGCAGAGGAAGGGGCGGGCAGTAGGGGCGGGCAGCCCCAGGTGTCACCACTGAGGGGGGGGGAAGAATGCCGGGCAGCACTCACTGTGGGGCTTGCAGCGTGCCCGAGCCACGTGTCTCTCCTGGGAGTGACGCAGTGGCTTGGGTGCCCGCAGGCTACGCTCTGCCCCAAATGGTCTGCCCGCCGTCTCCCCCTCAGCTGTAGGGCGGCTGAATGGGAGGAGGCAGGCAGACTCCTCAGATGCCCTGCGGAGCGCCCTGCCCCGGCTGGCCCCGCCGGCAGCCACACACGCCACCCAAGGCGCCCGATCGGCTTGCTCCGCCACTGCATAGGAGTCCTGCTGAATCAGGCCACAGGCCCGTCTAGTCTGACATGTTTTTCTCACGGTGGTATGATCCAACGGGGAAGCTCGCAAGCAGAATCCGAGTGCAACAGTCCTCCCTGCACTTAACAATTCCCAACAACTAGCATTGCCTCTGTCAGTGGAGGTAGAAAAACAGCCATGGAGGCTGTTATCTATCGATAGCCTTACCCTCGCCTGTCTGATGGTTACAGTTTCTTCCTTGGTTCTTATCATCCTAACTGAAGCAATGCCAGTGCTTTTCGCAAAGAGGCTCCAAATTCAAGCCGCACAAAAGGTCTGGAGTAAGAGGAGTATTTCAGTAAACAAGTGCTTGCTTTCCTAGGAAGAAATGAAAACATTCATTCAGGCAGGAGGGAAGACTGCTGCATTTTAGATACAGAAAACACAAAACAGAAAGTATCACTTTCTTTCAGTGGCGTAGTGTGGGGGGGGTGCGGGGGGGGCGGCCGCACCGGGAGCAACATCTGGGGGTTAGGGTTAGGGGGCGCAAATCCACGGGTTAGGGGGAGCAAATTACTTGCCTTGCCCCGGGTGCTGACAACCCACGCTACGCCACTGCTTTCTTTCCCAATAGGGGTCCTCCAGATATTTGCATCAGTTTTAAAAACATAATTTTTTAGGGGGAAGGGTGTTGGGGGGCGGAACCCCTTCATCGTTGAAGGATATGTTTATCTTCTTTCCCTTATTTTGGTTTTAAACCAGAGTGAACACATTTGAGCATCCTCTATCATGCAGAAAGAGACAAGAGTCACGTCTGCATTGCCTACCATAAGATGTTGGCCACAGCGCATCTTGTGCATTGTCTGTGAGCCAAGGAGAATGCAAATCCAGACAAGTAACATCACTCTTTCAGATAGAGGGCCGAATATGAAATAATCATTGCTAATCTGATAACTCTTTCCCTTCAGCTGAGTAGGGGTTATAGGAATGATTTCTCACATGGCAAAGGTATTTCCTCCCAACATGGTGATTAATACCTTTCCAGTAAAGCAGACTCAACTCCAGTTGCACAAGACAGGTGCCCTCTGCCAAGAGTGGAAGTAGAGCACACCCAATCCTAATTCAACTGTCCTCTGCCCTCTTCTGCTTCTACAGAGTTAAGACACACCTGTGACTGAGTATGAACCCAAATCTCTTTCCTTTTTTTCAAAGCCTCTTTGGGGAAACTGGTTTTTTTCCTTTACAGTACCCAAGTTTACGTCTATCAGGTCTGAGCATGTCCCAGATGGCAAGGCTCATCTCTTTCATGTGTTCGGCTCGTTCTTACCCTAAGACAGGAAATTCAAAGACTCGTGGATTCCAAAGGGAAAGATTTAAACGTGTGCTTAAATCTGCAAGACTTAAAAAGTGCTAAATTTTGGCTGGATCACATTCCTGTATCAAAGAGTAGAGCAAATGAGACACAGGCCCCATCTGCCCTATACAGTGGTACCTCGGGTTAAGAACTTAATTTGTTCTGGAGGTCCGTTCTTAACCTGAAACTGTTCTTAACCTGAGGTACCACTTTAGCTAGTGGGGCCTCCTGCTGCCACCGCACCGCCGCCACACAATTTCTGTTCTCATTCTGAAGCAAAGTTCTTAACCCGAGGTACTATTTCAGTCTGTAACCTGAAGCATCTGTAACCTGAGGTACCACTGTACATTTAAAGCAAATATCACACACTTCAAACTGCTATGGCTTCCCTCAAAGAATCCTGGGAACTGTAGTTTGTAAAGGGTGTTGGGAGTTGTTGGGAGACCCCGATTTCTCTTACATAGCTACAAATCCCAGAGTTCCCTGGCAGATGAATTGTTCTTTGGTGATAACCATGACTATTTAAGCTGGTTTCATGCAGCTCAAAATGTGAAGTGCCGTTGGGGTTATAGCTAGAGCACTGGACTTAGCTGGACAAAAATGGGGTTCAGACCTCTTCAGCCATTATATTTATGGGGTGGCCTCAACCAACCTACTCTCCACCAAATGTGGCCACCCCACATTACCAGCACATACACCCCACATACACACATACACAGGAACACAAGTCTTCCCAGAAAGTTCAACTGAAGGAATGGATAGCACCCCTCAAATGACTGATCTGATGTCCAGATCTTTTCAGCTATCACACAATTACCCAATGAGTGCTTTATTTGTAAATAGCTAAAAGATAACCCAAATGTTGTGGAAAGTACTACCAAGTTGCATTCCCCGTGTCTCTTGAAAAACACACACCAATTTCCAACTGAGCTTGCTCCTGGCTCCTGGCTTTTTATAAAATCAATGAAGTGAGCACATTACCCAATTTACTATGATGTACTGCTTTTTCCTGGGGGGATGCAGGATTTTGTGAATCTAAGTTTGGCCTCATTGAGGGGCAGTATTTCCATATGAGTAGCAAAATGAGAGTACCCCTAAAGGAAAAAAAGCACTGCTGTGATGTAATGTACAACAAACCAATTTCACACCTCCTCAAGTTTTTCTTTCCATTTTGGTATTTCACAACAAAATGACAAGATGATTTACTGTTGCATGTAGTTTGCTTCTCGGAACCTGTTAGATATATATGGTGAGTTTCAGTTCTTTATGTTATTGCCAAACCAAACGTTGAGCCATTTAAAGTCACTTTGGGGCATTTTTAAGTTGAGAGGCACAACACACAAGCTCTTTCTCTTCTCTGTGACAATAGCTCAAATTGAAGGGAATGCTTCCTGCCCTTTACTGCTGCTGAAAATTCAGTGCGTGATCACTTCACATTACACTACTGATATGAACAGCAGACTTTCGCACAGACCGTTAATACCTGAAGAACCACGCAGTATTAAAAAACAATGCTGATTTTACTGAACATAGTGGTAGAGGAAGCAAACATCTTTCCATTCATTTCTTTCAGTTCAGCCACCTGATACTCACAGACACTGTACGCTTCATCCCTGACCTTTGTCATTTTGAATCCTAGTGCCAATATAACATTAAGGTCAGGACAGGTGCAAGCTTAGCAATAATGCTATTAACGAGACACTGGATGTCTCCAGCCCACCTTGTTTTAAATAGCAGCACTGATAAATAGGGACAGAAACCTCAACTAGACTACACAGTGCTCATATAACTATTTCCTAGGGATGATAAGTTTCCTTAGCAGTGCCACAGATTTTGGTGTACTGTACATTAAAACAAACCTTTAGGTCCATTCCATGGAGTGTGGTTTAAAAAACTGTCTTGCTGGCCTACACAAAAGAAAATGCCACCTTTGGCTTGCTTCCCTCCTCCCTTGTCATATACTAGTTCCCACCCATCTTTCCAGTGTTATGAGGTGTGCGGTGTGCAAGTGAGAATTGCAGGCTTGCATGCAATCTGACACTCAATTATAGGGTTCAGTTGATGGCAAGTCCTGGGCACATACCAGCTTTTGGCACTCCAATAACCATTAACACAGACAAAAGAGATAAATCAGGAATAAATTCACTGTAACAAAAAGGGAATTAGCTTATTGTCTGAAAATGGAAATTAGCACATTTACTAAAAATAAATATAACCCTACAGTTCATTCTTATACCGTCTCAGAAATAAATCCTACTGTGTTCAGTGGGCTTTATTCCCAGGTTAAGTGTATACAGAGCTGCAGCTTAATTGTTGCTTATCTAACCACACTCATTTTTTGAACATGACATTTTAAAACTCTTTCCTTTTTAGATACCTTACAAGAAATGTATAAAGACTTGCTTATTCAAAACTCTTCGCATATTTACAAAATGAAAGCAGCCCAGACTGACAAAGTTACAAAACCATTTATTAAGCCCTTTTAAAGTTCGACTAACACACAAGACAAAAGTTTATTTTACACAATAAACATCCTGAACGGAACCACAAAGTGGCAACCTATTTTCACACTCCTAGTCCTACAATTATTTTCTCCTACAATGTGAATTTGGTAACAGCTTCAGGGATCAATTGCAGCATAATGTGAATTTCATTCACAGATAATGATGGGGTTAAGGTAGGTAGGCAGAACACATTGCCAAATGGAAGGATAAATTTTCTTGCAGGTAGAAAGTGCTGAAGCGTTTGTGCAACATTCAAAAATAATTGGGTAAATACATGTATGACATTCAATATTGACTATGCAAAATCTTTTGCACAACGTAGGATAAGAATGAAGATGAACTATATCAAGATGCAGATAGGTAGCCGTGTTGGTCTGCCATGGTCAAAACAAAATAAAAAAAAATTTCTTTCCAGTAGCACCTTAAAGACCAACTGAGTTAGTTCTAGGTATGAGCTTTCGTGTGCATGCACACTTCTTCTATGTATCTGAAGTGCACACACTTCTTCTATGTATCTGAAGTATCTTACATGTGTATCTGAAGAAGTGTGCATGCACACGAAAGCTCATACCTAGAACTAACTCAGTTGGTCTTTAAGGTGCTACTGGAAAGAAAATTTTTTTTATTTTATATCAAGATGTACCTTATAGTTCCTATCTGTGCCATGAAAAAGAAACAATCTTCAAATTATGCTTTCAGTGGAAAAAACAGACGAATTCCATTTACAGCAAGCTCCTACAGAGGTCTGCTTAGAAGAAAGTCTGATTTCAGTATGACTTTCTCTCAAGTAAATGCACATAGGATTCCTTCCTTGAGATCACGTCTCAGCGTTTCAGGGCCATCCATTTCCTGACATCAACTGCACGTTATTGGTCATCTGATTTTTAGTGTTTTAATGATCTATAGTTTTAACAGCAAGTCAAACGCCTCGTTTGGACGCACTGCTAAACCATGTTTTAGCATTACAAGCATGAGCCTCAACAAACATAGGGCTTGTGTGCTCTCCCAGCCACCTTCCAGCACTGCTGAGAAGTTCAGAAACTGTCATTTCCATTTTAATAATATTTTGCTGTGTTGTCCCAACCCAGAACAACCATGGGTAATCATTATTATTATTATTATTATTATTATTATTATTTAAAAAACAAGCCATCTTCAGACCATAGTGATCATGGCTTGAAGCTGGCTTGCTCTCACACACCATAGTTAAGTATAACCACATTTTGTGCTAAACTGTGGTTAGCCTGAAACTGGCAAAGCAGGAGAGGGGAGGAGGGAATGCAGAGGCCGATGCTCATTGAAATTTGTAACACTAAACTATGGTTTACAAAATGAAAACATTTTAACCTTCAAGTGCCTTCTTCCCAAATCCCCCGAACTGCTTTACAACTTGGTAATTGGCTACGTTGGGGAGCATTTCTTAAGAGAAGTTCTCAGTAATTATGTGCCTTATTCTGGGCTGCCACCTGAATTAACGCCATGGCTCTTTCCTTCCCTGGTAGCACTATTCAGTTATCTGTATATAAGATGGAAACCATAGCTTTAAATTGGCATAACCAACGAGGAAGGCACTGCTGCACATTCTCCAACAAATTCCCAAGCAACCCCCAAGTGAATGGTAGCTGCTCCGCATCAGCTAATGCTGGGATGGGGAACCTACTGTACTTTCATCAACCCCTAACTGCAGGGCCAATAATCACAGATGGGAGCTGGATTAGAACACTGGGTGGTCACAAGTTCACCATCCTGCCCTGATGGAGTGCACTCCCCATCTCATTTTCCCAACACTGACTTCTGTGCTACAGTGGCCAGATTACAGACTAGGAGACTAGAACAAGATGCAGAATTGATTGTTTATTCAATAAATATAGCCTAGTTAGTGCCAGATGAGGCAAACAGTGCAGAAAGTGTCACTTAATAAATGAAATTCTAGATACTATAACTTTTCTTTTTCTTTTTTTTGTACAAACAATATTCAACACTTTTTATAAACTCTCAGATGCTACTGAATTCCCAACACAATTCCATCAGGGGACTTTTACATAAACTGATTAAACACGCTACCATTATATAAAAATAGAGATATGTATTGGGGTTTTACAAAACTTCACAGAGCTAAATCTGACACTTCTCTAAAAACGACACCATCATAGAAAATAGTATTGTTAAAGGTAAAAAGAAAATACTCTATTGGAAACACTTTTTGCCCTAATTGCCCTGCTTCCTGGATTTATATATTTAAAATGAAGTCATCTGCATTTCTTTTCTATCTCGAGGTCAGCTGTGTACAAAGGATGGATATTTTTTGCAAGTTCTCTTCGGGTGGCTGATTGGGATGTTTTCCCATGATGTTGTGCTTTTAAAAGACATTCTAATTATTTTTTTTAAAAACCCATTGCTAAAGTTTAAAATGGTTAGCGTAAGTTCTAAGGAATTAATTTTATAAATATCAAATCAAAAACATTACAGCAAATACCATGATCTGAGACAAAATACAGTTCTCAATTATAAATACCTGATAGCTATAAACATTTAAAAATCTCACACAGTTTTGAAAATAGCAAGATATTAAATCCATTTGAAGAATATCTAATTTATTAGCGGTCCCCAAGTTGAGTAGTTGTATACATGGTGTGGGAGCTCAAGCTGTATTCATCAGACTCCACAATAATGTTTAATCTACCCTCATGCATCCTATTAGAGGTACTGGGGGCTGAGGCTGGGGCACAACTCAAATTGCCGTAGCATACAGTCCTCACTACTCAGATCCAAGTTACACAACAGCAATTATTGTCAATAGCACCAACTATTTCTTAGTTTGTTGCACAACAGAGGGTACATTGGATTAGTTTCTTCCTGCAACAGTGCAGTCATTAAAAGGCACTGCTTGGTATATGACTTCTTGCATAAAGTTTTAGAAGTTATTAATGTTACAGAATGCATTTATGTTAAAAGGGGTCATAGCACAGCATCAATTTCAAAGCCTGGTTAGATGTTCTATTCAATCCGCTAACCAAAAATACCAGTTTCATTATGCTGGTTTAATTGCCCCCTCCCCAATATTAAAAAGAAGTGGTAGGATATCACTGCCAAACACACTGTGGGATGCTTCTTGGTAGCAAAAGAAAAGAACAAAAACTGTTCTTCATTCTCTATTCTTCCGCTGGAAAAGAAGGGTAAGGAAAGGATGATCATCAGCTCACCCCTAAATAGGAAATCAAGTATACAAAGCTGGAAAAAAGGATATATTTGCAACAGTCTATCCCTGCAGAAAAGAGAGAAATGATATATCTAAGAGATTCAGATACTGAGGCACATTTGAGCTGAAGGTTTTTCAGGCAGATTTTATGGCTAGGTCAGGCCTCTCGGAAGAGTCTGCAACTAGAGGTTTCCTCATCCAGCAACTCAGGTTCAAATACCAATTGTAATATTAAGACATTCGCTTTCGTTACTTAGTCACTGCTGTCATCGTCGTCGTCGTCATCTGACGTATCATTTAAAGGAAGCTTCGGTGGGTGACTGTAAGAGTCCGATCTCGTAGGCTGACATGTAGGCATCTCTCCTGTGGAAAGGAGGTCATAGCAGAAGTCGCAGATTCGCACAGGCTTGGAGGACTGACTGGGAATAAGAAACCTCTTTTCAGAGCAGGGCCCACATACAACAAATCCACATTTCCGGCAGTGGTGTCGACGATTGACGGGGGTGAATTTTGCTTTCTGGCAGCGCATGCATACAGTGGCTTCAGAATCAGGTACCCAAACAGCCGCGTGTTCATTACTGGGAGTCTTCCCGCTTTTGGAAAGCAAATCAGAAACACATTTATTTATGTGGTTCATCCATTCAGATTTCTCTGTGGCAGTAGCAGCATACACTGCAAAA
Source organism: Podarcis erhardii (assembly GCF_964252035.2). NCBI lineage: Eukaryota > Metazoa > Chordata > Lepidosauria > Squamata > Lacertidae > Podarcis > Podarcis erhardii. The sequence continues at coordinate 25,774,802 of NC_138499.1, forward strand.
GATTTAGTCGGGGTCTTGATAAGCCACCCATTCCGTAGATCCCCCTCATCCTGGATGGACTCAATAGTCACGTTTTCCAGTGGAATGATGTGCTGTTTGTTATATTTCTTCTTCTGGATGACAATGTTACCATATACAAGGATATCATTGAATAAGAAGAACTGCCTCGCTTTTGGTTTCTTCCGACACAGCTTTGTTAGTACTCCTTCACCAATCAGGACACGGCCTGGAATAGTCAGAGGCTGACCAGCGGCTCCAAAACAGTTTTCCACAATGCTTATTCGCCTAGTATTTGCTTCACTGTTTGCCAAGCGATCCACCATCTTTCACTAGTATCCTAAAACAAAAAGGAATAATGTTAGGTCGCTGCAGCTATTCAGCCAATTGCTGAAAATCAAGCAAGATGTTATCAGCATGCATTTTTCTGTCAGCTTCTCCTCTAGCAGTAGGTCCCACACCAAACCATTAAGCTGTTTCCCTACCCCCCCCCCCAAGCGTAGAGAGTTATTTTAAATGGCAGGGGGAATTTGGTGAGCATTGTGGTGTTTGTACGGAGCCCCCGGTCATCTCACGGACTGTTGACCCATACACCACTAATCCGCTGCCACCAACCAAGTCCTCCCTCGTAAAATCACTTCAGTCTCAGTCTTCTCAATTAATAACAAAGAGTGTGTTTTATTTCAGACACAAACAAACTTTTACAGCATTCTAAACATTGTTGCTCTTTACTTTCTTAGTCTTATTTCCCTCTCTCTATCTCTTCTACCTCCCCACACTCAAGAACCCACTGCCATAACTGTCTCTTTATTACCAACTGCCTTTCCCAACCAGCCAACCCACTCAAACCAACCAACTACCCACCAGCAACTCCCAACCAACTCCTCTCCGAACTCCTCTTATAGTCCCACTGACTCCACACACACACACACACAGTCCTGACTGTGCAACCAATTTAACTATTCCCCCCCCCCCCAGCCCTCTCTCATATATGTTAATGTCACAAGCATCACTGGAAAAAAGAGTGGGAAAACCCTTCCTTCCCAGTTTTTGCCACCCTCTTGCCTGTCATTAAAGGAGACCAGATTTCCATAGTGTCTGTTGCTATCTGACACCCTCCACAGCTGTGGTTTGCATTTTTCAACTAATCAACAGCTTAAGCAAGAAGACTAAACACAAGAATGAACCAGTACCTCCCCTCTTCTTTTGCTTTCCTACCAAGGAATAACAAGACAGTAAAAGGGAGGAGGGGCGGCTATTAGGCTGCTTTATAAAACTTTGCAGGATTTGAGCAACACAAGGCAACTTGATTGCCTTCAGATTTCTTCCAAGAGATATCATTTTAAAATTGTAGGTTCTCCATAATAACACTGCTTTATTCCATTGACCTGCGTGGTCTCTTGCTGAATGTCCTGCATATGTTCATTGTAACTTTGTGGCCTTTCCACAACTATAACTTTTGATCTTTGTCATATCCAATTATTAGTTTTTCTAAGTCCCAGTTTAGAGATATGTGGTGAGATGACTTGAGGATGAAAGCTACTGCGTACGAAAACAGCAAAAAACAAACAAACATGAGCCAATACTGCTCATTTTAGGGAAGTTAACTCATCAGCACTGCACACAGAGTGGAAAGTCTTTTAACCTTTTGTCATGATACCCTTTTCCTAGAAATGTACTAGAAAGGCAGAATGCCAAATGGAAACTATGAAAACCACCACATTGTTCCAAGTTTAGATTTCCAATATTGTTGTGCTAATCTAGCCACCTTACAACTTTATGATATTTTCAGCAGTAGGCAGCACCAGCGTTCTGAAGGCCACTACTTTAAATACTGTTGTGCACACCCCAATCTCTGAGTGGCAAGGCACTCCAGGGGTTCCAGTGCTCACCCAGGGTTTGGCTTCCTTAGAATGAGGGTCAATTGAGACTGTGGTGTTTTTAGGATGTGTATTATATACAGTATACATATATACAACCTGAGCACAAGGTTTGTTCGTTTTTCTTTGAAGGAGGCTCACAGCATTAACACTCCAGCAGATCTTGCTTCCCCTTTAGGTTTCCAGTGAAGCCCCAAGTCATAGCTTTGGGTTCAGCACAGAGCAAGGCTAGCCTGTGTGCATCCAGCTTCTGCTATCAGCCAAACTCCCTCCCTCCCTCTCTCTCTCTCTCTCTCTCTCTCTCTCTCTCTCTCTCACACACACACACACACACACACAGCCACCTTGACATATCGTTCTGCATCCTATAATAATAATAATAATTTTTATTTATACCCCGCCCTCCCCAGCCAAGGCCAGGCTCAGAGCAGCTTACAAGCAATAATAAAAACAAGTTGAATGATTACAACTTAAAAACAAAATTAAAACACATTAAAATATTGAAACATTAAAATATTAAAATGTAGCCTCATTGCAGGAGGAGAAGGAAAGGAAAAAAGAAAGAGAGGGAGGGAATCAAATTGGCTCCAAGCCAAAGGCCAGGCGGAACAACTCTTGTCTTACAGGCCCTGCGGAAAGAAATCAGATCCTGCAGGGCCCTGGTCTCGTGAGGCAGAGCGTTCCACCAGGCCTGAGCCAGAGTTGAAAAGGCCCTGGCTCTGGTTGAAGCCAATCTAACTTCCTTAGGGCCCGGGACCACTATTTATCCACTATTTATGGATCTTGAGGCTCTCCGTGGGGCATACCAGGAGAGGCGGTCCCGTAGGTATGAGGGTCCTAGGCCGTGAAGGGATTTAAAGGTCAAAAGCAGCACCTTAAATCTGACCCTGTACTCTACCGGAAGCCAGTGCAGTTTGAAAAGCACTGGGTGAATATGCTCCCATGGCAGAGACCCCATGAGGAGCGTCGCTGCAGCATTCTGCACCCTCTGAAGTTTCTGGGTCAGCTTCAAGGGCAGCCCCGCATAGAGCGAATTACAGTAGTCAAGCCTGGAGATGACCGTCGCATGGATCACTGTGGCCAGGTCGGGGCGGGAAAGGTAAGGGACCAACTGCTTGATGCGCCGAAGGTGGAAAAATGTCGCCTTGGCTGTTGCTGTAACCTGCGCCTCCATGGAAAGGGAGGCGTCAAGGATTACACCCAAACTCTTAACGGAAGGCAATGGCACTAATTGGGCCCCCGCAAGAGAAGGGAGTTGGTCCCTCATCCCCATGCCATCCCGACCCAGCCATAGGACCTCTGTCTTCGAAGGATTTAGTTTCAATCGGCTCCCACGAAACCATCCAGCCACAGCTTCCAAGCATCTGGTCAGTGTGTTCGGGGCCAAGTCAGTGTGGCCATCCATCAGCAGATAGAGCTGACATGGCATTAGTTCAGATTCACGAATGAAGTAAATTCAGTTTAACCTAATGTCTGTTATTTAAAAAGCAAATGCAAACAAGTCCTCTTCACATGCGCAGAGCTAAGCTAATACCCCTAGGCAATAATAAACCAACTTGCATTTAAAAATTAAAAGCATGCACCCAAACTGACCTTTGCTCAAGGAAAAAAAGAAGCTACAGAAAATTCTACTTCCAGAGCAGATATGTGAAGTCCCTTGTATACTTGGTCCTATTACATTTAAAATATACAGATGACAGCCCAGGGCCCTAGTTTCTAGGTTTCTAACTATGCACTTGCCAAAAATAGCTCCTAAGGTGTGGGTGAAATCCATCATCATGACAAAACGCTCTGCTATACAGCTATATCTATACATTAAAAATAAGTACCTACATGAAAACAAGAGGCATGCCTAATCCATTCTTTAGCAGGTTAGTACCTAATCCAGGCTTCCTCAAACTCAGCCCTCCAGATGTTTTGAGACTACAATTCCCATCATCCCTGGCCACTGGTCCTGCTAGCTAGGGATCATGGGAGTTGTAGGCCAAAAACATCTGGAGGGCCGAGTTTGAGGAAGCCTGACCTAGTCAACATGCAGGAGAAGTGGAGGAGAGTGCACAAGCACGGGGCTTGCTGCAGCATGTTCCCATTGCACTAAAATGACAGTTAGCAGCAAGGTAGGGAGCCGGAAGTGGCTGGAAGTCTGGATCCTGAGTTCCTCCACTCTCCATAGGCAAGGCTGCCACCTGTCAATCACTTAACATCATAATTATGCCCACCTGTCAAAAAGAGTTGCTGTAACTGCCGATCAGCTGATTGGCAGTTACAATGAGCTCTTCTGAAGTCCATTTATATGTGTGTCTTGGATTCCAACCATTCCTTCAAATGGACTCCAAAGAAGTTCACAATGAATTCCTTGAAAGGTGCCTGGGCCTGTCAATGAAAATACAATCCAGGTATCCAGTTGCATTCCTTCACTTTGCAATCATAATGCATGAACATTTACAGAGAATCTGGAAATTTCGCTTGTCTTCTTATTTCAATGCTCAACTTATCATGCAAATCTTGTTCTAAGATACACCAGTGTTATAAAGAAGGCTTATTACAGCAAACAAACGTCACAAATTGGCTTTTAAAATGTTACCTGACAGTGCTGGATCAGATTCACTATCATTCACGTTTAAAAGGACTTAGTTAATAGAATCACTGAATTTAGCCATCAGGGCTACAGAATCAAACTTCATCAGTCAGAAATTAAAACTTTTACACTTACTTGTTGTGGGAATAAGAAATGGGAAAACAAAACAGGAACAGTGACCTGAATCCAAGTATCACTTCCTAAAGAAATACACATAGCCAAATAAGTGCATAAAATCAGCACTTGAGGTGGACTTCCACTATCAGCTATAGCAGTCAAGTCTGCCTCTTTTAAATGATTAAAAAGCACAATTTGTGCATGAATCTGTATATGGCTAGATTGCAGTAAAATTTTTACATGAATGTAACAGTAGGGTTACTTTAATACTAAGTTATAATTATATTAATTCCATTTCCACAAAATTTGACTATGTAGTCCCATGAAGCTACAGGAATCAGTAAAAATGCTTGCTTAGCCATGCAGCTCAGCAAGTGACCTTGGTCCTGCCACTTCCTCTCAGTCTAACCTACCTGCCAAGGTGATGGGGGGGGGGGAGAATGAGAATGAACTATACATACTGCCTTGAGGTCTTGGAAAGATGGAACAGTATAATAAATTAAATTAAAAGTAGGTATGAATCTGTCAGAAATTCTGTTAGACTAAATATTTCAAGATGTGCCCTCTAACCTTATGGAATAAAGGTAAAGGGACCCCTGACCGTTAGGTCCAGCCGCGGACGACTGGGGTTGTGGCGCTCATCTCGCTTTACTGGCCGAGGGAGCCGGCGTACAGCTTCTGGGTCACATGGCCAGCATAACTAAGCCACTTCTGGTGAACCAGAGCAGTGCACAGAAACGCCATTTACCTTCCCGCCGGAGCAGTACCTATTTATCTACTTGCACTTCATGCTTTCGAACTGCTAGGTTGGCAGGAGCAGGGATCGCGCAACAGGAGCTCATCCCATCACGGGGATTCGAACAGCCGACCTTCTGATCGGCAAGCCCTAGGGTCTGTGGTTTAACCCACAGCACCACCCGCATCCCTTATGGAATAATGGAATGGAATAATCTATGCTAAATTATAAATTTAGAATTCTTTCTGTGGGCTATTTTATTTCGGAAAACATTTTACACTACCTTTCATCCTTAAAAAGAAAGGCAGTTTATAACAAAACATCAATGCAACTAAAAAGCACATTAAACTAGATAAATTAAAACATTTAAAAGCCTGGTGCAACAAAAAATTCTCAACCTCCCACCTGAAGGTTGGTAGAGGCAGGGCCAGTCTAGCCTTCTTTGGAAGAGAGTTCAACAATCATTGAGCTGCCCAGGAAAAGTCATCCCTGCTAAATGCACCTGACTTGGTGGTGGAAAGCAAAGCCTTTGGTCTAATCCAGCATGACTCTTATGTTTTTATGTTACATCAGTTAGGTCTTCGACAATAACCAGCTTTACATAATCTGCTATTGCTGTCGTAGGACCTGCGGGATTTCCTGGGAAGATTCCCTCAGCATTACCCACAAGAAGATTGCTATTCATTGAAGACTTTGCAACAGTACAAACACTATGCGATAACAAGCTCATGATTCTCAGCTGACTTAATCTTCCGTGCAAGAGACAGCCTTTTCTTAAGAAATTTTACCCAATGATGATTTAAACATAAAATTATTCCGTATGCTGCAGAGCCGAGGCATGATGCTAATTAGATTGGCACATGAAGCAATTGTATTTTGCCCCCAGTTGCCATACCATGTTTTAAAAACAAAGTACAGCAAGACATTTTACTGTTTCACATGCAGAGCAATGAGACTACATGTGAATTTCATATCAATTTTACTTTACGTTGTTTGCATTCTGGAATGGCAAGCCCATTACTAAACTTCTCCTTAAGAGGATCTTTCAGGAAAGCACATTCATCAGTTATGCGCCCCATCCAATCAATGCCATCACAGCCCTTTTTCTGTACCTCTAACTCCTTTACTGCCAAATGACATACATACAGTCCAACAACTCACTAGGTCAACTGAAATGATCTAGTCCTCACCAGACTAGTGTCTGGAGGAACAGGGTAGTCTTTGAAAACATAGAAGATGGTCATTCTAGTGTAAATTCTTATCCTACTGGACCAACCAATCCATTCATGACAGGATATATTGGTTACTCTCAATGCTGAGAGCCTGGATAGGCATCCCATGTATTTTCTCTGTCTCACCCAATAATTATACATCCCTCAGAATAAGGTTAGATCATACTTCCCATACAAATAAATTAATTGGTAAAGCATGCAGCAAGCTTAATGCACATATGAAAATAAATAGTGGCATCACCCAAACATTTGTTATTTGGATTTGAAAAAAATTCAAATTGACATGGCATCTAATGCTTTTGCTCCAATATGTTTTGTTGTAATTTTCACTTTTTGTAAACTAAAACCGGAGGTTGGAATATAAACCACCCAAATAAATGAAAAAAAGAAAATGTAAATAACTAGTTAAAATGTTCTGGAAGTGAACTAACTGTACCGTGAAGAACAGAATTCAAGCTACAAATGCAGCATACTGAACAATTTTGATGATGTGGAGGAAGTCCACGTATTTAACCACAAGAACTCGAGTTAGATTCACTATATTGCTAAATTTATCCAACTGTTACACTATTCGCTTTTACTCTGTGATCCCACCACATAGTAAAGCATTTACTGTAAAGTGTTTCAGTTCTGTCCCACAACCCTCACCCATTACTTCTCACAGTTGACACTGCATCTTTCACTGTGCTTCATGGAAAACTTTAGAGATGCAAGGTGAAACTAATAATCAGGTGCATGCATACTGCTTCCAAAGTCAGTATATCAGAAGAGTGTTGCCAAATCATCAGTCTGTATGCCCCAGATAACCCTGGTTTCCTTACATCTGAACCAGCACTAACCATACTTAGACAAACCCTAGGATGTTTCAAACACTCTGTTTGCAAAGCTAGTTAAAACTGGTTGCACAATTTTCTTAAAGTGAAAGGTGAAAGGTGTTAGACAGCTCACCAACACTTTAAAAAGATAGTGTTCTCTCTATGAATATAAAAACAATGAGCAACTGAAAATGCATAATACAAGCAGCATGAGTTATTGGACAGATGCAGAACACATAGACACACATCAAGGATTTAAGTGTCTTTTAAAATGACTATGTTATTAATTAAAGATCTGCTCGACATCGGACCAATAGAATTATACTGGTTTCTTGACTTTATATAAAACAAATCATGCTACTTCAAAACAATATCCATAACATAAAAGACGGGAAGGTTTTGAACTGGCATGGTGATCCTCTGAATCAAAAGAGTATCAGGAAAGTATAAAGCTGTTTACTGCATATTGTGTTTACCTTGATTACGAAACTAGTGTCTCCAAGTGTGGAATCAATCGTCCTGCCAAGGAGACATTTAGTACAAAAAGATCCTTAAGGAGATGAATCCTGCCTCAGTGCAGCTGAGTTTTGGCATTTTACAATCACTGCAGCCACTTCCAATGAAGAACCCTCCAGAGGACTCTTGGATAAAGATAAAGGTCCGGTTCTTTGCAAAAAGGAGTTGCTGCTTTATCCTAATGTTGGTTTATTGTTAGTTTTAGGAAGGCACCACTGTTTCTTGTGCTTTCTTTCATGCAATGTCAATTTCAGAGGAATGCCCTAGCCCAAAGACCAGCGGCATACTATACACAAGCAACACAGATGGGTCTGGATTGGTGGAGTTGCGGGGCACAAAAGGTAGAACAAGCTAAACTGGGAGGAGGAGTTGAGATGTTTTTGTATAAATATCCACAGGATACCAAATAGTTTTCTCTAGATTATGCTATCCTAAAGAAAATAAGAAAGACCAAATTTTTCTTGCTTTACGTTTAAATTAAGTCCAAACTTTCCCGCCTGACACAGCTGTAATTAATTAGCAAGGTTTCAACACACAATGGCCTCTGCCCAACAGGACCAAAGTAAACTAAACCTATCTAAATGATGCCGCATCTCACAACAGTTGCAGCCCACTAGGAATGACAATGTCACTCTTCCTCCTTTGATAAGTAGATACTACAGCCTGACTCAGGGTGCTTTGTTATTGTTCAATGACCACTTCAAGAGCACACCTTGTTTGTATAAGAGACACAGCTAACTGAACTGGTCATGATCTAAACTTAAATTTGGATTACTAATCATCACAAAAGTGCATGCATTCAGAAGATTAGCTAGCCAGCAACTGATTCATGAATCTCTAGGCAACTCAAAATAGATAAGAAGGTTAAGCCACTCTGTGTTACTCTGGAGCATTAAATCGGGAGTGTACTCATTAACAATTATCAGTCTGAGAGGTTATATGGAAAGAAGATGAAATCTGAAGCAGCCACTGTCAGCAAGGAAGTCCTAAGCTGCAAAAGACAAATGTGCAACAAAAGAAAGTGAAAGAAATAGGTAAAACTACATCAAAGAATTTAATCCTTTGGAAAATGATGTCAGTAGCAACTGAATATAGAGAAATGCTTATTAAAAATAGGTGCAGTATGGCCCCTATTTTCAGCCTTGTGGCCATAGGCAACAACAGATTGCATGTAAGTTGTGTATTGAGTAAGCAGCCCAGGTGGATGGAGTACTTTGCTCCATCTCTGCAGCCAGCAGAGAAAGCAAGCAGGCTGTTACAGGAGAGAAGCCCCCTCAGCTGCACCCAGCACAGAGTTCTTGCCCTCTTCTTGCCAGTGCCCTATGGGCTAAAAAATTTTTGCAGCATACTTCTGCACACGGTCCATAACTCAAAATGCAAGTCTGCATTCTCCATATTTTAAATACCTGTGTCTCCAACACCAAGTGCGAATTTCTCTATCCAACCAGGAATCGCTTCAGAAAATGTGGTTCACTCTTAATTGCATAGGCAAGAGAGACAGAAAAAGGTGACTCGTAGTCCTCTACAGCAAATTTACAAGCAAAAAGTTTTTGTTGTATTTTTACTAATAAGTAATTTATTGCCTTCTTTCTATCCAAATATGAGCCCTATCAATGGAGATGTCCATTAATTAAATGGCAGCGAATAGGAGGTTCCCTTACTGGAGGTAAATATCAAGAAAAATGAATTTGATAACATTTATTGATTGCACATGCAATCAATAAATGTTTTTGAATCCATTATCTTCTTATTTACATCCAGTAAAATAACTTCCTAATTTCCCCTACACTACTACCGTGAGAAACTAAGAACACCATATTTTAAAAAGAAAAATGTGCCACTGGAAATACCTTTACAAGCTGCCACTTGAATAACTAATATAACAGAAATTGTTGCATGATAGAACAGCTTTCGTTCCTCTTTGAAGTATATTACTAACTCAGGAAAGGAGGTATCTAGTTATAAAGAAAGTGGCAGCATGCTCTCAAAAGCCTTGATAATTTTTGTAAGTTTTAGCTTTCAGTCTCCATTTCCCCCTAGTGCTAAATCAGGTGCAGAAAAAGCACACACAAATGTGACAAGCATGCTTTAATCCTCACAGCAACTAAATAAACTTAATGGAATGAGTCTACTGAAAGCTTCTGGAATGTAGTCAATGAATACTGATGAAATTCTTAATCTGAGGTTCGAGGCAAGAACACAGAAGCTTATCTTGCCAAACATATTTAGAAAGTCAGGATTTTAGTCAGGATTTGGAATGCAGCCATTTTTCTTAATAATATTTACTTTACATAGTAGCCAAAGGGAACCAAAAGGCAAGCCGTATCACTTTAGAAATTATCAACATTAAAACAACTTACACAGTTGGCAAAATGCAATGCTGTGTGAGTGACTGCCACTCGTGTAATGAAACTTCCCCTTCCTCTTCTCCCTTTGCATTTCATCCCTCCCCTCTGGCAGGGTCCACCAACCCTCTGGTGAAGTTTTGGGGGCGCATGTGGGAGTTGCAGGAGGGTGGCAAGGAAGACTGTCTGTTCAGCTCACAGACAAGACACAAGTGGATGTCAGAGTGGAGGCTGGTATATCAGGGCAAATGGGGCTCTGGCCCACTAACCTCAGCCTGCCCTCGCCCTGTCTGCGCTTTGCTACTTACAACCAGCACAGGGGACGGCACTGCCTTTCAGCTTCCTTGCCTTTAGCTGATGCCTTTGTAGAACTCAACAGGGAAGAGGTCGGGGACAAAACTCGAACAGCTGGCTCTGCCTGTCATTGACTCCGGCCCCAGCTCCTGTTTGGGCTCTCTGCCTTCCACCCTACCGGACATAAGAGGCATCAGCTGTTAATGGATGTCACCTAGTATTGGGAAGAGATGTGTTTTCTTTTTGCTTTCTTTTTGGCTTAACCAACCCCTCTGAGCCTTTGGGTTACTGTCTAAAATGAAAATGTACCATATTTTTCCGTGTATAACACGCTCCCGTGTATAAGACGCTCCCTACTTTTGGGAAACTCAAAATTAAGAAAATGGAGGGAGATTGCCCCTGTGTATAAGACTACCCCCCCCCCCCTTTTTAACATTATTTTTTAGTTTTAAAAAAACCCTAGTCTTATACACAGAAAAGTACAGTATGTATTTATATTAGAAACGCAAGAGGATCTGTTTTATTAATAGACAAATTCATGGAGGAAAGCGCTACCAATGGTTACTTGGCCGTGATGGCTTCGCAATACCTCCACAGTTGTAGTAGTAATGCTTCTGAATACCAGTTGCTGGAAACTGCAGGAGGGAAGGGGAGACTGCTCTTGTGCTCATGGTCTGCTTGCTGGTTTTCCCCAGGCCTTTGGTCGCTCACTGTGAGAACAGGATACTGGTTTAGAACAGGATGGGCCAGTGGCCTGATTCAGCAGACTCTTTATGTCCTTAAAAAGGCAAGTCTTTGCTCCCCAATGAAACTAAATTTGGTGCTCTTAGGGCTGGAGCCCCCAAACCTTTGATGCGTCGGCCGCAACAAATTTTGCTTTTTCAGCTCCTATGTTAACGGCCCTAACAAAGCTCTTACACTTCTCAACAAGTTCATTACATACAAAAATGTATTTCTGAAATCTAACGGCAGCACAGGACCCATTTTAACAACACGGGTTTGTTTCAGATAAATCAGAGCGATGTTGGCTCTGTTTTGTCTTTTAAAAACTTCTCCTGACAATTGGTCATATTCAGATTATTATATCTCTGCTTAATTAACAAATATTTTCAAGCCTTTTAACCTTCACATGCAGCCCCTTCCCTCCTCATAGAAATTAAGTCTCAAATTAATAATTAACTGGGAAAGTATGCCCACCACGTTCAGAACAAGTCAATAGCTCACATATAAGTTAGATATTTATTTGAGATCCCAACTTGTTCTGAACCAGGTAACCGTAATTTTCCATTTCGGATTATGTGGTAAACTACAGATAACTGTAGACTTCCAGGTTTGATTGCTGCAGTCAGAGAAGGAAGAATGGAAGGGGTTGTATGCTTTGGCAAAATGTTTGCAGCTTATTAAGCCAATATATGATAGTCCCAAACAGGTTTGTAAATGTGTGCAGTGATTTCTGCAGTCATTGCATAATTTAAAAAATCACATAATAGGAGGAAGCACATAATTTTTTTATCTCTACGAACAGGATTTTAGCTGCCAGAACAAACAAATCATAAGTGTACAAACATGTTCAAGTAAACAGCTAACACAAAAGTCCAAATGCAAGTATAAGAATTCCTTCCTGTATTCCTCCAGGAAGATTAACCAACTAATGCATGCTCTCATGGAATCCAAGACATCATTTCAGGTTTGTGACCATTCAAGAACAAATCTTTAGTTCTATTGTTAACATATGCCCAACTGGAATGCATGAGCCTTAAAATCATCCACTCCCTCTATGCTTCCTGTGTGGCTGTGTAAAGACTGCCACCATTGGCTTGTTTGTCACTAGATCTGGCAAGACAACATTTATAGGACATGCTTTTACTATTTCATGCCTCCTTTCTCTAATTTTCTTGCCTTTTGTATATTGTATGAACATATGAACACTCTTAGTTGTGGCTTTTCATCTTTTACATAAGACTTTCCCCTTTTTTGTTTTATAAGGGAAAAACTTATGGGGGAGGCGCTTACGTAAAAGAGTTCAAAAACTTCATCTGAACCAAGACTTCTACATGTAGTCACAGCAGCCTTGCCGGCCTGGTGCCCTCCAAATGCTCTGGACTACAACTTCCATCAGGTCCAGCTGCCACAGTTGTGTTGGCTGAGGCTAATGGTGGTTACAGTCCAAAATGACTAGAGGGCACTAGGTTAGGAAATGCTGGCCTACATCCTTCCAAGATTTTGTGGGCTAACAAGCAAAGAAGCTTTTGTGGGAGGAATATGAAGTACTTCACATACTGATTTTGCACTTAAGTCTTTTTTAGAAATAAGGAAAACATAAATATGACAGGAGCTCCTATGAAAGCACAAAAAATGAAGAATCTTACACTACAGATTCAAGGCCACCTACATGAACAAGATCAAAACTCATGACTGTGAATGCTGGGACGAAAAATTAATAGCCAGGACTGGCCTAAGATCTCAGCTGGTGAGAAAGCCAGTTACACCTCCGTACATGCCAGCATTCATTTCCTGAAAAGTCAAATGTATTATGTTCAAGATACATAGGTAGTAGAGAAAACACATCCATTGTTAAACAGGGATCGAAAAAGCCTCTTTGGGCAGCAGCCTACCAATATATGGGTAGGTTATGAAGTGAACTGGATATATTTCCCTCCACAGATACATTGGCAAGCATTCGGCATTTCACTGCTGAACTATGAACAGAAGTATTTACTGTATTAAATTTATATCCTGCCTGTCCTACCAAAGAAGCTGAGAGCGGCAAGTACACCAGCAATAAAAACATCTAAAAACAATTCCAATACAGATGCAGACTGGGGGAAAGGCCTGCTTAAAAGGCTTGTTGGAAGAGGAAGGAATTCAGGAGGTGCCAAAAAGCCAACCAAAGTGCCACCTATTATTTAATGGGAGGACATTCCAAGGGGCAGGTGCCGCAGTTCCAGTGGCCCAATTCCTATACAGTGTGGAATGGACCTCCTGATAACATGGTATTTGCAGGAGGTCCTCAACAAAAGAGCACAGTGACTATATAAGGAGTGAGACAATCCTCGTCCCAAGCTGTACAGTATTGGCCCGAATATAAGCCGCACCTTTAAAACTGGAAGGGAGGGAGGAAGAAAAAGAAAAAATACCCGAATATAAGTTGCTCCATTCCTCGCTGCTCCTGGCTACATTAGGGGGGGGGGGGACTGCACTGTGTTGCCAGCAGCCTTTCCCCTTCTTTGCTCTCTCCCTTCCCGGCCTTGGGGGAGAGGCCGCACTCCTGGCGCTGTTTGCCCTGCGCTCCTGGCTGCAATACCGTAAGGTTGGGAATATAAGCCACACTTTATAACTTTTCACGGTTGGAATTTGGGGGAAAAGTGAGGCTTATATTCAGGCCAATATGGTATATAGCTTTATACACCAAAATCAACACCTTGAAAGTAGTCCAGTAGCTAAATGGCAGTCACTGCAATTAATTCAGCAGTGGTGTAGCATGGTGGAGATACCCTGTAGCTGTCATATTTTGCATTAGTTGAAGCTTTCAGATCAACCTCAAGGGCAGTCCCACCTGCAGTACTTTGCAGTAATCCAACCTGGAGGTTACAAGTACATGGATGACAGTGCTCAGACTATCCTGATTCAGGAATGGCTGAAGCTGGTGAAAGGGAACTCCAACCACCTAGTCACCTGGGCCTCTTGCAGCAAAGATGCATCCAGTAACACTCCCATACTATAAAACCACTCTTTCAGGGGGAATACAACTCCATTTAGGGAAGACAAATTATATGGATTCAGGAATCACCCATCCACAGCACTTCTGTCTTGCCAGGATTCAGTCAGTTTGTTGGCCTTCATCCAGCTCACCACCAAGTCCAGGCTTACATGGCCTCTCCTGGTTCAGATGTTAGAGAGCTGGGGATCATTAGCATACTGATGACAGCTCACCCCAAATCTCCTAATAACCATTCCCATGACTTCATATATATGTTACACGACACTAGGGACAATATGATACCCTGCAGCACCCAAACTGCACAACTGCTAGGGGGCCAAAAGACAATCACCCAATGCTCTATGAAACCAACCCTGGAGAAATATACGTAAGTCACAGCTAACCAATGCATAGAACCACAGAATTGTAGAGCTGGAAGGGACACTGACAGTCACTGTTACTGAAGAATGGATGAAACACTTTTCTGCAGAAAAATAAAGCACATCACTGCCCCCACATCACTGAGTGCTGCACCTACTATCACTTCTGAAGCCCTGCCAGCTTGTGCTGGCTAGTCCAGAAGGTGAAGGGAACTTGCTGCTGCTTCTTTTGCTTCATACGGCTTTTCTCTTTAAATCCCCCCTTCTATATTCCTACATGGAAGGAATTAAGTTAAGCCAGTTTCAGCGAAGATGGAGCATTCTGACCTGGAAAAAAGGGTCCTTGAATCTATCAGATCCAGACCCTGCCCCAAGTCATCCCACTTTAGGGCCTAATGCCAGCTACTGTTGGCAAAAGAACCACCACTGGCAAAAAAGAGAGAAAAGAACCACCAACTGAAGTTCTATGCACATGGAGCCATCTGCATGCATGGGAGGGATCTCAACAGTCCTCTATCAGCCAAGTTCTTCTCCACCAGTGGAGGTGCCTCCCCTCCTTCCTAACCCTCTCTAATCAGCTGATCTGGGAGGAGGTGTAAGACTGCACTGCAAAATATTTACTGTACGCAAATGAAAAAACAAGGTCATCTGAATGTAAATATGGAAAAAGAAAATGTACTGGCTAGTTTGAAACTGTTAGGTCTGATGGTCATCAATATAAGAAACAGTAACTGACTGGACCAATATATTCCAATGTAAGTTACAACAGCAGGAAAAAAATTATATTTTCAGGTAACATATTTATCTTAACTGATAACAGAAAGCAATTTTTTTATAAAATCTGAATAATGTGGGGAAAAGGCTTTAATCGCTTCAATTGACTTCCCACTTCAATAGACTTATCACAATCATTATTGTTTAAAAGCCATGTTTAGCACTGTGTGACTTTACACCTATAAAACTGTTTGCCTCATTTTTAAGTGTTAGGCTTGTCTGTGTTGTCGATAGTAATTTTCACAGGCTGCACTGAGTGCTCTTTTAAGGGAAAAGCAGGTATGGGTTCTCTAAATAAATAAGCAAATGAAATCCCAAATGCAAATGCAGACAGGTAACACAAGAAAAGAACCAGCCCTTCTTATTTCTGCAGCAGCTAACATAAAGTTGGCACCCTCTCCAGGATGCCATGGCATTAGAAACTTAAAACAAAAAACCACTGGCATGAACAACATCTCAGCCAGGCCCAGCCTATCAGAAGAAAACTTAGGAGAGCTAACTTCCTTCCAACCGGAATCCACTTGCTTTGCTAACCCTTGTTGACAGTCACAGGAAGTTCCCTGCCTTCTGATGCAAAACAATCACGCACCATCACGAAACTCGCCCGGGAAAGAGGGGAAACGCAACACACGCAACTTTTGACAGGCAGCCTTTAAAAGCAAAAAGACCCCCCACAACCCAATAAAAAACAAATCTCATAAATAGGGTATTTTAAAAAACAAAACAAAACACTATTATTCCAGGGCGAGAATAAAAGAGAAGAACTGAGCGGGAAGCCTATTTTCTCTGGAGAAGTGGGAAATGATTTCCGTTTTGTTTACTGAGGGGGGACGACCACATACGCCTCATTTTACCCAAAATAAATGGCACGCGGAGGAGTGGGAGGTGCGCACACTCCCCCCTGCACACACAGGCATCCACGGGGTGCCAATTAGGCTGCCGCCGCTTGATCTCAGCCCCACACCGAACGCAGAAGGGGGGCGGCCGCTTCTCACTTTTGCCAGAGTTTGAGGGGGGGAATGAGTTTCGGCTACCACTACTTTCGGAAAGTGTCACTTAAAAGGGGAACCGGTTTAAATTTTAAGAATCTGGGAGGCCGCCCCGTCCCCTCCTCCTCCTCTCTCCTTTCACGCAGCCGTCCTTTGCTGCGGCCAGGCAGGGGTCCCCCATCCGTGCCAAGTCGTGTGCCGCCGCCGCCGCCGCCGCCTGTGCGCGACGGAGTCAGGGCGCGCCCGAAACCCACCGCAAGCCCAAAGACACGGCCCCGACGGCGCCTGGGACGCCGGCTCCCCATGGGCAAAGCTGGAGCCGCCTTTCCTCCGGAGGGAGGTTCCGCGGGGCCGCCCCTAAGTCAAGGGACGCCGTCCGGGTCTTTGTGGGGCGCCTCCTTCTTCCCACACCGCCGCCGTCCTCGCTCCCCAGAACAGACGGGATCCCAACATGGCCGCGGATCCGCCAGGGACCGGGAGGAGAAAGTTTCCTCCGCACCACCTCCGCCGGCTCTCGGCTTCGCCCCGAAGGGGGACGGCGGGCTGCTCTCTCCCCGCGCCCCCCTGACCCGAGCGCGCCGCTTACTCAGAAACCGAAGCGCGCCCTCCCTTCGCTCCGCTTCCCAGGTCCGCAGCTTGTTGCTTCTCGCTCTCCCTCGGTTTCCTTCAGCCGCCGTTGCTAGTCGGGCTACTGCCGCCGCTGCCCCGCCCGCCGCTCGTGCGCGTTCACACACACACACGCTCTCTCACACACAACACCCTGGGCCGGCCTCCAAGCGGCGAGGAGGACGAGCCTCGGCGGCATCCCGCCCCAGCTCGATTTCCCAAGAGAGAGCCGAGGGGAGGGGCCGGCGCCATCTTGGGAGAGGCGCCCGTCGAAGCCGGGGGGGGGGTGCGCTGCTGGAGGGGGAGTAAGGGTCGAAGCCCTTCCTGCTGGAGAAGGGGCGCACGGGAATGGGTTCACACGGGGCGCCCTTCGAGCAAAGCCTTGGGTCATTCTCCCCTGAAGCTCTCTGGCCTCCCCCCGCGCAATCCGAGCGGTTCAAAACATTTCTGCTGCTTGAGGTGAAGGGCAATGTGGATGCAGCACACCTCGCATTTCCGTGCACTGACACCGAGTGGGCTTCGCTTCAACTTCTCCTGAGGCAGCGGCAGGATTGTCTTTGGTTACCTGGCATACGTAGGCAGCAAGGTCCTGCATCACCTGTCTGCTGCTCCCCAGCACTTGCCACTTCACTTTGCCCTAGAGTAGTATAAGGGGAATAAGATTCGGAGGATCTAACACGCACAAACCATATGTGACTCCCCTCTATTTTAATTCGCCTTGTGTAACAAAAATGTTTTCACCAGATTGGGTTGTGATTGCTGTGTCTGTTGATGTTACGAATGTTGTTATGGCCTTTGATGAGTGCAATCAACATTTTGATGAGGAAGAAGATATATAATAAGGCTGTTTCTGTGCTTGTTGGAGCCGCTTGTGCCCACACATCTATTATTAGCACTGAGGATGGGGATGAACATGAAACACCTTGCCTATTAAGTCTTCAGTGCAATACTTTTCCTGATGGGAATTCGCCTCCACAAAGGCTTGACTGCTGTAGCACCTAGATGTCTTTGGGTAGGTCTCGCTTAGAATGTGTTTGGAAGTGTTTTTTAACACTTGGGTTTTAGGCTGCAAGTAAAATTTCCTTCACACCAGCATTACTGCACTAGCCATGGGCATAGCCAGGATTTTTGTTTTTTAGGGGCCCCTCCCTGCCCCCCTCTTGGCTAAGCCCCTGGCACTAATACTGCAAAATATTTCACTCCATCCGCCTGGGAAGTGCAGCCGGGAGAATCTGCACTGGTAGGTAGGCCACAGAAAGCCCCGAAACACTGAGGGGTTGAGCTATCCACAGTCCACTGAATCCCCAACATTGGGTCCATTGCTACACTAACTCCAAGCTGGCGAAACAATTTGACTGTCCTCTTGCGCTGAATGGTGTAAGACGCAGGGCTGCAGATGCGGCAGTGACCCACTCATCCACTCCATTAAACCTGGCCAGGGTTTGAATTGCCGTCCCAGTTTGTAGCATTTATTTGTTTGTTTATTTTCCTCAGGCTCAACTGGTGGACCTGAGTAATAACAGACTGCTGGACACTAAGGGCTTCCACACTTTGTCTTAAAAGTAAAGATAACAATAGCTTACCAGGTACTGTAAAGTAGGAGAGGTTGAGTGTACAGAGAACTTACTCTCTACTTTCACTGTGTGTGTGTGAAATCTTCTCTAAGACCTGTGCAGAATTTGGTGTGAGTTAAGACCTCATTCTCTCTCTCCCTTTGCAACCAAGACAAGCATCTACAGTATTTCACATACATATATCCACATATTGTTATTTCTGAAGTGGATTCCATTCAAAATGACTGCTGTTCCACACTTATTTGCTGGTTTACTTACGGTATCTGAATTATAGCCTTTTCATGAAGGGATAGATTGTGCTATATCCCATAATACTACCCTTTCAAAAGTAGTGATACTGGGATTATTAATAGTTGGGATATATCTGGATTCAGACCTAATTCAGACCTTTCTGAATTTAAGAACTCTAATAAATTTGAATATATTGATCTTAATATTTAGGGCGTCATGTCGTGGAATTGGTACAATGATAGTCCCTTTACCCCAAAAAAAGTCTGAGTTCAACCTGGTTCAGGGTATATGACAATAATTTGATTACCAAGTCACTTGTCTTGGTGGTCCTCTTGCATTTTACATAAAGGAGGAGCCACTGTCACATCTATGTACAAGAGAAGGCTTTATATAAATACAAAAAATTCTTTAGGGGGCAAAACCCTACAGGGACCCCCCCCAAAAGGCACCCCAGTCCAATAAGAATTGAAAATGCTCAATGGCCACAAAATGTTGAATATCTGGGGAAGGAATGGAAAATGGAGCGATAATGGAGTAGAGTATCGTGGAGGACAGCATGGCTTACTGGAATACTGAACAGGAACCCTCCATACTTTAATATTTTGTTGCAGGTCCCACTTATAAACATTTAATATTCAAATTATTCAGTTCAGTGCATGTTGTGGCAACCGCAGACACATGACCCTGTGGTCTACAACCACAGTGACAAGCCACACACACACTGTGCCTCCAGTCTCAAACCACAGGCAACCCTCACACCACCAGATCCACAACACACACACACCCGTTTATCACCGCTCTCAAAGCAAAATTCTTAACAGAATATTAATAATAATTATAATAAATAAAACATTTTTTTGATGATTGTGATCAGTACTTGATTCTGACACTCTAGGAAAATGCAACCTACCTTTCTCTACTAATTCATCTACCTAGCCTTAATATTATTGAGCCTAAGCAGGGCTTCTTGTATTCCCTTGTTCCCACTAACTGATTTTGTCCTGGCCTTTCATTGCCTTTATGTTGCTCAGTTGAGTTTTCATGCCTCCACCCCCCAAAAAAATCTGCCTTTCAACCTTTTCCCTAAAATGAGACATCAAAGTTTGCTTTATACTATATCCCCTTGTGCTCGTTGTGACTCTGGTAATTTCATTTTCATTTTCCCTGTTCATTTTCTTTTCATTTTCATTTCCTCAAGCAGGATCTAAAGGAATGAGTTAAACGTTCTTTTTTCGGGGGGGGGGGGCGGGAATATGCATCTTGATGTTGGTGGTTCAAGTTTACCTTGTTTTTATGACTGTAATATATTCTTGTTATGGTATTTAACACTGCTCTTTCCACTGGGTTGTTTCACTGCTCATACAGCTACACTTTTTATTTCTGGGAAACTAAGTGCTTGAACTTCAAATCCAAACTGCATATCAAATGCAAGACAAATTTAACGAGCGATCAATTTTTGTTCTGCTTAATCCTCCAGCAGAAAGTGGTGGCTGGGCTGCCTAAACCAGATGTTCTCATAGTTACTTCTGTTTTCAAGCTTCAGGCTGTGAGTATCACTCTTATGTAGCCAAAATGACACCACCTACATACAAGAAGTGGGGTATCAGCAGACTCAGAGGAACCCAGAGAACAGTTCAATGAGAAAGAACTATGTATACTCAGTAGTTATGGAATGCTCACTGTACATTGGGGAGAAATATGGAAACCTGTTTGGGGAAAATGGAATGGAGTGGAGAGTTCTGAACAGAAGCAGTCCACGTAGCAACATTAATTATTATTAATAATTGTTAACATTATTAAAAAGCATTAAAAGCAAGAGCAGAACTACAAAACATACAAAAATAATCAACATTACATTGTACAAATGATGTCACTTCTATTATGTTCTAGTGGCCTGCTGCAACAGCTAAGTCTTACTGAACATACGGTAGTATGGAAGACAATTTGATCTCTTCAGGGAAGGAGTTCCATAGCCTTGCAATGTCCCCCTGAGCCATATTGCCTGAGGACAACACAAGCGAAGCATCCCCTGCAGATCACAAAACTCAGGCTGGCTAGTTCTAGGCTGGGTTCTCCTTGAGTCCTAAGTCATGTATGACTTTGCAAGCTGTTTGCAGTTCCCACTTGTAACAGTTTACAATTACCAGTAATTACATATTCACATAACTTCAGTTTGTATAAGAACTTCTTCCTCATAAAGCCCAGAAATTCAAAAACCTTATATTAGATGCCTCACAGTTTTGCTTTTTTCTGATCTTATGCTCTCTTCCGTTTCACTTCTCTTCCAACTTCCTTTGATGGTTTCCTTTTGAAAGCTCTCGACCGGCAAGATAAAACGCTCTTTCAACCTTATATAAACACTTCCACCAGCACACCACTTAGTTGACTGTGCCTTAAATTTTACAAAGCTCATAAGAGCATGGTGCCATGAATATGGTTATTTTTATGTCGGTGATTTAGAGATCAGCCTTCTTGAGACTGTGATATAGTTGTTTCACGCACTTCATCTCCTATTATGGTTCCTTCCACCACCACCACCACACCTTTTTAACTATGTTTATCAAAGTAGTTTATTGGATACAACAGAAGATATGCAAAACATAATGTCAGAGCTGCCTCTAGGTCCCAGCTCACAGAGGACCAACGCCCGGTTGATGTAATGTACAAAAGTCTTTACTGAAGTTTAGTTTCCATTTCAAACCCCAGAGCGTGCAGCCCTACGTCTTGGCTCTAGATCGGCGAAGTCCCCTCTGAGTCACTACCCCTTCCGCACCAGTTTAAGATCCTAGCCCGGCTCCACCTCCTGCGCTGTTCCTTCCTCCTCTGGGTCCTTCTGCCCCCTGGGGTTTCCTCCTTCCTGGACTCTTCTGACGCTGACCCCCCTGAGTCTTGTCCTTCCTTCCGGCGGGCTTTAGGACCTGGCTCCCTATCCGGGCTACCTGCTGTGCCGCTCGCCTGTACATTTGAACTTGGCGCGCGCGCCCAGCCGGTGACTTTCCTCTTGACCGTTTCCCCGCTCTCCGATGGAGGCGTGGTCAATCCTGACTCATCTCCTCTCTCTGGTGGTGAGAACACTGGTCCCGATGCCTGGGACTCCTCCCCCCCCACTGCGCTCTGGTGGGGAAGCTGGTCCTGATTTCCAACTGCTGCTCAGGGAGTCCCCGCTGGCCCCTTCCTTCTGGGGTTTCCCCCTTGGCACCCCCCTTGCCCTGGCCATCGGCGCTCCTTTCTGTGAATCTTCCGATTCGCTGGAGAGACTCGTGGAATCTCTCTGAACACTGTCACTGCCTACACCCCCCTCGGATTCCTCCTCCTCACTCTCCATTTGCTCCATCTCCTGTGTCTCTGCTCCTGAACCCCTGACACATAAATTCAGTTTTAAAAGTCAAGCCAAAAAAATTACATCATAGCATATCAATTACACAGCTTTTGGCAACAGCATACTCTTTACCATGCTTTTTAACATCTATATGAAGCCGCTGGGAGAGATCATAAGGGGGTTTGGGCTGGGTGTTCATCAGTATGCAGATGATACCCAGCTCTACCTCTCTTTCAAATCAGAACCAGTGAAGATGGTGAAGGTCCTGTGTGAGTGCCTGGAGGCGATTGAAGGATGGATGGCGGCTAACAGATTGAGGTTGAATCCTGACAAGACAGAAGTACTGTTTTGGGGGGACAGAGGGTGGGTGGGTTTGGGGGACTCCTTGGCCCTGAATGGGGCAACTGTTCCCCTGAAGGAGCAGGTGCGCAGCCTGGGAGTCAGTTTGGACTCACAGCTGTCCATAGAGATGCAGGTCAATTCTGTGTCCAGGGCAGCTGTCTACCAGCTCCATCTGGTACATAGGCTGAGACCCTACCTGCCCGCAGACTGTCTCGCCAGAGTGGTGCATGTTCTAGTTATCTCCAGCTTGGACTACTGCAACACGCTCTACGTGGGGCTACCTTTGAAGGTGATCCAGAAACTACAACTAATTCAGATTGCGGCAGCTAGACTGGTGACTGGGAGTGGCCGCCAAGACCACATAACACCTGTCTTGAAAGACCTACATTGGTTCCCAGTATGTTTCCAAGCACAATTCAAAGTGTTGGTGCTGACTTTTAAAGCCCTAAAAGGACTCAACCCAGTATACCTGAAGGAGCGTCTCCACCCCCGTCGTTCAACCCAGACACTGAGGTGCAGCGCCAAGGGCCTTCTGGCGGTTCCCTCACTGCGAGAAGCGAAGTCACAGGGAACCAGGCAGAGGGCCTTCACAGTAGTGGCGCCCGCCCTCCCATCAAATAAACAACTATCCGACGTTTATAAGACATCTGAAGGCAGCCCTGTTTAAGGAAGTTTTTAATGATGATGTTTTAATGTATTTTTAATCTTTTGTTGGAAGCCGCCCAGAGTGGCTGGGAATGGGCGGGGTATAAATAATAAATTATTATAAATTATTATTTCCACTGATCCAGAAAATAGAACAATATAAAAGAGGATCAAATAAAATCAGAATAGAAATATTCAGCAGTTATTTGTTTTATTATTTAAACTTTGTGTTTGTGTGCACCCCCACAAAAAAATGTATTTTTCAAACTTCAACCTGGATATTTATCACAGGATGAAATATCTGCAGAAACTCCAATTTCATTGTTTTATGTGTCACCACCCACATTGATGTGGTGGTGGTGGTGGTGGTTGCATTTTGCATAATCGGTGGCTGCATTCATTTAAAAGCAATTGTTTCATTGTAATTTTATAGAAGTTTCCCCATCAGTACTGATGTACTATATTACAATACTAATTTAGTGGCAACATTTTGCACTTCTAACCAATATTGCAGAAGAGTCCAGTGAACAATAAACTTCTGTAGAAATGAACAAAATGTGCCTCAATTCAAGATACTGATAAAGAGGAAGATTCACTATTTGAGACAAGTGTTTGAACTTATCAAACTCCATGGCACTGAAAGCAGAAAGATGATGTAACATTTTGCGTAATTTTGCTGAAAATCCTTGAATCATTTCTTCATAATACATTTCAGAAAATAACACTATTTTATAAATAGCCATCTGTTTCTCCCATTTAAACCACGTAAGTAAAGTAAAATATCCCTAACACTCCAGTTTCATTAAGCTTTCTTAGGTAAAACAAATTCTAAAGCGCTTAATAGTGTATTACTATCTTGCAGCCAAAGTTTTGTGGCACTTTGGAGACTTAACAATTTGTACAAGCAAATAAAGACTAATGAGGTTATTTACAGTCAAGCGGTGTATAATTTTTATGAAATAAAGAAAAACAATAAAGCAAATTACTTATGCTTTCATGGACAAACCCACTTTGCCAGGTGAGTGAAGTGAAATCTAAGTTGGCAAGTGCATAAAGGAGAAAATTGTACTGTGGGAGGTGAATGGCAGTGAGATGCAAATGTCATTAGTAAACTGGCATAAAGCCATACAGTAAAAGGTGGTTGAATCCCAAATTTCATCTCCATCCTTTCTGTTACTTAACAGAATATGATCTGAGCTGGCCCAATATATTTTGCCGCTTGGAGCAAAGGTGTTCCACCTCCCATCTGCCATCGTGGCAATTTGGTCTTATTTTAGCACTGCTGACAAGAGAGAGTCCTCCACAGGATTTGAGACTAGCAGGCTAGCTTAAGAGGGTGCAGGGCAGGCCACGTGGTATATGTAGATCTCCCTTCTAACTTTACTCATTGGCTTCTTTGCTTCCTGCTATCGGCTCACTGCCTGCTCCAATGCTGCAATGCAGCACCATTGTGCAACACATGAATGGAGGAGCACATGACCTGGGCTGGTTGCCTCTGCCTGCCTGCCTGCCTGCTTGCTTGCATAGGCAACTTTCCTAACAGTGTGAGGTTAGAGCATGTCATTTTAGGGGTCTTAATTTTTGCAAATTTCTTTAGTGAGGGGTATTAAAAATATGTTTTGGGGGTAAGGAATTCAAATCTGCTTTTGTTTTTTGTGAATGGACAACATTTCGCTTGGTAAGTCAACATTTGATGAAGAAGCACATAAACTATTCTTGGAGAAACAAAGAATTTTAATTTTACCTTTTGAAAGTGTCAGGCAATATAAAATATGTATAATATATAAATGAAAAAATAATATTAATATATAATACAACTGCAAGTACAGTGGTACCTCAGGTTAAGAACTCAATTCGTTCTGGAGGTCCATTCTTAATAGGGCCGCCAGGCCGCCGCCGCCACCGCACAATTTCTGTTCTTAACCCAAGGTACTATTTCTGGGTTAGTGGAGTCTGTAACCTGAAGCGTCTGTAACCCGAGGTACCACTGTACTTGGCAATCATTTTTAATTATATCTATGCAATTTTACATACATATTATTTACCAAGCAAAACTACCATTATATTAATGTAACCAAAATATCTTTTGAATGCCCAAGTCATGTTGCAAACTTTTTAGCACCCCTCATTTTTTGCAATTTGAAAGTTGAAAAATTCAACTCACCTTACTGTGAGGTGGTTTGGGAAATGTGACCAAGCTAAACAGAAAGCCCAGCCTGTAACAGGAAAGCATCACTGCCACTGAGATACCAGTTCAGGAAAATGGCAATACCTGTAAGGAGGAACCCATAGAGAAATGGCCATGGACAGCCACCATGTCCTTCAGCATCCACCACATGAGGAAGCCCTCTCAATATGCCTCCAAGAGTACAGCAAGACCCAGGTATGAGAGCTCTTGTTCTAGGTAACATGAAGTATTTTGGTTTTGTAGCTTTCATCAATGGAGGCCACCACAAACAAAGAACATGCTAGGTAAGCAGTTTATCTTCTGATATACCTGTGAGTTGTTCAACCAAGCACCCTTGTAAAATGGTGCTGGTTCAGCACCTGATCATAGTCTAGCATCCTGTATGATCTTAGATTATTCCCTCAGGTGCAGTTCCTCAAGTTATTAATGTTATTCTTAAGAACACACTCATTATTATTATTTTTTAAAATCCACTTTCCTGTACCACTACCCCTGCCCACATTTTCTCAGTGAGCACAGTCATTTGCTGTTTTTTTCCAGAGAAATTAACTACATCACCATTTCAACTGTCACACTCTCATTGATTGCCTTAGAATCTGGCTTGGAATTTCTGCCATATTCTCAAGTTCCTTTTGACCTCCTGTATTTGGGGCAGCCTTTTTAGGTTCAAGGCCTACATCAGAAACTGAAGCTATGTCTGATGCTTTAAGGGAGTCTTAAAAGTTTCAACTTACTGGCAGCAAGATCTTTGGTCAGATCTCAGCGGGGCTCTTCTAAAGTTAATCATTTGCATCCTGTAACAAATAACTAAGGTGGTTGTATATGTGTGGTGAACTATAAATCATAGGTCAGAGTGTGACCAGTACTGGCTTAACTCAGATTGTGTTGGATTTGAAAAAGTAAGTAAGGCTGTGATCAATCATCCAGCAGGTCTTATCAGCATATATACAGCTACATTGAGACTTCCTCACTCATTTCTGTTCATAGAGAACTGCTGCTGCATTTCATACAGACTGCTTCCCTTCAAGGGAGAGAACAGCAAGCCCTTGTGTATGCAAGGGACTTGGGACTGTGGCCAAGGTCCAATGTACTTACATCTACTATTTGTGCCAGAAATTGTGTTTGCAAGCACAACTGACTTGCTCATTTGCTGGAACAAGGAACTATCTCAGAAATGAGCTCAAGAAGTCACACGAATTATCCCAATCAACAATTTATGTCACATTTCCAAACTCAGCCTATATCAATAACATTGTCAGTAGAACTTCCTCGCCCATACATGTTACTGCTCCTAATGTATTTCAGTGCTCTAAATCTGTGAGAAGGCTTCAGCTAATGTATCTCCTGCCCTGGTCCTCAACCCTGACCAATGGCCATGCTGGTTGAGGCTGATAGGACTTGGATTCCAACCACATCTGCAAAGCCACAGGTCGCCCACCACTGATAACGATATAAAGGGCCTTTGGACAGAAGGGGAAATTATTG
The DNA here is from genome assembly GCF_964252035.2 of Podarcis erhardii. Lineage (NCBI taxonomy): Eukaryota > Metazoa > Chordata > Lepidosauria > Squamata > Lacertidae > Podarcis > Podarcis erhardii. The sequence continues at coordinate 25,801,545 of NC_138499.1, forward strand.
GCGAAAAGAGTGTGGTGGGTTACTGGTTCTGTATGCCTTCTGTTTCCTTAGAAATATTTTCATAACATCCTAGAAAAATGAGCATAGTCTCTCAGGAAGAATATGTTCAGCAGGCACACATATGGTGTTTGGTTAGAAGAAGAAAAGACAAATGGGTCTGAATTTAGAACAATCCAATTAGTATAAGCTGCTCAAACGTCCACACTTCCAACTGCTGGCATTTGACTAAAGGTGCACCAAAAAAACAAAAAAACAAAAATTCTTACAAGGAAAGTACTTTGATATGAATAAGATGCAAGCCACATGTGAGTGTAAATCTAAAAACAAATGTATGTAAACATATGTGTGTAGTATGACACTGTACACAGGATGCACTCTTGTTTCCTATGCAATTGGTTTTTCCAATTGCAGTGTAGCTAAAATTCTCTTTATGGTAGGTTATACATTCTATGCACACTGCCTCGTTGCTTGTATGATTTCCCTCCTTCATGAAAAACAGACAGATTGGGAAAATCCTGTTTCCTTGGTTCATACAGCTCACCAGATAGCCTTGTGCCAATCCCAATCTTTTAGCCTAATTTATGTCTTGGGGTTGGCATAGCAATAACTCCCATACACCTCCCTCAGATCTGGATCCAAACAGGATAGACTAAGATTAAAAGGGAAACTGTGCCCTGTCAGATGTTATGGACTCCAGCTACCATGAACCTCAGCCAGTATGGTCAGTAATCAGGGGCAATGGGAGTTGGGAGTTTGAATGTGAGGTTCATAATTTGTCCCAGTAAACAAGGGAGTTATGTACAGAGGTAAACAGTCTAAATGGATTTCAAAACAAAACAAATTCCTTCCAGTAGCACCTTAAAGACCAACTAAGTCAGTTCTTGGTATGAGCTTTCGTGTGCATGCACACTTCTTCAGATATCTGAAGATATCTGTGTATCTGAAGCAGTGTGCATGCACACGAAAGCTCATACCAAGAACTGACTTAGTTGGTCTTTAAGGTGCTACTGGAAGGAATTTGTTTTGTTTTGACTATGGCAGACCAACACGGCTACCTATCTGTAAATGGATTTCAGTTAGCAATAGAAGAACAGTGAATGCAATTTAGTATGTAAAAGATGTAAGCATAGTCCACAAATAACGTCAAAGGAAAATCAAAATAACATTTTACATGAATTAATTTTGGGATAAGAGAAAATATAAGAAGCTGTGTATACAAGAGGCAAAAACTGGAACACAGTGATTGCGGGAGAAAATGTGAAGCAATTAGGTAAAGTAGCTTTTATGTAAGATTGCAGCATGCATGATTAAAATTAAATGCACTCCAGCCACCAACCCACCTGAACTCCAACAACCTTCTAGTTAAGGTTTATACACTGCACGCTGCATGGCAGATAGAAATAAAGGTTAAGGAAGACGGGTTGATCCCCATGTGAATTTTTGTATAAATCAGCCCAATATAAGACCCAAGAAAAAATAATTCAGTGGAAAATGAGAATATTTAAAAATAGAGGGGTGAAATCTTTACAGGGAATAAATTAAATAAGGAGAAGGGGAAAGCAACATAAAAATTAAACTTATTCAAAACTGCCTGTAGGCCAAAGCCCAGGAAAAAAAACAACACAAGCAGTTCAGAGAAGTTAAAAGGAAAACCTCCCAAGCATTAAAAAACTTAATCCGACCTGTACAAAGGACTATGGAAAGCTCAGTATAGATGCACCTAACCCAATGGAAAACAACTACAAACGGCAAGAATGAGATATAAAAGCAAAGCTTTCTTTGAAACGTGAATTTGAAAAATAAACTTCGCTTTGTGTTGCTGCAACTGATGAGCTCCAAAGAACTTACCACTGTATGTATCTAACTTTGTATATTATTCACACTATAGGCCGTTCTAGCATAGTTTGAATAGTAGCCATTTATCCATCCTTCCCTCTCATTTCAAAATCCAGAGGCCCAGTCTGAGAAAAACACAGTACCTGTCCTCTCTTCTGCAACAGGCAACAAGACAACAGTTTGTGAGCTACTGTACATTTCCGAACCAAAGATCTTCCATGTCATTGACGGCATGGACTCCCCCAATATAAGAGTAGACCTACAACATCTGGAGGACCACAGGTTTTCCATCCCTAGTGTAAGGCACACAACACTGAACAATTTAGCTGGTTCAGAAACATATTTGTCTTTTTCTTCAGATGCATGCAGCCCAAATTGTGCTTTTGTTAAATTGTGCAGTGGGACATAAGATATACGAAAGCACATTTACCTAAGTTTTAGGACAGAGAACATCTGTTGAGGAAACATCTTGAATTATGTTTCCAGGGAAGCATCCAGACATTTAAATCTGAGAATGGAGCCCTTTTAACAGTATGAATCGTCTTGACTGGTTCTGTAAACAAATATGCCAAGTAGCATTGGCATCTTTTAGTCACTAGAAAATGAGCAGTTATGTCTTAATTACTCCCCTACCCCTGTATTCTTGCATTGCTCGCATGCTTGTTGAAGGGTGACAGTCTCAGCTGAGTGAAGATGGATGGTTGGGCATATTATTATACTATGATGACATGTGCTAAGAATACACTGTTCAGGTGCACCTTTCTGCAACATGTAACAACAGCTCCTCAAATGCATACACATACAGACACTTCCATCCCTCTTCTATAAAATTAATGTCACGCTTTCATGGTATAGCCAGCACACTCAATTCCAAAAGCTATACCACAAACAGAAGTGATGTCCAAACATTTTGCTAGCATGGTACCCCTGAACAAATTCATAGCTAAGTGTACAGATACAATTGTCCATTTTGGCCTACCTTGCACACTCCAGTGCCTTATGTCCTCATCAATTGTAAGGTCATGGTCTTCACATTTTGTACAAGTGGTTGTGGGTTCAAATGCCACATGCCCTGCCCTGTCCCTACATCAAAAAATAAATAAATAAATCCATCCAAACCACCTTAAGGGATTTCATGGAAGGTACTTGACTGGGAGAAGACGAAATTGTGTCCCATTGTGAACATACAAAATCTTTTGAATATACATGGGTTTTCCCAAAAGGCCTGTAATTTATACTTCACCTTCCTTAATATAGTAGCCAGCCCCAACCCTATCTGTTGTCTATGCTCTGGTAACCTCTAGGTTAGATTACTGCAACGCATCATACGTGGGACTGCCTCTGAAGACGGTTCAGAAACTTCGGGTGTTGTAAATTCAGCAGGCAGGTTGTTCAATGAGGCAAGTCACTTTGAGCATATAACGCCAATCGTCGCCCAACTGCACTGGCTGCCAATTAGATTCCAGACCCAGTTCAAAGTGCTGGTTTTGACCTATAAAGCCTTAAATGGCTCAGGACCACAATACCTAAGGCATTGCCTTTCCCCATATGAACTGACCCAGACTCTGCAATCATAATCTGAGGCCCTTTTTTGTGTTCCTCCTCCATGAGAGGTCCAGAGGGTGTCAACACAAGAACGGACCTTTTCTGCAGTAGTTCTGCTCTCCCCAGGGAAGCTCACCTGCAGCCTCTGTTACACATCTTTAGGTGCCAGGCAAAAACATTCCTCTTCTCTCAGGCCTCTGGCTAATTAAACTATGGCCTTTTAACTTGGGGGGGGGGCTCTGTTTTTGTTTGCTGCTACATTGTGTATTTTTGTGCTTTTATGTTGTAAACCACCCGTGATCCTTTGGTGAAGGGCAGTATAGAAATTTAATAAATATACAAAATAAATAAAGGTTGGATTCATATTGGGCCGCTCTAGTTTCAGTGGTGGCCGGAAGGGCTGGGAGAACCAAAAATTAAAAAGACATATAGTGGTACCTTGGTTCTCGAATGGCTTGGCTCCCGAACAAATTGGCTCCCGAACGCTGCAAACCCAGAAGTAAGTGTTTCGGTTTGCGAACATTTTTTGGAAGCCAAACGTCTGACGCAGCTTCTGCTTGAGTACAGGAAGCTCCTGCAGCCAATCGGAAGCCGCGCCTTGGTTTTCAAACTGTTTCGGGAGTTGAATGGACTCCCAGAACAGATTAAATTTGACAACCAAGGTACCATTGTACTTCTTTTCCTCCTGCAGGGCGGAAATGTAATGTAAAACTTGAGTTCACTTAAAGTGGGTCTCCTGGTTACCAACATCAGTATGACTGTGCTGTAATGAAGATCAAAACCATTCTATATATATATATATATATATATATATATATATATATATATGGATAGTATTGTGCTGAAGATAATCAAATGTTTTTACTTTCCAAATGCATGTTTTAATTAAATACTGCTAATAGAGAAAGCACAGAGGATTTTACATATGTGGCTCCAGGGGAGGGAAAGAGATGGGCGATGACAGCGTTGCCAGAGGAAGTGGAGTGGGCTGGCTGGCTGACTCACTCGAACAGAAGGGGCTGACGAGTTAATGAATGAACTAAGGAGGTACATCCTCACCTGTCACATGCTGCCTACAATGCAATCTAATCTAATGGGAGTTCTATACATCACTCTCAGAAAAGAAGAATGTTTTATTTGCGGGTAGAGCAGCACACCTTCCAATCTCACAGCTCTGTTGTTGAATATGATAAGATTGTCGTGGCATTTCCTCCCCCCCCCACCCCCCAAGCATACTGTATGCAAAATGAGAGGCAATGCCTGAGTACACTATTGGGTTTTAGCATCTTACCATATGACCTCTATGACCATATAATTGCACATGGTGATTGCAAGCTGTTGTAACTGCTTACATCCTGTTTACTGTACTTATTTCTCAGCATTCTCTCCCTCTCCTCTGCTTACCACACCACATTTGCTTCCTGACATCACAACAGAGACGCTCCTTTTGTCTTTTGCAGCTACATATCTTCCTATAGTTGGATTTTATGCACCTGCTAAATGTTCTCCATTAGCACTAGAGTGTTTTGTCTGCTTTCCCTCAGTATTATATAGGATCCACATAACTTCCAACATTTATTTCTCAAGCCAAGCTAGTTTTATGGAGGGTAGGAGCACACAGAAAGCTGCAATTCTACAGAGTCACACTGTTTGTGCTTGCAGCTCAGTATTGGCTAAACCAGCAGCATCTAGCCTCTGGCCCTCCAGATACAGTGGTACCTCGGGTTACATACGCTTCATGTTACAGACGCTTCAGGTTACAGACTCCGCTAACCCAGAAATAGTACCTCGGGTTAAGAACTTTGCTTCAGGATGAGAACAGAAATCGTGCTCCGGCGGCGCGGCGGCAGCAGGAGGCCCCATTAGCTAAAGTGGTGCTTCAGGTTAAGAACAGTTTCAGGTTAAGAACGGACCTCCGGAACGAATTAAGTACTTAACCCGAGGTGCCACTGTATTGTTGGTTTGCAGCTCACATTGTTCCCAAGCGAGGTAATCGGTGTGTGTAGTTTCACAGAACAAGTGATATGATTATTCTCTTGCATCAGCTAGTGTTTTCACAATGTTGGAAGTAGGCTTTTGTGTTAAGGTAAACGGTGTTTCCGTGCGCTGCTCTGGTTCGCCAGAAGTGGCTTGGTCATGCTGGCCACATGACCCAGAAGCTGTACGCCGGCTCCCTCGGCCAATAAAGCAAGATGAGCGCCGCAACCCCAGAGTCGGTCACGACTGGACCTAATGGTCAGGGGTCCCTTTACCTTTATACAAAATTAGCTGTCAGGCATCAGCTGTCAAAGCAACGTATTTGATTTTACAGTACATGCACAGCCCAATGCTAACCCAGTAAGGCTGAGCCTTTTTTAAAAGTAAGTGTATACTTCCTGGCTTAATTTTCTCACCACCTTGCCCTGTTGCAATTTGTTATGCTTCATTTATGAGTGATCATGTAACTGGAAGGACAGCATCCACTTATCATTGTCCCTGGTTAAATTTCCTAACCCCCGTGATTTTAAAAAGTAGGCTGGCCATATCATACTTTTTATTTTTGCTTGGAGCACAAGTGGAAGAGGAAGAGGCCTGCATCACTGAAAAACTTGCACCCGGCATCTTGGACATTTGCCTCTCCAATAAAATAACTACCCCATGCTTTATCAAAGACAGTCAAAGCTGCCTCCCTGATGACCAGCACAGCATGCTAGTAATTCATCAGACTTATCTCTCCCAGCATTGGTCACTGGTGGGTTTTGAACAGCCACTGGGTCTCACCTTGATCTCAGCTGTGTTACACCAGTAGCAGAACCACACCCATCACATCATTTCCTTGTTAAAAGTTGTTAAAGTTTAACAGAAAGACAAGCAAAAGCCTAAAAAGCTACCTTATACATCTCAGACACTTTGCCATCTCTAATATGTACTTAGTGTCTGACTAAGTATACCACAGACTGTGGTACAGGTCTTTCAGATTTTTCTGTTAACTAGAGATGCCAGTGAACAAACTTTTCCTGCATGCATACAACATGCTTTACTACTGCTACTGTAGCCTCTACCATGAAAACAGCGGTAGCGAACCACAAGGAAGGGTAAGCATATATTGGGGGGGAGGGGTGGAATAAGATGGAGTCCATGTTCCACTTCTGGGTTAAAAGCTAGATCTCCACATTGTAAGAGAAAGGTTGGAGATTATTGTTACACGGAGTAGGAGTGTAATCTAAATGCTTAATTTGCTGTTCTGTAAAATTCTCACTCTTCACCAATAAAATGCATGCCAGCTTGTGTTTTGCAAGCTGTGTACACATTACAAGTTTAGAATGCAGGTAGGTCATTCCTTTTCTCAATTTGGAACAATGTTGGTTTTGAGGGAAAGAGTATTTCATAAGAAACAAGATAGGCGTGGATTGTGGCTAACAGTCATGTGTACACTGCTTCCCAAGCCAGCAGGAGGAGTATACTGAAAGCAAAGTGAAGGGGCCTAAATCATACCTGGTGCAGTCAAAGCATTGGGACACCTGTAGTTTCATGTTTGGAGGATTTTTTACAAACCTCTATGGAACACCTTTCCAGATTTAGCTACCACTAGACCTGTAACATGCACTGATGTCATCTATTAAATAAATTTTAATATTTACACTACAATCCCAACCAATCTAAGGGACACAGGTGGCGCTGTGGTCTAAACCACTGAGCCTAGGACTTGCCAATTGGAAGGTTGGTGGTTCAAATCCCCGCGATGGGGTGAGCTCCCATTGCTCGGTCCCATTGCTCCTGCCAACCTAGCAGTTTGAAAGCACGTCAAAGTGCAAGTAGATAAATAGGTACCACTCCGGCGGGAAGGTAAAGGGTGTTTCCGTGCGCTGCTCTGGTTTCGCCAGAAGCGGCTTAGTCATGCTGGCCACATGACCTGGAAGCTGTACGCCGGCTCCCTCGGCCAGTAAAGCAAGATGAGCGCCGCAACCCTAGAGTCGTTCGCAACTGGACTTAACTGTCAGGGGTCCTTTACCTTTACCCAACCAATCTGCAAGGATTATAATATGACCCACCTATTTGTGAGCCTGCATTGGGGGGAAAGAAAATGATACAGGGTTAATTTCTAGCCCAATGCGTTTTCTCATCTAAAATCATTTTGAAAGTGATTTTGGACAAAAACAACAACTATACTTAAATAATAATAAAAAGTTCAACAACGTGGACCAGCCAAAAAAGTTTTAAACTGTTCTGAAGTTAAAATAACAGCTAAGGAAGTACTTGCTTCTGCTGGCAATATTGTTAATGATATTGAAGAGATCAACAATGGGCTGCATCAATAGGAGTATAGCATCTAGATCAAGGGAAGTAATAGTGCCACTGTATTCTGCTCTGGTCAGACCTCACCTGGAGTACTGTGTCCAGTTCTGGGCACCACAGTTCAAGAAGGACACTGACAAACTGGAACGTGTCCAGAGGAGGGCAACCAAAATGGTCAAAGGCCTGGAAACGATGCCTTATGAGGAACGGCTAAGGGAGCTGGGCATGTTTAGCCTGGAGAAGAGGAGGTTAAGGGGTGATATGATAGCCATGTTCAAATACATAAAAGGATGTCACATAGAGGAGGGAGAAAGGTTGTTTTCTGCTGCTCCAGAGAAGCGGACATGGAGCAATGGTTCCAAACTACAAGAAAGAAGATTCCACCTAAACATTAGGAAGAACTTCCTGACAGTGAGAGCTGTTCAACAGTGGAATTTGCTGCCAAGGAGTGTGGTGGAGTCTCCTTCTTTGGAGGTCTTTAAGCAGAGGCTTGACAACCATATGTCAGGAGTGCTCTGATGGCGTTTCCTGCTTGGCAGGGGGTTGGACTCGATGGCCCTTGTGGTCTCTTCCAACTCTATGATTCTATGATTCTAACAACATTAAAAAACAGTCCTTTAGAGAGACCAAATGCACACGTGGCTTGATGGCAGGGTGCCAATGGCATCCTTCAGAATAAATCCTCTTTCAAACTAGCGGTGTGCCACATGAAAGCAGCACATTCCTATGCACCTATGAGCCCCAGTGAGACATGCCTAGTGGATGCACAAGGGATACTGCTATACATCCCACTGAGTTCAAAGAAAGTTGCTCCCAAATAAATGAGTATAGTGAATATGCATAGGATCGCACTGCAAATTTACATTTTTTTCTTTTCACCATAGACACTTGAAGAGTGGGAAACCAATCCAGCTGGGGCCCTCGCTATTCCAGAATGTCAGGAAAGCTCTTCCTCACAAATCAACCAGGATTAGCACATTCCAAACAACGTAGAATAAGTAGTCAAATAACTCCTGTAATTAGCCATTTCAATGAGATACAAATAATTATGCAACAATGCATTAAAGCACTGGTCCCCAAAGCGCAGCTTGTAATGGCCTTCACATTAAGTTATTATTTTGGGATTTTCCAAGTTTCCTTCGGTGCAATAGGCCCTCTGATTGAAACTGCAGTAGGATCTTCCGCTTAGACAAATTCATTATGTGGCACGTTGTTCACTAAAAGCACTGGATGCTGTTACACAACAAAGCAGCTGTGGGGATTAATCCTGATTAAAGTGGGGGGGGGAGGCGAGAGGGGGATTACATGCAGAATTTCATTCAACAACTCAACGATAGCTACAAAGACATAACGTGGAGAAACAGATAGATGACTGGGTGAATTGTGTTATACAGAACTGATATATGTTGTGCATCTGGGGCTTTGCTACCAACAGTGTACTACTGCTCATTTGCAAGATGCAAGGGCACCAATTCTTCCCTCCACCCCTCCTATTGTGACACTACCTTCAACTCACTATGGGTAGCTTACATTTGAAGAAGGGGCAGCCTTGCTGCAGGGGCAAGTCCGCTTGGTCCCAAGAAGCTTCCAGCCCAGTCCATTTAGGAGAAAGAAAGAAATTACTCTCCATATATATTTTTGTAAATAAGATATGGACCATGGCCAGGTTATGGTGTAGTCAAGTGCTGGGGAGCCTGTGGGGTGCCAGAAGTTGTTGAACTACAATTCCCAATACCTTGCTTGAACCATTTGCTATTCTGGCCAGAGCTGGTGGGACTTGGAATCCCACAACTTCTGAAGAAGTTTGGCCTAAACACACATGATGGAACAGGTGGCAAAGCTCTGCAGGCCTGGCTCTGGTGAATGCCTGGATAGGAGGTGGATGTGCTTCATTGGCAGAACACATGCTAGGCATGCAAAAGGTCCCTGGGCATCTCCGGGTAGACTCGGGAGAGAGTCCTGTCTCAAGCTTTTAGCTAGAAGGACCAATGGTTTGATTCAGTATCAGGCAGCTTCCTACGTTAAGACCACCTGGGAATTGCAAACAGCAGGATAACTTTTTTGAATGAATGGAAATGTTCAAGGTGATGCACAAGGCAGTGGAGATTCCCAAATACCGCAATACAGGTTAGAGGCACATTGGCTTGGTTCGCTCAACATAGTAGGCCACATGCAGGCTGCTGGAGAGGAGCTCACAGCTGCTTTGCTCCTTTTCCCAGTCTTTTTTTACTCCTGAACCAGGAGAGCAAGTTTTCCCCCTCCCCTTGGCTTCAGCTCATGGTTAGTGAGGACAGAGCTTAACCACAAGCTTGGGTTTGGACAGCAAGCTACGGTAAGTCAAACCCTGGCTTAGCTCAGCACGGCATTAGAATAAAAGAGACCTGCATCTGTGAGCCCCTCTCTCCAGGAGCCCACACATTCATGCAGTCCCAATAAGCCAGAGGGCTTTCAAAAAAAATAAATGTTTCTTTTCATTTGTTTGGCTTACTTTGCCGAGCAAACCAGGTTACTCTGACACAATTATCCTGACCAGTGGCTGCCAATGGTGTTTTATTGAGATTATTTTGGTTTCTAAAAAATATCACCCCAACTTCTAATTAAGACTAGTGAATCAAATTGATGATGCAGTGCTTCATTCTTCCACAATTACACCAACAAATACCTAGGCATTTACATCCAAAAGTACTTTCCTTACTTCTATACCGTTACATTGTAAAGAATGATGCAAAACATTGTTTCCCCATTAGGAAGATCACATTAGGTTAGTCATATATGAATATCCAAGCACTCATTTAGCTCTGGTTTCTACAGACATGTAAGCCATACTCAGCAGACACACCCTGGGAAGAGAAAAATAAGAGATTATATATTGCCGTAAAATTCAGAAGAACAAACCCCGTAGATGTCAAGAGTAACGTCTTTAAAGAGGAGTCATGTGACTGTCAGTGCTCATGAACTCCTGCATTGTTTGCACTGAGGAAACAGTTAAAAGGCATAATGTGGCTGTTAAGAGTCAATTGAAGAATGTGACCGACATATTGTTCAAGTTAAATGTTTGAGAAGGCTCCCCTCTTGTCCTCCTCTTTAACAACCTTCTGACAGATGGTTGCACAGCCATCAGCAAATGCTCAATTAAGGGTTTACTTTTAAGATATTTGTTTTCACTGTTAAATAAATTTAGCAATCCCATTTGGGGGACTTTTATCCACTGTCTGATTGGAACGTTTTGCATTACTTCCAAATGCCCTGTCTGTGAAAGCAGCTACCTCAGGAGAGGTCCAAGGCACATAAGTGGTACATCCCAATGTTTTGGCAGCTTCTCCAGAAGTTGTCTCTTTTTTAAAATCTTGTTTTTAGTCGTTTTTGAGATTTTGTTTTTATCTGTTGCAAGCAACAAAAGGAAAGGAAAGAGACAATTTAAATAAACAAATAGCTATCCAGGGTGTTCAACATAAGCAGCACATATGCCAGGAAAAAGTTTGCGGGTGCCTGTGGGCCCCTAGGAATTGGCTCCCCTGCCAGAGATCAGTCTAACCTAGAAGCCCAGCCAATGTGGTGTAGTGACGAGTGGTGGACATCAACGGGGAGACCTGGGTTCAAATTCTGGTTTAGCCAATAAGTTTACTCTGTGATACTAGATCAGTCTAATTCTCCTAACATGGTTGTTGTGAGCGTTTACAGTGGGCAGGGAAGGAGAAGAGAGTGAAAAACCATTATGTATGTCAGTTAGAGCAACCTGCAAGGTGAGTGAGGCTAAAACTCAGCCAACAATAACCAGAAAGACTCGGATCTCATGTCGAATACACTTTAATATGTTTTTTTCCAGGATCTAATATACAAATGCAAAGGTAGTAAAGTGCTCTTCCTGTGCAAACTTGGATGAAATATATCAAAGTCAACTTTCTGTATTTTATTCAAATAATCCTCAAGAGCAGCCTGGAAAAGAAAGGGATATTATTATTATTATTACTAAAGTGAAAGGACAAGAGATTAACAGCAGCAACAGATGAAACATCCATTTATAGTGATCAGTACCAAATAAAAATACCACACTGATGAAAATTAAGATGTCAAAAGCCAAGCCTGCAACAAAATGTTGGCAGTGTAGAGTGTACCTGATCAAGATATTCAATACTTTTCTTCCACCACTACCCCTCTTGGTTTTCTGTCCTACCCCCCCCCCCATGTTGTGCTGGGCATCCACTGAGTATGCTCAGTCTTCATTGGGATTTTTTTGTCTCCGTTCCACCCTCTTTAGCTTCCCCACACCCCCAAGAGATTTTGTACTTTTGCAAACCCTGGGATACTCAAAGCTTGTGGTTTCCTCCCTCTTGTGCAAAAGTGGTGCCATTCTTGTTACAAAACCAACAGCACCCACAGCCCAAACACTGGCTATGGAGAGAATGACGCTATCAGAAGCAGCACTGCAGAACACATCAATTTCCTATGTGCATCTAAGAAACAGGAGTTCTAAATTTCAAAGAAGGACTTGGGCACACTTGGGAGGGAACAGAGCCACCCAGATTACAAGCAGCACCCCAACCTTTCTTGAAGTATTCAGGGAGAGATCCATATAGCCCATTGCTGATCCAAGCTATTTTCAAGGGGGTAAAAATGCTGTAGCCCCACTTACGGTATAGAGAAAGGCAGGAAATGCTTTAACAGGAACATTCTTCCTGAAGGACCTAGCCTGCAGACAGGCAGAAAAAGCACATTAGATTTCAAGAGGCAATTTAAAATACTGAGCACACAGCAAGATTTTTCACGAACTGGGCACTGTCATGCCACGCACAATCAGGTTTATCATGTACATCAAAATGTAACAGCAGACCTGGGAAAACACGCCACAGTCCCTGCAAAATCTAACTGTGCTTCTTTACACTCTCTGTAACCTTTTGACTGCCAGAAACATGATCCTGTAGATTTCCCCTCCTCTCTGGACTATGCCATCACTATAGAAACACAGGAAGTCGTCGCACACCATTAGAACATTGAGCTCAGTATTGTTTACACTGACGGACAGTAGTTCTCCAGGCTTTCAGCCCAGACACTGAGGTCCAGCTCTGAGGGCCTTCTGATGGCTCCCTCACTGCGAGAGGTGAGGTTACAGGGAACCAGGCAGAGGGCCTTCTTGGTAGTGGCACACACTCCCATCAGATGTCAAACAGATAAACAACAATATGACTTTTAGAAGACATCAGAAGGCAGCCCTGTAAAGGGAAGTTTTTAATGTATTTTTAATTTTTGTGGAAAGCTGCCCAGAATGGCTAAGGCAACCCAGTCAGATGGGCAGCATATAAATAATTTTTATTATTATTATTATTTCAGGCAGGAGTCCTTCACAGCAGTAGCTGAGAATACCAGGAACTGAACCTGGGACCTCCTGTATGCAAAGCAGATGCTCTGAGCTACATCCCCCTCATCTAACAACAACAACAACAACAACAGTTTATTTCTATTAGTGCTGTGGTGACAATCCAAGCTTTGAACAATGAAATAGGCCAATGTCTGATCTATGCATGATCAAAGTTGTTGACTCACCCTCTTAATTGTGTTGCTGGATGTAAAAGGAAGTTTTATTTTGTATTAATGCATTGATCATCACAAAAAACATGACCAGGAATTGCACTACTCTCAAGCTCTAACTGAGGACCAACCACCAAACACTTTTTCTTGATTTGGAGTTGCCTTGAAGGTTTACAACCAAAACAAGAATATGTTTCGCACATCAGCTGCAACCCAGGTGTAAGACAAGCACATTAAGTAATGCAATAAGACAGAGGTGCCATTTGCGCCCCACTCAGTGGCAGTGAATTATGGTGCTGGAGGAGACTCTTGAGAGTCCCATGGACTGCAAGAAGATCAAACGTATCCATTCTGAAGGAAATCAGCCCTGAGTGCTCAATGGAAGGACAGATCCTGAAGCTGAGGCTCCAATACCTCCTCATGAGAAGAGAAGACTCCCTGGAAAAGACCCTGATGTTGGGAAAGATGGAGGGCACAAGGAGAAGGGGACGACAGAGGACGAGATGGTTGGACAGTGTTCTCGAAGCATGAGTTTGACCAAACTGCGGGAGGCAGTGGAAGACAGGAGTGCCTGGCGTGCTCTGGTCCATGGGGTCACGAAGAGTCGGACATGACTAAACGACTAAACAACAACAACAGTGGCTCAGGTAAGTAACCAAACTCCAACACACCCACTAGGCCAAGCTGAAAAGAGCATGGTATTTTCTCCTTAAATGCCCATCTTGCAAGACTGACAGCCAAATGTCAGGGCAAAAGAGCATAGCCATAATACTGCATGCTCTCTCCCATGTTCCAATGGATGCTGGACAGGAGAGCATACAGAGGCTTCACAGCACTGCATTGCTATTTCTGTGCTGGAACACAGAAGAAGACTATTTCAGCTGTCCAGGCAGCTGAAGAAGCATGAATGACTAGGTTGTGGTGTGTGGGCAGGAAGGATATGTTACAGGCAACAAGATATGCAACAAACAACAAGAAAGAGTGGGAAGCAACTGGCAGAGGAATGGACTCCACAGATTATTTGCATGGCTGAAGTAAATATTTCAGCGTCATTTGGATTTCAAATGCAGTTAAATATACCGTATTTTTTGCTCTATAAGACTCACTTTTTCCCTCCTAAAAAGTAAGGGGAAATGTGCCAGTAGAGTGAATGCAGGCTGCGCAGCTATCCCAGAAGCCAGAACAGCAAGAGGGATTGCTGCTTTCACTGCGCAGAGATCCCTCTTGCTGTTCTGGCTTCTGGGATTCAGAATAATTTTTTTTCTTGTTTTCCTCCTCCAAAAACTAGGTGCGTCTTGTGGTCTGGTGCGTCTTATAGAGCGAAAAATACGGTATATGTGTTTCCCCCATAACTTAAACAAAATCTTAATATCAAGTAACAATGACTTGCTTGGTTTCTAAGAATCCCTTTGTAGGCCAAGTTCTCCAACAACAGGAATATTTAGCATGTCAAAGCTAAAAGATGGCCAGTCATTACTGTCCTTGATAAAGCACCATCAAAAAGACTACGTCCGAGCCCCAAGGAATTCACAGAAATCAAACTGTTCAAGCATCCCTAGTCAATTTGCCATTTCCAATATTGTTATATTTGTTTGGGGTAAAGTATTGTTAACTGCTTTGGCCTCCCCCCCCCTTCTTTTTTTTGGAGGAAAAACCAGTGTAAAGAGATTGAATGAAATTAATACCATACTTTTTGCATTGTGGGGCCATGGGATTGGCTGCTGCTGTGAGTTGGAGATTGTTATTGGTGGCTGCTGCAAGGGCGGTTGTTGATTGGCTGTTGCTGTGTCAAATGAGTGGGCCTTTTGCTGCTTTTTTCAGTGTTGGGACAGAGGATAGGTTGCTTTGTCGATGTGTGCGAGCAGCATTGTCGGTCTGGCAGCTGAGCAATTTTTGGCATTTCCCCCGAAAAAAGCTCAACAACTCTGCCCCCCCCCCAAAAGCTCAAAAACTGTGGGCAATCCTCCCTAAAAAAGCTCAACAATAATTTTCTTAAATTTTGAGTCCCCCAGAAATAGGGGGTGTTTTATACACAGGGGCATGTTATGCACAGAAAAGTACGGTAAGTTAATTGAATTTGAAGGTCTGGCAGAGAGTACATTATTTCACTTTGCAAACATAAATGGATGTTAATCAATCAAGGGACACACAGAACTAAATCAGGATGCTAGCAGGAGTTACAACATTTCCCAGGGTTAAGTTTGCAATTCTGAGGACATCAAACTGAAAGAAAATCCGAATCATCTTAGACAGAAGGTTCATTTTGCCCTCTGCTGGCCATAAATGAAGATTCACTAGAACAGCAACTTTCATCAAGCTTTGCAGGCACTCATCAATTTAGTTTAATTTGCATTTACAACAGTCAATAATTTCAATCCGGTTACAGCTCAGTATATTGCCTGAAAATACAGTCCAATCTTGCCTGTGTTACCAGAAACATGAACTGACCCTTCAAAGCTCACTCACTGTAAATCATTTTTTTTCATCCATTCTCAACAGAATTAATACATATCCTTTATATATTATGGATTATACCTAGCTATTGCCTTTGTCTGTGTTGGTGGGTGGGGAACAGGGCTGGGACAAGAGAGGATGTCAATTTATTTAATGGTTTGCTGAGAAAGGAGCCTTCGTCCAATTGCGGAATCGGCAGCAGAGCAGCTTGCAAGTGGAGACGGGGGCATCCAACAAAAGTGCCAGCTGATTCTTCAACAAAAGGCCCTGTCCACAGCGCATCGCATTACTGTCAAACAGGACGAGCAGAGACCGCAGAACAAAAAGAAATGGGCCTTGTGGTTTGGGCTATGCTGCCCACGCCAGTTACAGCTCCTTCCCTTTTGCTGTGTTTTGTCTCGCTCAGTTTGTTAATGACAGCGCAGGCACCAAGAGGGGCACGAGAAAGCCCATGCCTCTTTCCATTGGCTTCGCAAAACCTGAAAGTGACAGCACTAATCAGGGAGACCACCTGGGCTGAACTGCAAGACAGCACCAGCTGCTAGCAGAAGCAGGTTTTCGGATGCATCCCCAGGAAAAGTATCTGAGCAGATGTCACTTTTGCAGGGGCCAAGTTACAGGCCGTGTCGATCGTGCTTTTAAAAACATGTAATTATACTGGGCATTTATAATTTTGAAGGGAAAGCATCCATGGGGGCCCTGATCTGGAACAAAGCGATGCATCAAAAATCTCTTGACCGCCCCCCAACCCAACTGCTATTTGCCCCTAAAGGGGTTGTTTCCAGCAAAACAGCACCTCTGGGAACAAATAGCAGTCAGGGAGGGGAGTATTTTCCCCAGGTTACTTGAATACTCTGAATTGGGGCTCGAAGGCTGCTTTTTCTTCAAATGGAAGCGGCTCACTTAAACACCGGGACTCAGCTATACGGCTGCAAATAAAACGTTTTAAATGCGCCGTAAAGTGCAATATATAAATGTGATGCTAGATGGCGACAGTGAGCTATGCCAAATTCAATGAAAAAAGCAGTTTTTCACAGCGTTTTTATATGTGTGTGGATTCCACCACACTTTTTTAAAAGCATGAACATTTATGAAAATATTTCCATGGCACCCTATCATAAAATATAGAATATCATAAAATATTCATATAAGACTTCTGATCACATTCAAAGCTCATTTTTCAGTCCCATCCTAGGCAAACAGGGTGGGAGCCATCGGCTCAAAGCCACCAACAACCAAAGGCTATACCGTCTACCATCAAAATGCTGGATGCTACGAACGTCTAAAGGGAGGAATTGTTTTGCACAGTCATTGTTTACAATAATATTCTTACAGAGATATCAGGAAAAAGGGCAGAAACTCACGTGCTCCAGATGTACGTGTGCTTGACTGGCAATGTCATATATTACATCCCTCATTTTCTTCTCCTGATTACGCCTGATGAAATCCTCTTGCGAAACACCATGCTAATACACCAGGAAGGGGGTGAGGAGGAGAAAACAACACAAGTTAAAAACATTTCTGGTAAATAAATTAGGAATGGCCTGCCTACACAATTGCAGCACAATTATCATTTTTAATTTGGCACTTCAAATCACATCGTGTCAGCACATGATCCCATACTCTTCCTCCCTCATGAAACTCCCTCAGGCTTTGCATACCCTGTACAGAAATATCATTCTACCTGCTTCTGGTCAGGCAAAAATAGCAAAGGAAAAATAAATGCTTCAAGGCACTAGCCAGCCACCATTTTTTAAAGAGAGGGGGCATTTGACAGAGGAAGTGGGGCAGCCTGATGGCTGTGTGGCCTAGTGGAGGGACGTCCAGCTCCCAAGAGACTGCGATCTACTCACAGACAAAAACCTGGCGGTGATCTGTCCCTTTTTGGGGGGTTCAGGACAAAGTTGATGACCTTTTTTAGAGGGTCAGGTCTAAAATGTTGAGCTTTCTTTAGGGGGGAAAGGGAAAAGTCGCTCACTAAAATATCGATCAGGAAACAAACAGCCTCCCAGCAAAAACTGTGTCTTCCATTCTAGGGATCATGTGTGAATCGAGGACGGGGTGAGAGGGCAGGGCCGCATCCTCTTTTCCCCCCGCAAAGGAAAAAGAGCCCGCGATCGACCACGATCGATTCAAACCTCTTGGGGATTGACCAGTTGATCGCAGTTGACCGGCTGGACACCCCTGGCCTAGTGGGCCCAATTCAATGCATTAGCGCTAACATATAACGCCCTAAACAGCTTGGGAACATAGTCTCTAACAGAGTGCCTTCCCCAGTATTAACCATCTTGGATCAACAGGTGAGGCTTCTGGGGTTGCCCTGCTGGTGTTGGCCCATGACAGGAATTTCTCAGTAAAGTGGTACCTCGGGTTAAGAACTCAATTCGTTCTGGAGGTCCGTTCTTAACCTGAAACTGTTCTTAACCTGAGGTACCACTTTAGCTAATGGGGCCTCCTGCTGACACCGCACTGCTGCTGCGCAATTTCTGTTCTCATCCTGAAGCAAAGTTCTTAACCCGAGGTACTATTTCTGGGTTAGCGGAGTCTGTAGCCTGAAGAATCTGTAACCTGAAGCATCTGTAACCCAAGATACCACTGTAGTGGTTCCTCACTTGCGGCATTGCCCTACCCTGGTGAGGCCCATCTGTCTTACCCATTATTGCCTTTCAGGGGGAATTTTAAAACATATTCATTTACTCAGGTATCTGATGGCTGAAAGGCATGGTTCCCGACAGCCCTGAAGTTGCTGGCTGAGAGAATGTGATTGTTTTAAAACTGTTCTTGGAACATTTTTAATGATATTGTTTCAGTGGTGTGTTTGGGCTGTTTGGGAAGAAGGGTGGGATATAAATTGAATTATTATTAATAATAAACGTGCGCCAGTCACTCCAAGAAACAAGCCAAACCTCCCCACCCTCGACTGTAAGTTACAACAGAGGCTTCCTGTTACCCAGGGTCACACTGTGACGGAGGCCAGTTGTGTATTTAACCAAGCACCTGGCTGCTGCAGGAAACGAAGGAACTCCATTCAGACAAGTGAGTGGGTGGACAGAAAAGGGACAGACCGTTCTATACCTCCTGCATGGCCAGTATGGAAACTGGCAGGGCAGGGTGTGTGATCCATCTCTCTTCCACCAGCCCTTTGGGTACAAGTGGCTTTGAAATCTAGCCTACTAAGAGGCTACCAGCCCACATTCCTGGCTGGACTGCAGAGACAGCAGCTCCCCTTCCTCCATGGCCTTTAAGCAAACTAGGGGGTGGGAACTGGAGGCAACTACGGGCTCTTTATTGTACTAGGCCAGTGGTTCCCCCATTGCTGTGGACTCCCTCTGTTTTTCAAAGGCCAAGCCACAGACCCTCACTTTTGAAAATGTCAATATCTCCAAGATAGTTTTTTGTTATGTGAATGGTGCCACAGTACACATCATTTTACTAGGCTGTGACAAAGCCAAACCACATGTTTAACTGAAACTGTCACAACTTGCCAGCCTGTTTCCCTCTGCTTTCCCTTCCTCTGTAGTTTTCCTGTGTCAAATTTTAGGTTGTAAGCTCCTCAAGAGTAGGTACGTTGGTAAAGGTAAAGGTAAAGGGACCCCTGACCATTAGGTCCAGTCGTGACCGACTCTGGGGTTGTGGCGCTCATCTCGCTTTATTGGCTGAGGGAGCTGGCATACAGCTTCTGGGTCATGTGGCCAGCATGACTAAGCCGCTTCTGGCAAACCAGAGCGGCACACGGAAACGCCGTTTACCTTCCCGTCGGAGCGGTACCTATTTATCTACTTGCACTCTGACGTGCTTTCAAACTGCTAGGTGGGCAGGAGCAGGGACTGAGCAACAGGAGCTCACCCCATCCCTCTCAACAGGTAACATTGCACTCCACAGGAATCAGCAACGTATCATCAAGAAGCACTTTGTTCCAAAGATTAGGTAAAAAGCCTTTCAGTTATTTCCTGCTCATTATCAGAACAGAGTCGAGCCACGTGACTGAGAGAAGCCCTTTCAAGAAAGGAACGATACTGGAATGTTTGATAATGGAAATGCATGCTAATAAGCCATCAAATTTTACATCAATATCCTGATCAAATACAGATGCTGTTACAGTAGCACACGTCATCTTAAGGGTGAAACTTAATTTTTGCAAATTTCTTCAGTGAGGGGTCTTAAAAATATGCTTTTGGGTGTGGGGAATTCAAATCTTCTATTATCTTTGTGACTGGACAACTTTTAGTGTGCTAAGTCTATGTTTGATTAAGAAGCAAATAAACTGCTCTCGGAAAGCCAAAGAATTTTATCTTCTGAAAGTGTCAGGTAATATAAAATATGTATAAAATAGAAACAAAAAATAATATTAATCTATACCTCCACTGAAATGAGGCTGCATTTTAAGTTGTATTTTAATCCTGTTTTTAAGTTGTGTTTTAATCAATTGTTTTTATACCTGATGTTAGCCGCCCTGAGCCCAGTCTTGGCCAGGGCGGGAGGAGTATAAATAAATTATTATTATTATTATTATTATTATTATTATTATTATTATTATTATTATTACTGCAAGTACTTGGCAATCATTTTTATGTGCATTTTATTTACCAAGCAAAATGAAATTATATTAATGTAACCAAAATATATTTTGGATTCTCAAGTGATGTTACAAACTTTTTAGCACCTCTCATTGTTGGAATGTGAAAGTTGAAAAATTCAACAAGCCCTACTGTTAAGAGTCTGGAGGAAAAAATGCAGTTGTGATTACTGCTATGAGTTTGGATCCCAGCTGTATCGCCTTACCAGCATACATATGTCCATGGGCAGAAACACCTTCCCTCTGCTAGCATGGAAGGGAGTAGCTCTTAAGCAGGTTACAATGCCTTGCGCTTTCCCGATGTGACTGGCAGCGTGGTCGGCATGGAGGTCCTTCACACCTGTCCTTGCAGAAACAGAAGATCAAAACCACCCTGTGAATGAAACCCTGAGCAGAGTTACTGGAAGGCATGCACGTTCAGCCCATTTGCAAAGCTAAGCAGGGTCCAATATGGTTTCAACCAGGATGGGAGACCACAGGTTAAGATTCCTGCATTGCAGGCGGTCGGACCAGGTGACCCCCGGGATCCCTTAAAACTCTACCATTCTGTGATTCTATGTTCCACTGCACCCAGTGGGGACTTACTTCCAAGTACACACGATTAGCTGCAAAGCACAACTCAAGCCACAAGCAACGTTAAAACAGTAGCTGTCCGAGGACAGAACTGCACGTTATAGGGCAAACGCGAGGTTTCCCTTCTCTACGTTTGCTTAGTGGGAAGTGGGGATCATTTGTAAGGAAGTGCAGTGTGGAGCAATGTTCAGCTGTTCCCTCACCCAGCAATTCTGCCATACAAAGGATGCACCGTGTCCCAGGTTTGCAAGATCTAAGAAAATGCAGGTTTGGAAAATTGTGTTTGCCAAGATGGCATGCAATCCCACTGCTGGCAAAGTAACACAGCTTGGGGACAGATCACATGCTTTGTATGCAGGAGGTCTCAGGATTAATTTCTGGTAGCTCAGACTAAAATGATCAGATGGCAGATGATGGGAGAGGCCTTTGCCCAAGGCCCTGGACAGCTGCTGCCCATCAAAACAGAAACTTGGGATGTTGTTGGAGCACCTCCCATCATCCTTGACCACTGGTCCAGTTAGCCAGGGATGACGGGAGTTGTAGTTCAACAACAGCTGGAGACTCAAATTTGGGAAACCCTGGAACAGACAATACCGAGCCAGATGGGCAAATGTCATTTCAGCATTAATATTAGAATATTTTCAACACAAAGGAAGAATCTCATTTTGTATTGATAGTAAATACTAGAGCTAGTCTCCAAAGACTGCCCTTATGACCTGACAGTAAAGACAAAACGTTTTATCCCAGTGCTTGATTTACCACTGTACTGGGCAATGCCTAGGACAACGGTAGGCTCATAAACCAAGAGCTCAACCCCTGAGTGCCTACAAGACAACTGAAAAATTATGAGCAAGGTGGCTCCAAAAGCAGATGCTGAATTTGCTGTACCATATTTCTCTCATGCTAACTGCAACTGTTGTGATTATAGTGCTGTGTGAAATTGCAAGCGTCAACACCAAGTCTATATACACTGGTACCTCGGGTTAAGAACTTAATTCGTTCTGGAGGTCCGTTCTTAACCTGAAACTGTTCTTAACCTGAAGCACCACTTTAGCTAATGGGGCCTCCTGCTGCCGCCGCACCGCTGGAGCACGATTTCTGTTCTCATCCTGAAGCAAAGTTCTTAACCCGAGATACTATTTCTGGGTTAGCAGAGTCCTGAAGCGTCTGTAATCCAAGGTACCACTGTATAAGCCAATTTTTCAAACAATGTTGAAATGCCTCACAAGCTTCATATCCGCACCATATATCTAAAGCGCATGGCTTGCCCCAGAGAATCCTGGGAACTGTAGTTTGTTAGGGTGTTGGGACTTGTAAACTACAGTCCCCAGGATTCTGCACCCATCGATAAAAGGGTATTAACAGACAAGGTAACTAAAGAGGTGCTTACCAAGCATTTCCAACGTCAGATAAAGGATAGCGCTTTGGGTGTTTTCAGCATATGCTTCAAGCTCACCGATATCCCGATAGGCTCTATCATCCATGTTTTTTTCCTAGGAGTTTGAACACAGAAAGCAAAACCTGTTTCCTAACACTGGGCTAAGTTGGTTGAATGAATTGCTGGTATCAAAGCAAACTCTCATCACGGAAAAATAGCGAATAGAGAGCAACAAACCGCAATCCCTGCTTCAGACGAAATGGGAAGTCAAGGCTTCCTGGTTCATATTATCCTGTTCGCTACAGGAGAGAAGCAGAACAGGAGCAAACAGGCAGTGTGCACCAGCATGCTGCTCATTCCCAATACGCCAATAAGTTTGGCTTGTTGTTATGTATGAACACAGCCATGGTTTGAGGCTGGCTTAATTTGAAACTAATCATAGCTCTCACTGCAGTTTAGGGCTCCCCTGGGGGGCGGGGAATAATGGGTCATATCCAATGCTGCCTAACAGGGTTCCAATTCCACAACAGGACTTCTCCTTCCTGTCCCAATGCACCACCAAAACCAGTGGGTCTCCCAACCCTCTAGAGCAGTGGTTCCCAACCTTTTTTTTGGCCATGCCCCACCTAAGCATCTCTAAAATCCTGATGCTCCCCCCCCCCATGACATATAATTCTTATTATTCAAAAAGTGAACTCCTGTTCACGTGGAGGAAGCCTAAAAGGCCATTAACCTGGTCTAAACAAGCTTCCAAATTGCCCCCCTTAAAAATCAAATTGCCCCCCTGTGGGGCATGTGCCCCACATTGGGAACCACAGCTCCAGAGCAAATTTGGAGGGTGTGAGGTGTGGGGAAGGGATGTTCCATTGCACAAGTAGAAAAGCAGAGCTGGATACAATGCAATGACTGTAACTCAAGTGTAAATATGCTCTTAGTATAATGAAAAATCCTGTAAGAAAACTTTATTCCTATATGGAGGGGGGTATTTTGTTTCCCACAGGCTTTCTGGGCAGAGAATCAAGTAGAAGAAAAGCTCACATGGATGAATATTTTAAATGGGGAAAAACCTTACCCTTTCATCAATAATCTTCATAAGCCACCTTTTGGTTAACTTTTGCCTCTTGATTGCCTGGAAATGATGGAACACAATGTAATCATTTGAGAACAAGGAAAAGCCAAACCAGAATATAGTTAGGTCAGAACAGAGAGCACATGGGGAAAGAGCAATACTGACAATACCAGCTTTTATTAGGTCATATTTTATTTGCATGTTGTTTTGTTCTCATGTGTCTTAAAACTACTGATTTATATAAAGTTCCCTTTCCATCATCATATCATATAAATCAGTCACTCAATAAAGGATTGTTTCTTTAAAAAAAGGAAGAAAAAGCCAAACTTTCCCCCATAATCCTATTTACTCCAGAGAGACATCTTGAACACATCAGGTTTTCTGCCAGATGCGTAGTTTAAGTTGGGATTTTAACATTAACATCCAAGCTAATTTAGAGAAAGAATGGAGAGTGATAGCATGGGCTGAGACAACTCTCTTGCTCATCAGTGATAGCAGCTGAGTGAACTATCAATTATGGCAATAAGAGATAAATATCAGAAGTATTGATTAATCCACCACAAACTACTGGTGAATGCCAAATAAGACATTAAAGAGACACATGCTATGAGCATCCATGTTCACCTATGTGAAGGAAGATAGACTCTAACATGATACTGCTGTCATGTTATGTTGTTTCTATTTGTTTTAGCTGGCATATATTTTAAGATGTTTTAAAATCATTGTTAACACTGCGGCCATTGGAGCTTAATTTTATGGGGTAAAAGGTAAAAGTAAAGGATCCCTGACAGTTAAGTCCAGTCGCACACGACTGTAAGGTTGCGGCGCTCATCTCACTTTACTAGCCGAGGGAGCTGGCATTTGTCCGCAGACAGTTTTTCCGGGTCATGTGGCCAGCATGACTAAGCCGCTTCTGGCAAAACCAGAGCAGCACACGGAAACGCCATTTACCTTCCCACTGGAGTGGTACCTATTTATCTACTTGCACTTTGACGTGCTTTTGAACTGCTAGGTTGGCAGGAGCTGGGACCGAGCAACAGGAGCTCACCCCATTGAGGGGATTCGAACCACCGACCTTCTGATCGGCAAGCCCTAGGCTCAGTGGTTTAGACCACAGCGCCACCCGCGTCCCGTGTTGTTTTATGGAGTGGCATCCCCTAAATCTGCTCTGGAGGGTTGGATGAACCCCCAAAACATATTCAGTGGGTATGCTGGGAGAGGAAGCTCTGCTGTGTAGTGAAAACTGCTTGCACTAGCAGAACTGCTTAGCTGGGTTATCACCCACAGATGTTATTTTATTCTGTAGTTAATATTGTAAGCCACCTTGGATGAGCGATACCCACCAAAGGAGGGATGTAGATACTTTTATAAATAAAAAACAGACTTGGGCGTAGGGAGAGAAACCATTTATCTCAGGCTCACCGCAAGTTGCATATGAAAATCAGGAACCCCAGGGGGTTGCAGAAAGGGTATCCTGTCCCTTCCACTTTTCTCTTTACAACCCCATCACCAGAAAGCAAGTTAATTTGCTGTGTGTTTTATTATTATAATCTGCTTTGAGATGCCTTGGAAATGATTTGATCAAAAGGCTAAGTATATATCTTGAAAATAAATGCTGGGAATGACAGAATAAAGACTGGCAAGCAGATAGATTATTTTTATTTTTTATTTTTAAAAAATCATGTATGTACCAGAAAAACGCGAATTACACCCAATTTAGAAGTGTATGAAGTCTGGTACGCCAACCAGCTTGGAGGAAGAATTGGCCCCACTGCACCGTAAATACTTTGACTAAACAATAAAATTCTTATCAATAACACGTGCCGAGTAGCGAAAATATGGTGCGCAATCTGTGCAGCAGCAGCAGAAATGTTAATTGCTTGAATAACACCACTCTTTCTGAGAGACTCTCTTCCCTCTCTGACTCAAAAAAGAATAAAGTTATGACTCATCTATAAGGGGCACTCAGAAAAACAAGTCTGGACAAGTCCATAGCAAAAAAAAAAAAGAAAAAGTATAGTAAACAAGCTGTACTGGACTTGGAAAGGGAATCAGGGAACAAGAGCCAAGCTCATGAGGAAGCCATTGAAAAGGAACTTGGCAAAATTATTCACGTCCCTTCCTGGAGGGAGACACCAAGGACTGGAGAACAATAAGCATTCTGCCATCTGTTGAAACGTGTACACTGCATGGCACATGCAGCAGCCTGGTATAGTGGTTAGAGTGTTGGATTAGAACAAGAAAGATCCAGGTTTGAGTCCCTACCGTCACCCACCGTCTCTCAGCCTAATCTATTTTTTCAAAAAAAAACCAAAACATTATTTATATTTTTCAGATATATACATTTCACTGATTTTACAATCATTTTGACATTTTAAAACTTGCCTTCCTTCCCCCTATTTCTGCGGTTCCTTAAATTTATTTTTTAATATGTTCTGCCTATCCAAATTAACTTTTCTTACTCATTTATTTATCTTCTTTAAATACATACACTTATGTAACTGCCGGCTATAACAGCAATCCTGCCAGTGTTTTTATCTGTTTAAAAAGTTATCTGTAAATATTAAACAAACCATTTCCAGTCTTTTATTAAAAGTTTGTTATCTTCATTTCTTATTCTTCCGGTAAGTTTCGCCATTTCTGCATATTCCATTAAGTTTGTGTATCTCAGCCCAATCTACTACCTCATACGGTTCTTGTGTGCATAACAGGGGAGGGATACTTATGTACATACCAGAGATCTTTGGAGAAAGGGAAGGGGTTTAATTGGGGAGGGGGTGTCCTTCTTCAACCAGGCCTTTGGGGTTACTGTTCTGTTGCTTCGGTTTTGACTATTTATTTGTGCTTTTACCTTGCTTTTATCTTGCAAACCGCCCTGCGATCATTTTATGACAGGCAATATATAAATTTAATAAATAGATAAATGGGGGGGGGAAGTGGTTGCTCTGGAAATGCCTTCTCTGAAAATTAATCCAAAGCACGCACATTCCTCTCCAGGGTCAACCTCTGCTGGGGAGCAGGGAAGAAAACCTTTTGTACTTTTCAAGAGTACTCTGCTGATTGGCCAAACCCTCCTCATATGAACAACTGGCCCTTTGCACCCCTATATCAGTTATGCCTTTAAACAAAAAGGTGTACTTAAAAATAAAATCAAGATTAATGGACAGACAGGCAAGCATTCACACTAAAAGACAGGAAGTCTGCCAGAAGCATAGTGGGGAGAGCATTGTGTGAAACCCAAGACTAATGCCTGATTTGCTGGTATATATATATATGCCATTTCAGTTGTGGAGCCAAGCTCACCTTGTAGTTGAGGGACACAATACAACATCTTTTTTCACACCACATCTGCCTTTACCCACAAAATAGTATGGAAACTTGAATATCTAACCAATAAAAGCATTCTGCACTGAAGATTTGATCACTCTTACAGATTTGATTATTCTTCTATTATTCTTGACTTTAATATCATTACATACATTTAAAAAGCAATATGGCCACCTTTTATAGTAATTGCTTTTTAGCACAACATTGGCTTTAAAACACTGTATATTGACATCTAAAATAATTTACTAGGAAGCAAGTTTCATCTTTTTTAAAAACAACAACAACTGGGTGACTGTCAATAAAGAATGCTTAGAAATACAGGGTTAACCTCCTAAAATGCACCAGGTGGAGGTCATTTCAATAAAATATATTTCAATAAAATATATTCACATCTGTGTTTTGTAATTTGGTTGCAAAAGCCATAGCTCTATGGCAAACCACAGGCAACAGGGCCCAAGTTCAATTCCTAGTATCCCCAGGGAGGACTGGGAAAGATTTCTGTCTGAAGACCCTCATGAATTGCTGCCACTATGGTGTTAGATGGTCTGGCTTGGTAGAAGGCAGTTTTTTTACTGTTCCTCTGAAATTTCTGGGAATCACATTGGGGGACAAACTAAGCCAGCCTTTGGGAAGGGCATTCTGCTCACCAATGACATTCACCACTGATGAGTGGATTTGCGAGCATCTAGACATCAGCAGAATCAACCTGAGTTGATTCATAACAGAATGGAGCACAGCAAAGCATTCCCATTGTATCCTTGGCTATTTTCCCTCAAGATCAGCAGGTGATTTTGTGGAGAGCTGCTTAACTTTTAATCTACTTTGCTTAAACCAGATGAAACACTCTGCAGATTTCCTAAATTGGGGTACAGTGGTACCTCAGGTTACATACACTTCAGGTTACATACTCCGCTAACCCAGAAATATTACCTCAGGTTAAGAACTTTGCTTCAGGATGAGAACAGAAATCGTGCTCCGGCGGCGCAGCGACAGCAGGAGGCCCCATTAGCTAAAGTGGTGCTTCAGGTTAAGAACAGTTTCAGGTTAAGTACAGACGTCTGGAAAGAATTAAGTACTTAACCTGAGGTACCACTGTATCTAACTGTCGGCCTGATAACATCATTGTCCCATTGCAACCCCACTGGGGCAGATGCTAGCTGCAGGTGTGGCCACACCACACTCACACACATCAAAGCAAACACACACCAAACAGAGTATTCACTGATCAGCAGAGGAACAGGTGGGGTGGCAGTGGTAGTAGCATTTTACTCCACATCACAGCCCTGGGCTGGGTGGAAAGGTATTAAACCATCCTGCTAAGCCCCATGGAATTACCCACCAGCCTCTGACCCGATTTACCATTTCCAGCCCTGAAGAAAGCACCTCTCCTCTACCTGCTGCCATCGAGAGCAGATTGAAGGGCCCCAGAAAGAGGAAATTGCACCCCAACCTGCGGCAAATGATTCCTTGCTGTTTCTCAGGGCTCTCAATGACGGAAGGTAGGCGTGAGATGGGGGATTTCATTCAGCACTGCCAATGCCACCATTGACCTGGTGGGCCTGGTGCACTGCCCTTGGTTTAGATGCTTGAAACAAAGAGGCCCCAGGGTATCACACTGAAGAATGCTGAGCTTTACAGGTCAGTTATAATGCCTGGCCTAATCTTCCCATGACTTTCCAATGCAAGGAAATACCAAAATTCCCACTCAGAGGTAAACTGCAGCTGTGCTTGTATTTCCTCTTTAAAACATCTGAATCACCTTGAATTCAAGCTGCTTAGACCAAGTGCATCAAAAATGGCTGGTTTGCAAACAGCATGTCCTGGGAGATGAAAAGAATGGCAAACACACGTGATTTGTAGTACACATATATACTTCTTACCTTCCACAGCTCTACAGCAACTGGTTGTTGTGGTGGGTTGTCATGATACATGTCTTCCACAGCCTGCCTCCAAAACTGTATTCTCATCAAGCCGATTGTCTTCTGAGTTACGGATTCTTTAATCTGGAACAGCAGCAACGTTGTGTTGGTAGTGAATATTGCTGCAATTTATTGATCTTAAAATAATTAAGCCAACATTTCTTTCTTTGCATATACCCAATTCCTTGAGTGCCACCTGCTATGTTTCACCGCACAATCAAGCTGGCACTGCACAAAACAAAGATTTTAGACATTACAAAGGGACAGTCAACATGGTGCCGTCCAGATGATGTGAACTCCGACTCGCAGCCAGAATGGCCAATGGGAATTGTGGTCCACAATATCATGTAGGCTACCCTTGCTGCAGCCACTCAAAGAGATGTGGGGTACATTATGGAAAGTTCACTGAACAGATCAGTGTAACATGGAACTGGAAAAAAGGCAAATTTAAATGTCACTTTTAAAGAAAGGAGCCAAGATTTTACTAATGTATAATTTAATACCTGCCTGGGCTAGTTCTACATTGAAGGCCCTCAGAGCAAAAGCAGAGCGGCGGCACTCTGCAGGCAACAGTAATGAACAGAGGAACCCTTCGTAGTCACGTTTCCTAGAGAGGAAAACAAACATAGATACAAGCGTTATGTTCTGTCACAAGCTCATTTAAACAAAAGTGAAGGAAATACAAACTGTCCCCAGTTCAGGGAATGCCTGATGCAATTTCAAGCACTCTTCCTGTCAAGACCACCCACACATACATTAGCAAACAAACCCCCAGTGGGAGAATTTGTGGTTTAAACTTAAAACCCATGGAGATGTTTGCAGTTATATTCCCCATCCAACCGCTCCTGCCTAGAACACTACCATTCAGTCAACCCTTGGGAATACAGGAAGTGGTCTTCTACCAAAGGAGACTATTGGTCCATTTAACTTATTACTGTCTACACTGACCAGCAGCAGCATTCCACAGTTTCAAGGAGTCTCTTTCAACCCTACCTGGAGATGCTGGGAATTGGACCTGGGAGCTTCTGCCCGAAAAGCATGTGCTCCTCTTTCAATCCCTAGACTGGCTTCCTGTTCAGTCCAGGGGCCAGCAGAAACTCTTTGTTCTTACAGTATCTCTATACTGTCCTATCCCAATATAATGCTGCCGAAAACCTTTTCTCCTGCTCTTTCAGCATTGAAAAAACATATTCTTCTCCCAGAATACCTCTGCTTTCTTCTCCCTTTTCTGTCTCCCCTGTATCAGTTTTCAGACTGGAAGTTCCAGAGGGCAGGAACCTCTTGTACTCTACAAAAGGAGCAGTGCACACTCATAGTAGACTTTTACACCACCAATGCTTAACTCTGGGCTGCTGTGCTATGCAACGTCAGGGGTTCCCAATACTATAAAAAAATCAGCGGTGTGACAGGATTGGGCATAATTATTTCCATCATGGTTTGGGGAATCACTTGAAAGCGTATCATGCACCACTGAACGAGCAATACTGGTTTTCTAGTTATAGAGCATCACTAAAAAGCAGCAGCAGCAGCGATCATATACCAGGGATGTCCAACCAGCAGGTCGTGATCTACCGGTAGATCCCCAGCTGATCCTGGTAGATCACAGGATCCTTATCGTGTACAAAAAGTTATGGGGGGGGAGCTAAAAAAAACCTCTGTGAAATCCTCTGTGCAATCCTCAATAACTCTGGGCACTTCCTTCCTTAAAAAAGCAATTCTGAGCAATCCACCCACCCCACGCACGCTCCTCCCCCCTCCAATGACAATGGGTAGATCACTGCCAGTTTTTTTATACTGGGAGTAGATCAGTCTCTTGGGAGTTGGACATGCCTGTCATATACAACTCCTCTACCTGCAGTATGGCATGATGGCAGTTCATTCTACCACTTCAGCACTGAAGCCTCCTGCCTTTGGAACATGAAACAGAACAGCAAAATGGCTCACGGCCACTAGACCCCAAAGTCAAGGTGAATAATCCAAGGCTGCCCAAGTAATTTTGGCAGCCAAGCTGGAAAATTCCACAAACACCTCCCCCAGGGAGTAAAACTGCTATAACAATCAATTACGTAAGTAGCAACTTGCTTCACCCTAAATCAGCCGGCCTCAAGCCAGCGTTTTGCAATCTCATTCTGCTGTACGTGCTTTGAAAACTTTGATTCTAGAGAAAAGCTGTGCCTGCCTTTGTTTATAAGAACATAGGAAGCTGTTTCTTTCTGAGTCAGGATTTCGTGCCAGGGTCTTGCAGCCCTACCTGGAGACGCTGAAGATTGAATTCGGGACCTTCTGCATGCAAGGCAGATGGCTCGACCACTGAGATACTCCCCTTCTCTATCAATCTCACTGTCTGGTAGGTTAGTTCAGATGCAGGATCTACCAGAGAGCAAAGAACTTCTGACAAGGCTCTTCACAGAGCAACAAACTTTATTAAATGACTTCTGAAGTAAGGATTATGGTGTCATACAAGTACAGGGGAAACCCAGTTTCAGATCTCCACTTAGCCATGGAGCTCAGTAAGTGAGCTTGGGTCAGTCAGCAGCAGCTGCCAGGCTAACCCAACTCACAAAGTTGTTCCAAGGCAGCCATCGCCAACCTGGTGCCCTCCAGATGTTGACCCTGAACTGGGCCCAGCAGCTCACTAGCAGCCAACACATTGCTTTTGAAGGTGAGCATAACATGATCCCCCCATCTTGCTGTCCAACACATTGCATGGGCAGAGACAGCATTCTGTACCAGCTACAGCTTCTCGACTGCTTTTAAAAAGGAGGCCTGCATAAGGTGTATTCATTGCAGTAATCCACAGCTTGGGCAGCCAGCCAGTGTGGCCTAATAGTTTTAGAGTGTCAGACTAGGACCCGCGGAAGCCCAGGGTTCAAATCCCCCCTCTGCCATGAAGCTGGCTGGGTGACCTTGAGCCTGTCACTGGCTCTCAGAATCGTTGTGAAGATTAAAGGAGAAGCGGACAGAACCATGTTCCCCCACCTTTTCACTCCTGGGAGAGAAAAAATGGAAAATAAATATTAATTCCCACCAGGCCCATCCAGCACATCCGGAAGGCACCAGGCTAGATAAAATTGGGGTGGGTTGGAGGAGGAGACACCATGTGCTCCGCTAGAGGTAACCCCCAAGGAAGGAATGTACACGGGTCTCCCTCTTTTCACACGATCGCAGCCAAACCCTCCCGGGGCCACCGAGAAGCGCCGAATGCGCGGCACATATCATATGCACCAACAGCACACGTGCACCAACATATCATCGCAGCGTCTCAAAAATAATCCGAAACGAAAAATCCGAGCCGCGGGTAGGAGGAATCTGGGCGGGGGAAAGCTCTTTGCAGCGACTCACCGCAGCAGCTCCATGCAGTAGCGCTCGCCTTCCCCTGCCCCCGACTGGTGAGAGGCAGCGGCCGCAGCCGGCGCGCCCCCTCCGCAGGCGGTGGGGCAGAGCAGCCGGCTGCGGCCTGCGAGCGGACCTCGGAGCCGCCAGGCGGAGGGAGACGGGCGCAGCCCTCGGCCCAGAGCCGCCGCCGCCGCCACTGCAGCCACGGCCGCCGCCATTCTGCTCAAGCCCCGCCCCGCCTGTCAATCAGAGCGGGATTCTCCCGGGCCTTCTCCTTGCGCCGACCAATCGGACGCTCCGCTGGGCAGCTCCGCCCCCTCCTGTTAATCAGCGCCAGACTAAGTCCCGCCCTTCGCTGCTTTACGTACTTAAAGGGCCAGAGTCCTACCACCGCCTTCACCTCGTGAAAAGCTGCAGTGCGTTCTTGTGCCCGACTCCGCAAAGGTTAATTTCTGTCGTGCTGTGTCCCACGGGGCTTATTCCAGGTAAATGCATCTAGAGTGGCAGCCGTAGGCTACCCACCTGCGAGCGCTGAACTCAATGGGCTTACCTCTGGGTTTTTGTTTGGTCGTTTAGTCGTGTCCGACTCTTCGTGACCCCCTGGACCAGAGCATGCCAGGCACTCCTGTCCTCCACTGCCTCCCACAGTTTGGTCAAACTCATGCTGGTAGCTTGGAGAACACTGTCCAACCATCTCGTCCTCTGTCGTTCCCTTCTCCTTGTGCCCTCCATCTTTCCCAACATCAGGGTCTTTTCCAGGGAGTCTTCTCTTCTCATGAGGTACCTCTGAGTTGACATACATAATATAGGATTGCGCTGCTAAATGATTGGCATCACATTTCTATTGATTTCATAAAATTTATGCTCAGTTTGACTGTTAAAAAAAAAACTCCGCCTCAAAGTGGTTTACAAAAAGATAAAACAATACCATCAAGATAAATTTACAGCTATACTTTAAAATACAGTGGTACCTCGGGTTACATACGCTTCAGGTTACATACCCTTCAGGTTACAGAATCCGCTAACCCAGAAATAGGGCTTTAGGTTAAGAACTTTGCTTCAGGATGAGAACAGAAATTGGGCTCTGGCGGCACGGCAGCGGTAGGAGGACCCATTAGCTAAAGTGGTCTTCAGGTTAAGAACAGTTTCAGGTTAAGAACGGACCTCGGGAACGAATTAAGTACTTAACCCGAGGTACCACTGTATGCAGACGTTAAAATGCAAAAGCAGGTTAAAATCACCTCAACTTTCTAAGGATCTGGGTAGGCTTGTCTAAACAGGAATGTTTTAGCAGGTGCCCAAAAAAGTACAATGAAGAGGCGCCTGTTTGATCTCAATAGGCAGGGAGTTCCAAAGTGTAGGCACAGCTGCATTAGGGGAAGGGTAAAGGACCCCTGGATGGTTAAGTCCAGTCAAAGGCGACTATGGGGTGCGGCACTCATCTTGCTTTCAGGCCGAGGGAGCTGGTGTTTGTCCACAGACAGCTTTCCGGGTCACATGGCCAGCATGACTAACCACTTCTGGCTCAGTGGGACACCGTGACGGAAGCCAGAGCACATAGAAACGCCATTTACCTTCCCGCCTCAGCAGTACCTATTTATCTACTTGCACTGGCATGCTTTCAAACTGTTGGAATCTCGGGCCTAGTCAGAGGAATTTGCCACTCTCCAGGCATCCGGCTTGAGTTCCTTGTTGACCTCCCTGTCAGCGACTCCCGGCAGGATACAGGCAAGGTCTCTATCGGCGATTCTCCTCAAACATGAGAAGAACACACCACTCTTCCCTCCTCCCTGTCTTCCCCAGGAGGGGGAAAGAGACAGACAGAAATGTATTTACATGCCTTTATTTCTGTCTATGCAGCAGTACAGAGAAACATGTTTGCACTCTCCAAACACCAACAGCAGAGAGAGAAACTCAACCCCTGTACTTCCAGTACAGATCAGATGACACTCTGAGCTAACATCCGGTGCTCGGTACAGTGAATAGGCTGTCCCTTCGTTCCCACGGTACAGCCACAAACATCAACAACCTGTTTGGCATTCCAGCCAGCTGCAGCTCGTTGCTGCATTGGTCCTTTTTCGTAACACAAACTGCTAGGTTGGCAGGAGCTGGGACAGAGCAACGGGAGCTCACCCCGTCGCGGGGATTCGAACTGCTGACCTTCTGATCAGCAAGCCCAAGAGGCTCAGTGGTTTAAACCACAGTGCCACCTGTGTCCCAGCGGGTGCCCCGCATCCCGCGTCACAGCTGCATTAAACAATCAAGTTCTTACAAATGCGGAACGGGTATTATGTGGCACCTGTAGGAGTGCCGGTTCTGCCAATCGCTGTGGGTACATATAGGATTGTTATCGCATGGGTAAACTGGCCCCAAGTTGTTAAGAGCTTTATATACTAATACTGTAGTTGCACCTTGAACCTGGCCCAGTAGCAAATTAACAAACAGAGCAGATCTCTGAGCATGGGTGTTATATGCTGACAAGGCCTCACTCCTGTCAGCGGTTGTGCTGTGGCAGTCGGTACCAATTGCAGCTTCTGGATCAAGTACAAGGGAAGCCCCACATAGAGCTCATTGCAGTAATCCAGTAACCAACACATGAACTAGTGTGGCAAGGGTTTCCTGGTCCAGGAATGGCTGTAAGCTGTCGAACCAACCACAGTTGGTCAAAGGCACTATTTGAGCCTCCAGTGACAGAGCTGGATTCAGAAGCATCCCCAAACTGCAAACCTGCTCCTTCCAGGGTTGGCAGCTGACCAGTTTCTCAGACACAGGAGCTACTCATCCGCAGTAGAATCAGATGTTAGCATTCTCCCAATTCCCTACTGAATTTAGGTAATCTCCGAATGTATCCAGTTGCCAATGTGCTTGCTAAGAACTCCTGATCTTATTTTCCATGTTCCATACCAAATTTTCCATGTTACATTTAACACGCACACATCAGACATTGCAATCCTTTGCATGTGTTTTGGAAGTTAGCTCCATTGAATTCAATGGGACTTACTCCTCTCCTGTGTAGACATGCATAGGGGCTGCACTATTAAACAAAGGATGGACACTGAAATATTTTTCTTTACATTAAAGTAAAACTATTCCTAAATTCACCTTATTTCAATAAATTGAGAAGGGCTGTAAAATGATGATACTGGCATAACATTCCTTTTGTCATCAGTTGCTGCTTCCTGCATGTCACAGAATGTTCCTTCCAGTTTATTCTAAGCATATTAACTGCCCACACACATCACAGGGGTGATATAAGACTTCCTAGCTGTGCTCCAGAAAACAATTATTTCAATGGATGGCATGTGTGCTGTATTGCATGTTTTGCCAAGGCAAAGGTGTATGAGCAGCATGGATAAGGGACTGACATTCACGTACCACTGCCCAAAGTAAATTTTGGACCAAACCCAACCAAATCATTCATTCCTGCCATCAGAACACAGTCGAAAGATTCATGTTAGATTTAATGTATGTTGGCCCCAAGCCAATGCATAAAAATAAAGTGCACCTCAGTTTAAGCCTTGAGACACCTCAAATCAAACATCCCCTTTCAGATATCTTAGCACAACCTTCTCCAACTTGGTGCCCTCCAGATGTTTTGAGCATGCTGGCTGGGCCTCGTGGAGCTGTAGTCCAAACCATCTGAAGGGTCCCAGGTTTGAGAAGACTGCGCTAGCACTTCTTCCAGCCTAAAGCTTCATCATTTTATTTTATGTATTCAACTTCTAAGTTGCCTCATGGAAAATATTCTCTACATGATCTACACAGCAAAACAGACAAAATTAAAACAAACCATGCAACAACTCCATAAAACCATAAATCAATAAAAGCCAACTTGGCAATAATATAACAATAAAATCCAGCCATAAAATCTCACGTAGCCAGACACAAATGAAAACCTTAGCAACCAGTCCTGAAAAACTCAGTCCAGCTGCAAAAGCTAAGAAACGCCCAAATTGCCCTTCTTCTGCAGAGACTAGAATAAAATGAATTATTCTGCCTACTGCCTCAGGTGACATGGATGACATATTTTAAAAATATTAAGGCCTGGGAGAACAATAAATATATATTTCCCTGGCACCTAAAATGAACTCCGTACCACCTGAGAGTGTGTGTGGACTTGTCCACATTAAAGCATTGTTGAGCTGTTAATTCATTTACCCTCCACAGAATTAGACCAGAGTAGTCCTCACCT
The DNA here is from genome assembly GCF_964252035.2 of Podarcis erhardii. Lineage (NCBI taxonomy): Eukaryota > Metazoa > Chordata > Lepidosauria > Squamata > Lacertidae > Podarcis > Podarcis erhardii. The sequence continues at coordinate 25,837,551 of NC_138499.1, forward strand.
GCACCTATTTGAACCTGTATATGAGGAGCAACTCATACTTCTCTTTTGTATTTGTCTCTGCATTCTAATTTGTTGATTTTGTTATGTTGTCTGACTACTGGCAGCGTATGTGTGCGGATAGCTGCTTGCACACTTTGAGTTTTGTTTTGTTTTTTAAACCCACCCAGGAAGTGTGCAAAAGCACATAGTCGGGCAACTGTAAAAAAAAAGTGCATTTTTCTGGTTTTGTGAAAATTTAAGGGATCAAAAGAATATAAGACTATGTTCCTAGTGATTGTAAATTTTTAGCACACATGGGTTTTTTTAACTGCTGCAATAACTGGTGCAGAAATTTTTTAATGCACTTTGTTTGTACAATTTTCTGGTTTTGTCCAAATCGGAGGAAAATAAAATAAGACCCCATTCAGGACCGTCTTGGAAATATGAACGATGCTGGAAAATAATTATAAGCATAGAGGAAGTAGGGGACGTGGGAAGAGGAGTAAACCTGAATTTACAGAGGGGAAACATTGAGACAGGTGTTGTTTGAGGGAAACATCGTGTGGATGACACAACCCTGCAGGAGGGGAGGGCAGAGATGTTTTACTGCCACGTTGTGATGTAAGAAGTTCTTTTATCCCACGCTGGTTCCCAAATTCTGCTCCCACAGAACACTGAGGTGTTTCACCACTAAAATCAGGCAGAGATTGGCTTTTCCCAATCAGCAGAAAAAATAGCTAATGGCTAGATTTATTCCCCCCCCCCCCAAATCTCATTTTTTCATACTATATCTTAATATATAATAATATGACCATAATATAATATGACATCATATTGTCTACTATTAACATTGTTCCTAGTATGAAAGATGACATTAAAGAATATTCTTGGTGTTTTGCAGAGAGCACTATGCTATCCAGGTGCTCTGCAAACTGAGAAAGTTTGGGAATCATGGCTATAATGTTAATTGTTGTGACAGCCTCAACTAATGGAAATCACATGAAAACATTTTGGGGGAGGTTTTTTAAATAAATAAATATGACTTTTAACATTATTTTTCTTCCTGTCACTCTCCACAGGAGTGCAGCAAGTGAAAGATATGCTGTTTTGTTCCCTCTTGTTGCCTGGGGTGACACCGCATAAACAGCAGATGGAATTAAAGAGAGCACATGAGTGGCATTTACACAGGTTCTAATGAGATAAGAGTCATTCTGCCTGTGTTTGATGCAAATGTATTCATTGTTAATACGTTAATGCTTGCTTATCTTGCACCTGGTATCATGTATTATAAAAGTTTTGCATAAATATTTGCAGGTGATCTAGCCAAACAACACAAACTCTTCCAACAGGGAAAAGCAAGCAAGGCTATGTGCTTCTACAGGAATGACTGTGTATACCAAAACAGAACAATCCTTTGCATGTCTGTTGAGAAGTCAGCATTGTTAGGTTCAGTGGAACTTTCCCCCTAGGTGTCTGTGGGATTCCAGCTTAAAAGTCCTGCTTAGACAAAGATATATCAGTGCAGTTTTGCAAAGCGCAGCGAAACAGTGTACTGTATTGTGTTATTTCACATTTGTTAGCTGAATGCAGTGGTTCTTGCACAAGAGAGTCAAATTTACCTGAACTGCACAGTGTAAATTTGCTGGTAAATGATTGAACCCCACCTACAAAACAGTGACAGTCTGGAAGCAGCACAGAGGTTTTTAACTAGTTCATGAATGACTGAGGTTTGGGGTTGAGAAATGAGGCCAGGTTTGCTGCTGGTGACACCAAACAATTTGGTAAAAAATATGGGGATTGTAAAGAACTCCAAAGGATTTATGCAAGTGTAAATTTATGGAGAGTGAGGCAGCAGTGGCGTAGCGTGGGGGGTGCAGGGGGGGCCGGCCGCACCGGGCGCAACATCTGGGGGTTAGGGTTAGGGGGCGCAAATCCATGTGTTAGGGGGCGCAAATCCATGGGTTAGGGGGTGCAAATTACTTGCCTTGCCCCGGGTGCTGACAACCCACGCTACGCCACTGTGAGGCAGAAATCCATAAATACACATAATCACGGGTGGTGTGTGTCAGCAGTGACTGATCTGGAAAGTGATCTTGAGATAATGGTGGCTAGCTTGAAAAAAGTTATGCCAGGTGTTGTAAACAAAATCTAGCCTTTTTTCCTTATGGGGTATCCAAGAACCCATATAGAGTCCTTACATAGGTTCCCTATTGGTAGGAGAAAATAACAGCCAGAGAATATTGTGAAGCAAAGCAACTAGTAAGTCTGATCTTTATTGATCTGTTGCAACAGGGTGCTCCCCTCACACACAGGAAAGGAGGAGGAACCCAGAACAATGGCACGCAAGGCCTTATATAGACATTTTAAATTCCCTGCCCTGGAGCTCAAGACCGCCCCTCCATACATCATACATACATCACAGAAGGGGTGTAACCCAAGACCCACCCCCACATACCTCATACCTACATCACAGAAAGGGCAGTCTACAGGAAATCTGAGTGCTTTGATTACCTCCTTCTGCCAGGTTACCTGTTTAATGGTCACTTGATTGGATTACCTGGGGAGCCTGGCCAGTCTTTTGTAATGATAAATACTTAGTTCCTGGGCCAGGTCACAGGCTCACACCCTATTCATATCTTAAATGTGCTCTTAAGACAGGATTTGTGAGGAAAGAGGCAATGGGGAGGTTTCCCACTTTGACCTTGCAGAGAAAACATTTGCTCAGTTTAGGAATCAAAATGGTTTCAGGTCGGTCTTCCTGTGCTGATCTATGTATGTGCTTGGTTGGTACACTTATGAACATTCACCATATATCTAAGACCTCAAAATTCCTATCAAGAGGCAATGTGAAAAAGGGAAATGCCATGCCAGGAATCATTAGTAAGAAGATCAAAATATAAAACTTACCACAATCTTAATAACTGTATATAAATTTCTGGCATGATCACACTTGGAATACTGTGTATAGTTCTAGTGGTTGCATCTCAGAAGCAATTTTGTTAGGTGCCTCCTAATCTCGAAGCAGTGAGAGATTTCAAGGACGCCAGCTCATATTAAAGGTTCAGCTTCCTTTGAATGAAGGTCACTGGAGAGGGTGGTGTCTTTGTGACACAAGTTTTACTTAGACACATATTCAGATTGAGCATAAGAAGCAATGGTCCCCAGCATTAGCACAGATCTTGCTCTCCTCTTAGGTTTCCAAGCGGGTCCCAAAGTCATATCTTTCGATGAAGCATGGAGAGAAAGTCCAGGCAGGGACTCTTCCCAGGGCAGTCCAAGACAGGACTGGCTCCAGATGTCCTCTTTCACTTGCCAGTGACATGACCTCCAGCCAAGGGAGGGCTGAAATCCTGCCCCATTTAGCCCTGAACTGTTTAGTCTTGTAAATAGATGCTTAACAATCTTGGCTAGAGCCACAGAGACTGGATTTACCAGTGTAGTACTGTAGTCTGTTTCTGCAGAAACCCATCTTATAAATATAAAACCACAATACAGTATATGCAACCCCAAATATGACATCCAGGCTAACCACCCAGCCTACAGCAATATTTTGGAGATGGAGATGGAGCAGGAAAGGCCTGCCATAGTGATCATGGGGCTGAAACATCTCCTTTACCAGGAAAGGGTACGTGGCGTTTTAGATCAGGAAAAGGGTGAGTAAGGGTAGAGGTGTATAAAATTATGCATAGTAAGGGGAAGTGAACATTGGAAGCTGCCTTATGCTGAGCCAGACTATTGGTCCATCTAGCTCAGTGTTGTCAAAAGGATGCAGGTGGCTCTGTAGTCTAAATCGCTGAGCCTCTTGGGCTTGCCGATCGGAAGGTTGGTGGTTTCAATCTGCTTGATGGTGGTGAGCTCCCATTGCTCTGTCCCAGCTTCTGCCAACCTTGCAGTTCAAAAGCATACTGGTGCAAGTAGATAAAACGGGTACCCCTGTGGCGGGAAGGCAAACGGCGCTTCCGTGCGCTCTGGCACTCGTCACGGTCCTCCATGCGCCAGTGGATGTTTAGTCATGTTGGCCACATGAGCCGAAAAGCTGTCTGTGGACAAATGCCGGCTCCCTTGGCCTGAAGCAAGATGAGCACCGTACCCCATAGTCGCTTTTGACTGGACTCAGCTGTCCAGGGGTCCTTTACCTTTTTTAGTATTGTCAGCTCTGACTGGCAGTGGCTCCGCAGGATTTCAAACAGGGTTATCTTCCAGCCCTCTCTGGGAATGCCAAGGAATTGAGTCTTTTGTATGCAAAAAAGATGCTCTACCAGTGAACTAGGCCTTTCCCCAAAGTGGGTAGAGAGGTGTCTTTCTCCTAGATGAAGTCATCTGATGAAGCTGAATTGTGTGAGATTCAGGATTAACCAAAGGAAAAGCATCTTCACACACTACATGGTTAAACTACGGAATTTGCTACCAATTTAGATGGCTTTAAAAGGGGATTGGACAATATTCAGAGCAGATCAGACTATCAAAGGCTACTTCCTGTCCATGGTGACTATATGGTGATCACTCAGTCGGTAGAGCATGAGACTCTTAAACTCAGAGTCGTGGGTTTGAGACCCCTGTTGGGCAAAAGATTCCTGCATTTCAGGGGCTTGAACTAGTTTGACCCTCTTGGTCCCTTTCAAGTCTACAGTCCTGTGATTCTGTCTTTGCATAGCAGTTGCTGGAGAGCAACAGCGGATGAGAGCTATTGGTCTCAGGTCCTGCTTGTGGGCTTTCCAGAGCCATCTGGCTGCTCACTGTAAGAAGCAGCTGGATGAGACAGGTCTTTCATCTGATCATGCAGGACTTTACTTATATTTATAAGTTCATAAGTATCCTTTCAAAAGATAGGTGAGGGAGTTCACTGCAAGCTGGGACGAGGGGGCTCAATCACGATTTCCAAAGCCTTGTGCACCACTCACTGAAAGAGATTAATTAAGCACATACATGGATATTTGTTTAATTCAGATAAATGATACAGGCTACAAATTTTAGCTTTTATTAATGTGATTCCTTAAGGGCACTTTTTAAGTCAACTAAGGCTAAGTGCGCATTAGCTGATTAAAATGTAGCAAGGGCGTTTCGCCCACGTTGCCTTTGAAGTCACACAGGAGAGGGGGCAGGGATGTCTTCACCCAATGCGCATTATGTCATTTGATTTCCCCATGCAAGCGCCCAAAACTATTCAGTGAAGCAGTCGTCTGTGCATATTGTTGTCATCTGCACACACGCTACAGGTGTCTCAAATGTACACACCTCAGCTTAACCACAGCTTATGTTTTCAAATCAGATGGAAGCTGGTTTGAAGGAAAATGCACCGAATTGTGGTGTTTTTCAAGAAACTACAGGATACATATGGATTGTAGCTAATGTCACATAAACACCAGTAGTAAGAGTACACTAGAACTAGAATAAATTTTGAAATATGCACAGCCTAGCGCTGCAATCCTAAAGCCAATTCTTGGGAACTCAATGGAATTTACTTTTGAGTAGACGGGTACGTGAAAATGTTGTAGCAGGAAATGTACAGAGCTACTGAGAATATTCTAGCCGATTCTTGATTCAGCACTGCAGTCCTGGTACTTACTGAACCTTCTTTTTCATATCCGAAACTTAATCCACCCTCCCACTCTCCCCCCTCCCTTCTCCACCTAACATAGATTTCTACTAACTGGTGTTTTTAAAGCCTTTCTCAGCATTGTTTAAAAAAATACTAGTATGAGATCCCAAGCATTATGCTCTGCTGAGTGAGCATTGTGAATGGCCCTCCAAACTGTGCGCAAGGGTGGGGAGGGGAGGCTCGATAACCTAAATGCACTGATGACAAAACACCCTTAGACATCCCAGTGGGGGGAAGAAAGCATTTAAGTAAACAGTGATTTATGGCGACTCTGTGGGTGCTGCTGAAACAGACAAATTATTGAACGCCTTAAAGGAAAAAACAGAGGTCTGCTGGGAGATTGACGATTAAAAGCCATGGGGAAGTAAATCTTTTTTCACCAGAATGGGAAAGTGTGCTTTTAGGCCCAGGAAGCAGGTCAATATAGGTCAATGCTTGAATTGGAAACATTAAGCCAAGCAACTCCTCTGCCCCTTTTGTTTCGTCGTCCCCCCACCCCCTCGCTTGATCTTCCACCACTGGCAACCAACTGAAACCAGTTTGATAGTATTTTGGTATTACAGAGCCCCCAACAGAGGTTATTAAGTTTGGACAGTTACAAAGTAAGACTCCACAAAAGCTTGTGCCACAATTTTATTTACTTATTTATAGCTTGCACTTCCATCGTGAGGCCCCAAGCGGGTTACATACAGCTCAGTACAAAATTTTGTCAGCACCCAAAATTCTGTGTGGAAAGATGCATCTTGACCTGGATAGCTCAGTCAGTAGAGCATGGCACTCTTAATCTCAGGATTATGGGTTCGAACCCTACGCTGGCCAAAGGATCCCTGCATTGCAGGGAGTTGGACTAGATGAGCCTTGTGTTCCCTTCCAACTCTACAGTTCTGTGACCTGATACTGATTATATACAATGATGAAGCCAAATATGCCTCAGATGGGAGGGCATTCTGCAGTTTGGGGGCCACCACAGAAAAAGGCCCTCTCATAAAACTTCACATAGCATCAGAACTGCTAGCAGGGTAATCCTTGCAGGTCTGTATTGGAATAGCTTCCAAAACAACTACTCTATTCCCAACTCAGGAGTGGAAAGCGAAATACCAGTGGACAACAAAAGAGGTTTAAAAATGCTCTCAAAGCAAATCTTTAAAAATGTAACATAAGCACTGATAATTGGGAAACACTGGCCTGTGAGCGTTCCAGTCAGAGAACAGCCTTTACCAAAGGTGTCATGGACTTGGAAAAAGCATAAACTCAGGGTGAAAAGGAGAAAAGAGCTAAGAGAAAGTCATGTTTGACAAACCCTCACCGTGATCAGCTCCTGCCTGGAAACCTATGTCCCCACTGTGGAAGGACACGTGGTTCCAGAATTGGCCCCTACATTCACTTACGGACTCACTGTTAAGACCATGTTCATGAAAGACAATCTTACTTTGCTCTGATTGGTCGCCATAGAAGAAGATTGGAAGAGGCACTCCTTTAGTTATTTGAGGCCCAAGTTGTTTAGGATTTTGTATGTCAATACAATCACCTTGAATTGGTATTATCTAATAAACACGTTCTTTTTTAAGGTGTTACCAGACACTTCATTTTTAACAGGATGATTTCTGAGCCAAACACAAACATATAGACAGAGGTAAAGATAAAACCATTAACCTTTACTCAATGAAACCTAGCTTTTAATTTCTATGGCATTGTTTTTCAAATTGTTTTTCCTAGGAACGATGGGGTTCTTCAGATGCTTTTCAGGGTACCTTGATGAGAAGGCCAGAAAACTGGACTAGCTGTCTTGACACTGCTCTCCTGCACATGTCTACACAGAAGTAAGTCCCATTTGAGCCTGGGGAGATGTAGCCTCAGGAAATGTGTATAGGATTTGCAGCCTTGAATTAAAAAAACTTGCTTGGTAACCATGGGCCAAGTATACAGTCCAGTGGAGCATGGATCTCTTCATCCGTCCTCTCTGTTAGTCCACTAGCCTTCAATGCTGGCCATGGAGAAAAGGAAACTCATTTTTCTGTTTTATCTGTCTTTTGGCAACCTACTTGGAAGAAGGCCACATTTGGCTATTTGTGTTTCCATCCTGGTTGCAGAGGAGCATGAAAATGCTGGCTACTAGCTACTCAGCAGGCTAGTAAGAAAATATGGCAGACTAATGAGAACATGGGAATTGGATCCATGCATTAATTACTGAAAGTGTGATTAGTCTGCTCCAACAGAGGAGGTGCTATAAGGCATCTTGCCAGTTGTTTAAAGCTTGCTTGTTTCTCTGTCCAAGCTAAGCAACTTCTTCTCAGTCTTCCCATTTCTTTCTTCATCTTGGCTAAAGTCAGGCTGTATAATGTTGCTTGCAGTGTGCTGTTGCAGTAACCTAAGCAGTATTTGCACTGTTCATGCAAATTCAGGCTGACTCCTCTGTCAGCAATACTAGCATTCTGCTAAGAAGTTCATTAATTTACTGGGATTTGGTGTGAGCCGTGAGAAAGCCAACTCTGCTCATGATACCAGATTGTTTAGGGTGCCTAAAACAGAAAAGGGTTGCAGATAACCCCAAAAGGATCTTTCCAGACTGTGTAAGAAAGTGCAAACTGATGCATATTGGGACAAAAAAAAATCTGATAACTTGACATACACACTAATGGGGCCTGGAACAAAAGCTTGGGGTTGTAGTTGGCAGCTGTGAAAGAGACAGATTGGCATGCTAGGGATCATTAGGAAAAATATTGAAAACGAAACAGTCAAAATCATAATGCCAGCATAAAAATCCATGGTGCAACTGCACTTGGAATACTGGAATACGTCTTGGTGATATTTCATGGCTCAGGAGCACCACTTGTAACTACTAGAACATCCTCCCAGTTGAGATTAGACAGGCACCCTCCTTGCTGAACTTTGGGTGTGTGACCAATATTTTTTTATTGCAGCAGGCATTTTAAGGTAGCATCCAGCTAGCCTTTGTTGTTTGAATTGTTCGCTGTTTTTTTGTAATTTTATGTACACTGCTTGGTATTGTTAATAGGTAAAGGTAAAGATAACGGGAAACCCTGACAATTAAGTCCAGTCGCGAACGACTCTGCGATTGTGGCGCTCATCTCACTTTAAAGGGCAAGGGAGCTGGCGAGCAGGATATTGTAGAGCTGGAAAAGGTTCAAAAAAGAGCAACCAGCATGATCAGTGGGGCGGAGAAGCTTCCCTAGATATTCTAGATGGGTTTTTCAAGGCTCTTTTTATAGCACTACGTTCAGTATGTCAACCAAAATAACACATTGCTTCCTTGTTTACACCACCACTGTATCAAATTATTGATTGTAAACCCCATGGGACACAGTCCTCATGCTCTGTAGGAGGCAGCACACAGCGACAGAGCAGTAATTATGATGAAGATAATAAATGTTATAATAATAATAATATTGTTCTGAAGACATCTCAGTGAATCTGAATGCAAAACAAACTTGCACCCGGAAGTTATATTTTACCTCAGCTACATTCCTCTTTCTGGTTTAAATTGTCTTCAGCTCCCTAATAAAGCTATTAGTTTTGTTAAAACAAGATGAGACAGTAGCATTCCAGTTATATATGACTTCTCAGATTAATATGTTCGTCCATGATGTACTTTAATTTCCTCAGGGATGAAGAGTGTTGTTACAAAGCATTATGGTTATATAGCTGTTATGTACTGTAAAAGTATGAGTCAGTAGTCCTTTAAAAGGTTAACAGACCTTTTTGTTCCAGGATGTTCTATCTAGAAAAAAAAAGTACTGTAATCCAAACAACTGAAACAACTAAAACTAAATCCTTTGGTATTCAAGCACGATATAATATATCAATCATAAAACAATAATTTGATGTCTGACATTCTTCAAAGGTAAATTATATTTTGGTAAAAACAATGCAGCGTCTCACACAAGATATGCGTGGTTGAAGCTTGTATTGTTTTGGAGGCCTGCCTGTTTATGAGAAGCTTGTAAATGAAGACTGGTTTCAACCATGCAAGCAGAGCTGTAAAATGATCATGGCTACGGGCTGCTTACACAACTGTACATTTGAAGCACATTTCCTTCCTCTCAAAGGATCCTGGGAACTTTAGTTAAAGGTGCTAGGAATCGTAGCTCTGTGAGGGGTAAACTACAGTCCCCAGGAATTTGGGGCATGGGTGGGTATGTCCTTTAAATATATGTTATGCAGTGCTTTATTTCTAAAAAATGTTTAGGGGTACTCTCATTTTCCTACTCATAATGAAATACTGCCCCTCAATGAGGCCAAACTTAGATTCACAAAATGTTTAGGGGGGTATGCGTACCCCCAGAAAAAAGCACCAATGTTATGTATGCAGCCATGATCATACATGGACATAGCATGAGCAAGGGAGAAGCACACACAAAGTGTGTGAAAGCACACACAAAGTGTGTCCACTGATGATAAACGGGCAGAATGAGCAAGCCTGTTTTTCATTTCAAACCAGCTTTCCTGTTCCGTTCTGGGTAATCAGCAGCAGTAAAATCCCAGGCATTCTCCCGTCATGTTAAATAAATGTGTAGCATCTTTGTGGCTGTAATAAGAATTTTAAGGTCTTAGATAAGTAATAAATGTTCATAAATGTACCAAGCAAACATGTACATAAATATATAAACCACATGTCTGAAAACCCCACAGAAAAAAAGTCCTGAACAAATTGACCTCAATTATTTCTCCTCAAGGTCAAAGTGGGAAACCTCCCCATGGGAAACCTCCCCATTGTCTTTTTCCTTCACAAATCCTGTCTTAAGGGCACATTTAAGATATGAATAGGGTGTGAGCCTGTGACCTGGATCAGGAACTAAGTATTTATCATTATATAAGGCTGGCTAGGCTCCCCAGGCAATTCAATCAAGTGACCATTAAACAGGTAAACTGTCAGACTAGATAAACAAGTCACTCAGATTTCTGCTGTAGACCGCCTTTTCTGTGATGTAGGTATGATGTATCTGGGGGGGTATTAGGTTACACCACTTCTGTGATGTATGTATGATGTATGGAGGGGTGGTCTTGAGCTCCAAGGCAGGGAATTTAAAATGTCTATATAAGGCCTTGCGTGCCATTGTTCTGGGTTCCTCCTCCCTCCTGCGTGTGGTGAGCGAGGACCCTGTTGCAACAGATCAATAAAGATCAGGCTTACTACCTGCTTTGCTTCTCAATATTCTCTGGTTGGCCTCTGTTTTTTTCTCCTACCAATAGGGAACCTACATAAGGACTCTATATGGGCTCTTGGATACCCCATAAGGGAAAAAGGGCAGATTTTTGTTTACAACATGCCCTACCAAGAGAGCTATGGCCTTCCAGGACCTTAAATTGTGTTATAGGTCTCTATACAAGTAGAGGAGGCTCCCTTTCTCACACCTTTGCCCTCCAGCTCAGGGTGGGGTGGCATTGGGAAGCAGAGCTTCTTGGCACAACTCACCCCAGCTCTCCTCCACATGATGCTACTTCTGTGGGGAGTCCTAACTCCTGAAGAGAGTTTATGTTATGGTGGTAATAGCCCTGGCATAGCACAGCCACCTGGCATGGCATGCCTGCCACCTCTCTTCCCCACCCCCTAATACTGTTGTCTTTTTATAGAAGACACGTAACAAGTGCTCGCTCCATCTCCCGGAGCCTGAGAAGCAAACAGACTTCCAGATTTTAATGGAAAGCTACAACACATCAGTGAACCGTAGCTAACGAATGCAGAACATGGCAATTATTGCACATGGAAGTTAGGGCAAGGGTTTTTTTTAACACTTGGAGTGTGAAGTTTTCTTTCTGCCAGACCTTAGACTGCACTTTGCACAGGCTTTTTGTCATTAAAATACTCTTATGTAAGCCTAATTGACACAGTTAAAAGAGCTATTACTCACAGATGTCTGTTGCTATAGTAATGGGGGAGAAAGGCAGAATGCTCTTTACCCTTCTCAAAATAATAGACATTATCATATGTAAAGGCATTGTGTCTTTCTTTTTTTTGTAAAGCTCCTCTTCAGAAGCTAGGCACTTTGTACATGTTGTAACAAGGATGAACCCTCATTAAGGAGTTCATAATAATTTTTAACACCTGCCAAAATGATGGAGAGGGAGAATGAATGCAAGTGTAAATCATAATGTTCCAGGATACAGTATGTGCTTTTCTAGTGATCTCAACTTTTTTTTTAATGGGGGTTTTAGGAAATCAGTATTGTTCCCATGGAATTGAAATTAGTATCAAAAGCTCCAGAAAGAGAAAACGCGGTATTATTTTATGTGGGGGTTTTTAGCCCCCTCACAAAGTGGTTCAACAATCAGTCCCTCTTCCCAAGGAATTGGGAACTGTAGCTCTGTGAGGGGAATTGGGTCTCCTAACAACTCTCAGCAACCTTAAAGTCACAAATGTGAGTGAAACATTGTGTTAAGTATGGCCGTCCTGTGTACATGTCCTGTGTACATGTGAAACCTGAGGGAGCCCAGGACCCTAGACATTTGGTAACTTTCTTCCACCACCACTGCCGCCAACCTGTCTGCTATTGCCCCTGGAATACAGCATTAAAAAATGGATAGCTGTGAATATATTTTTGCTTTCATCTTTATTGTCCTGGGGAAACTCTACTGGTGCCCTTCCAGAATGAAACCTAATACCTTCAGCATGAAGAAAGATGCTTTGTTTTCATACATAAGATACTGAAACGCATTTCATGATCGATATCAAGTGCAAGTGCCAGCCAGACAATATTGCTTATCTTTTATTTGCAATGCAACCTACCATGTCGCTATTTACTTGTGCAAAGCCTTTAATGAAACGGCTCCAAATCAGGCTGCCCAGCCAACCAGAACATGTCACTCTTGCCTTAACTTTTCTTCCATGCTACAAATGGGTAAGCAGTTCAAGGAAAATACAGGTTGAGGCAGGCCCTATCCGTCCAGGCTTTTAAATGAGTTTTAGAAGTCTCATCATTTCAGGTTGCATTTTTTGCTTGAAGGATTTGTTGTGCAGCATTTTTGAAACTGTTTCAGAATTTGTAATGCCAGCACTTCTTTAACTGCTTATTTTTATTGAAATGTGAGGTTGTATTTTATTATTCTATTATGATGTCAGCTTCCTTGCTTTGCCCTGAAAGGTGGCCTATAAATATTGAAATAAAGGAATAGGGATTTGATAATAAAGGAGTAGGGATTTGAACCATGGACGTAGCTAGGATTTTTGTTGGTGGGGTAGGCTTTTGTTGGGGGTGGGGCAGAACCTTATATTTGTATTGGTTTTTTTATTGATTTAGGGGGGCAGCTGCCCCCCTGGCCATGCACATGATTCGAACCTGGGTCTATGAAGTAGGACCACTGAGAAGTGGGTACACAGACTGTAGGGATGTACTGCAAGCCTTCATTCAGCTGGACCCCCAGACTCTGAGCTCCCCCCCCCTTTTTTTAAAGTACGTCTAGTCCTCTTGGAAATAAAGTGATGGAACAAACTGTACATGTACTATTCACAGCCATTTCTGTGAGATGAGCCTTCCTGGTTTCCTCCACCTTTCAGTATTTTTAGAGTGAAGTTGGGGCTATGGGTGTTAGCAGCAAGTCAGGTTTCATTTTATTTTTCTTTCTGTACTCTCTCTTCTTCCTATAACTAACTGGTGAATTCTCAGACTAAAAACAAAAAGGGAAAGGGAAAAGTAATGCTGTATGTAAAAATTTTTTTTAATAAAATTTCAGATGATGACAATCTGTGTTATTTTTAATAACGTCTTCTGTGGACTTTATAGCTTTGCATTAACTCTGATTCTTTACATAGAACTTGTGTTCTACTTTACCCATAGAAGCTGCATGTGTACATCACCTTCTGTTTATTACTCAGAGATCTAGAAAACGGTATCTTTGTTCCAGCTCAAGTACAATATGTTCATGCTAAGTCTATACACAGGCCCTCCACTTCAGATACTGTGGTGTATTTTGACCTGGCAGCACCATTAACAGCTGAGTTTGTTCTGATAGCGGGATGATGTTTGCTGTCCTTGCGAGTCTGGCAATTACATCTGCTTACACCACAGTCTGCCTGGTATTTACAATTTAATATTTGCTGCTTTCACTTTTTCAGGTTTCACTGCTAATGCTTTAAATTAAGCCACAAGGGAAGGCTTGACTCTGAAGAGCATTTTGCCTAACACCTTTCCCAAGCTGTCACTTCTGCCTTAACAGTGCATTCCTGATTTTGCCACAGCTACACTACTGGTGTTTGCTAAAATCCCTGGAAGTAAAACTGCAAGTTTTAATTGTTAGATCAGCCCACTAAAACTTTGGCTGAGGACCAGTTTTAACCAGGGGGGGTTAAAGGTAAAATCTCTCTCTGTGTGTATAGATCTGGTGTGTCACTGTACTAATGAATGAAAAAGAAAATATTTAAAATGGCCATTCCTTCTTTTGCAGGGAGCCTTTGCTTATTAAATGTCTTTCTGTTTTATTTCTTTAAATTGTTTATTGGCCTCTCTTCTGCTGAAGCTACCAGAGTGCCTTAAGCATAAAACAACACTGCAACCCAGCAGTTGTTCTACTAATGTTTGATGAACAAGCTTACTCTCAGGTTAAGTGCACAGGATCGCAGTGTACTGGTGATGTGCTGGCTAAGGGACAATAGGATTTGCTGGGTGCGCTGCTACCAATGTTTTGGTAATTTAATGATTGTATGTTTTAAAGTAGGGTTGTATCTTTTAATTGACCTTACTGATTTTATCTTTTGCAAACCGCTTTCAGGTGTATAAATTTTATGGAAGAATTTTTTTGAACTGAATAAGCAAATATACCATCAGAATGCAAAATTCTACGCTGTCATAGTGGCAAAATGCCCAAAGCAGGACAGAGTAAAGGATGGGATGTCAGTGGAACAGGGAAGGAACACACAGGTCTCTTCCACGCTGTGGGCACATCCCATCAGTGACACTTCTTTAGTCCAGATCTGGAAGAATAAATGTCCCTCCCATAGACTTGCTCCAGGCAGGCTCATTGGGCTGCCTCCCCAGTGTCCCCTACTTTCAGGGGGTGGAGGAGGCCAAGCACTGCTTCAGTGGCCAGCTGCTGCTCCTTCTGCCATGGAAGGCTGCTGATCATGAGAGAAAAGGAGCCAATGGCCACTGCTTTTGGCTTCGTCCCCTGGCTCCTCCCAAAATGCCATGTGACATCACATGACGCATGTGTGATGTCAACCGGACTCTCAATCTTTGGCGCAAGTTGGCACCTCTGTCCAGACGTCAAGTGTTTCTCATTGTCTCTTCTACTTGGATTAGACCAGGGGGCAGCAAACTTTTTCAGCAGGGGGCCAGTCCACTGTCCCTCAGAGCTTGTGGGGGGCCAGACTATTTGGGGGGGGGATGAATGAATTCCTATGCCCCACAAATAACCCAGAGATGCATTTTAAATAAAAGCACACATTCTACTCATGTAAAAACATGCTGATTCCTGGACTGTCAGCGGGCCAGATTTATAAGGCAGTTGGGCCAGATCCAGCCCCCGGGCCTTAATTTGCCTACCCATGGATTAGACAACACACAGTGATTCCCCTTTCCCCTTTCAGTTCCCAACTCTGGCCAAGGGCAAGTCCTTTATATGAGCTGGAGAGAAGATTCTAGAAAATATTGGAAATACAAAATAAACTCATACAGGTGTGGATGTTGGGGTGTGTGAGGGTGAAGCAAAACAGATCAGGTGGAGTAATACCAGCCCTTTAAAACCATAAAACAGCTGTCTGCTCCTCAGCTAACAGGAATGTATGTACAATCTTTAGCAGAATAAGCTGCTTGTCTTCCTGGCCAGCTTGCCTCTGTTAATGTTGCCTTTATGGGAATCAGAGAAGTTCTGTCCACAGCAATCTAGTTGTTGCAACTCTGCAGGGATGGTAATAAATGTAATGGAAACAGGTGTCCAATGGAACGGAGAAGCAGATTCCACACACAGCTGTGTCCGCCTCGAATAAAGGTTAATTGTTTCACAGTCAGGAGGCACTGCTTAATGGACAATTGAAAATGGATCATGGTTAATGCTTCCATTAAAAAAATAAAGAAGAAAAGAGTCTTTAACTGTGTAAAAAGCAAAAACCAGCAAAAAATCCAATGTCACCTTAAAGAGTGACAAATGTGTTACGGCATAAGCTTTTGTAGACTAGAGTCCACTTCATCAAATGCATGGTGTTATTCTAAGTTGACAGGTGGGTGGGTGGGTGTGAGGGGAGAGGGAAATAGAGAAGCAGTGAGGTCCATAGGAAATGAAATTCAAAGAGGAGGGATTGTGACCATTAAACCTTAAATGTACGTAACAAACAGTGTGATGAAACACTAAGCAATGTTGATGAGAGCACAAATATATTGGCAGAAATTCAACAGGAAATGATGGGGAAAGATTTATATCCATTGTCCAGAAAGGCTCCACCTACTTGTTTCTCCACCCTCAACTCTCCTTAACTGTAGGCCAAACTTCATGTTAAGGTAAGGCTATTTTCAGAAAAAGACATTCTGAGATGTTCCTGCCATTGATTTTTATGGCCACTGCATCAGGCCCTAAAGGCATTATTTGAGCTCTTATGCAAACAGGCAGTGCAGTGATTCCGCATAACTTGTATAAGGTTGCCAACTGTTTAAGGCCTGTGCCTTTAACAGTAGCTTGACACACAGAAATTAAACAGGTGTGTTTTTGTCAATGCAAAAAGGCGCGTATATATCTATATCTGAGGTGGGGAACCTGTGGCCATGAAGATGCTGAGCTACAAATCTGGTCATCCCTGACTACTGGCTGAGACTGGTGGAAGCTGGAGTCCCAACAACCTCTAAAGAGCCACAGCTGCCCTCTCCCTTCCCTGCTTTAATGTACGGTAAAATGACATACATTTATCAGTCCATATTATAGTTCATATTAAAGTGGACAGAGGGAGACCAAGCATTCTGAAAAGATTCGCTGACTATAAATATCTTTGCTGCCAAGTCAGATAATAGTGCTTTCATGTATACCAGTGTTTCCCAAACTTGGGTTGCCTATCAGTTTTTGAACTACAACTCCCACCATCCCTAGCTAGCAGGACCAGTAGTAAGGGATCATGGGAACTGTAGTCCAAAAACAGCTAGAGACACTGAAGTATACAAATCCATTCAGAGAGCCCTATAGGACATTTTGAGCATTTAAGGGCACTACGCAGTCAGCTTACCTGCACAATAAGATAAAGGTCGTTTTCGTTTTCCTGAAGTACACTGGCTTCAGTTCTATAATAAGTGTACTTAAGGAAGTTTATGGAAAGGAAGTTTCCTATTCCTTCTTTGCCCCAACAGCCAAATCATGAATAAATGAATGAACTCTCCTAGGGAGGAGAGATGGGTCACAGTGAAGCAGCAGTACAGTCCCTTGGCTTATTGTTCTGATGACCAGCCAGGTGAAGTGGGAAAAGACCTATCCATTTGTCTCTATGGCAACAGGGCAACCTCTTTGGACATGCAAATGGCAGGACTTAACTGGTTAGCTTAACAAAGGATCTAGTTGGACTGGTTCACCAGGTTTCTTCTTGTAGATTCGAACAGTCACAGGATCATAGTCTTGGAAAGAACCCATGGGTATCATCTGGATTGCCCCCAACCTATTAAAAATACATTTTAATATGATTTATAAATATACATACTGTACCACAGTTCAGTTTAGAAATTATCAGGGTGGTTCACATGATGACAACAGCAAAATCATAAAAAATACTGCTAAATAGGACCATAAATACAGTATTAAAGCACCAATGAAACCTCAGTGGTCTGGAGGCACCTGGAGTAATGTGAATCTTACCGTTGGCAGCTGGGTCTTTTCATCCTGGCATCTGGAACAGACAAAGTATAGGTTGTGAGTATATCCAGGAAGAATAGTGTTTATTTACTTTTCTGTAGGTTCAACTTGAATGATCTTCCCAAAGATCATTCCAAAATGATCTTCAAAAAAACAACAACAACAAAAATGTACACAACAGCTGAATTTTTATTTCTTTAAAATGTGTGTTTAACAGTGCAACTATATATATATATATATCTACTCAAAAGTAAGCACAATTGAGCACAACGGATTGCAAGCCTAAAATATGCACATAGAGAAAAACTTCTTTCCAAAAAAGGGTTTTCTAAAAATCTTCCATCACAATGCATGTGTTCAAGAGAGAGACTCTAGGCTGTCAATGATTGTTTATTCCAGTTCACTGACTTGGGCTACACAGGAAAAGAAAATCCCATCAGCCTCCCTATGCTATGTTTATATGAGTGTGTGTATACAATGACTATTTCCCAATCTGACTGGGAATCTGCCAAAACTATTAGGCATTCAATGTTTTTTTAAAAAATTTTTTATAAAATTTACTGCATGATTGTTTTTTTTAAAAAACCCACCTCAAAGCAGTTTACAGAAAGAACATATAGGACATCTGTGGAACCAGAAAAGACGGGAAAGCATCACCATTCCCAAAATGTATTCTGGCCTACCTCAAAAAATACAGAATTCTTCTGCAACCTCTTTTGTGTGGGAAAAGCGTGATATTTTGTAGCCTCACATCTAGAGAAAGTGCCAAACAAGTTGGCAGTGCAAGACTGAAATCTCTGGGGTTTGCAACAGTCCTAGCATGTACGGTGAATAGTCTGTGTTTTCACCATGGTAAATTATGATCCCAAACTTTTTACCTTTCTTTGTAACAACGTGGCCACAATGTGCATGTGTTAAGAATAGCCTACAATGTGTGTACTATGAACTACCATTCTGGATGAAACTGATCCATGCCCACTGCACATAAGCCGGTGATTAGAATTTTGTGGGTTGTTGTTGCTGCTGTTTTTTTTAAAAAAACAACAACCGTTTTATCAGAATGTTAAAAGTCTACTGTAGTCAACTTGTAAACACATCAGTTGTGCACAAAAGAGATGCAGCAGCAGGAAA
Source organism: Podarcis erhardii (assembly GCF_964252035.2). Taxonomy (NCBI): domain Eukaryota; kingdom Metazoa; phylum Chordata; class Lepidosauria; order Squamata; family Lacertidae; genus Podarcis; species Podarcis erhardii. Next base: position 25,856,038 of record NC_138499.1, read on the forward strand.
AAAATAATCCTTGAAGCAGCTGGTTATCTTGGTTTAGATTTGGAACACTGCAAACTGTTTTAAACATGCAAGTCGAAAATGTGGTTTGTCTGCTTGGCTGGGTGTGGGGAAAACAGCTGGAAACTCCCACCTGTGCATACACAACTTTTAGTATCCACAATAAGAGTTTTCTGGCCACACCGCCATTTCAATTTGTCAGTGTTTATTCTGGGCACCCTAGCTAAAAAGTCTTTGAATCCTCTTGGACCATATCTATTTTTTTTTTCTCTCCCCCACCCTTTTTTAGAATGTATATAAATGCAGAGAACGAATCCACAGGAGGATTTTGGATTTGTTCAGACATTACTTTGCTCTTGCATGGAAGCCATCTGTATAGAATATAATTCAAACATGTTTTTGTCTGAAGGGCAACTTAAGTAACATGAGTTAAGAAGTCGCCGAGCATCATCAAGTTAATTTATAAGCCACTTTTCCAACCGATGCTCAAAGCAGCTCACAAGAACCGTAAACCAATCAATAATATACAGTGGTATCTCGGGTTAAGTACTTAATTCATTCCGGAGGTCCATTCTTAACCTGAAGCTGTTCTTAACCTGAAGCACTACTTTAGCTAATGGGGTGTCCTGTTGCTGATGTGCCACCGGAGCACATCCTGAAGCAAAGTTCTTAACCAGAGGTAATATTTCTGGGTTAGCAGAGTCTGTAACCTGAAGCGTATGTAACCTGAAGCGTATGTAACCTGAGGTACCACTGTATAGGTAAAAGAAAAACAGGTGTAAATATATCAAATACATTTCACGGAAATAGTGTTTGGTATCCACATGAGCAATATCGCAAAAGCATTCATATTAAGGTACAATTCGGCAACTGGAGTCTGTATGCTTTGTTATTATTTAGAGTGAGTTAGACCAAACTGATTCAACCAGTAGACGTATGAGTTTCTTGGCTCATTTTAGGCAGTGGGGAGCAGGGTTGACTGAGGAACTCTGTTGCAACCAACCACTTTTTGAGTGTTTGGCACCTCCTGTTTGTGCCTAAGCAGATTGGCTTGCCAGTGGCTGCTAGTCTGTGTTAGTGGAGACCATTGCAAGAAACTGGGGAGGAGTTGGCCCTCTCATCTGAGCAGTGACTCTGGGAACAGCTGTTTTACTCCAAGCCTGTTAGTGAGAAAAGCAGGGGTAAGCATCTGAACTGAACAGGGCTGAGGGGGGATTGTCTGTCTGTCTGTCTGTCTGTCTGTCTGTCTGTCTCTCTCTCTCTCTCTCTCTCTCTCTCTCTCTCTCTCTCACACACACACACACACCCCCTCTGCTGCTATAAGCTGAGGCCAGAGAACAGCTGGAGATTTGGAGGCCGATTTGTGTGACAGATCTGATGTGATGGAGAAAGTGGGGAATGGGGTCACTTTTAAGATTTGATTGTGTTATTTTTTACATTTATATATCCTACCTTTCCTCCAGGGATCTCAGGGTGGTGTACATTGTCCACATGTTAACCTCCCAACAACCCTGTAGGGGAGCTTAAGATGAGAGAGAGTGCCTGGCTCAAGGTATGTGGCTGAATGGGGGATTTGAAGCCAGATCTCCCTCATCCTAGTCCAGCACTCTAACCACAACCCCAGTATGTGATAGTTTCAGATTTTTAATTTCTTTAACATGCAATTTTAATAACAGGATTTTGATGGTGTTTTCTGATATTTTTCATATGTAACCTCTTGGCTGTGAGCTGCTTTGGCTTTTTTTGGTTTTGAAAAGCAGCATGCAAAGAGCAGTATGATAGTACAGTTACTCACAAAGTGGTCATAAGGTACCCTTCCTTTGTTGCAGTGATAGCTCTCTCTCTCTCTAGCCCAGCTCTCTCTCCTCCCAGCTGTGGAATGTGCTTGCATGGAAATTCCCTGAACTATTAAGGAGCCCTGGAATTTATCTTCTTTCTCTGAAAGTGGAGTGATCTGTTTAATAAACCTGACAACTTACCCAATGAACAGTAGAGACTAAAGGGTGGGTGAAGAAACTAGAAAGTAGGGAGGCAACCATAACATACTGACTCTAATGTGGTGGTTGTTTTCATTCACGTATGTTTCACTTGAGACACTAAGAAGCTTTGTTTGCTCCACATGTGAATTCTGTTAATGAAGAAGAAAAATAGATGCAGGCCTGATGTGGTAACCTGCCATCCTAAAGTAGCAGGCCCCACCAGAGCTGACGCCTGCCTGCCTCAGGGCTCCCCATTTCACACTGCTGAGTTGGCTAGACTCTATTTTAAGTTCCCTGCAATAGCATTACTGAGGTTCCTGGGCATTGTGGGAAATTCAAACAGCAACTCATAGCCCTCTGCCCCAGTCTGGAGTACTACTGTTGTTGCCAATGTAATACGGGGCCCACCAGAGAGCACTTTACATGGGGCCTGTGCAATGCTGGAGCTGGTCCAATAGGTGATACATTTTTGTCAACATTAAGACCAATTAGGGGAATAGAATCCAAACTTTGTGTATGAAAATTTCCTGAGTGCTGAAATTCTGTGTTGTCCAGGAAAAATCACAATGCTTTTGGCATTATTTTAGCTTGTGTGAATTCTCTGGCTAAACTAGCATTAAGCACAGCTCCAAAAGCTGTCCAGGAAGGATTTGTGGCAGAGCACCCTGCAAGACTTCAATTGCAAAATACTTCTGTCACAATGTATTGATTCCTACTAAAGGCATGGAAAATAACCCTGGTGCATTATGGGTTCAAGCCTTAGTTCCATTATTATCTCCAGTAAAAACTTGAATGACAGCCTGCCTACTAGAGATTTATAGGTGCAAGCCATTTGTCTTCAGCAGTGCAGTCAGATGGCTTTGCTCGCTTATTAGACTTGACAGCTCCACTGTGGTGGGCCATAAGTCATGCCCAGATCAATCGTATACAATGAATGGATTGGAAGCCGTCTAGGGTCAGCATGCCAGCCCAATTGACCTGCTATTATTTGATTGCACTCAGATATTGTCAAATATTCCATACAGTCAAGAGTGCCCTTCTGTAAATGCATTTCTTTCTTGACTGAATCGTGGGGCTGTTCAGAATTCCAAAGGCTACCTCAATATATGCTGGAGAGGTTTCAAGGCAGAAAAGGAAAATCTTATGGCTGGCTCCAGCTCTCGGAATGTGGCTCTTCTATAACTTGTACAGAAGTACGGATTCCTTGAACAAATTCATGTTCAAGATGCACAAGCATATACAGTACTGTACGCAGTTTCACTGCATTAGTGGTTATAGTAGGAGGGAATGCAGAGGAGTGCGGCTCTCAGATGTTTTCAGAGCAAGGAGTGGTGATGTCATTGGCTGGAGTGCCAGGTTAATCTATAGACTCTCCTTGCTCTGACAAGTGAATGAGGCATTCAGGTTTTGCTTTAATTGCATGGAGAAAGTCTGAGAATAAGGTCACTTCCAGATAACCTGTTTATTGAGCGTTCATCCTGATTTGTTTGCGCAAAGTTTGTGGGGAGGTTATGCGAAGTCCAACTGTTTATTGAACAATTGTTCTGATTCATTTGTGGGGAATTTACATCACAAGCAATTGTTACCCACCATTTCCAGTGCATTTTCCCATCACTTTCCATATTGCAAAAAATAAAAATATGGGGGGGGGGGGGAGGGTTGGAAGCAAGTTTGTTGCACAAAAAGCATCAAGCCCACTTTAACTGTGTGAGCTGAATCTGCTGGCATGAAATTGCATTCTGTCTGAAAAAAGTGACAATCAAGCATCCTAAGAAAACTAATGAAGTGGTGGGGGGTAGGTCCTCCTTAATGCTCACAGTTTAAATGGTGGCACTTATTTGTATATCTAATGAAAAGCCAAGGGTTGCATTTCACCTGCCTGAAGATCTCTTGTTAAAGCTGTGGTTTACAAGACAGATGTATGCAGCCAAAACAAGGCGCCACTGAATGCAATTGAGTGTATTCCCAGGAAATGGCTATTAGTCATGATAGCTATGTTCTACCTCCACTGCTGGGTATCTCTGGGGGGCAGAGTGCTGTTGCACTTATGTCCTGCTTGTGGGCTTCCTATGGGCATCTGATCAGCCACTGTGAGAACAGGATGGTGGCCTAGATGGACCATTGGCCTCATCTAGCTGGCTTGTCTTACGTTCATATGAAACTACGCATCAGGATTGAAGTCATGCCATAGATTTGGCATTATGTTATGCACTGCTGCTCTTTTTGCGTAGGGTTGATGGACCCAGCTGGACCTGCATTTTATACTTTCCTTGGGATTGTGGCTATGAAGGCTGAAATGACGAACTCCAGCAGGCAGCTCAAAATTTTCCACTACACAACTTTGCATTACATAGATTTTCAGTTTGGACAGAACAGTTATTTTCAGTTTGACCAAAAAAACCACCTTCTGTACTGGCCAATTTTGACAGACAGACAAGAGAGAGTTGATCTTGTCATTCCAGAAGTACAAGTTGTGACCTCCCCAGGTGTATTCCCTGAAATACCAGACATAGTGCAGACCTTTACTACTATGCAGCAGCTGGAAATCAAGTAACACCAGCCAGACATAAAATAAAATAAATCCACTCCTGTCTGCCAGGGCAAAATTCCCTGTCTCAGTAATGTTGGTTTCCGTCATCACATATTAACTTAAGTTGATCAGAAAAGGCATTGGCTTCAAGGGGTGTAGCTCAGTGGCAGAATATATCTTTTGTATGCAAAAAGTCCAAGGTTCAACCACTGACATTTTCCATTAAGCATAGGAAAAACTCTGAAACACTGCTGATCTGCTGCCATTCTGTGTGGATGACACTGAGCTTGCTGGACCAACAGTCCAACTTATTGTGTATGGTCATAAAATCCACCTTCAGGCAGCCATCTTGGGCAGAATTTCTTCTACCATGCCTTCCCCTCTTTGCCTCTTTGAATATGACTTGATAAGGATTCACGTAAGCCTCAATAGTCTCTGTACTTTAGAACAAAATCTGTGCCCATTTTGCATCAGGGAATGACACACAGATGGGCACTCTTTATATATTATACAAATTAAATACATCTGCATTTTTCTTGCTTTATCATAATTCAGTTTGCATCAGGGAATGACACATAGCTGGGCATTCTCTATACAGTGGTACCTCTGGTTACGAATTTACGGTAATTCGTTCCGGAGGTCTGTTCTTAACCTGAAACTGTTCTTAACCTGAGGTGCGCTTTCGCTAAATGGGGCCTCCCACTGCTGCTGTGCCGCCGCCGCATGATTTCCGTTCTCATCCTGGGGCAAAGTTCTTAATCCGAGGTACTACTTCCAGGTTAGCGGAGTTTGTAACCTGAAATGTCTGTAACCCAAGGTGTTTGTAACCCAAGGTACACCTGCATTTTTCTTGCTTTATCATAATTCAGTTTGCTTCTGTTTATCCTGGAAAGGGGTCAAAAGAGATGCAGAATTCTAAAGCCCCACCTTCTCACCATCAGAAGTCAAGTCCAGACATGTTGCAGGTTTTTCTCTCACCTTCTCTCAGAGATTATAAATTTACACATGGACTATGTATGGGGCATTTTCAAATGAGAACCTTGAAATGATACATGCTGAGAGACCTAAAACACTTTTATCTCAGCGTGGGTCCAATATATTTTGCTTCCTAAAGTCAAGTAGGAAATGGTGTGTCCTCCCTTCCAGGTCAAGTTGCACAAAATTGGGCTTAAAATAATATTTTATTCTAGATCAATATGTAGAGCATATATAATCCACACTAGCGTGCTGCCTGTTTTCTCTACCTATATGGTCCCCCAAACCCAAATCACTGAGGTGGAGCCAGAGGTCAATATCTGTACTGCGTATTCTATGGGTTTGTGCATGCTTTGTTCCACCCTCCCTTCTTTTTGGGGAGGGGGCGCCACATTTACCCATGAGGAATTACTGCTGCCAGCCCCTAGCATCTGCTGTCTAAGATGGCTGCCTCATTTTGCCTAATAGTAGGACTGGCTCTAGTTAACCTTGAGGAGACACATACCATTTATTTATTGGCACACAGGCTGACAACTGCTTTTCTGAGGCAATTGCATACTGGTTCCTCAGAGCGCCGTTTACCCTCTTGAGTCATCCATTAAGTCCCACTGGACATTTTCCCAGTGAGGGCCTGCTGAGGTAATTTCTAATGATTCGAACATTGGCACCAGAGGTCTGCTGAAGTAATCCTGCTAAAAATGGGACAGATCATTACAATCTGTGGATTAAGAGCTCCAGCAAACTCTGCATGTCAGTGACGTCACATTCTGTTCACATGGCCACTTTTAACGGGAAGGAAGCCACAATATTGGAACTGGATCACCTCTATGCCCAGATCAAGCTGGGTAATGGTGGCTATCCCCTTTCTCCTGAGCAATTTGGGGCATCAACCTGCTACAATTACACAGGAAATGTTTAACTGCACTAAATCCAGATATCCTGGTTTCCAAGTAGACTCATTGGTAATTGTCTAATCTACCACACTTAAAGGGCAATATGCAAATACCCCTGTAGCCAAAAACTTAATGTAATGTACACAGTGGAAAGCTCAGATCATTATCTCCTTTATTTCCCAATACGTATATGATGAAATGAGAGAGAAATAGATGTCTGGACTGCTGATTCATGTCCACGATGAGGATGTGCCAAGAGAGAGTGTCTTCTGTATGACTTGGATAAACATGTTGCCTTTAGAAGGACAAAGCTCACAGCAGCATCAGACAATATTATCCAGCAGTTTGTGCCCATAAATATGAGGAATTGTATGTGAACCTACCTGTTACACCTGCACCAGCCAGAAGGCTGGAACATGGGGAAGGCTGGGCTTTATCCAGGAAACTGCTTTACTTGTCAACCATAATAATGCTCTCTGGATATTGCAACCACAATACTGGTGGGAGGCCAAGGGGTGGGGGACACAGGGTGGGACAGAACTCAGGCCATGTGGGGCATGCTCAGCAGTGGGTCCTGGAGCAGACCTAGGCAGTGGGGCACAGTAGGGGCATAAGGCCAAGGTGACAGAAAGCAGTAGGAGAGATTTCTGTGTTGCCTGGGGGGGTCAGCTGGTGGCATGTGTACTGGATGGGCCTGAGGCCAGAGTACGCAATCAGCATGATAGTCCACAGGGGAGAACTGAGGCAAGTAGCATCACAGCCAAAGATCTCCATAGCAGTATGGACTTATGGGGCAGTGCCAGAGAGGCACTGTCTCCACATTGTATCCTCTGGCTCACCCCCTGCCAGTCCCAACAATGTCCATATCTATGGGTAGCTGCAACAACAGCACCATGTTGAGCAGACGGCACAAGCCACTGTCATCTTCTTAGAGAAGCAGGCCATGTACCACCACCAGCCCCTGTGTCACAGAGGCAGCAGAACCACATAGTGAACACCACAAATGCATGTTAAACAGTGTGCCCTGTTGGAGCAGTCCATGTAGTCAGGGAATGAGCTCCTGACTGAACTTAGGTAAGCGCCTTGGCCTCTTGCTCTTAGGCAGCTATTAAAACTTTACAATGAGTAATGTGATGCTGTGGAACTCTCCTTTCCCTTTCCCTGCACCATTTCCTGTAGTATGTATATTTTTAAATAAGGAGGAGCCTAGCTCTGTTGTAGAGCACATGCTTGGAAGGTCCTGGGTCTTATCCTGGCGTCTCCAGTTCAAAGGATCAGGTAGCAGGTTATGGGAAAGTCCTGTAACCTGAGACCGCCCAAGAGCAGCTGCCCATCAGAAGTAGACAATACTGGGCTAGATGGATAAATACTCTGCTCTTGTATAAGGCCACTTACTGCGTTCCAAAAATGCTGCCCTTCTGCTAGCTGCTGTTTTATTATTATGTTTCATTGAACTTCAAACCACTCCCTTTCTGTGTTCTAGCCTACTTCTGCATCAACAGCAAACTACTTTGCATTCTTTTGACAAGGACAGGTGTGGTCAAGAGCAGAGTTACTTTTTTTATTTTTGTGGTGTGGATGTCATCACTTATTTGCATGTCTTCCAAGGTTGTTGGAGTATTTTAAGTGGGGATGGTGGTGGTGTTGTCCAGAGGTTGCGCACTATCAGTGTGTCAGCCCTGGCTTTTCAAGGGTAATCATCCCCAAATAGGCAGGAAGAAAGGGACTGGAAAATGCACATATTGGAGCAGACTGTAGAGATGCGCACGCACAGGGTACAAGACGGTATACAACCCATACATTGAAAGCACATGGGTTCCGCCAAAGAATCCTGGAAACTGTAGATTACAGAGCTACAAATGGCAGCACCCTTAACAATTTAGGCCCCGACAGTTTGGTCCTTGGGGAAAGTAATGTGCTTTAGATGTATAATACTGGCCTGCTTGGGGGTACCTGCTAGTGCGTCTCACTAGGCACACTGACTAAAAAGTCTCCTGGATTGCATTTTGAGACTCATACCCATCTTGGAATCTAAGATTTGTGAGCCGAGAAGCTGCTAATATTGTCACTGTAAGAGTGGAGTGGAGTCCCTAAGGCAGCTGGGTGGGGCCTTGTACACCTTCTTCCAGCAACTCCTGTGGCCAAGCTGGTGTCAAACGCATTGCTCTGCTTTCCTCTGGACCACATCAGTGAGGCCGAAAGGGGAGTCTTGTCATCTGGACAGCCCAGGACCTCCATACACACTGCCCGGGCTTGCATCCCAGGGAGGTCACTTCAGTGCTGATGACGCAGCTCTTTGACTTCACCCCTGGACGTGCACTCCGTTGTCTCCTGAGACAGACAGATGCCAACATGGTTGAAGCCAATGTCAATGATCTCATGTTATTAATAAAGGGACTGGAAATGGTTCTAATTTCCTGACATACAATAAAACAATAAATAAATATATGTATAGATTGTTGATAGCAGAGGCAAATACAGAGAAAGAACTGCAGCTCTGGAGCAAAGAGGCCTGAAGGCAAAATCTCAAGTTTCCAGGTCAGGTTATTTCTTAAAATGAACGGTCTTTGAAAATGTGGTGTTTAATCTTAGTTTGTTCCTACCAGCAAAACTGCAAAGCGACCTCCTAAATGCTTTGTCCTATATTTGTTCCAGTCTTCTTCAATAGCACTCAAAAAAGATTTTTAGCATTCAAGTAGGTCACTGTGACACCAGGTAAAGTTAAGAGAACACTGTTACTACATCGGAATAGAAATGGAAATTCAGCCTTAAGTGATGTAGCAGTTACTACTGCTGCTACAGCTGAGTAAAGGCTGTATTCTCCTATAATACTTACTTGGGAGTAAGTCCCATTGAATTCAGTTGGATTTGTGTCTGAGTAAGCACGCAGTGATGTGGGTGGCGCTGTGGGTTAAACCACAGAGCCTAGGACTTGCCAATCAGAAGGTCGGTGGCTCGAATCCCTGCAACGCAGTGAGCTCCCATTGTTCAGTCTCAGCTCCTGCCAACCTAGCAGTTCGGAAGCACGCAGTGCAAGTAGATAAATAGGTACCGCTCCAGTAGGAAGGTAAACAGCGTTTCCGTGCCCTGCTCTGGTTCGCCAGAAGCGGCTTAGTCATGCTGGCCATGCTGTACGCCGGCTCCCTCAGCCAATAAAGCGAGATGAGCGCCGCAACCCCAGAGTCGGTCACAACTGGACCTAATGGTCAGGGATCCCTTTACCTTTAGCGTGCATAGAATTAGGCTGCCCATTTATTATGAAAGTGGTTTTCACCCAGTGTGCCGTGGCACCTTGGGGTGCCTTGAATGATGGTCGGGGTACCACAGGCAACACTGGCCTCTGTCCCTCTTTCCTTCCCTCCCTCCTCTGATGTGATCTTGCGTCTCTGCCTCCCAAAGGCTTGCACAGCTGTTTGCTGCAGCAGCCCTGGCTACAAGTTCCGCAGGCGAATGTTGCCTCTGGGGCTGACCAGAGGGTGCTGGTTGCCAGGAGCTGAGGCAGCCTTGGAGTAAGCAAGCAAGCGGGCAAGGGAGCTGAGCCAGCCAGTCCGCCAGCCCTTGCTGTTGGGAATGGACAGACAAGTTTGAGGCCAGGCAGGGGCTGTGTTAGCCTTTCTTGTGCTTGCTGTGTTCAAAGCCTGCCTGGAAACTGAGAGTCATTCCACCTTGCAGGCCCAACAGCACCTGCTGCTGCCTCCCAAGGTAAGGTGTTGGCCTCATGTTCACCTTTGGCCAGTCTCTGTTGGGCCAGTAAGACTGGGGAATCCTCTTCCCAGACCCCTGTGGGGCAGTGTGAGAAGGCACCTTTCTTTGGGGTGGGGAGGCAGCTCAGAGACCAGGGGCGGCAGGTTATCAGACCTATTTGCAAAAGGTGTTCTATAATATTTATCCTCACAGCACCCCTGTGAGGTAGGAGGAGCTGAAACCTGGTGGCTTACCATTCAGGGTAACCAAGGTTTTGGCTAACCAAGGATTTGGTGTGATGTCTCCTAAGCCCTGCATCCTCTCTACTGTATAACAACAGCTCACAGGGAGCAGGGAGGAGTTCACAGATTGATTAGATGCAATTTGGTCTAATTAAGTCACTACATCACCTCACAGGACCCACCAAACCTGTTTCTCTGGCCAGTCAGATAGAACATGCAAGGTTTCCTGAAGAAGAAAAAGGCAGCAGTTATGTTTGGGCCTAAAGATTCCCTTTTGGAGCTGCTCTAGATTTTGCATGCTTTGGATGTTGTTGTTGTTGTTGTTGTTGTTTTGCAGATGTAGGATGAATTTCCACATCTGCACCAGCCACATACAATGCAAACTGAAAAGCTATAAATCACATCATTGCCTCTGTTCTGCAGGAATAGCCTCCTTATCTCAGACATGTCTCTTCATGGTTCTCTCTCTTCCTGGACAAGAGGCTCATCAGCACAAGAGCTGGAGACTCAGAAGCTATTACTGTACATGGGAAGCTACCCGAGGAGGTCACCAGACCACCAATATTCTGCAGTAGAGAGTTAAGCACATACCAGAGCACTAGGTTTATGAAATTAAAGTGGACTGAAGCACTCTGTCATCCAACTGCAACAAATCCACTGGGCAATATACTACTGAGTTCCGACAGTGCAAGGATCTCTGCTTGCACAATGAAACTTCCCTTCTCCTTTCCCCACTTACTCTCCCCCCCCCCCATCTGCTCTGAAAGGTTGGGGAGAAACCCAGTACAGATTTAAGGGTGTGCAGGGAGGAGGGAGGGGAGGCATTCCACTGCACAAGCAGAAATCTTTGTGCTGATGGGATGTGGTACTTAGTGCTACAGAGAGAATCCACTTTTTAATTTTTTAAAAAAACACAGTCTTCTGTGGTTTCAAAAGTGATTGGAAAATGCATCGAAAACTGTGGGATGAACAGAAGGACATGTAAACACCATGCAAGCAAACCAGGAAACTAACTCTAGAAAAATTGCCCTTAACTTTCCACTTTTTTATAAAAGAGGAAGCAAAAACCTATATTGAGTGTCCTTATATGACCCCTTTCTTGCTTTCTCTTTCTTCCCTGCAGACTTTGGCTGCAAAGCACAAGAATTTTCTCCTGCCCAAGTTGCCATTTGCTTTCTTGTCAACTGGACTTCTGCAGACATTCCTTGGTGGACTGTACTTACACAGTAATATTTCTCTACATTTAAACAAAAAACAAAAAAACCTACTGCATCAAAATAACATGTATCAAGTAGTATTATTTTATTTTCTCATCACATCTGCAAGTTGTTGCATCACAAATATAGCTCTCCTACCCAATCCTATTCCCCATCTTCAAATCGCCTCCTTTTAATTCTGAATATACTTCAATGTAATTTTCCCTTCTCCCCCCCCCCCCCCCCGCACCAACACTTTAATCTTCACCTTCTCTGCAAATCACAAACAGGACTACAAGGCTCCTGTTCCACACCAGTTAGAGCCCTGAAAAGGAGTATTCCTGTTAGAGGAGTTGGAAATACACTGCAACCTATTACTGCAGGTCCCCACTTTTATATACTAGCATACACTTGAGAGGGAGTTAGTTTTACAAAAAGCTTGCCATTTAGGCCAGCAGAGTCCCAGTGTGAGGAATTTTGTTGGCATGAACCAAAGTGAAAGACCTTAAGTCACAGATGAACCCAAACCAGAACGAAGCAGACATGAATAAGTTTCATTCCTTGGCCACAACCCTCTTGGGTTATAGTGGGCTTTCAAATACTAAGTGTTATCCCTGCGGGAGTGAGATGGTGGGCCACACCAGCCAGTGTACACGCAGGAAGGAAATGCAGGCTTTTGATTTAGTGCTACAGAACTCCTTTCCCAACGGTTTGCCAAGAGATTCAGGGCCAGCCTTAGCTGACAGTTCTGGGGGTCTCATTAATGGGCACCCAAATAACTCCTACTCCATTATTTTTAACCACTGGATTTTCAGTCCCAGGCATCAAAACATATTGTGGTATTGCTGCAAATGGCTTGTAGAAAAACATACTTAACATCAGGCCCTGAATAATTGGGGTGCATGGGTGCAAGTGTGTGTTCCGAATCCTTCAAGACCCTGCTCACTTCCAAACTGAGCATGCCCTCTCTCTCTCTTGGTCAAAACAGGGTGGAAAAATTGTGTGGAGACCCTTGCGTGCAGGGGACTTTCCAAAGTGGTCTGGCACTTTGGTCAGAATGACGTCTCCTCGGCTCCCTTCATGTTCCCCCGTCACCGGGTGGGAACTGGGTATTCTTCTGAAGACGAGAGGGTAGCAATAAACGAGGGCTGTGCATTTCCAGGCTCTTTCCCCGCACCTTGCCCAACTTCTCTTGTATTTTTCCACTTGGGCCATGCCTCTCCCTCCCCCCTCTCCACATTTCGTTCCGCGCACCCCTTCTCCTCCTCTTCCTTCCCCAGCCCTCCTATTCTCTGCTTCTCCTTCTCCCTGCCTTCCTTTTGTTGCCCGGGCTCGCTACCCCGGACGCTGCAGGCCGCCTCGTCTGGCTCCGCAGCTCGCAGAGCCGCGTCACGTGCGTTAGTGACAGCCTGTCCCGGCGCGTCCCGGAGCACCGCGGGGCTCCCAATTGGTGCAGGCGCGGCTGGGCGGCCCGCCCCCTTTGCCTTCCTTCGCGCGCCCCCTGCTAGCGGCGCGCCGCGGGGTGGGAACGTCGAGGCAAAAGAGGCGGGCGGGGCGGGGCGAGGGGGCGGGCGCTGCCGATCAGCTGTTCGCCGGATTCTATAACAACAAAAGGCTCTGCGGGGAGCGCAGACTGGCCGGTGCAACAGGGCTCGGGGAGCCCGCAGAAGCAGCCTCCCCGCCATCTACCTCACTCCGCCGCCGTCCAGGCTCCGGATTTGCCCGGCTGCTTTGCGGACGGTGAGTGAAGGGCTGCGGGCGTCCTTTGTACCGGGTGTGTGGGGGTGTTTTTTGGCCACAAGTGACCTTAGGCGCGATATTCTTGGCGTTGGGTGCGCGTTCCGTTTGGATGCGGCCAAGGGGGGGAGGGAGAAAAAAGGAAATCTGGTCTATTTTAAGAACTGGGCACGGGGGATTCCCACCATCTCCTCCGCCTATAAAGTTTAGTATATTTATATCTGGCTGCTGGGCAGAATCGCTTACCCACTGGCCCTTTCCTGCGTTCCGCTTTCTGGGAAGGGTCCGTCTCGTCCCTCTGCAAAGTTGTATGCAGAGATGCGGGGAGGGGGGCGAATAACACCGGAGTTCATGCAGGGAGAACTAACTCTCAAAGTCTTCTCTTCTCTTCCTCCCCCCCCCCCGGCTCTACTTCCTTAAAGGTAAATTACTGCGCGATCCTCCTCCCAGCTTTGTTCGTCGCTCGGCAGCGCCTTCCTACTGGGCTGCTCACAAACCACTTGTGGCGTAGTTTTGCCAGCCAGCCTCGCAGCCAGCGAAGCCGCTTCCCTGGAAGCGAGCCCTGCAAAATTCAGTTGTTCCTACTTCCTGGTTAAGCCTGCTGCGGGTTTCATCTGAGGCTGAGATCGTTAAAAAAAAGAAAAAGCGTCTTATAACTTGTTCTCTCGAGTACCTTAAGGGGTGTTTTCGTTTGGTGATGGTGGGGTTGTTTTATTAAAATTCGCGGAATTAACTCTTATTTTCGTGAGATCTAGCAGTCCAGCCCATAGCCCGTTAAATATAAGTTAGTAGGTTTTTTTTTTAAAGAAAACCAACACTATCCCTAACATACTAACTTGAAAGGAGAGCCCCACTGATTTCGGTGCGACTTTTGATTTCAAATAAACGGCTCCGCGTTGCAATTCTGTGAGTGCTCAGTGCCAAGTGATTTTATCCTGATGTGAGCTCGCATAGGATCGCATCCTTCAACCTTCCTATCGCCAGATCTGTAGGATCGGGGCTCGGGATCCCCTTTTCAATATCAATTGCGGGCGCGCGCGTGGATCCCGGCACCGTTCCGCGCGCGCTCCTGCGGAATAATAATCCGGCGCGGACAAACTTTATGTACCCGCGGAGAAGGGCGGGCGCGTTTGCGCGCCTGCCCTGCGCGCTCCGTCTCCGGAGCGGAGTTTCAAACTGCTGGCGAGGGAGGCGCAGGGTGGAGTCCGGCGCCGATCTGGGCGGGCGGAGAGCAGGGGACCTCCCTTTTCCCCCTAAAGGGCGGGGGTGAAGGTCGGCCTGCGGCCAGGGCCGTGGGGCGTGGACAGAGAGCTCTCCGGCCTTGGAGATGTCCTTTCCAAGCCAACTGCCCAGGCAGTGCAGCCGATCCACGCGCCTTGTGGATGCCCTCCGCTTCCCCTCCCCGCTTTCTACCCGGCCTTGCGGTTGGAGCAACTCCCCCTCCCTTTTGTCTCTGTCCTTGACTGCCCCCTGGAGAGGGAGTGGGGGGACTGAGGCCGAGGAGGAGCTGGGGTTGCCTGATCCGCCCAAGGGGGCTGGAAAGGGATCGGGTTGCTTTCCCCCCGCCTCCCGCATATCCTGTTTTGTTGACAGTGCCGAGAGACCGCCCTTCCCTTGGTGTAAGGCTTCCGTCTCTTCCCGTCGGGGCGGATCTTGGACTCCGAAGTTGAGTCGGGTTCAGGTGTGTGACTAACCTCGCCGGAGCAGCCAAGCGGCGCCGCCCGGGGAAGAGGCAACTTGCGTGATCAAAACAAACCAGGAACTGGTGACTCACGGCCGCCACGGGAGGGGAGAGGGGGGCAATCCGGGTCGGCACCCCGAGGCGTGATACCCGCCGAGGCCCCATCCTGAAGCCCAGTATACATGAACAGACAAGAACAAGCTATGTGCTCTGGTAAACACTCACAACCCCGCCCCCCAGGCGTGCCAACTTAAATAAAATATTGGGGGGCCCAGGTAAGCCCTGCCCTACATACAGTAATTGATCACAAGGTGTGGCTCGCACACACCATTTGAATGACAGTGCCCTGACCCCCTCAAATATTTTATGGGGCCCCCAAAGGGACCTCAGCTCCTAGGAGTTGGTTCCTATAACACACACACAGCACCCCCTGTGGATAAGCAGTTGTGTAAGTCACTCCTTATGTAACTACAGTTAGGAAGGTACCTTTGGCAGTGCTTCCCAAATTTTACACACACACACACACACAGTGCTATAGATCCCTTGAAAACTGGCAGACCACTCAATATTTCTCTGCCTGTTTGTAGTAATTGTGATGTGTCGTGCTAGATGACTTATTATTCTTAATTGCAGTTTAATTGCTTCGTATGGTATTACGATTTACATTTTGCAGAATTCAGATTGCAATTCAATAAAATGTAAAAACAGCAATAGAAATCAATACAGTATGGGCACAACCACAGATCCGCACTGTAGACAACCTGGATGAAGTTCTGGTTCATTGACTGCAGTTTGAGATCACTGTCCATTGTTCCATCCAGTGTCTGCACTGATTGGCAGCAGCTCCCCAGGGTTTTTAGATGGGGATCTTTTACAGCTTTACCTGGAGATGCCGCTAGAACAAAGCTGGGACCTTCTGCTTTTGCATGCAGCTGCTGATCAGACTTCATGGCTCCTCCCCACTGAGTATAGTGGGCATTCTCCTGTGCAACTTTCCAATAGGAGTTCCTGATGCTTTGTGGGGCAAGGAAGTTAGTTGTCCCCCCCCCCGTGTGTTTTAAAGTTTCACAAGTATTTATTTTTCCACAGAAGGCTCTAGTCTTTGGCAGACTGTTCTGGACTTGCATTTGTTTTGCTTAGCAAGAACATTTCACATTTGATGCAACCTCTGAGCATTTGTCTGATGCAACCTCTGAGCATTCTGATAGGCTTCCGAGGACTTTTGGAGATGGTTTTGGGTGGGTGGGTGGAGAATGCTTGCATGGTTGCTTTTCAGCTCTTAAGGTAGGCAGTTTCAAACTTTCTAAGTTCTCTTTAAGACTTTTGCCCACCCATATAGTGGAATGTGGTAGCAGAATTCTTCCATGGTAAAATTAACAATACCACTTCAAACTGCACATGGGGCAGGAATCATTTTTTTAATCCTTCACTATGTTTATTGTAAATATCATTTGATTTGCAGTCCATTCTTCATGGCCATCTTTTTCCTGTCGTTCAACATATCTGTGTCTCCCCTTAATTGGTGTCTGTTTCTGTCTCAGTAGTAACAAAAAACAAAATGCAAATACAAATACAGTGGTGCCTCGCAAGACGAAAATAATTCGTTCCGCGAGTCTCTTCGTCTTGCGGTTTTTTTGTCTTGCGAAGCACCCCTATTAGCGGCTTAGCGCTATTAGCGGCTATTAGCGGCTTAGCGGCTTAGAAAAAGGGGGGTGGAGCGAAAAAACTCGCAAGACTCGCAAGACGTTTTCGTCTTGCGAAGCAAGCCAATAGGGAAATTTGTCTTGCGAAGCGCCTCGAAAAACGGAAAACCCTTTCGTCTAGCGGGTTTTTCGTCTTGCGAGGCATTCATCTTGCGGGGCACCACTGTACAGTACTTTTTTTTAAAAAAAAAAGATGGCACCCTCTAATGGCAGCCTGAAATAGCACAGTCTCTTCTGTTCATTCTCCTCTATATGTCGATCAGACCAAAGTTGTGCTGATTGGATTAGGGGGAGCCAGCCATTGTTCAAGCTTTTGCAACCTGTTTTCAGTTTTCATGGAGCTGCCTTTGAAAGCAGTGAAAATCAACAAGAAGAAAAGTCCTGAATGGTGCAAAAAAAATATTTTATCAAATGATTTACCTGTTGGCTGCTGCCTGCCGCACAGCTTTGAGCGAGCTGTCAGAAGTGAGATGCTCGACTTTGCAATGAGGTCTCCTCTGAGTTGCATCTCACTGCCTTGAGACTGGTATCATTTTGGCAGTAGGCACAGTCATACCTCTTTGCCCAGGCTTTGTGGAGGGCTGAAGTGTACTGCATATTTGAATTAATGTTGTAGATGTATATTTGGTTTTGTGCTGTTTTAATAGTACTGTTTCATTTTTATTTAGAATGTGCATATTTCTGCCCTGGGACTATCGGGTGAAGGGCAAACAATGCTCAACACTAAATAACCCACTCAAGACAGTGCCCCCTCCCTGAGAGACTCTGGAGAATCTGCCAGACTTCAGAGCAGAGTTGGCTACAAAATTAAACAATTCACACAGTTCTCCCCATGTGTAAATGAAACCCTGCCAAAAAAAGTCACTCACTCTAGCCCATGGGTAGGCAAACTAAGGCCTGGGGGCCAGATCTGGCCCAACCACCTTCTAAATCCGGCCCGCGGACAGTCCAGGAATCAGCATGTTTTTACATGAGTAGAATGTGTCCTTTTATTTAAGATGCATCTCTGGGTTATTTGTGGGGCATAGGAATTTGTTCATTTTTTTTTTCAAAATATAGTCCGGCCCCCCACAAGGTCTGAGGGACAGTGGACCGGCCCCCTGCTGAAAAAGTTTGCCGACCCCTGTTCTAGCCTGTGACTTTGAGGAGAAGTAAAGTAGTGAGAAGTATTATTTAAGGTAATAATAATAATAATAATAATAATAATAAAAATAAATTTTATTTATATCCCGCCCTCCCCAGCCGAAGCTGGGCTCAGGGCGGCTAACAACAATCAAAATAATCCAACGATTCTAAAAATATTTCATTATAAAAATTAATTTAAATCAAATTTATGGCAACCAATAAGCAAAATTCTGTGCAGATTGCCAGAGGAGGGGGGTCAGGCTGCACCCTGACCAAAGGCCAGGTGGAACAGCTCTGTTTTGCAGGCCCTGCGGAAAGATGTCAAGTCCCGCAGGGCCCTGGTCTCTTGTGACAGAGCGTTCCACCAGATTGGAGTCGCGGCCAAAAAGGCCCTGGCTCTAGTTGAGGCCAGCCTAACCTCTCTGTGGCCTGGGACCTTCAAGATGTTTTTATTTGAAGACCATAAGTTCCTCTGTGGGACATACCAGGAGAGGCGGTCCCGTAGGTACGAGGGTCCTAGGCCGTATAGGGCTTTAAAGGTTAAAACCAGCACCTTAAACCTGATCCTGTACTCCACCGGGAGCCAGTGCAGCTGGTATAGTACCTGTCAGAGCTGCCCCAAGGTCCCAGCTCACAGAGGACCAACACCAGGTCGTCGTTATGTACAAAAGTCTTTATTAAAGTTCAGTTTCCATTTCAAAGCCGCAGCGCGCAGCTCTACGTCTTAAACCCTAGACCGTCGAAGTTCCGTCTGAATCTCCTCCCCCTTGACACCAGTTTAAGATTCTAGCCCTGCTCCACCTCTTCCTCTGCTCTTTCCTCCGCTGGGTCCTCCTGCCCGCTGAGGCATTCCCCTTTCTGGACTCTTCTGACGCTGAGTCGCCTGACTCCTCCCCTGCCTCCGGCGGGCTTTAGGACCTGGTTCCCAATCCTCGTTCTCTGCTGTCCCGCGTGCCTGTACATTTGAACTTGGCTCTCGCGCCAACCCAGTGACCTTCCTCCTGACCGTTACACTGCTTCTATCACTGCTTCCCTCTTCCGGGATGCTGGCTGGACCTGACCTCCCCTCCGTTGCCTGACTCTCCGATGGAGGCGTGGTCAGCCCTGACTCATCTTCCCTCCCTGCTGGGGGAGACGCTGGCCCCGATATCTGGGACTCTTCCCCCCACTACGCTCTGGTGGGGAAGCTGGTCCTGACCTCCAAATGCTGCTCTGGGAGTCCCCGCTGGCCCCTTGCTTCTGGAGTGTCCCCCTTGGGACCCCCCTTGCCCTGGCCACCGGTGCCCCCTTCTGTGAATCTTCCGATTCGCTGGAGAGGCTCATGGAATCTCTCGGGCCACTGTCATCTTCTCCTACGCTGCCCTCCGATTCTTCCCCTTCGCTCTCCCTTTCCTCCCTTCCCTGTGCTTCTGCTCCTGAGCCCCTGACAGTACCGGATGAATGTGATCTCGCAGCGAAGACCCCATAAGGAGTCTCGCCACGGCATTCTGCACCCGCTGGAGTTTCTGGGTCAGTCTCAAGGGTAGCCCCACGTAGAGCGAGTTACAATAATCCAGTCTGGAGGTGACCGTCGCGTGGATCACAGTGGCTAGGTCAGGGCGAAATTCCAGGCGGCTTACCCAAATTCCTAGAACATGGGTGGTGATTCTATTCTCTTCTCTCACCCCCTACCCCCGTGCATCAAGGTGTATCTGGGAAAGAATTCCTAAGTAGCAAAAGCCCTGAAGAAAAAGAGCCCCCAGCACTGGAGCTCTGAAAATTAATACAGTATAAGGAATCAGATAGTGCTGTGTACAGGATGGTGCCTGATTGGGAAACATTGGGGTGGCTTAAGAGGGCAGGGATCGGACCTCCTTAGAGAAGCCTGTCCTGGACCTTGTTCCATTGCTCTGCTTTCTACCAGTCTCTGTGTGTGTTTCTTACTTGGTTTTCCCTCAACATTTTAATACTGCCCATTTACAGTAAGTTTGGGAAACATAGATCAGGTCTACTGAGATTACGTAAACCGTATAATGTGCCATTACTTTCGCGTTATCTGGCTGCCTCGTGCCCACAGACAAGAACTCTCTCGGTGTCATCAGCATTAAGACAATTTCCATAAGCTAGTGAGACTCCCTACCTGTGCAACTGGAATCTCGCTGCAGAATACTATCCTGATAAGTGAAAGGGGGGCGGGCATTAACTTAAAACCTGCGCTTCTGAGCCCCCTGCTGGAAACAGTGATATTGCTGATCTTTGGAACGGTGAATGTGGTACTATAGAACTGATGGACTTTCATTTCTGTAAAGCTTATCCCTAGAACACTTAATAAGAGGTGAGAAGGAGGGTGATAAGTTTGTCCTTGCAGCTGAGTTGAAACATCTCTGAAGAAAATATTTGGATTAAGAACCAGGAGTTCCAGAACACGGGCTGTTCTTTAGATACAACCTTAAGCCCTAGCGCTTCCAGGAAACTAACTACTGTTGGATTCTAATTTGGTGATAGAGCACATGCTTTATATGCAGAATGTCCCGGGTTCAAATCCTGGCACCTCCAGGCAGGACTGGGAAGGGGGGGAACCTATGGAGCAGTGGGGATGGCAAGTACAATATGATGGTTCAGTGGGCAGAGCTGATTGCCCCGTGAGCCTGGTTTCACCTATATGGGCAAGTATAAAGATGAGAGAGATGAGGAATCTTAATTGCCCTGCAATTATCTCAGATTTTCTATAGTGGCATTGTTTTCTCTTTTTAAAAAAATGGAACTACAGTGGTACCTCGGGTTAAGTACTTAACCTGAAACTGTTCTTAACCTGAAGCACCACTTCAGCTAATGGGGCCTCCTGCTGCTGCTGCCGCGCCACCGGAGCACGAATTCTGTTCTCATCCTGAAGCAAAGTCCTTAACCTGAAGCACTATTTCTGGGTTAGCGGAGTCTGTAACCTGAAGTGTATGTAACCCGAGGTACCACTGTAATGCTTTTGAAATGCCACTGGTTGTTTTGTACTTGAAGACACCGTTGGAACCAGCTCCCCTCTATAGAAATTTGAAACTGCCTTTTTATTGTGCCATTGAATCTACTTGATAATGGTGCCTGCAGCTCCACGTGGCTCAGTGACAAATACGGGTTGCTGCCATGTAATGTGTGGAATAACCCCTGAACAGTATGTTTTCTGTGTGTGCATGTAGCATTAAGACTTGGTTTTTTTTCCTATCTTTTTTGCAGGATTTTGTAGCAACCGTTTACAAAGAAAGCCATGCCTCCCCATGTTCTGTGCCTAAGCAGATAAAAGTATTTGAGCACTTTAATCTTCTACCTGCGCCCTTGGCTAGTACATTGTGAACCTGTACCTTAACTCTTGCATACGAAGACGTTCCAGCCAGAGTCTTGTTATTGCCTTAGTAATGTTCCAGAGGCTGAATAATATGTTTGTGGGAGAAATCAATAATTTGCCCAGGCAAGAGCCAGAGTTCAGCGAGAAAGAAGAGGAGGAGTGGATTCTGGTGGATTTTATCGGTAAGATCGCCATTTCAGTATAATTTCTGCAACAGGGAGCAAGCTTTATTTGCTGTTTACAAAGGTGTGTTTTTTTAATTGCAGGGAATATTTCATGTTAAACATGAAATTGTGTAAGGGGAAAAATAAATTAAAAACAGCTTGTTCAAGCTGGGAAAATATCTTGCCCTCATCACAAGGCATTTTTCTGGGCCAAGTTCCATACTGCCAACAAATTTCCACAACTCAGTAATTATAAATGGTTGATCTCTCCTCTTTTTCCCCCTTCCCTTGCCCCAACTTTGTTCAGCTCTTGTAGACTGTAAGCCACCCCCCAGCCTCTGGAAGGATTTGTGGGTTGGTTCAGGTGCTTACCTTAGCGTAAAACGGCCGATGACCAGTTGACATGCTATCACCAACATGCGGGTCCTTTTGGACCCAGAAGAGGAGGGTAGTGCCTGTAACAGGGCAATGCATGCTTATGCATTGGGGCTGGGATTGGAACCCCCATGCGAAATGGTCACCACCTGTATCCTTATCTATAGAGGAGGAGTGGGCATTTATGCCCTGCTCTTCCATGGAAGGAGAATCATCATCCCGTGTAGAGATCTGTCATGTAGACATGACAGATCTGTCGTGTAGAGATTTTGTCATTCCTGTGTTTTTACACTGCCTATTGCACTAGTGCCCCTATTCTTGTGCTAGCACAATGGGATTTTGCCCCCATGAATGCTCATGCCATCCCCAAATCTGCTCCAGAGGTTGGGGAAAACCCCAGGAGACATTTAGGGGGTATGGGGGGGGGAGGAAAGGGAGAATATTCCATAGCACTACTAAAAAAAAGTTGCACTAACAACAATAATCATAGGTGAGTACAACCGCTTATTTTATTTATTAGACACTTGTTACCTAAAAGGTCTCCCCAGCATCCATTAGCGGTATAAAATAGTGGACATTTTGTTCCTTGCAAACTAAGACTGGGGAACCTATGGCTCTCTGGATGTTCTTGAATTCCAACTCTCAGACGCGGCCAGAACGGCCAAGGCTTGCGGAGTTGTAGTCCAACAATATCTTGAGGGGGGGACATATTCTTTGCACCTACTGTAAACCATCTGAACTCTGGCTGCGTCAATCAACCTCGCCCATCTATCTCAATGGCTGTTGTAACTCCCAATAGACACCTGTACTAACTTCTCAATGATTGAAGAGGTGGAGGAGGAGGAGGAGGAGGAGGAGGAGGAGGAGGAAGAAGAAGATATCCATAAAGCATCGCCTGTGGACAATTCACCCGTCTGCTCTTGTCTGCCTCCTTCCTTGGAATGTTTGGCTGATGCCAGTGAATCTTGCTTTATCCAGTTTGACTCGTGCCCCATGGAAGAGAGCTGGTTCATTACGCCACCTCCATGTTTCACTGCGGGTGGCCTGACCGCTCTCAAAGTGGAAACCAGCCCCTTGGAGAACCTTCTGATCGAGCATCCCAGCATGTCTGTATATGCAGTCCATAATACCCGCCACAGCCTCAACAAGACAAGCTGTGGTGGTAATGAGGAGGAGGAAGAAGAAGAAGAAGAAGAAGAGGAGACAGAGCCTCGTGATGTAAGCAATCCTAGGTAAGATATTTGCTCCTTGATTTGTACAGAACAGAAATAATGTTCATTAGGGAGAAAATATTCCTTTAAAATTAGCACATTTTGGAATACAGTCAACTTCCTCAGACGTATGAAATGTTATCCTTCATTAGTGGTGGGGTGAGCTCAAGACACCTAGCAAAACTCCCTGTGTGCAAAAGAAGCTTTTCAAACATGTGCAGAACACCCCACACATCATCCCATGACTAATCTCCTTAGTATGCTCCATTTTCCTTCTCTATTTCTCTTCCCCTCACCCTCCAATTCTTCCCACTGGTACATTTCTACTTTTTCTCTGTATTTGTGACACTACTTCCTCCCCCACCAAATTTCCCATTTGGTATATGCCCATCCTCTCCCCCCGTGATTTTTTTATCCTTGGTACATGCAAAGATTTTCCTCTCTTCTCCTTATGGTACACCCTCCTTCCTACCCACCCCCATCATGAATGCTCCTATTACAATGTTCTGATCTAATTTAATGAACCCCATTTCCTCTCCTTTGTTCCTCTCCTTAACTTTCTGTCTACCTTTCAAAACACATACACACAATGCATGTCCCCCTCTCTTTAACAAGCACACTCAGACCACACATCCCTCCCTTCCAGACCATATATGCATACATAAATCATTCCATCCATCCATCCTTTTGCAGGCACACACAAAGAATACTTCTGCCCATCTATCTCAAGAGTACACCTTCACATGATGAAGAAAGAGTCCACCACCAGATGCATTCAGGCCACACGCATCCAGCGCCAGCCCAAAGAGGATTCACGTACATTGAACTCAATAGCAAACATTAATCTGTGCATGCGCTTTGCCTAAAGCAGAAACAGGGCACAGGGTCCTCCATATATTGTAGGATTTCATCTCCCATCCACCCTAGGGAGCTTGCACTAGTAAATATTTTGGATGGGCAAAATACGGACTGCAAGAATAAGGATCTAATCAGCTTTCTTCTATTAGCAGCTAGTTAATTTTTACAAAATGCTGGAAATATTTGGAAAATTCCACTTTAGAATATTGGTAGAATAGAACCGTGAACTGGACCCTATCTGAATAGTTAATCCAAAGTTCATGTGTTTACATAAAGGCATAACAAAAAAGATATATTTAACATGGTGTGATTTTATTAAATACAGTAGTACCTCAGGTTAAATACTTAATTCTTCCGGAGGTCCGTTCTTAACTTGAAACTTATCCTGAATCACCACTTTAGCTAATGGGGCCTCCTGCTGCTGCCGCGCCGCCGGAGCACAATTTCTATTCTCATCCTAAAGCAAAGTTGTAAACCTGAGGTACTATTTCTGGGTTAGCGGAGTCTGTAACCTGAAGTGTATGTAACCTGAAGTGTCTGTAACCCGAGGTACCACTGTATATCATAGAAGCAACAAAGGCTTCAGTAATTCCAGCAGCAACAGACCACCTCACAGTCCCACTTCATTTGCTGAATAGTGCCAAAAAGATGAAACAGTCAAAAATATAAACAAGATTCATTTAACTGTATTCTCTTATGTTATAGGATAGGATATTGGAAGGGTGTATTTGTTTTAAACATTTTGTAATGCCAATCCACCATCACAACATTTCTTTTAAAAATCTCCCGCCCTCCCTGACCATTGGCTATTCAGGCTGCGATAGATGAGAGATGTCATCCAGCAACCTCTGAAGGGCTCCATGTTAGCTCCCCTGGGCCTTTTCATTTGCCTCTCCCTCTGGACCCAATCCATAGCACCTTCCCGAGGCGAGAAGGCAAAGGCATGTGTAGAGGTCTCTTCTCCTTACTCTCAGGAGCAGCAGCAGGGCCAGAGATCAGCAGAGACCACCCTCTGAGAGAAACACACTGGGGCATGGCAGCTGCCCAGCCATGCCCACCCTTGATGCTGCCCCTAAGCAGGATTCTTAAACCCACAGAACCAGATCATTACCACACGACAAAGAGCTACCTTTGTGCCAGCCACAAGCACACACTGACTTGTGTCACTGTCACCAGAGCGTTTTGACACGCAGACCATCAATGGTTGTGCCATAACCTCTCTCTCCTTTGAATTCTAGATCAGAAGCCCAAAGTGAAAGGGGTCAACACATCCGATGCTATTTTGCAGCAATCACTGCTCACTCAACCTTTCTCGAACAGACCAAGAGTTTTCGTCCTTCCCAGTGGATAAAAGAACACAACGAAAGACAATATCTGAACAGAAACTGCCTCCGTCGCCAAAACCTCACCAGGGATTGCTACTCTCGGCAACTCAAGAACAACGGATTGTTTGTTCACCAGCCTTGCCAGCGTCAGTATAATTACTGAGGGCATCTTGCGTTGTTGTTTTTTCCTTCTTCAAAAAAAATATTATCGGTTGACTTGCTGTTTGTATTTTTCATGTGTAGGCAATGAAGGCGAGATCAATCTTAGGCTGATCATCAGTTATTTCTACACAATCACTAAGTGTTACATTTAGGTTGTAAACCACATTGTTGTAACCGTGTGCTCCTCACAGAGTGACTTTACTACATTTTATTCATGGCTCGGAAACATATCAGTACAATAGTGTTTGTGTGACTGGGGGTTTGCTCTTTTCGTTTTTGTACATGACTTTCTAGAACCTTTTTATGACGGATGGATGGATGGGTGGGTTTGTTTTTATATTGGCCTTTTTAACCAAGGCAGAGCAGGCAACACATCACTTTGTAGTCCAAATGCAGTTACAGAACTACTCAGGGTCAGCCATACACTTGCAACGATCTGTGTATACTGTATATCCTCTTAACCTAATGGGCGTGGCTAACCTTTGACCTGCCAGATGTTGCTGGGCCACACCTTCCATCATTCTTGGCTGTTGACCAACCTCGCTGGGACTGATGGGAGTTGCAGGTTAGCAACTTCTGGAGGGCCACAGGTTCCACACCCTTGCTGTTAACATTTGAACACAATTATTAAAATGTGATAGACTGTATGGCATTGAACTCTGAATGACGAGCGAATTGTCTATGGGGCATGGGAAGAATCTTGTGTGACCTGACTTCCTCCCATCAACTTCTCCATTGCTCAGTGTGGCTTAGCCAGCTTCCTCCACAGAGCAGAGCCTGAAGCAGGCATTCAAGTGAGGGTCATTGTGGTATGTTGGACCTTCTAGACCCAAAAGACAGCGACAAACATTTCCAGTGTCTCAGGCTATAAAATATAAGTATAGAGACAGATGATCACTTGATGGCTTAACTTTTTTTAATACTACCAGCTTAACTAATTTTTTTTAACGAGTTAAAAAAACCAACCATTCTACTATAAAGTGGTCTAATTTGACCATTTAGTCCAAATAAGTTTTAAGAAATATGTGGTGGCAGTCTTCATCTGTCTACAAATTAATATTTGAGTCTAATGCTTGACATCTGAAGTTCCTCAGAGCCATTTTTCTGTTTACTTCCATACTAGGATATCCTGAATTTCAGCCAGTTGTTCATTTTTTTAAGTTACACAAACGTTTTACCTTATTTCAGTGGTTACCCAATACTGTTAAGCTTCTCTCAGTTTCATGGACAAACACCACAGACATATTTATAAACTCAGGAACGCTTCAGTGTTTGACTGTGGTCCTAGGTACACTTGTTTAGAGGTTTGCCTAACTGAAATAAAGTATTAGCAAATAGGTCTGTGTAGGTTCTTAGCCTTCATCTTTTGTCTCCAGAAACCATTCTCCTTCCTGTTTATAGGAATATTAAAATGAAGATTACCTTGCCCACCTTATTTGTGTATGTTAGCAAACGTTTGAAGTTAGGCTTTCTAGTTGAGAGATACAAATATTCCTTACCATTATTTTACTGGATAACTTTCTAGTGATGGAAGCTTATCTTTTTTTGAGGTAGACACACAAGCTTGTTGCACAAATATATGTGCTTTTCAGTTCTTAATATTGGAAATAATACTGTTGGGAAAGGAATGATTACATTACATCATTATGTTTGACTCTTAATTGTCTTGCATATTTATGTTACTAGTTCTATAATGTGCCTGGAAGTCTTGGACTGTTAGAATTTTTTTGCTTTTCTAATGCTATGTGTTTTGTGAGTAGGTATGACTTTTTATATAGTGTGTGGGGTTTTTTTTTTTAAAAAAAAATTGTATTAACTTGTAAAAGTGGGGGCCTTGTGCTGTACTGAATGGTGATTCAATAACTTTGCTTAAACTGTTTTTCATATGTATTGTAAACAAAACTGTGCCTTTTTAAGTGACTTGTATACAGCAGACTTGAACTTGAAGACTAAAAAAAGGGATATTTCTGTTGGGATAAATACTGTACATCAGTCTATGCATTACCAATGGCAGCTTCTTTCTAGAGACATTTTTGTTTTGTCCTTGTAGCAGTTCTTTAGATATTCAAGGTTCTAGCACCCTGATTCTACAATATACAGTAATATCTCAATGTAGCTTGTGCTTGAGTATTTACTGCAAATCTGTTTCCTGTGCAGAAAATGAGACAGATACGCTATTATGGTACTTATTAAACATAACCCCTTTGGAAATGGTTATTGCAGTATAGCAGGTTCATACTTCAGCTGGATCTGTATGCCATTTAGTTTTGTGATGGGAACCTGTCGCCCTTCTGAAGTTGCTGAACTGTAACTCCCTTTATACCTGACCATTGCCCATATCTGCTGGGATTGATGTCCAACAAGCAGCTCAACGGCAACAAGTTGTCTATGTGACTTCAATGTGTTTATATATTTCCTCCATGTTCCATCACATCTATAGGATCTGGCTTATACGGGGCGGGGGGCATTGTTTTCCCATTTAATTCCATATTAAGTTACATTTTCCATTTATATTAATTGCATTCCTTTTGTTTCTTGATGGTTATTCTTGTTTCTTTTTATGCCTTGATGTCAATGGGAGATCCATCCAATCTTCGGCAGACTGCAACCTTTTGGTGATCCCCACCTAAATGGCATAGGATTTGCCTTTGTTCATATATACAAACAATATCAGACCTGCCACATTTCAGATAGCTTAGACCAGGGGTCAGCAAACTTTTTCAGCAGGGGGCCAGTCCACTGTCCCTCAGACCTTGTGGGGGGCCGGACTATATTTTTGGGGGGCCGGGGGAAGAATGAATTCCTATGCCCCACAAATAACCCAGAGATGCATTTTAAATTCTACTCATGTAAAAACACGCTGATTCCCGGACCCTCCACGGGCCAGATTTAGAAGGCAGTTGGGCCGGATCTGGCCCCCGGGCCTTAGTTTGCCTACCCATGGCTTAAACTGTGCTGGCAGCTTCTGATGGGGTTGTACAGTGGTACCTCGGGTTAAATACTTAATTATTCCGGAGGTCCGTTCTTAACCTGAAAATTGTTCTTAACTGAAGCACCACTTTAGCTAATGGGGCCTCCTGCTGCTGCCGCGCTGCTGCTGCACAATTTCTGTTCTCATCCTGAAGCAAAGTTCTTAACCTGAAGCACTATTTCTGGGTTAGCAGAGTATGTAACCTGAAGCATATGTAACCTGAGGTACCACTGTAATTCAAAACATCTAAAGCACATCAGGGTGGCCAAGGCTAGATGAGGAACCAGCCAATTTTTAAAAGCACCCAGTACAGACATAGCATAAGGGTTATCCACATACAAGGTAGAGCTTTACAGTTTGTCTTACTTGATTTCACACACGCTCTATGCCCCAGAGAGATGCACATATTCATCACATTTCAGACTATGTAGCCAGTGCAAAGCAACTTGAAAATGAATGGGGGGGTGGGGAAGCCCTAAGTCAGGCATCCCCAAACTCTGCCCTCCAGATGTTTTGGGACAACGACTCCCATCATCCCTAGCTAACAGGAACAGTGGTCAGGGATGATGGGAACTGTAGTCCCAAAACACATGGAGGGCAGAGTTTGGGGATGCCTGCCCTAAATGGATTCCATCCCCCCCCCTTTCCCCACTTTGCAATTTCTTTTCATTTTTATAATGAAAATGGAAAGGGAAGAAGAGAGCTCATTTATTTCACTCTGAAAATCAATGCACATCTCTACAGAGTGTGCCACTGCAAGTTAGTGACTGCACAAACCCACAGGATTGGGAGGGGAGAGAAATCCTTACACCTAATAAACCAGAAGGGATGAGGGTTTCCAGCAGAGCCAGCCTTTGGCTGGATATTCTTGTACTCTGCGCGGAGGGACTTCTACCCCATTACCTGCTGTCTGTTTTGACTGAAGCTTGCAAGCAAGAACATTCCCATAATAGTGCCAGCTATGTGGCGTAGCGCTCCTGCAGGTGGTCTGCCCCCTCACATTGAAAACTTGCTTCCTTTGAAAACTTAAAAACATGTAAGCATTTCCCCAGCAAGGGCTTCCATCTGTAATACTGGCTTCATGTGGTTTTGTTCTTATATAAAACCAGACATTACCTTAGCATGCGTCTTGGAACAACGAAACCTTAGTCATGCACCTGATGTTCAGCAAGGAGAGTGCTTGTCTAATTTCAGGGTGGAGAGTACCACAAGCTTGGGCCCACAACCCTAAATACACTGATTTTTTTTAAAATGCCAACGGAATTGATGGCATTAAAAATGTATTAATGAAGTTTATATCATGTCAAACTAACATTCTGAGATAGGAACAGGAGATGAGCCCTGCTGAATCAGACCACAGGCCCATCCGGTTCAGCTGCTCCTTTCCCACAATAGCCAGCTAGATGCACCTGGGAGGTCCACCAGGACGTAGAAGGCAAGATACCTCTTCTGATTTTGCTCTGCAGCAGCTTGTACTTAGAGGCATGCTGTATTTGAATATTTGCATACTCTGTTCCTGTAAAAGGGGGGGGGGAGGGATGGTGTTGTAGAACTGAAACATAAAAAGATGTGTGCTTATCTCTACATTTCAGATCTAACATTGTTATCCTTGAAACAAAATATTTAAAAAGAATTCCTTCCAGTAGTACCTTAGAGACCAACTAAGTTTGTTATTGGTATGAGCTTTCGTGTACATGCACACTTCTTCTTCTTGCTATCCTTTATACTTTTGTCCAAAGACACCAGTATGAATCCATTGGCCTTTGCAAAAATGTTAAATTGCTGCCTGGTTTCCATAATCATCATTGCATTTACTATGCATCCTTCACCTGTAGGTCCCTGGGCAGAGTACAACAATTAAAAACTAAAACCAGGTGAAACAGATTACAATCACAAGGATAGGGTGGAAAACACACGCCTCAGGTATCAGATAACACTTTTCAGGGTCAAGAGACTAGTACAGCACAATCCTAACCATGTCTACTCCGAAGTACTCAGTGGATCGGACTCTTAGGTAAGTAGGTTAGAACCTTAGTGGGACTCAGAACTTAATTTATAAGTTGAACTGTAAGGTAAAGGTAAAGGGACCCCTGACCATTAGGTCCATTCATGACTGACTCTGGGGTTGCGGAGCTCATCTCGCTTTATTGGCCGAGGGAGCCAGCGTACAGCTTCCGGGTCATGTGGCCAGCATGACTGAGCTGCTTCTAGCGAACCAGAGCAGCACACGGAAACGCCATTTACCTTCCTGCGGGAGCAGTACCTATTTATCTACTTGCACTTTGACATGCTTTTGAACTGCTAGGTTGGCAGGAGCAGGGACCGAGCAACGGGAGCTCACCCCGTCGTGGGGATTCGAACCGCCGACCTGATCGGCAAGCCCTAGGCTCAGTGGTTTAATCCACAGCGCCACCCGCGTCCCTACTACAGTTGAACTCTAGTAGGGCCTAAAGCCACCTGAAAATTAGCCTTAAACCTCTTCTTAATGTAAGAATACTTCAGGCATGCATGTTTATTCTTTCTCTTTACCTGTTGCCAGCTTTCAAGGATGGTCTGTGGCTGATTCTATGATCTTGTAAAACTTCTGCTCTTCCTTTTAACCAGCCCTCTGGCAACCAGGTGACCCCCAGATGTTTTGGATTACAAATCCCATCAGTTTTTGCAGCTGTGGTTGATGGGAGCTGTAGTATGAAGAGCGCCAGCTTGGAACAGGCTGTTTAAAACAGAACCAGAGCCACACTGATTACTTTTTCAGTTGCTGTTTCTCTCCCAGCTATGAGTCATCACAAGTTCCTTGTAGAGGCTCATTTTTGACAGCTACAGATAGGTAGCCGTGTTGGTCTGCCATAGTCAAAACAAAACAAATTCCTTCCAGTAGCACCTTAAAGACCAACTAAGTCAGTTCTTGGTATGAGCTTTATGTATCTGAAGAAGTGTGCATGCACACGAAAGCTCATACCAAGAACTGACTTAGTTGGTCTTTAAGGTGCTACTGGAAGGAATTTGTTTTATTTTTGACAGCGTTATCTTATGATTGGGCAAGCTAATCTCCTTATCTGCAAACTGAATCACATCAATGTACTTCTTATGGCTAAGGCAACGGAATATGGATGACCTTGATCACATCTTGCTGTAGTATTTTGGCCACACCCAGGAGGCTGAGTTCTGTTAGTATAGTGATGCAAATTGCTCTGATGGGAATGACCTCTTCACCAGCAGTTTCAAGTGAGATTCAGCTGTTGTTTTTAAAAAATGAATGTGAATCCCAGAAGGGACCCTGGTAATTCAGGACACTGCCAATCTCAAAGGAGGGGCAAAAACAAAACAAAAAACCCACATTGCATTTAAATGCAACCCAAAGGCGGTAGGCAACACCTACAGTTTTTATCCAGAAAAATGATCTGCCAGCTGCTTTCTGGTCCTTTAAAATTCTTTCCTATCTTATATCCAATGCAAATACCAAGTTACTCAATTCTATCTTCAGAATGGTCCTGTGGGGTAGGCTAGGCTGAGAGAGCGGATAGGCTTAAGCATCTCTACGCTAAGCAGAGATTTGGGACTTGGTCTCCACATCAAAACACAAGGGTTTTGCCTCGATTCTGATCACATTATTTGGCAGCAAGTTCCACAGAGCTTTAAGGAACTTTTATTTCTTTTCTTCTTTGGAAAACAGGTATGCTGAGGATTGCAGCCTCAGCTGGGGTAGGCTTTGGCAATGCAGCTTTGTGTACTTCAATGAACCCTGCTTCATTCACTCTGCTTGCAACGCCTGCCAGTCCTGAATGCTGTTTAAGCACACAATGGAACTGTTTCTTTAACACAGATTGGCAGTGAAGCAGTTAACAATGATGGCAGTAGGTGTAATCCACACCATCCTACTATGACAAGACTTTCACTGATTGCATTTGCAGGAGGGCTCCTGTCTTAAACCAATTATGCACTCCCTAAGATGCCATAATGCCTTTTGTCTTGCTACAGTAGACTCAACACAGCTTCATAAATGGCATTTCTTTCTCCTTTCTGGGATTTCACATTCACATATGCTCTTGGCAATGCCTGCTTGTGCTGCGAAACAGACTTGCAGTATTTAAGCAAACCCCACCTCCCACCCCCATTTTTCTATCTTTCTCTTTTAAATGCTATTGTATTATATGATTGGTTTAAATTGCTGTCAGCTGTTCTGGGGGGTGCATAGCCAACAGAAGGGCAAGATATCATTTTTCATATGAATAAATACATTAATGAAGCAGTCCCAGCATTTATCTTTGGCAACTGATTTTAATATCTGTGAAGGGTCCCACCACTAAAAGAGGCTTAGCTGGTGCTTAGGGCACAATCATTGAAGCATCAAAGTGGTCTTCAAGGGGAAATCTGACCTTTGTTGGACTTCCTTACACATTCTTCCCCCTTTTTTGTATTCTCATTACTTATTCCCACCAAAACCAAGGGGCGGACTCCTAATGTAGACTGAAATAATGCAAGGATGACACGCATTAGCACCTGACATATGTGCATTTACATCTCAGCATATATGTAAATTTTATGTTTTAATATTATTTTTATTTTGAATTACCTATTGGGAGGCACCATGTTTCAGTGTTTAGGGCCTCTAATGGTCTTAATCCAGCCCTGAATTTAATCAAAAGCAAAGGATATCAGCACCAGCATGGGCTGGTTAAAACAGAAAATGCAGAAACAATCTTGTCACTGTGCTGCTGCAGTTTGAAAGGATTATATAGGGAAAGATGATTATAATTTCCTAAATGGTAATTTTGCACAATGTTCATTCAAAAGCCTTGGGGTGATATTCAAGGAATACACACACTGAAATTAATGAATTTAAGTTAGTCAATATATATTGACTTCAACCAGTCTGTTCTGAGTAAGACTAGCTTTGAATTGGTCTGAGTACTCAATTTGCTTAAATGATCACTGTTGGGAAGTGTTTTAAACAGGGGTCAGCAACCTTTTTCAGCGGTGGGCTGGTCCACTGTCCCTCAGACCTGGGGGGGGGGCAGACTATATTTTTTGGGGGGAAATGAACAAATTCCTATGCCCCAGAAATGCATTTTAAATAAAAGCACACATTCTACTCATGCAAAAACACCAGTCAGGCTCCACAAATAACCCAGAGATGCATTTTAAATAAAAGGACACATTCTACTCATGTAAAACATGCTGATTCCTGGGCCGGATTGAGAAGGCGATTGGGCTGCATCCGGCCCACGGGCCTTAGGTTGCCTACCCCTGGTTTTAAACATCTAGGGAGCAAGGCCTGGTTTCGTTTGTTTTCCCCTTTCCCTTTGCAAGCCACTTTGAGGGTTTTTTTTAAAAAAACAATCAAGCACTGTATAAAATTTGGTAAACAAATGCCAGTTGCAGGAAACTGCAGGAGAGAGTGCTCTTAGAATCATAGAACTGTCAAGTTAGAAGGGATCCCGTGGGTCATCTAGTCCAGCCCCTTGCAATAAAGGAATCTGGTAGTGCATTTGGAATACTTTGTCTTTAATTTCATTTCAGGGGCGTGGTAACTCAAGATTAGAGTCTCATGCTCTAGGGATTGAGCTATCTCGGGTTATTCTTTCACTCAGGTTGTGCTTGAAGGCTTCCCGCAGGCAGACATCCGCCTGGCCATTGTGAGAACAGGCTGCCGGACTAGGTGGGCTCACCTTAAGCTCTCGACTTCCTTATAATGACTTACTAATAATTGTATACAGTACTGGTCAGGATACTACCAGTACTTATTTACCTATAGATCGTATTCTATTACTTTTTTCTTCCTTTCTTTTCCTCTCCTCCCCCTGCGAGAAATTCCCACCCCCCACTATTATATCGAACATTTCCCGTGTTCCTGACCACATGCCAAAGCCTGGACACAGCCCTGCGCGCTGCAAGAAGGTCCAGAACCCCTTAACGGTGCTTCCACCGTCTCCCCCGCTCCCTCCATCTTTGACAGCGGCCTTCCTCCTGGCTTCCCGCGAGCCGTGTTTACATTCTGCCGACAGGTCCACGTTGCCGAGCCATTCGGCCTTCTGATTGGCCGCGGCGCGCGGCGCGGCTCCGCCCAGAGGTGGAGCCCGACGTGGCGAGCTGTCTAAGCGCGCGTGTTGCTAATGCCAGGCCGAGAGCGGCGGCCGGCGCAGGAGCCATTCTGGTTGCGCGGGCTCCCGGGAACGCAGCTGACACGGCTTTGCAGGGTTCACGAGCTGTCCGTGCAGTCGGTATGTGAGAGACGCGCAACAACGGGCCGAGAGGACGTTTGGGGAGGGAGAAGGGCTGGTTGCTTCCATAGCTGTCAACTTTCAGATTTGAAAGTAAGGGATCAGCAGCCTCACCTGTCCTGGGGAGCCTCGAAAATAAGGGATCAGCAGCCTCACCTGTCCTGGGGACAGTCTACGGGATATCTAACAATCCGGGATAGCAGCGGGAAACGGCGCTGGAATAAGAGAATTTCCCGCAAAAAAAGGGAAGGTTGACAGCTATGGTTCCTCCCCCACCTGCCTTGGCTGGGGGCTTCTCCCCTCCCGCCTCGGCTGTCAAAGCCCCATGGGTGCCAACTCCTTGGGGCCCTGGGTGCCCGAGCACCCACCCAATTCCCCATGAAGGGGCCGGGCACCCACACATTTCGGGGCCGGGGCCATCCATGCGCACTGCATGGCACCCACGGCCCCGGAGAACCCACGATCACCGGGTCAAGCTCTTGCAAAAGCCCCGTCGCGTCTCCCAGTCGCGGGCACAGCCGGTTGCCATCTACTTGCAGGAGGCCGGCCTCGGAGGCGAGCGAGCATTTGGCGGGACTGGCGGGGGAAGCGGGACGTCCTCCTCAGGGGACACTCTTACGCAATGTCCCCTCCCCGGGGGCGGGGGAGGGAAGACGGGCGGGGCGCGGGTATGGTTGGGCGCCGCGCGGGAGCGTGCACCGGGCGTGCCTAAAAAGCTGCCCTGCTGTCATTGCATATAGTATATTTTTGGGGTGTGTGTGTATATATATATTTAGTAGTGTTTCCCCCTACGAGGGGGAAAAAAACCCCAGCAGGAATGAGCCGGGGGTTCCTAATGTCTGTCCGCGGCTGGGAATCCGCGAGGTTCGTCCTTTTTGCAGCGCTGGGCGCCGGGCGCGCTCCACCTCGGGGTTCCGGGGCGGTCGGGCGGGAGAACTCGCAGCCCGGGAACTGCAGGAGGCGACGAGAGGGCTGAGCTGGGACCCAGGCCGGCGCATGCGCAGGCGGCGCCCTATATAAGCGCCTTGGCGCCGGCGCCAGCTGAGAACAGTCCAGGTTTGGGCGGCAGCGGCGGCTGAGGTGCGGTCTTGGGGGGTCTTCTCTGTGGGGCGGGAGGGCGGCAATGCTCGGGAAAGGGCTGGATGGCGGGCGAGGGGAGCGCGGGCTGCTGGCGCCCTGCTGCTTTCGGCCTATATGGGGAGGGGGGCTGGCTTTTTTTAAATTCCCCCCTCCCTGCGTGTGGTGAATGTCCTGGCGAGGAGGGGGCTGGGGGGCTGAGGGTGCCGGGGCGCTGCTTAGGGGGCTGCCCCAGAGAAGCGCTGAGGGGGGAGGCAGCGGGCGGCGGGGCTCCAGCGCCGGCTGGAGAAGGAAGCGGAGCCAGAAGGCGGGATGCCCGCCCTCCCAGCTCGCCGGCCGGGCTTTTTTTGGAGGGAGAAGAGGCGGCGGCGAGGAAAGAGCGGGGATCCCCCACCCATCCGGCCCGGGGGGGCCTCTCGGGGGCCGAGGTGGGGGGTGGCGAGGCGGGAAAGTGAGGTGTCTCCCCTGCAGCACATTGTGGGGGGGGAGGGAGTTGCTCCCGGTTTTTCCTAGGGCGTCTCTGTCTTTTTTGGGGGGGGCGATGGGGGTCTCCCTATGGGGGACCCTTTGCACCCCCGCCCCACCCCCGGCAACCCTGTTCCTCTCGTCGGGGTGGTCCGGCAACTGGCTCGGTCGGCCTGCCTGCCCTTGCTGGGCGTGTGAGGCTTTTTTGGAGGGAGAGCGACTCCCTCCTCCGGGGCGGGGGGCGGGGAGCCCGCCTGGTGGCTTCCCGGGCTGCCCCGAGAGCACTTGCCTCCGTCTTTCGCCCCCTGACCGATCGGGGGTTTCTGCGGGGGGGGGGGCTTCACAGAGGAAAAGGTGTGTTTCGGGCGGCGGAAGGGATCTTTCCCCTCCCCTGTTGGGCTGGAAGGCGGGAGAGGCAGGTTGGGGTGCGGGGTCCGTCCTGCAGAAGCCCCCCGCTTTGGCTCCGGACTCGACTTATTGGGGGACGGCGGGAAGAGAGGGGGGCGCTTCTTGCCTGGGGAGGGGGCTATGCTTGTGGGTCTTTCCCTGTCTTGATGCAAGGAGGGGGGGGAGCAATCGGGGTTTCTACTCCTATCCCGTGCACCCCCTCTGTAACATTTCCTCTTTTGCAACCCCGATATATAGGGGCATGTGTAAGTGTAGGCGGGAAATGCTTTTCTTAGAGAGAGCGCGCTCTTGCCCGCCCTCCCCCCCAAAAAAACTCCCGCCGGTATCGCTCCCCCACTTTTTTAAAAACACTGTGCTCTTTTCTTCATTATTATTTTTTACGTTCCACCCTCTTAGGGCCAGCGGGAGTTTCACCCGCATGCTGGATGGAGGGTGGTGACAGAGTCCAGCCTGCTGTTGCCGCCTCCTGCATTTACCCGCTTTCTGTAAATTGGCGCGGGCCGGAGAGCCGCGTATAGCTGGCTCGGCAGCTTGGGGGTGGGGGGGCTCCTGAAGCTGCTGCCCCCCGCCCTTCCCGCTTGGCAGGGAGCGGGGAGAACAAATGGCAGAAAGAGGAGGGGGCAGCTCGAGTCTTTGTGGTTTACTTAGTTCACTCGAAACAAAATGTGTGTCTTCGCAACAAGTCATCATAAGTGATAAGATCCTAGTGAAAGTACTGTAAAGCTTGGCAATCTCCTTGCACATAGGATTTGGGTGTGTAAACTATATTCATGTACAGTAATAGCTGTTTATACACATGCAAGTAGTCTCTGTTCCTGGCAATGCTATGTATGGGGTTTGATTCTGAGCGCATGGGACATACATATTTGCGAAATATGCAAACCAGCACTGCTTATGATTGATGGGGGTACAAAAGTTGCAAGTCGGCAAATCTTACCTTGGGACTACATGCTCATAGCAGAGTTCTCTGAGGAAGCAAATGGAATGGTGCCTGGAGCAAGGCATGAAGTGGAACAAAATGGCTACTGGCATTGATGCTGGGAGGCAGCAGATGGAAGCTGGTTGAACCTGAAATTGACCAGTGAGCACATGGATGATGAGAAAGGGTGACCTTCAGTTTTGTGTGTGTAAAGAACTGTTGCTTTGAGCTGAGATGTAGGGAATTACCACAGACCACCCTTACTAAGAAGGATTGCGGGGTAATGTACTGCCAGTTCACTTCCCTTAATTCAGGTGTGCAGGGTTTTTCAGGGACTGGAACATGACTAATGTGGGCAGTTTGCCCAGATTTCCTGTTCCAAGCGCAGGATTGTCACGAGGTAACAGGTGCCTGCCTCTCTGTGGAACACTTGTAGGCTCCTGGCTGTACATAAAAATGCCTTGCCCACGATGCTGGGCAGTTGCCATTTGGATGTTCTTGGTCTCTGCTAATTTCTGGAAATATCTTTGGGGTTTAGGCAGTAGGCATGCACACACTGGGAGCTGGACTTAATTTGAGGGGAAGGACTGTAGCTCAGTGGTACAGTATCTGCTTTACACATTCAATCCCCAGCATGTCCTGGTAGTGCTAGGAGACAGCCCTGCCTGAACACCTGGAGAGCCACTGCCAGTCAGTGTAGACAGTACTGAGCCAAATGGACCAATGGTCCAGCTTGATTTAAGCCATGAGCTAAACAGCACTTTGTATGTACGTACTTTGGGTTAACCTATAGTCTTCTCTCATTTGCAGGCAACTATCTGGAATCCTAATAAGATGTCAAGGCGCAGGTAACATCACTTTTATAATATGCTAGCTGTATACAGTCTGACTGCAGCCCATAAATACATGCCATCATAAAAATGGTTAGTCTTTAAGGGGCCACAGTGTATGTATAGCAATGCTCTCTGCTGCTGTCCTGATGGGAAAATGTATTTACACTTCCACAGTAGTCGTTTACAAGCCAAGCTGCACCAGCCCTGCCAGGATACGTCTCCTCAAGAACTGCAGCTGCCAGAGTCTCTTCAGAACAGAAAAAGGAAAGCAATGCAGGTAAGTAGGAATTGAAACAGTCTCCTGGAGCCAGATGTGGTTAAGAATATGAGCAGGATTGTCTTGTTCCAGCTGAGACAAGAATTCACGGCACTGATATTGGTAAAACCACCTTTTTCTTGGCCTCATCCTCGCATCTGAAATGTAGAGATAATGGGTGGAATTCAGCATCACACTATTACAAATGTTCCGTCTGTGCAAGCATATCAACTTGCCAGATGGGACAGTGGTGCACTGTTCTAGGGGTTCTCCCACCCACTCCAGAGCCAATTTCAGGGACGTACAGTACATGAGGGGAGGAGAAGGAAGCCCCATTGTGGAAGCCTTTGAGCAGGCCTTCTGTAGATGGTATTTGTGAGGTGAACCCCACACCCATATTTGTAAATAAAGCTGACATTGGCACCTGGCACTCTCAAGTGGTAGCCAAGAGGCTGCTGATGTTGATCCTTGGTCAGCTTCTTCCCCCATTGTGGGAATATGGTCATTTGTCCATAAGAGCATGGGCAAAAGTTTATTATCGCAAGGATGATTTCATAGCAGAAAGCATTGCTTGGAAGCATGATCAACGCGTGGAGAGCTCATGCTGCCCGATGATTGGCCTACGTAGCATAGCCTGATCAAATACGTGGTCTGGTGTGAGAACATGAGACTAATGTATTGTATTGTCTTTTATCTGCTGACTGAGGCAAAGCTCTCTCTCCTTGAATTTGTATCTTTTCGTGAACACACAATAAAGGTTGGGGCAGCAGCAGCTTCTAGAAGAAGAGCTGCGGCCAGATTTCTGCAACTGATCTTGGTGTGAGACTGATTATTTTACGGATGGCGAGCTGGTTCTCGTCACCCCATCCCATCCCAATTTTGGTTTGTGTGGAGCTTCCCCGACATTTTATATTTTCCACAATAACGAAAGCAGCTCATTGTTTCTGTGGTTTGCAGGCATCTGCCACAGATCACAGCTCTGTTGCTGCCTGTCCACACTGCCAAGTCAAGGGAAGGAGTGGTGGTTCGTGGCTGACACTAAGCAGCACTTTGTCAGGGAAGATTTTAAACCTCGTCCTGGCTCACTTTGCATCAGTGGCGTAGCGTGGGGGGTGCAGGGGGGGCCGGCCGCACCGGGCGCAACATCTGGAGGTTAGGGTTAGGGGGCGCAAATCCACGGGTTAGGGGGCGCAAATCCACGGGTTAGGGGGTGCAAATTACTTGCCTTGCCCCGGGTGCTGACAACCCACGCTGCGCCACTGCTTTGCATATCACTTTTTAAGAATTCTGGCATACTCTGTGAAGGATCTGAGCAGCAAGACCACTATGCCTGTTATTTTTTGTATGATGTTGGATGCTATTAAGAGCATTCTGCTACTTGCATAATGTTTCCTCTGTTATCCCTTTTTTTGGTTAGGGCAAGTGTTTGAATTATCACTGTTTAATAGCTGTGATCGGTGGTTGTGCATATGTTGCCAATAAATGACTTTCAAAAATGAATAGTTGTGCACTGACGGCTTTAATGCTCCTATTTTTGAGGGAGGGATTTGAAATTGAGGGAGCCCTTGGTGTACCAGGAGAATTTGGCTTCGCTTGGTTGCTGCTTTGCTCTTAATCAAGGTGAATCTGTGTCTGTTTTCCAAAGGACCCCACGAGAACAGAAGAGATCAACATGAGACATCAGTATGAAATTAAGGTAATAATGACCTGCGTAACCATTGATTTTTAACTAAGCTGGTCTGCGTTCTTCAGTATGTATGAGAGTTTAGACTGTTAACATGGTGTCCCTTGTGAGCAGGAGGTTCTTCACTTTTTGTCAGGGAAAGCATAAGGGAGAATTAATGACTCCAGCTGCATAGTGTGTGATTTGTATTCATTTTGTTGTGTTAGCTGCTGCAGTTTGTGTTCAATGAATATTTCACCACTGGAAAACTTACTTTCAACTTCCAGGAATGTATAGTGTTAATTATGTCCCTTCCCAATATCCCACCTAATGTCTTACTGCTGCAAGGGTTTGGATAAAATGCTTTGGGATTTGATTTGCAAGGCCTAGTAAACATTAGCTGGTTGATGATCTATTCTATGTGACAGTGAAAAGGTTTCAAAAGGCTGTGACAAATTCTGCTACTCATAAACTATCTTGCTTGGTGTTGTATGTATTTTTCTCATGCTAGCTCTTAATATCTCATTTGTAGAGTTGTTGGCCATCTACAATATCAGGCGGCATCTCCCCTTGTATTATAATAGAAACTCCTCACAAAGAAGCAACAACCACTGACTTTTCCAGATTCAAAAAATACAGGTTCAGAAACCTCTTCATAAATCCATCACCTTTACCGGAACTTAGGTAAGTTATAATCAAAAGCAATTGTGATACTGCTATACTTTGATATGTTAAGCAAAGCGAATGTAGTGCAAAACCCCTGTGTTGTTCACCAATTTGTATTGGTGGGTAGTCTTTGACTTGGAGCTAGTGGCATATAGAAAACACACTGAATAACACCACTAATAAAACCGTCTTGTTTTAGTCCTTGGTCTGAATGCTTTGCCTATCATCAAGGGCAATATGTGAGCTGTGAAATTTTGATGGACAAATTATATTTCAAGGTGTCATCTGTGTTTGATGGAAATTGCATATAAATCTGGCATTCTATGAAAAATGTTTTAAGATCATTTCTGCAAGTATTGTTGCTGTGTAGTCTCTTGTACTGCTAACTTTTTGGAACTGCACTGACTAGAATAGTCTTCCTCAGTACAGTGCCCTCCAACTTAGATGTGGTACCTCCCTATATACACCGCCTCTCCCCATATAAACATATCTGGACTCTGCGATTATCATACGAGGCCCTTTGTGGGCCCCCTCCACGAGAGGCCCGGAGGGTGGCAACACAGGAATGGGCCATTTCTGTTGTAGCTCCCCATTTGTGGAATGTTTTCCCCTGGGTGGCTCACCTGGTGCTTTCACTACACATCTTTAGGCACCAGGTGAAAGTGCTGATAACCATGCTGTGAATATTTTATGGCCTTTGAAATGGGTTTGGGGGAAGAGGGTTATTGATTTGTTTTTGTTCTATTATGTGTTTTTTGTTCTCATATTTTTACGTTGTGAACCACCCTGTGATCTTTGGATGAAAGGTGGTATACAAATTTAATCAATAATGGGGGAACTCATGGGAATTGTAGTTTGAAACATCTGAAGGGCATCAAATTGGGGAAGACTGGACTACAAGAAGGTGGCATGGTTGGGAACAACACATTCATGCATATAGTAAAGTGAAGCACCTATACCATATTTTTCCGTCTATAAGATGCCCCTATGTATAAGACGTCCCCTATTTTGGGGGACTCCAAATTAAGAAAATGGGGAGGATTGCTCAGAGTTGTTTACCTTTTGGGGGGGGGGATTGCTGGAAATCGCTCACCCGCTGCTGACGATCGCATGCGTTGCTGAAGACACGCAGCCGCCAAATGGCTGCCCTATTGTTGCAGCAGCAGCCAATCACCAACAGCCCTTCTCACAGCTTCCAATCACTCACACTATCACCACTGTGAATCTCCTGCTCACGGCTGCGACCAATCACAACCCCCCCCCCCGCACTACCCAAGTATAAGACGAGGGCTAATTTTAAAGCTAATTTTTAAATAAAAAATCCTTGTCTTATAGACGGAAAAGTACGGTATGTGTTGGTTGCCATGTCTTTTCTCTCTCCCTGCCCTGCTTGAGTGAAACTGAGCAGAAATTGTGTAAGTTCCATTATTCTGAAACTGCCCAATTGTCAACCTTGTAGTCCTAATAGTCATTCATTGTTGTCAGTCAGAAAAATCATTTTTCAACTTACCTGACGGAAAACTTGTTAGTTTTGCTTAATGACAAAATGACAATAATTTGAAGCAATTGTTGAAAACTTATTGTCTTCTGACAAGTCTCTATAGCCACTTAAAAGCTGAGTGAGTTGATTACTGAGTAGTATCTACCTCTTTTCAGCTTTTGCCCTTGAAGGCATGCAACACTGACCATCCTTGATTGGAACAAAACAAATTCCTTCCAGTAGCACCTTAAAGACCAACTAAGTCAGTTCTTGGTATGAGCTTTCGTGTGCATGCACACTTCTTCTTGATTGGATTTACAAACCTCAAAGCAACTCCATTTGATCAGGGGCAGCAGCTGAAGGGAAGAGCAAGCACCTTTTATTATGCTTGTCATTGGCATAATTAAATCATAGAAATGGTGCAGGGGTGAAGGATTGAAGCCTCATCCCAGGAATACTACCTCAATCTCTTATCTTGTTGGGAGTAGGAAGTAGCCATGCTGTGAGACCTTTCAGCTGAGAGGGGCTAAAATGCTATAAAGAAATGTTCTCCCACCCCTTCAGCTCCCTTTAAAGTCTGAAAAGTCAGATACAGCCATCTGCATCATATGTAGTCTGAAGGCAAATGGACTTTTCTACCTCAGATTTTTTTTTAAAAAAATTATTTGGCAGATATGTTTCATACCCCATTGAAGTCCAATTTTTGCTGAGACCACGTATTTTATGTCTTTTTAAAAATAATCTGGAATTTAAAATGTCTGTCTTTGATTTTAGCTGGGGAAATTCTAAAGATGTCTGGTTCAACATTCTCAAAAAGGAGAACAAATATTCTCACTGTAAGCATTTCACATCTCTACACTCCAACTTGCAGCCGCACATGAGATCAATCCTATTGGACTGGCTTCTGGAGGTGAGTATTGAACTTATAAATGTAATGTGTGTATAAAGGACAGTCCTGAGAAATAGCAAGACTGACCCAGAGAGCTCCCCCCACCCTTTAAGTATTAAGCTTGTTTATATTCTGCTTTTCCAAATTGTGCTGAAAGCAGCTCACAAGGATAGTCAGCGTATCAATATATAGTAGGGGTCAGCAAGGTTTATCTTGCCTGGGCCGGATTGTGCATGCGCATGAGCACCCACACCCGCGATTTTCGGCGTCTGCGCATGCACAGATGTGATTTTCAGCATCTGCACAGATGCGATTTTCAGTGCCGTGGAAGCGAGTCCCCACACTGCACTGGTAGCTCGGTTTGGGGGTGGCTCATGGGCCGGTCAAACAACATCCATGGGCTGCTTCCAGCCCATGGGCCTTAGGTTGCTAACCCCTGATAAATAGGCACAACAAAAACATAGGCATAAATATATCCCTTGCTGCGTTACAACTTAAAAAAAAATGTTTTGTCTCACTGTTTGTAGTATAGTGACTGTGATTAAACAAAGCTTATTCTGTAACAGGTAT
Organism: Podarcis erhardii; assembly: GCF_964252035.2. Classification (NCBI taxonomy): domain Eukaryota; kingdom Metazoa; phylum Chordata; class Lepidosauria; order Squamata; family Lacertidae; genus Podarcis; species Podarcis erhardii. The sequence continues at coordinate 25,899,606 of NC_138499.1, forward strand.
GTGAAGTATACACGCTCCATAGGGAAACTTTCTACTTGGCACAAGACTTTTTTGACAGATTCATGCTGACTCAGAAGAATTTAAACAAAACCATGCTTCAGCTCATAGGAATTACAGCCCTGTTCATTGCTTCCAAGCTTGAGGTAAGTAGCTGTCAGTGAAACTATTCTACCGTTGACAATATAGCATTTTAAACCCATAATTGTGCTGCATGTCTTTTCCAGACAAAGGCCCATCCCAGTATAGCAGCTGAGAAAGAAACAGGTCTTTTTCTTTTGATTAAAGTAGCTTGGCTTATTACTGAGGAAAATGGAAGGTCTGAGTTGCAGAGTTTTCACACTGATATAGCAGCTCTTGGAAGTGTGTGTGTGTGTGTGTGTGTGTGTGTGTGTGTGTGTGTGTACTCACAAATGATAGCCCTAATTGTCATTAGCAAATAGCTGCCTATGTTCTTAACCCTCAGAGTTCTTACTAGGATTCTGATAACGGGGAAATGCATCCCTCAGTAAATGAAGGCTGGGAGTTTCCTAATACTTAGCTGAGACTGAACACTTTATTTTGTATCCTGTCTGCTTTACAACTTGCCTTTTCACCAAAAACCTCAAGGTGACCTGCATCGTTTTCCCCATTTTATTCCCACAACAACCCTGTTAAGCTCCTGTTTTATTCCCACAACAACCCTGTGTAAGCTCCTGCAGTTAACTGAATGGGGGTTTGAACCCTGGTACTCCCAAGGGTGGCGCTGTGGTCTAAACCACTGAGCCTAGGGCTTGCTGATTGGAAGGTCGGTGGTTCGTTGTTCAGTCCCAGCTTCTGCCAACCTAGCAGTTCGAAAGCACGTCAAAGTGCAAGTAGATAGGTACCACTCCAGCGGGAAGGTAAACGGCGTTTTCGTGCACTGCTTCTGTTTCACCAGAAGCGGCATAGTCATGCTGGCCGCATGACCCAGAAAAACTGTCTGCAGACAAACGTCGGCTCCCTCAGCCAGTAAAGCGAGATGAGCACTGCAACCCCCGAGTCGTTTGCGACTGGACTTAACTGTCAGGGGTCCTTTACCTTTATCTTTTTACTCCCAATTCTAGTCAGAAACTCCAACCACTGCCACACTGGCTTTTGCTAAGACTTGCTAAAAGAAGAGCACTGATATGTATGCCTAGCAGGCCAAACATGTCAACATCATTTGAATGATGCAACATTTGTTGTAAACTTCACCATCTTTTAATGCACTCTATGGGTCGGGCCTGTACATCTTAAAATTTTTCAATTAAGCTGGCAACTGATGAGATCCCTAAAGATCTCAAGCACAGCTTAGGTTGGGGACATGGTAAAGGACTTGGTTCTAATGGTCTGGCTTCAAATTTCACCTCTGACTCCTGCTTTGTGACAGTGGTGCTTTGCAAGTCAGACCTGGGCAAGTGACAGTGGTTCAGTGAAGAAGCTTTTGGACTGTCCTGTGCAATTGGCCTTAGGATTTCATGGCGTTGCCAGTGGGCTCATGATATGAGACTTTGCACAGTAGTGCCACTTCTGTGAAGTTTCTTCTTGATGTGAAATAGCTGTGGTATGCAGAATAGGGTTGTAGGAGAATGGATCAACAAGTCTGTAAGCCCTGTTGGATTTGCTGTGGTTTGTTCTAACATTCTGTCTTTTTCTTCTTCCTTTAAGGAGATTTATGCTCCCAAACTACAGGAATTTGCCTATGTTACCGATGGTGCTTGTAGTGAAGATGATATTATAAGAATGGAGCTCATTATATTAAAGGTAATAAAATGAAGATGCTGACCATTTCAGCACATATTTAAGAGTCTGCATCCTAGAAATTAATCTATTGGATAGGTAGCTAACATGGTGCCTTCCAGATGTTTTAAGTGCAATTCCTATTACTCTGACCATTGGCCATGCTGGCTGCTCCTGATGGAAATTGAAGTCCAAAACATCGGGGGGGGGGGATCATATTGCCTCCTCCTACTCTATTGGCTTCTTAGGCAGAGCAGATAGTATTTATTTCTTAGCAGTGTCTCCAAAATCTGGAATCTGACTCTGATGTGTACTTTGAAAGCTGCTTGGATACACTCTATGAAAAGAGTGGATCCATTTTAAGCTTTGTATTTTACAGAAGATATTTCTTGACCACCTTCTCAGGGCTGGGAAGAGTTGGAGCTATGTATAAAGCAGCTAACATCTCATGCCAGTGTATACATCCTGGAATGCTCTAACAGTACCCTCTGAGATAAGAGAATTTCCTGTGACTTGAGCAACTTTACTTGATTTTACATAAGAACTGGTTTTGCTTGGCATTCTCAGAATGGGAGCGCTTAATCAAAGGTGGTTTGTTGCCAGTACCAGGAGAGGGCACTGGGATCTTGTACATCATTTCAGGCAGGAATGGGGAATCTGTGGCCCTCCAGATGTGTTGATGGGAGTTGGAATCCAGCAACATCTAGAGGGCGACACAGGCTCTCTATTCCTGATTTAGGGCATTGTGCAAGGGTTTAGTCTTGCAGAGCAGTAGATGAAGAGACCAAGTGGATTTCTGTATCATAGGATGGCATGAGGGGAGGGCTCACAACTTGAATTCTGCTTCATTCTACACAAAGAATGCTGAGCATAGTTGGGGAGAAGGAAAAAAATAGAGAACTGTTCTCCCTGATGCGTCAGTGATACAGTGCAGAAACAGATCTGCACACTGCTGTGTGAGAACTTTGCAGAGTTTTGGGCTGCGTGAATAAAAGTTTACTTGCTAAGTTTGTAGATGTAGGCATCATGCCCTAAAGCCTTTGTTATGATGTTCACACACATGTAGGCTCTAAAGTGGGAACTGTGCCCAGTAACGATCATCTCTTGGCTGAACCTTTATCTCCAAGTGGATGCTCTGAAAGATGTCCCAAAGGTGCTGCTACCTCAGTATTCTCAGGAAAAGTTTATTGAAATAGCACAGGTAAGTTCCTATTCCAGCACATCTGGTGCATAAGAGCACCATACAGATATATAGATGCAGGATTTCAGCTCAGGGAGACAACTTGCAGGGTTCATGTTTGAACACCAGGAAGATGACATTGAGGTACAGGGCAAGAATCAAGTGATGGAAATTTCTTCAGTGCTTGATCATACAGCTGTCTCCAGCGGTGGTCTCCCACAGACGACTTGAAAATTGTGGAGGGTCTTGGCAGACCACATAAATGATTTTTTTTGCCTGTTGGAGCAATTGTGCTAGATGCTGTATTATTTTTAATTGTATTTTAATTCGAGCTTTTCTTATATATCGCATTGTAATACAGTAAAATGCAGAATAAGAGAACATGCTTGTTGCATTGGTTATAAAGCCTGTATGATATAACCCCCACCCCCACCCCCGCTTCAAAATATATGGAGGTACCCAGTTCACCTGGTCTCTGGATGATTCAAAGCAGTGCTTGGTTGCAAACAAATTATAAGATGAGAAACCTTTAGTGCAGCACATTGAGCTCTTGGCAAGTGGATACATAAGACAATTGGTTTGGATTCTAAAATGTGATGAGGAATCTCATGAGCTAGTGCAGTGCAGTGTTGATCTCGAGGACTCAGGATGATTATGTGAGACTGTAGCTTGCAAATGTTTTCCAAATACATTTGATCTTAATTCAGTTAAAATATTTTTAACATCTGGATTTTATTAAATTAATTTGTCCTTTGGATAGCCCTACTCAGACACAATAGTCTTAAGTGTTATGAGGAACCTCCGTGTATCAGCTCAAGTAACATAAGCTTAGTGAAACTGGTGCTATTCCTAAACTCTAAGCAACCGACAGGCATTATTTGTAATCTTGCACCCTCATAATCCAAGCAATGGACAAGCAGCCATCCATCATGGATGCTTTAGTTGAGATTCCTGCATTGCAGGGGATTGGATTAGATGAGCTTCAGCATCCCTTCCAACTCTGATTCAGTGAGTTACTTCAGCTTGTAGTGATTAGCTATCAAATACGAGATTGGTTATAACCACGTATTTATACTAATAAATGTGGGTTTTCCTTCCTTGCAGCTTTTAGATCTATGTATTCTAGATGTCAATTCTTTGGATTTCCAGTATAGAATATTGGCGGCGGCTGCACTCTGTCACTATACCTCAGTACATGTAGTTACAAGAGTCTCAGGTAGGATGGAGCATCTTTTTTGTTGTTACTCAGGTTTTCATGTCCTAGCTATTGTAAGATGTCTGAGGCTGCAATAAATATGTGGGCATGCAAACTAGCACATAAATATATGGGCATGCAAACTGGCATAAACTGGCTGGATACCTTTTTATTTTAGAAATAAAGTACTAGCAGGGCTCCTCAACAATATTGTATCACTGGTGTGTTACCCGATATTGTGGTTGAGGGGGCTGTTGGCTCAGGATTGAAAGGGGTAGTTCTCACTCTCTGGAGGGTTAGTTACGGAGCCTGATCACAAATTGTGTCTGTGTACTTCTCAATAGGCTAATTTTCCCTCTGTTTCCTCCCTTCCACCTCTGCCCTTAGCTCATGCTTTCTCATAACTCTGCTGCCCCTTGAGCTTTCTCGCATTTAATCGTGCTATATTAAATTTTGAATTCTAGGGTTACCTCTCACTTTATCCCTGGGCACATTTAAAAATTGCCTACCCAAACAATGGGATTTTTCCTGTCTTTTACACAACGTCTCTTCATCCTGTTCTGTTCCATTTCTCTCCTCCATGTGCAAACTGTGATTACTCCACACATGATAAGATTAATGAGAAACAAGAGGGCGTTTTATCTGCAGTTGTCACTAGCTGAGTCTATTAGGAGTTATCCTTGGACATGCTGGGTACTACTTTATCCCTTTGCAATAGGAATAAGAATTGCTAGATCCTCTTGCCAGCACACCAGCCACTATCTTGGAAATAATATTTGGTAATATATTGCACTTATGCTCATACAGCTTCGCTGGGCTGTGGCTGTTTATATCTGAAACAAGGCATATTAAACTCTGCACAAGGTTCAAAGTTTCAGAAATGCACAGTAGTGGTGAAACCAAGGGGTTCATGACTGTTGTTTTCTAGTTTTGAGGTTGCCTTGAGTCTGAAACTGATGGCCAATAATGAAACTGAAAGCTATTTCAGCGAGCGCAAGAACGTTAAGCTGTGAATGAGAGAAGCTAGAAACTGAAAATCTTGCCTCTGCCATGAACTCAGTAGTTGGCCTGGAACAAGCCACTGTTCCAATAGATTTGTTCTAGCATTATTGGCTTAGTAATATACGCAGGTAAAGGTAAAGGTACCCCTGCCCGTACGGGCCAGTCTTGACAGACTCTGGGGTTGTGCGCCCATCTCACTCAAGAGGCCGAGGGCCAGCGCTGTCCGGAGACACTTCCGGGTCACGTGGCCAGTGTGACATCGCTGCTCTGGCGAGCCAGAGCCGCACACGGAAACACCGTTTACCTTCCCGCTAGTAAGCGGTCCCTATTTATCTACTTACACCCGGGGGTGCTTTCGAACTGCTAGGTTGGCAGGCGCTGGGACCGAGCAGCGGGAGCGCACCCCGCCGCGGGGATTCGAACCGCCGACCTTTTGATCGGCAAGCCCTAGGCACTGAGGCTTTTACCCACAGCGCCACCCGCGTCCCAATATACGCAGAGTGCCATATAAATACTTAAAGGCTTTTATTTGTAATCATGTAATTTTATTTACATTCTGTCCAACTGTTTATGTAAAATATCAAGTGTAGCTCATGTATGTTGTAGAGCAGTGAATACGCATTATGAAGACCTCGACTCAAAATTTCTCTTTTATTATTAGGCTTGGAGTGGGACAGTATTGCAGAATGTGTAGAGTGGCTAAAACCGTTTCTTAAGGTTGCAAAAAAATCACCAGTGAAACTAAAGAATTTTAAGAAAATTGCAGCAGAAGACAGGCATAATATACAAACGCACACAAACTACTTGGACATGCTGGTGAGTTGTTTCTCCCACTCTGAGTTTCATGTTGTACCTCTGAGTGTTAAAGTAATGTCACATATCTTGCCCACTTCCAGTGTAAAAGTTATTTGGGCTGGCAAGACATATTTGTATAGCACTACAGAGATGTTTAAGAAATTGGTTCAAAGTCAGGAGCTAGTGAGTTCTGGGCCAGATCCAGCTGCTTCCTTCTCCACTTGAGCTTGTCCAGGACAAACCTCTGACCCTTAGAGTGTTTCATGTTTTAAAAGACCCATCATCCCTGACCATGTCCATACTGACTAGGGCTGTAAAGACAGTGATGTACATTTTTGGCAATTAATATAGTTGCATTAGAAAGTAAAACTAATGTATAAAGATAACTGAAATTTGAAGATGCATCTAGTTTTAAATACATGAACACAATAAGAAATAAGCTGTGTTGGAGCAGTAGTACAGTTGATCTTTTATCAGTAGACAGACATACTGTAAATAGAACCAATGTGCCCCCAACTCAGACTAGGTGGGCTACTGGCTTGATCCAACAGGGCTATTTTGACCAGTCACTAGGGTTGTTTAAGGGCAATGGGGTAGGGGTCCCCCACCTCCATGAAGAAAAAGGAAGGAAATTCTTGTGTGTCAAGTAAATGCCATTTGCATGAAAGATGCAGACCATGAGGTGAAGAGAGGGCACCCTAGTTGTACCAGTTCCTTTTCAAGGAAAGGGGGACTATATGTAGGAATACAAGGGAGCAATTTTCTGCCTTTGAGTCCACAGGCAAAAACTCTCTCATGAAGGAATGTGCTCTGAACCATAGGGGAATAGCAAAGCAGAAATTGCTTGGTTTACCATTTGGTGCATTAATTTAAATATTAATTGAATAGGATGAAGTCAACTATGAAGTAGCTGTTGCAGCACCAGGCCAGCTATCACCGGTGTCTACAGGAGGAATAATTACCCCACCCAAGAGTTCTGAAAAATGAAATCCCTGCACAACAGGAGTGTGTGCCAACCTGAACAATATTGTAAGACTGTTGGAAAATACATCCTGGACTTTTTACACTTGACAAGTGGTTGGGAAGACTATCAGAAAGAAGCTCACATGCAACTTTACAGCCCAGTAAAGAACAGACTATGAATTTAACTGTTCAGCAGTCAGAATGAACTACACATTTTTAACCTGTTGAATGGCCTCAAGTAACTGAGTTTTTTGATACCTGTGGGTGAGTGTGTCAGTGGTTTAGCTATGTATGAACTTAAGATATATTCTGCTGACTTCTGTTGATAGCACATTGTACAGTCAGCTTCTACACTCAACAGCATTAGTCAGATTTTAGAAACCTGCGCAGTGTAACTGCTACTGGGAGATCAATCTTGCTACTATACTTGTGTAGTATAGCTATGAGATAAGGTGAAACTGGTTTTAAGCATTGGCATAGGAAAGTGGGGGTGAGAAGAGGCTGCAGTTAAACATTGAAACTACTTCTAAAATCAGCAGGCAACTTAAGCAACCAGCATGTAACTGGAACAACACCTGCTTTACCGTGAATAAATGTCACATACTACCTCTTTCCTCATGAGGTGCTATTTTCCTTTTATACAAGAAAAGCTGCCACAAAGCAAGGGTGAAAAAACAAGCAGGTGAAGTTAAGACTGTTCTGCAACAGCTTAAGTACTAGGGAGAGTCATGCTCTGTCCAAGGTAGTTTACTGTCCCTCTTTATGCCAGCTTGCATTACAAAAGCTAACCTGCTTCTGTATAATCTTGTAAAAAGAAAGGAAGAATTTTTAAGTTTTCTAAATAGGAAAATGCCACACAGTATGTTTATAAATTTGTAATAAAAAAAAGGTCTTATGCGTTAATAAAGTGTTGGAAATAACTTGCAGCTGCCATCTTTTATCTCGCTCTCTTAGAAATGGTGCTCTAAAAGTAAAGCTTTGCCATTGCTTGAAGAAACTTCTTTTTCCGTCTTTGAGCAGCAAGCTGTAGCACTTCTTCTGGATTACTGGAATTCAGCTCAGTCTGCCCAATAGCTTTAATCTAAGTATTGAAACAAGCATCAACATAAGTTAGTACTGGCAATAAGCAAGTTCTGAGAATCATTTCAATGTTTTATATGCAATGCATATTGTTTATGTAATGGCTGCACAGAAGAAAGCACATAGTAGCAAAAGGGAGGTACTATTAAGTCTAGAAAAGAAACTTAAACAGCAACTTACTGCTATTTGTTTCTTGTCTGTCTCCCCTCGCTTATGATGAAGGTCTGAAATACAATTAAGGAAACCTAGAAATACAATGAGCAGGACTTTATATAGACAGTTTTCAGATCCTTTAGCCTCTCACAATTATTAAATACTCCTACGAATGGAAGTTCTGCTTTATTATCTTTTTCATCTTAGTAAAATAAACCATTTAAATAAACCATTTAAAAATGTCATAAATACAACAAAATAGAATCGTGGAATCATACAGCAGGAAAAATAAAGTGACGTTTATATACTTTGATGGAAAGGATCCTTCTGTGATCACAATTCAACAGTATAAGCCACCCTGGTTTTCAAACCAATCCCATGTGGCTGTTTTTATAAAAGGATACATGTCAAGTATTCCAAGATGGTAATATCCCAGATGTAGTCATAATAGGAGTCCATTGCATCATGGCTAAGAAATAAATATTTAGTTAATGTATGTCAATGCATTCAAATGCACAGTATGTGGAAATTTAAAACCTTGCTTACCTGTTTTGCTCCTGAAGTGCTTTAAATGCAGTTTTATAATCTATTTCTCTAAGAAACTGGCACAAAATGGCTACCTAGAAAAATTGAGAGTTGATAAAATGTAACTAATATCTGATAAGGGAGGCTCATATTTCATTTATATTATACTGCAATATATATTATACTATACAAGTCTGCTTTTTATTCTAGCAGACTTATATTGGTAGGACTTGTTTCTAGGTACATAGCGGATATATGCCTTACCTGCGTATGGCAGTTGAGCAGAGAACAACATTTTATCATTCGTTTTATCACCTGGAGAGAAATGGATATACCATTTTTAGTAAGTCTATAATGTATCCAATCATCTGAGATAATCATCTGATACTCCAGATACAACTAACCCCTCCACAACGCACTTAGCCTGCTACTTTTTTTGGCTGAAGCTAGAAATAATAAAGTAACAGAGCAAATATCTCTGGCAACTATATCAATTATCCTTTTGCTCAACATGAATTTCTACAGGCTTCTGGTTTACCTAGAACTAGATTTCTTTGGCTCTGGAACTGCTGAGAACCTAGGGAAACCCATCGACTGAACTTGTGTTATCAAACTTTGAAAATCAGAGCCCTATTTTATGTTGAAGCGGAACATCTTTTGCTTGTTCGCTGACATGTAACTCACCTGATCTGTATATACATCTGGCGGTACCATTTTGGTAAAGAAATCTGAACACACAGCTCCTGCTTGAAGGTAGTAGTGAAGAGCAGCAGAGTACTGATTGGTTGCTGCATTGGGGAGAGAGCAATAAAAACACAAGCAGTAAATGCCACGCTAATTCACTAAGCATTTATTTCGATTTCTATCCTGACTCTTTTGAAACAGCATGCAGTAGGTAAGATTAACTGAAGACAGCAGTAGTTAGTATTTATTTTGGCAACTAAGGAAGCAAGGATAAAAAACAAATTTTCAGCTAAGCGTCTAGTCCAGGCTTCCTCAAACTCGGCCCTCCCATCATCCCTGACCACTGGTCCTGCTAGCTAGGGGTCATGGGAGTTGTAGGCCAAAAACATCTGGAGGGCCGAGTTTGAGGAAGCCTGGTCTAGTAAGCCTACATTTCTGTACTGGCTGTGGAGGAAGAAGATTCCTTTCTGCATGAAAGTGCAGCTACAAACCTTTTATAATAATAATAAATAATAAACCTTTATTGTCACTACACCACCACCTGTGTGCAGTGAAATTAAACCTTTTATTTTTGAAGCTGCTCTACAAGAAGAACGACTACTCATGAGACAGAACGCCCCACTTGCGATTCCAGGCATTGCTTCCGGAGGAGTCTCAAAAACTATTATTCACCAAATCTTTCCTTATATCTTATATAACAAGGTGTGTGTGTGTGTGTGTGTGTGTGTGTGTGTGTGTGTGTGTGTGTGAAGACAGCCAGTAACACAAATGAAAGAGTGAGAGGAAGAAGTTCATTCAACTTACCAAAATAAATATCTGCTTGAATGATTAACCAGAAGTGATTATTTGAATTTACAGTCAGTGCATAACTGACCAACTCTTTGATAGTAACAGCTACAGCTTCAAAATCCACTGACTGCAAGCTGAAAAGACAAAACGTTTTATAACATTCGTCACCTACTTTTAAATTGAAAGCGTAGCGCTTAAATTTTAAAGACGTAATTAAACTCTCACATCGTCATGCACTTTTTAAACACATTTCCTGTGTATGATTAAAGTACCCCAGGATCACAGAAATACCACCACTTGGGCATTTTAAGTGTGATCAGGAAGAAGAAAGAGTGTTACAGCCAGGCTGCAGCATGAGCCACTTCATTTTTGTCTGCAGCTGGTGCAGAATTTGGCAGCCAGGTTGCTCACCAGGGCAAGTTGGTTTGAGCATATTACACTGATCCTGGCCTGACTGCAGTGGCTGCCATTTCATTTCTGGGCCCAAGTGTTGGTTTTGACCTATAAAGCCCTAAATGGCTCAGGACTGCAATACCTCAAGGACTACCTCTCCCCATATAAACTGACCCAGACTCTGAATTCATCATCTGAGGCCCTTCTTTGTGTGCCTCTGCCACAGAGGGTGGCAACATGAGAAAAGGTCTTTTCTGATTAATATTGTACAGCCTTTTAAATGTGTTTGTGGAAAGGGGGGGGGTTATTGATTTTTTTTGTTTCTGTTTCAACTAATTATTTGTGCTTTTATCTTGTATTTTGTGAACTGCCCTGAGATCTTTTGAAGATGGGTGGTGTGTACATCTGAAGAAGAATACAATCTCATTACAGTGGTCTAGTCAACACAGGAAAGAAGTCATGTGCAGTTTTCCACTTCATTAATTCTCCTATTCCCCCTCACCATTATCAGCCAGGATTAAATAACTCTCTTTCCAACTGTTCAGAATGCATTTCACAGCCATTCCAACAAAACACCTCAACCAGGAGATACACAGAGCAGACAGGGATTCCATTATTGGTGTTATACTGGCTCCAGTCTTAAAGATGTACAGCTACCATCCTACATGATGCACTGCCAAAACTGGCTTGAGCCACTCTAGGAAGGATGGGGAATTGCCCCATAACATTCCATATATATTCATTTGTCATAGTCTCTCCAGGCTGATCATTATCCAATTCCCCTAACAAACCCAGAGTCCTCCTCAGGCATCACCCGCTGTCGCATAAGCTTTAAGAAAGGCTTGTTAACACATGAGACTACTTAGTCAAGCACAACCAAACGGCATCAAGCCCTAAATAGTCTAGATTTAACCAACAAGCATTGCTCTCTCTGGGGAAAACAGAATGGGAGGTGTAGTTCCTTGCATAATTGACAGAAAAGCCTTTTTATTCTTTATAATGGAAGGCGCAGAGTTGTTCCTGAAAGACTGTTAAAATATAATTGCCGTAGTTTTCGCTCCATAAGACGCACCTAGTTTTTAGAGGAGGAAAGGGGGAAAGCCCCATTTTGGGGGATCAGCTCACAGTTGTGCAGCTTCTTTTGCAGAAGGGAAAATCCCCTTTTTTTGAGGATCAGCTCAAAGTTGTTGAGCTTACTTTGCAAAGGGAAAAAATCCTGTTTTTATGGGGTTCAACTCACAGTTCTGTAGCTTCTTTAGGAAAGGAAAGGGAGCCGTTTCTACAGTTTTCTGACAGATCTAATCAGCCAGTCAGCAGAACATTCAACAATGGAGGCCTGGGCAAGGGGGCGGGGCCAGAAAGGGAGCCAGCGATCAACCACACATTCGCTCCACAAGATGCACAGACATTTCCCCTTACTTTTTAGGAGGAAAAAAGTGCGTCTCAAGGAGCAAAAAATACGGTAACACATAGACAACCATTGAAACAAGACATTCAGGACCAAGAAGCAATATGCAGATCACCAGAAAAGCACATTTCGCAATTATAATTGGAGCAAAAACCATTTTCTTACTTAGGAATGGATGATGGCCAAATAGAAATATGTTCTGCGGTAATATCATTCACAATGTCTTCCTAGAAGAGGAAAGAATATGATATGGGAAATGAGTCCGAGAGGCAGACATCAAAGTCAAATATTTATGATAAGAAGAGTACTGCACTTACCCGAACATTATGAAGCTTGACAAACAAAGATAATATTGTTGTCAAAACTAGAGGCTCCTATAGCAGAAAAACAAAAGTACATGATACAATGCTTCTTTTCAGTGTCAGGAAAATCCAGTTTTTCTTTGCAAACTTTCAAAATGCTTATACAACTTTGAAACAAAATCTATATACATAGCCTCTTAGATTACTGATGACATAGAATCATAGAGTTGGAAGAGACCACAAGGGCCATCGAGTCCAACCCCCTGCCAAGCAGGAAACACCATCAGAACACTCCTGACATATGGTTGTCAAGCCTCTGCTTAAAGACCTCCAAAGAAGGAGACTCCACCACACTCCTTGGCAGCAAATTCCACTGTCGAACAGCTCTTACTGTCAGGAAGTTCTTCCTAATGTTTAGGTGGAATCTTTTTTCTTGTAGTTTGGAACCATTGCTCCGTGTCCGCTTCTCTGGAGCAGCAGAAAACAACCTTTCTCCCTCCTCTATGTGACATCCTTTTATATATTTGAACATGGCTATCATATCACCCCTTAACCTCCTCTTCTCCAGGCTAAACATGCCCAGCTCCCTTAGCCGTTCCTCATAAGGCATGGTTTCCAGGCCTTTGACCATTTTGGTTGCCCTCCTCTGGACACGTTCCAGTTTGTCAGTGTCCTTCTTGAACTGTGGTGCCCAGAACTGGACACAGTACTCCAGGTGAGGTCTGACCAGAGCAGAATACAGTGGCACTATTACTTCCCTTGATCTAGATGCTATACTCCTATTGATGCAGCCCAGAATTGCATTGGCTTTTTTAGCTGCCGCGTCACACTGTTGGCTCATGTCAAGTTTGTGGTCAACCAAGACTCCTAGATCCTTTTCACATGTACTGCTCTCAAGCCAGGTGTCACCCATCTTGTATTTGTGCCTCTCATTTTTTTTGCCCAAGTGCAATACTTTACATTTCTCCCTGTTAAAATTCATCTTGTTTGTTTTGGCCCAGTTCTCTAATCTGTCAAGGTCGTTTTGAAGTGTGATCCTGTCCTCTGGGGTGTTAGCCACCCCTCCCAGTTTGGTGTCATCTGCAAATTTGATCAGGATGCACTTGAGTCCATCATCCAAGTCGTTGATAAAGATGTTGAATAAGACGGGGCCCAAGACAGAACCCTGTGGCACCCCACTAGTCACTCTTCTCCAGGATGAAGAGGAACCATTGATGAGCACCCTTTGGGTTCGGTCAGTCAGCCAGTTACAAATCCACTGAGTGGTAGCATAGTCAAGACCGCATTTTACCAGCTTCTTTACAGGAATATCATGGGGCACCTTGTCAAATGCCTTCTGAAATCAAGGTAGGCTACATCCACTGCGTTCCCTTCATCTACCAGGCTTGTAATTCTGTCAAAAAACGAGATCAGGTTAGTCTGACACGACTTATTTTTCAGAAATCCATGCTGACTATTGGTGATCACAGTATTCCTTTCTAGGTGCTCACAAACTGTTTGCTTAATGATCTGCTCCAGAATCTTCCCTGGTATTGATGTCAGACTGACTGGGTGGTAATTATTTGGGTCCTCTCTTTTCCCCTTTTTGAAAATAGGGACAACATTTGCCCTTCTCCAGTCTGCCGGGACTTCGCCTGTTCTCCAGGAATTCTCAAAGATGACTGCCAGTGGTTCTGAGATCACATCTGCCAGTTCTTTTAATACTCTTGGATGCAGTTCATCTGGCCCTGGAGACTTGAATACATCTAAACTAGCCAAGTATTCTTGTACTATCTCCTTAGTTATTCTGGGCTGTGTTTCCTCTGCTGAATCATTTGCTCCAAATTCTTCAGGTCGGTCATTGTTTTCTTTATCGGAGAAGACTGAGGCAAAGAAGGCATTGAGGAGTTCAGCCCTTTCTGTGTTCCCTGTTTGCATTTCACCATCTTCTCCTCTGAGTGACCCCACTGTTTCTTTGTTCTTCCTTTTGCTACGAACATACCCACAAAAGCCTTTTTTGTTGCTTTTAACCTCTCTAGCAAGCCTGAGTTCATTCTGTGCTTTAGCTTTTCTGACTTTGTGTCTACACGTGCTGGCTATTTGTCTGAATTCCTCTTTGGTGGTTCCCCCCCTTTTCCATTTTTTGTACACATCCTTTTTTAATCTTAACTCAGTTAAAAGTTCTTTAGATAGCCACCCTGGCTTCTTTAGGCACCTTGCATGTTTCCGTCTCATTGGTATTGCCTGAAGCTGTGCTTTTACTATCTCCCTCTTAACAAACTCCCAGCCATCATGAACTCCCTTTCCTTTTAGTATTACTGTCCATGGGATCTCACCCAGCACTTCCCTAAGTTTTATGAAGTCGGCTTTCCTAAAGTCAAGAAATTGAGTCCTAGTATGCTTGGCTGCTCCTTTCCGCTGTATAGTAAACTTCAGAAGAGCATGATCACTCACGCCTAATGATCCTTCCACTTCTACACCACTAACCAGGTCATCAACATTGGTTAGGACCAGATCTAAAATGGCTGTTCCTCTTGTTGCTTCTCCCACTTTCTGGACAATGAAGTTTTCTGCAAGGCCAGTGAGGAATCTGTTTGACCTTATGCTCTTGGCTGAGTTTGATATCCGGGTAATTTAAGTCCCCCATTACTACTATCTCCCTTCCTTTTGCATGCTTGGCCATCTGTTCCAGGAAGGCATCTCTATGTCCTCCGTTTGGCTTGGGGATCTATAGTAAACTCCCACAATGAGGTCCCTGTTATTCATCTCTCCCTTAATTTTGACCCAAATGCTCTCACTTTGGCTTTGAGGTTCTAAATCTTGGATCTCTTCACAGGTATACACATCCCTGACATATAACGCCACTCCTCCTCCTTTCTTGTCTGGTCTGTTTCTCTGAAATAGATTGTAACCCTCCATTATTACATTCCAGTCGTGGGACTTATCCCACCAGGTTTCAGTGATGCCTATTATGTCATATTTAGTTTGCTGTACCAAGAGCTCAAGCTCATCTTGTTTATTACCCATGCTTTGCACATTAGTGTACAGACATTGAAGTTCATTAATCATTCCCCCGTGTCTCTTATTTAAGGATTTTTTCCTCCCACCACTAGGTCTGCGTGCTGTTTGCTCCATTTGGTCTATGACATTTGGATGATCATGTTCATCAATTGATAGACTCCTACCTTCAGGAGCACTGTCTTCCTCCCCCACATTAGTCAGTTTAAAGCCCTCCTGATGAGGTTTCTGAGATTTTTGGCAAAAACATTCCTCCCAACCGTTGTGAGGTGCAGCCCATCGCTTGCCAGAAGTCCATCTTCAAGAAACTGCAGTCCGTGATCTAAGAATGCAAACCGTTCCTGTTTACACCATTTGCGAAGCCAGCTGTTCACTTCCACTATTTTTCTCTCTCTCCCTGGGCCACGTCGTTCAACTGGGAGGACAGATGAGATGACAATTTGTGCATTTAATTGCTTCAATTTCCTGCCCAGAGCCTCATAGTCTCTTTTGATCTTCTGGAGGCTATTGCTTGCAGTGTCATTGGTTCCCACATGAACCAAGAGGAAGGGGTATTTGTCAGTGGGTTTTATGATTCCTTGCAGTTGTTCAGTTACATCTTGGATCTTAGCCCCGGGGAGACAGCACACTTCTGAGACATCTTGTCAGGCCCACAGATCACTGCTTCTGTTCCCCTCAGTAGGGAATCCCCTATCACCACTACACACCTCCTCTTAGGTTTGGTCGGGGTTCTTCCATGATCTGTCCGTTCCAAGGTCGCCTGCACATTCCCTGAGGACTGACTTTGCTGCTCATCTTGATATACCTGATCGACTGTAACGAGGGAGAGATCCTCAAATGGAGTCTGCTCTTCGTCTTCCATTCTAGGGGAGAGGACCTCAAAGCGATTGTGTATTTCTAAACAATCAGAGCGAACCCTGGGCCTCCTACTTCTTTGAGTCACGTTTCTCCATATATCTGGCTCCTGTGTTGGTGAACTAGCCTCCTTCTCAGGGGAGTCCCCTGTCTCCTCCTTGGTGGAGACGGTGTGCTCTGTTGCTTCCAAGAAGAGCTCCAGCTCTCTAATTCTTTGGAGCGTAGCCACACGTTCCTCCAGTTGCTGGACTTTGTCTTTTAAGAGGGCAATCAACATGCAATTGCTGCAGGTAAAGCTGCCTGCAACCTTTGGCAAGATGGCAAACATTGTGCAGGAACCGCAGGCGACTGCAGCTGTTCCCTCACTCTCCATCTTGAGAACGTGTCGTTGGGGCTGGCTACAGTGGTCCTCCATCATAAGAAGCGTGCAGACAGGACAAGTAACTCCCCCCCCAAAAAAACCCTAGGTCTCCCCCAACAAACGTTTGAGACTAGCTCCCCTAAATCTAAAGATAGATCAAATTGCGCGCGCCACCAGGCGCGCAACGCTGCCCTACAAGCTCTGATAAGCTCCTCCCACAGCTAATCACCTACCTCAACAGAAACCCTGCCCCCTCTGACCTTTGCACAGGGAGAACAGCTAATCAGCCACAAGAAACACACACAGGAGAAAAACCCTTTTTGCTCCTTCTTCAGCCGCTGCCCTACAAGCTCTGATAAGCTCCTCCCACAGCTAATCACCTACCTCAACAGAAACCCTGCCCCCTCTGACCTTTGCACAGGGAGAACAGCTAATCAGCCACAAGAAACACACACACATGAGGATATTACATGTCGTAGAAAATTATACAACTTCACACACAGGTTAAGGCCATTTTGCAAGAGATGCGTGTCATTCTTTGCATTTCTCAAGTCTAAATAATAAAAAAGCTGCATGGCCTATGATGCACACTTGATTAAAACGACTGCCTTTCCAAATCTCACCAACATTTAAAAATATGGCACTGTACAGAACAGGCGTTCTTGCAATTACTTGTGAAAATATATTTAAGTAGCAATTCTTAGGTAAGTTACCCAAGCTATTTATCTGTAGGCAAAAATTTATATGGCCAGCTGCATGTTTAGGATTGGGCTAGTAGTATTCCTTCTATTCAGAACAGGGAGCTTGTTTTCTACCACTGCACTGTTGTTTCTAGAAAGTCTGGTGTATATTATTGGTAATATACAATATATAGCTAAGCCTGGATAGCTCAGAACATGGTGCTGGTAATGCAAATGTTGCAGGTTTGATCCCCAGATGGTACAGCTGCATATTCCTGCATTGTAGGGGGCTGTACTAGATGATTCTCAGAATCCCTTCCAATTCTACAATTCTGTGATTCTATAATTTTCATTCTATGTATTTCTCAGTTTGTGGAGTCAAATGCAGCCTCTTTGTTAAATCAATGATAAAACAAGCAACCTAAACAATAGAGGCAGAGTCAATTTGAAAAAGGGGACTGTCCACTGAGCACACAGAAGTAGTCACCCATCTCTCTGGAGTTTGATTGATTTGCTTCAGTTTATTACATTTATTCTAGCATCTATCTGGAATTTGGCAAACTCATCCTGACAAAGGGGAATGCATCTCCTGTTACAACTCCCTTTGAAAGAAGGATGAGGAAATAACACATTTCTCAAGAGAAAGATAATATGGAGAGGGTTGGTAGTTTTAAATACCTGGGCACTTACATCTCTGAGGACCTCTCATGGACTGCAAATATTAATATGGTTGTGAGGAAGGTGCAGGGGAGGTTGTATTTCCTGAGAATGCTCAGAGGATTGAATCTATCTCAGCACCTACTTCTGTCCTATTATCATAGTACCATTGAGAGTGTCTTAACCTATAGTATATTATCGTGGTATGGGAGCAGCTCTGGAATGGATAAAAAAAGCTTTACAGAGAATAATTAAAATTGCCCAGAATGTTATTGGGCTCCAACTACCAACCCTGGATGAGATCTTCACGTCTCGCAGCTTGAAGAAGTCACACAATATCCTGAGAGATCCCACCCATCCTGCTCACAACCTCTTTGAACTGTTGCCTTCGGGCAGAAGATACAGGACAATGAAAACACGAACCACACGCCTTCTGAATAGTTTCTATCCAAGAGCTCTGATTGCACTAAATAATGATCTCAGGGCCAGTTGTAAGAAATAGCAAGCAGTGAGTAGTAAGGAATGAGATAGGTTTTAGGTTATGCTATGCTTCTAATAGGTTGTGTTATATTCTGGATTATGTATGTTTTAATAGATTATGTCTGAATAGGATGAGAGTGTTGGAGATACGTGTAAATGTGTATGTGAATCCGGTCTTGGGTGTTTGATTTTCGTTGTTGTGTATACTGTGTATATACGGACAATGACAATAAATTTATCTATCTATCTATCTATCTATCTATCTATCTATCTATCTCCGCCTGCAAAATATTTTCCTGCTACAATTGGTTTTTTTACTGGGTTAGTCAATTGCAAAAACTTTAACTCCAAACTCACCCGCAACTTTTTGATAAAAGAGAGCAGCTCACTCCTAAATAATAGAAGACATGTGGTTACTGTTATCAATTATTTAAAGTAATTCATTATTTATATTTATTCCATTTATTTGTAAAAGGTTTTAAAAGCAAATTTTAATGCAACAGGAACTACAATGTACAATCAACCATCAGACCTGAACCAAAATGCTGAAGTATATCTTCAACCCCAGAAAAGGGTGCTATAAACTCTAAGAGGCTCAAATAAGCAGGTTAGTTTACTCTTTCCCCTCCCCACCCATGTATTCAATTAATGCTATGCAATAATTAATTTAATTAGAATCAATTTAGGGGTGGAGCAATGTTGTAGCTCTTTCTAATGTTGGCTACAGGTACACCCATGTTCAGAAGACACCTATTTTGGCTTTGAGTTGTGTTTTTTTTTTAAAACTATAGCAACTTACCTGTACATTATGCCCAACGTTGAGTCTCTCTGCTTTATTAAGCTCACTCTGCCATCATTCCCTCGTTTGTGTTGGTTGGTTACACTGCAGATCTGTACAACCACCTCCCAAAGGTCTTTTGCTGCCCGTCTACTTTCTTTGGGTCCAGGAAGATCTTTACATGTGGCAGCCAAAAGCTGTCCAAGCTAAGCAAAACACACCACCAAGAAGGAACAGTCAGTCTTTGAAAACTCTCAAGGCACGCTGTTTCTTTTTCCAGCAATCTATGCCTGGTGACAGCTAGGACATCAAATCTGGCAATGAAATCCTCAGCTACACAACCCAGAGACCTACTTCGGGGAAACCCAAAGTTGCTTATGCATGTCCAGAATGTTTTATTCTTTCCTGGCAGCAGACAAACTCTTACACCTCATATAACATGTGCTTTTGGAATTTAGAATTTCAACAAGTTTAGCACATACCACATTTTGTGAATCTTTGTACTTTTGTCCATTTACTGTTTTTATGTTTCCCAATTTGAACTATCAAATGGTGATTTTCTTGAGTCAAAATGAGAGCACCCCTAAACATTATTTCAGAAAAAAAGCACTGTGTGTACCGTATTTTTCGCTGCCTAAGACACACCTGACCATAAGACGCACCCAGTTTTTAGAGGGGGAAAGCAAGAAATAAAATATTCTGCGCAGAGCATGTAAGCAACTCTCGCTTTTCTTGCTTTAAACCTTTCCATCCCTCCTCCCGCTTCACTGAGAAGCCAGCAGAGCAAGCTGCGTAGCTCTCACTGAAGCCAGCAGAGCAAGAGCGATAGCTGCGCAGCGCCTCTTCTTCTGCTGGCTTCCCAGCAAAGCGGGATGAGGGATGAAAGGGAGCCCTTACAAGGGACCACTGAGCAGAGCCCGGCAGCGGCTCTTGCTGACTTTACCAGGTGTGGGAAGGGACAGAGGGCAGTCCGTCAGTCCCTTCTCCCACCTTGCGGGAAAAACCCCCAAGAGCCGCACACACACTCCAAGCGGCTCTTTAAAGGGAGCACTGAGCAGAGCCTCCCACCTGCATTCGCTCCATAAGACACACACACATTTCCCCTTACTTTTTAGGAGGGAAAAAGTGTGTCTTATGGAGCGAAAAATATGGTATGTGTATATGTATATGTACGGGTGTATCTATATCTATATGCAATCTATATCCATATCTAGACGAGTTAAAGCAAATGTTGTTGAAAAATAAAGTTCCATTAATTTGGGAAGAATTTGAACAGAATAACAGGTAAGGTCTGGAGACAGCTTAGGATTTATACAATTTCAAATGCATTGGTAGTCAGTTCCAAAACATGCCTTACCTTCACGTAAGGATTGGTTTGAACCAGTGGGAGAGGAACTTGCATCGTTAAGTACTCATTCTCCCTCCAATTCAACAAAAAGGCAACGCATTCCTCTGCTACAACTTGTCGAAGTGGAATATCTAAAACAATATTTTTAAAGAGCAACTGATTAGATACTTTTAACATCTTATATGTTTACAAGCATACCATGTTTATTTGTTTGAGGAAATTTATATACCGCGTTATTGCAGTCAAACCTCTAAGTCATTTGTTTACAAGAAACATTAAAATTATCATTAAGAAGCTAAAATCAGTTAAAACATTTAAATATAATTAAAATTGACAGCAATAAAGATTGAAGTGCATCAATGTTACTTCAAGCATCCTGTTGAAATCCTTCCCCCAAGCACCAGGATTGGAGAATACAAATAAAGTCATTCACTCGGATTACAAGCTAATATCTATCAGTTGTGGAGTATTTCCCCTCCTCTGATCCTAAGCTTCTGAAGAAGTTTTCTCACATAATTAGCCAAGCATTCTTACCAGGAACCCTCATTTCTAAGTAACCTCGAACTCTGCTGATCAGGTTAGAGGGGGGTGTTTCTCCCAAAAGCCCTGCTCCTGCTTCATGGGAATAAATGTCCAAAAGTAGCACCTCGTTCAGCATGACTTGGCGTAGCTTTGGAGAAAACTCTGTCACAAGTTCAAGGCAAGCGGCAAAAAGCTGTTTTGCATGGACAAAATCCTGTAATAATAATAATTTAAAAAAAACAGTGTGAGGAGTTTGCCTATTTCTCTTCTAGTTGCACGTAGAGTGGGGGTTTTTGGGGGGGACGATGACAGTAGCTACATTCATGTACAGTGGTACCTCGGGTTGAGTACTTAATTCGTTCCAGAGGTCCGTTCTTAACCTGAAACTGTTCTTAACCTGAAGCACCACTTTAGCTAATGGGTCCTCCTGCCGCCGCCGTGCCGCCGGAGCCCAATTTCTGTTCTTATCCTGAAGCAAACTTCTTAACCTGAAGCACTATTTCTGGGTTAGCGGAGTGTGTAACCTGAAGCGTATATAACCTGAAGCGTATGTAACCCGAGGTACCACTGTACTACAACAAAAAGTCCAGAGTCCTGTAATAAAACATTTAGCCTACAGAAGCACATAATGCAACATGCTTGCTAAAGTGGTGGTTTGTTTTGGTGGAGGCAAAGAGAATAATTAAATTCCACACTCATGGTTTTGGTTGCTGCTAAGAAGGCTGGGATAAAAATCAATGGTGTCCATGCCCCCATACCCTATGAAGATCACTGTGCTGCATCATGACTGTCTATCACATGACTATCTCCATCCTGTCTTAAAGGACTAGTAGGCTTTTGAAATTATTACTTTGAACCACAGAAACTGAAATCAACCCATAGAAAATAAGGAAAGTCAAAGTAGTAGGTTTTTAAATATCTAAATATTGCATGGAGCACAATGTTTTCATAATTGCCTTGCTCTGTGCAGCAATGCAGGCTATGGAGCCAGCTACGCCTCTTTCTCAGTTGTGAGAACAGATCTGCCCAGAAAAGGCAGAACAATTCCAGAGCACCTATTGCTGATATACAGTGGGAAACCCATCCACAAACCTATCCCACCCCACTTGAAAGGCCAGTAGCCTTCAGGCAAAAGGAACATGGAACAAATTAGGCGCACAGCCTAAAATTACAACAGTCAGCCACACTTCCCTCTCATAACGCTGGTGGCTTTATGTGCAACTCAAATATGCCATTTGGGCCCTAAGACCAAGACACTGGAAATCGCAGTGAAGGGAACAACCACGACGAATAGGAAAGTGGAACCATCTTTTTAAAAAAACACCACATGCTTAATCTCCAACAACATACTACTCAGTCCTAGTAATAGTTATTAGTAGCATTCCATAATGGTAATTGGCAAGATTCTTATTAGCAAGATAATGAATACCTCACCTTGACTGTACTGCAGTGTAGCCCCTTTGCCATAAGGATGTAGACCAAATCCCTGGTCAAATTATCTTTGATCCCTAGGATTACATTGCCGTAAACATTTGGCACTTCCCACTAAGAAAAAGCAACAACACAGAAATCAATAACTGTAACATTTAAACAATTTTCCGTATTTTTCCATGTCTTAGACGAGGTTTTTTTGACTCAAGAATCATCTCAAAAAACTGGGGTTGTCCTATACACAGATAATGCAGCCTGCCAGCTGGTTGGTGGATGCGCAATTCCCTCCTCCATGCTGCTGTGGGAAGCGTGTGCTCTAAGGAGCTTACTTTGCCAACCCCTAGTAACAGCCCTACTGGGGTGGGGTGATTGTGCTCATGCAATTCCCCCTAAAAAAAGCTCAACAACTTTGGGCCATCTCCCCTCATTTTCTTTAAATTTAGTCCCCAAAAATAGGGGCCATCTTATACATGGGGGTGTCTTATACAGTGGTGCCTCGCAAGACGAAATTAATCCATTCCGCGAGTCTCTTCGTCTAGCGGTTTTTTCGTCTTGCGAAGCAAGCCCATTGACGGCTTAGCGGCTTAGCGCTATTAGCGGCTTATCGGATCAGCTGATAAGCGGCTTAGCAGCTTAGAAAAAGGGGGGGAGGGGGAAAAAACCGCAGGAACTCGCAAGACATTTTCGTCTTGCGAAGCAAGCCCATAGCGAAATTTGTTTTGTGAAGCGCCTCCAAAATGGAAAACCCTTTCGTCTAGTGGGTTTTCCGTCTTGCGAGGCATTCGTCTTGCGGGGCACTACTGTAAACGGAAAAATACGGTAGTCAAAAAATTAAAAGTACCTTGTTAGAAACTGTCCAGAACTGGCGTTCTGATGTCATGCCATGCAATTCAATTAAAATTTGGCGGATCCTCCAGGGATCAGCTGATAATATAAGCTGATGTTCAAGCTGACCAATATTCACACTTGCTGAGGCTGGAAGAGAAAGTATCACGGAGGTCAATGAGCAATTTATTATATTGAGTTTTCCCTGAACCAAGCTATAATTAACTGGAGGCAACAGACAAAAGATTAACATTTTTAAGATAAGATGGATCCACTAAAGATGCTTTTATTTTACACCAAAATGAAATCACTTTAATCAATGCTATCCACCATATAAATGTTTGAATGTACAGTGCTAATGTCACTGCCATACATAGACACAGACATACACAGAAACCTTCAGGGGGCATCAAGACTCTTTGTAGTCATAGCCCTCAGGACACATTAATTTTGGATTCCCTAAAAACGTTACACTTCTGTACCTACCTACCTACCTACCTACCTACCAACCAACCACACATCCACACTGTATTCAGTCAGTCATCCTTTTCAAGATGGGGAAAATGAAATTTCTGCACTGGGTTACAACAATAAACGAATAGACTCTTGGGCTCGATAAACAGTCTCAAAGAGAATCTCAGTCTCAGAAATACGGCATGACAGCAATATCCCACTGTTTCACATAATGCCCAAGATGATGCCTCTCTCCCGCTCTAAGCTCTCCAACTCAACTCCCAAGTAAATATGGGTCATCCTAGCTGCAGCTCAGAAATCCACATAAGTCCAATTCTGTGCCTCCTTGAATGAAGCTGGGAAGGCAAGCAGAAAGATCTCTTTCCTGCTCCCAGGAGCCCCTTGAGAGATTGCATGCTTGGTTCTACCACTCTCATTTCTGCCCTGAAGGGCCAGTAGCCCTTAAAGCAAAAGACAATAACACCATCTTCACAACCTAGCAGCGGCTAGTCCCATTATCTCAACTCTTTCAAGCCAGAGTGCAGCAAGCAACAGTCCTCTACTGACTACAGGTGTGCAGTTTTGATTTTTCACTCAGATGCTTGCCAGGGAGATAACTACCGCAGATTGAGTAGTGAACTGCAGGCCTGTTGATATCCCATATTGAGCTGGAACCCCTAGCACCTGGTAGTCAGAAGTGCATGGCTTCGGAATATGCAGGTTGCAATGTTAGCCATCTATGATGGCTAACAGGAATTTACAATAACTGCCAAAACACATACTATAGCAACTTGTTGCATAAGCCGATTACATATTTGCTCAGGGCTTAACTTACTGCAGGACTGTCATTTTTCTTCAGAAAAAAGCTATCTATGAATATTTTAAGTGGGAGGGTGGGGAAATAACCTGGAATATCATAAAATGAAGTTATAGGCTTAGTGCCTAAGTTGACTCGAGGCGACCTTTTCCTCATTTGATCAATAAGCAGCTTTCGTTCATCATCTTTCAGCAATGCTATGAAGAGCTCATGGGAGGAAATCATGAAGACAAGTTGGAGGTCTTCCAAACCCAAACAGAGATTTCTGTAAAAAAAACAATCAAAGGTCTCATTAAGCAAAGATTAGCAGAAAGAGAAATTGCAACACTTTGTGTAGTTTGTAGTGGCAGGACATTTGGAAAATTCATTCAAGTATGTTTTTAAACAAGGGGCTATTCACTAATCACTGCACTTACAGTGAATCATGCCAGGTGTCCAACTGACCACATGAGAAAGATAGCTGTTGAGACACTGGTCTCTTGTGTAGCAACAGCTAAGGAAATCAGCAGGTTTTAATTACAACTGCCTTTTGAATCACCTACCTAGAGTGGATCATGGCAATGAACAAAAAGCATTCTACGTAAGAGTTATTTAGCTTAGGTTTGACCACGAATTACACCAGCAGTTATCTCCCCACCTTTTAGAAGTGGCACATGTGGGAATTTGTTGAAGCTGAGAAAACCTCTGAGGGCTATTTAGCTTACAGACAAACACTATTATGTTGTTTCTTCCTTGGTACCAATGATATCTTAGGACCTGATATACTTAGCACTTAACTACTTCCCTGAATGAAAGATACTAATCAACTTTTTAAGGAGGACTGCAAGTAATCTAATATTGCATACTTACTTCAGAAAATAGGCCATTTTCCTTTTTGAGGATTCTGAAGCACTTTCTACTTGTATTGATTTTGAACATACCTGCAAAGTCGAAATACTGAATTGAGCTTCAGAGAAAAATTAAGTAAGCTTACTTAAAACAAAAACAAAAGCACACACATTTAATTTTTTTTCTCATATTGCATATACTCCTTCAGAAAATAGACATTTTCATAAGGTCCCTCAAGAGTATGCAAAAGAGGAGTAATAAAGATATCATGCTAGCCACTGAGGAAAAAACATTTTAATAACAACTGTATAAAATGTTATAAGATCCAAGATGGATTTGGTGGTTCATGAGAACAGCACCTCGACACAAATGCAGCCCTGCATGCTACTGAATGTCTGAATCAACCCCATGAAAGAGCAGATATTTACCTGAAGTAGTTGTCAAGGTAGACTTAAAGCTAGCCAGCAGATAACCTTTTCACATTCATAACATTAGTAAAGACGTTCATTTGGGTGAGGACAATCTGAAAACATACTGTGTATTGTGGCTTCCACATGCTGGTTGTGTACCTTCGGAAGCAGTTAAGTGTATACACTCAATTGTCTGATAACTCTAACCAATAATTAAAACGTTAAGGAGATGTATCTAGTCAACCAATCTTCTACCCAATACCATAACTGAACAGGCTAATGATTTCATAGCCACAAAACTAAGTAACACATATTTTAAAAGTAAGTAGTACCCATTAGTTCAGATGCAACATTGAAAAGCAGCTTAGAAAACAGTTTAAGCAGATATGCCTAAAACTAAGGACAATGCCATACCTCTAGGAGAAAGTCTATTTTTTCTTTGGTGGGTCTAAGAAACAGCTGGTTAAAGTGGACACCGACTGGTCGGCCTTGCATTACATCACAAACACTGTTGCACACACACACCTTGAAACATATTTCTTCCAAGACATCATTCCTAGAAAAATACGGAAAGTTCACACGCTGTTAGAAGAAAAGCACATAAAAGCACACAAGGGACAGTTCTTACACTCCAGAATGCAGCTTGACTGCCCAGAAGGGGCTACTGCAGAAGCAAGTTTGAAAAAGGTATTGATGATGGACAGTAAGATATGGGGCAAACAATTCATCCTTCGCATTCCAGCCATTCTCTTGTTTGTTTGCTTGTTTGTTTGGTTTATTTCATAAAATTTATGCACTTGAATGGTAAAAAATCTCAAAGCCCATTTATCATCAGGATAGAAGACAGAGATTATGAATGTGGCATCAGGACTGTGGATAGATATACACCAGGGGTCAGCAACCTTTTCCAGCCATGGGCTGGTCCACCGTCCCTCAGACCATGTGGTGGGCCGGAGTATATTTTGGGAGGGGGGGCGGGAAATGAACAAATTCCTATGCCCCACAAATAACCCAGAGATGTTCCTCAATGAGGCAACATAAAATACAGCTTCTTAACTCTTTTTTGGAAGAAATAAAGACAGAAAGCTTATGCTTCAAACCTAGTGGGGGGGGGGGGGATTCGTCAAATGCATTTTGAATGCTTACAAGTTAGCCCTGCACTGAACCAATGAAACATTTTAATTCTTTTCACACTAAGGGAATAGTAGGGACCAGACACCTAGGATTATTCAATTCCTGCTTGAAATGCTGTTCTAATAATGAAAAGCAAGTAATTCAACATTTTAAAAATAATGTGAACTACAAGCAAATCAGGCCAAATTACCTCGGAGTTTTAAGTTGTCAACCATGGGCTGAAAGTACCAGCTGGCTTGGAACTGGACTGAGCCAACCGCTCGGAAATCTATACCTTCTGCCTGGCCTTAACTGTTAAGCAACATGTGCATCGGAATGATTCATTCAAGTTATTTCTCACCCTTGCTGAGCTTTCTGGGAGAGTTCCCTGAGAACTGATTGCCTGAACTGAACAGGTAAACTGGGTGTTCGGTTATCTTCAAGGAAAATCTTCACTAGTTCCTGAAGTACATGCAGAGAGAAGATGAATCAGTTTGACAATATATGGCAAGACGGAATAGTTTCAAAGTTAGCTGGAACCGGTTTACTGGATACTGCAACAACAACTCAACTTATCTATATTAACTTAACTTATACAGATGTGAAATGTTATTTTTCATTGTTTTGAACTTAAAAACATGTCAGTATATAAAGCGTGCTGTGAAAATCAGAATATGAAAAGGTTTTAAAAGTATAATGAACTTTTTTTTGTTATTTATGTAACCAATTGAATACAATACAAAATTAAAAGAGAGACAGCTTTGGTTCTATCCGGTTTTGATTCTCAAGAGAATAACAATTCTTATATACAGCATTCTACTTAATAATATTCTGCTTACTACTAATAATATACTTGAGGAATTGGGACGCGGGTGTCATTCTGGTCTAAACCACTGAGCTTCTTGGGCTTGCTGACTGGAAGGTTGGCAGTTCGAATCCCCGTGACGGGGTGAGCTCCCGTTGCTCTGTCCCAGCTTCTGCTAACCTAGCAGTTTGAAAGCATGCCAGTACAAGTAGATAAATAGGTACTGCTGCGGTGGGAAGGTAAACAGCGTTTCCATGCGTTCTGGCTTCTGTCACGGTGTTCAGTTGCACCAGATGTGGTTTAGTCATGCTGGCCACATGACCTGGAAAGCTGCCTGTGGACAAACACCAGCTCCCTCAACCTGAAAAGCAAGATGAGCGCCGTACCCCGTAGTTGCCTTTGACTGGACTTAATCACCTAGGGGTCATTTATTGTTTACCTTTTTACCTTACTTGAGGAATAAGCAAGCAGACTAATATAAGGATCACATGATGTGCAATTCAAGCTTTACCTGATAATTGCCAGATCTTAAACAGCTATGGATTTGACTGTAAGGAGTTGAAGGCTGTGAAGTATTGTCAGAAGGTGCAAGAACTCCACAAGCTTGGCAGTAACCAGCTAACCTTTTTTCATCTATGATGCAATGAAGAGAAGAGCCAATCTGTAAGAAATATCCAATTTGTATCAGTAACTTTAAAATAATTCATTATTTAAGACAAATGTCTTCAAAGGCTATATATGATGAAATCATTTCCTAAATGTATATACATTATGCATTGCATGTTTGAATGGGGTCATTACATGTTGCAATGGAAAACTCAGTTTTCTTGTACTTAAGACAAAGGATCAGAAAACCCAAACAGGTAAACCCAAATAGCTCACAGGATATATCTAGTTAAAGTGAGCACTAGATTGCATTGCATGAATGTGAAATATTTGGTTACACATGCACAAACTGAAATGAGCTATCTATTGTTGAATGACTTACCTTCGAAATCAGTTCCTTGGTTCTAAAAAATTTCTCTCTGGCATTTCCATAAAGAGCAGAATCTGTGGAACCTTGCTGAAAATAGATGGCACCTAAATCGTAGCAGACCTGAAACACAAACAAGTAGCATTTCTTTCAAAATTATACTTTTTGTTTCTTACACTGTGGGAACATAAATCTATGTTGAAAGTGCAGGATATAAATTATCCAAACAAACAAAACTATGGTAGATATATAAAATCTCTGTGTCCGCCACAATCTTTGAGAAAAGCTTGAAGGAAAAGGTTGACTATGCTCAGAGTGTTGAAGACTCTGTGGTACATATTTGCTTAAATATGTGTTTTCCTTCTATTTCCAACAATTGGAAAATATCCAAATTGAATTTAGTAATAATTGGGAAAGGAACAGAGGCCTAGAGATAATTGTGAGACTCCAAATTTGAAGCTTACTTTTTGTAAACCACTTTGAAGTTTAATACACATTCAAGTGATATTTCATATTTAATTATTTCATAAAATGTATATAAGCTTAGAAGCCACAGGTAAATCAAGGAAGCTTGAATATAGAATAATAGTGGTGCTTTGAGGCACCATGAATTGCATCATAAGCACCACCACCACATTTCAGCAGCTATGTTTTCAGGCAAAATGTCTGACATACCTGACACTGCAGTTCCTCAGCACTGATGTTGAATCCCGCTGTGGAACTCTCTGTTTCTCCATTAACCGCACCAGGTTCCATGGCTAGCAAATCTAGAGTCCGTATTGTGTGAATATAAAGATCTTTATTTAATTTGAGTGCTCCTTCTAAGACCAGAATGGAATCAGCAGCCTGTTCTTTTAGCTGTAACGACCCAAAGAAATGTATGTATCTAGTTATTATTGCCACTTATTATTCAATGTGTTCATTATATTTAGAATATTTAGCAGAAAATTCTCCTTTACTCCATAAGCAGCATAGGATCTTACTAACTTAGTTAACCCCAAACAATAACCCTTTAATTTGCTTCCGGTTCAGATTAGCTTGCACACTTCAGAAGTAACACCACAGTCCTAAACATGCTCATCCAGAAGCATGAATTCAATCATGCTGAATTCAATCACAATTTTCAACCAGGCTTTGGCTGATTAAAATTATACACCAGCTTTAAATGTGCCTGTGAGAAGAGAAGATTATTGTTGCTTTTGTTTCAATTATTTACTTGTGCTTTTATCTTGTATTTTATTCTGTGAACCGCCCTGACATCTTGTGATGAAGGGTGGTAAATAATTTTAATAAATAAATAAAAATATGAATGAATGAGTGAATAAGACCAGTAACTTGTGAAAAGAGCCTGGCTCTTTCTTCCTGTGCTTTTGTGGCCTAGTTCCTTGCACCACAATACACATACATCAGAAAATTTCCTTCGGGGTGGGGAGCTGCATCTGTCCGGCAGACCAGATCATTATGTGTCCCACCCCCTTCCAGGTAGAGTTTGACGGGTCCGTCAACTGACCTCACAAATGACGCCAGGTGATCTTTTAGCCCAAAGTCACCTCTAGAAGCCCCCTTTAAAGCACTATTCACACAGCGCTTTGCATAGGGTTTTACAGACACTGCCAATCAGCTAATCCCTGAGACAGGTTTTTATCTATCCCATACCTGACATCGTATATGACACAAGGTGTAGGAGCAGGTGGGAATGACTTATCCAAAATGACCTGGCAGGCCAAATTAGGCCTGTGGGTCAGAGGTTCTCCACCACGACCTCCTTGAACAGACTCTTTCTTATAACATGGACCCGGAATTAGACCACAAATAAGAGGGCACCAACAGGGTCACAGGAAAATTACAAGAAAGATGGCGACTACGATACAGCAGCAGTGAGAAAACCTCCTTAAAATCTTAAATTGTTACCTATATAAGCTAATTAACTGAACTGAAGACAGTAGCTGCATGATAATCCAGAGGGGGGAGTTTACATTCAGCCTATATGCAGACTTACAGTTGTCTGAAGTGTAAAGGTAAAGCCGCTTCTGGCGAAACCAGAGCAGCACACGGAAATGCCGTTTACCTTCCCACCAGAGTGGTACCTATTAATCTACTTGCATTTTTTGGGGTGCTTTCGAGCTGCTAGGTTGGCAGGAGCTGGGACCAAGCAACGGGAGCTCACCCTGTCGCAGGGATTCGAATCGCCAACCTTTTG